>NW_026606085.1:13605000-14227500 GCF_029834395.1 Sorex fumeus | reverse complement strand
TGGAGGAAGACTGACTTTCAGGGTGGTGTGGGGCTATTTTGGTCAGACTGCACATGGGGGGCTCAGAGGTCTGTCTGTCTGGACCCGTGGACAGGCAAGGCAGATGTGGAAGACATTGACACAAAAATCACTTAATCACTTAATCACTTAACTTCCCGTTAGTCGTCGATTTGCTCGAGCGGGCACCAGTAACGTCTCCATTTGTCCCTGTCACGTGCTAGTGTAGCCCAATGGCATCTGCTCGCTCCGGGAACATGAAGGGCCTCAAACCGATCGTTCATGATCTTGACGAAGAAGTCTGACCATCTGGAAGGTGGGCGGCCACGCGGTCTTTTGACATCCCGTGGAATCCAGTCGGTAACAGCTCTAGTCCAGCGGTCATCTTTAAATCTCATTACGTGACCAGCCCATCTGATTTTCGACACCTTGGCAAATGAGACAGCGTCCCTGATTCTTGATCGTCGACGGATGTCAGAACTCCGGATTCTTTCTCTCATTTGAGTGAAACGTGATATTCCAAGCATAGCTCTTTCTATTCTTCTTTGGGAGACCTGAATAGCGTTCTCATCTTGTTTGCGTAGGGCCCAGGTCTCTGAGGCATATGTTAATGCAGGAAGAACAGTGGAATCAAAGAGATGTGCCCGGAGCCAGAGGTTCTTCATCCTCTTAGCTATTTCTTCGACGTTCTTGAAGGTGTTCCAAGCCGCTCTCTTCCTCCTGCGCAGCTCGGGTGCCAGGTCATTTGCCATGTTGACCTCTCGACCTTGGTACACATAGCTGTTGCATTCGGAGATGGTCATTCCATTGAGAGCGAATGGGGCGTCAGGAACAAGGCTGTTTCTCATAAACATTGTCTTCGTAAGATTCAGCTGTAGTCCTACCTTTCCACACTCACGGTCAAAGTCGGCCAGCATTTGTGCCGCTTGGCTGATGTTTGGTGTTATTAAAACAATGTCATCAGCAAAGCGGAGGTGGTGTAGTTGCCGACCATCTATCTTCACTCCCATTCCTTCCCATTCCAGTCGTCGCATGATGTTCTTGAGAGTGGCACTGAAGAGTTTCGGTGAAATGATATCACCCTGCCGCACCCCTCTCTTGACATCAACGATCACTTCTTTGTAGAATGGTGAGATCCTGGTAGTGAATCCGCAATAGAGCTCACGGAGGATCCTGATGTATTGGACTTGAATGCCCTGATTGGCTAGGGCTTCAGTGACCGCGTCCATCTCAACAGAATCAAAGGCCTTCTTTAAATCAATGAACGTTAAACAGAGCGGCATCTTGAACTCCCGAGAAACCTCAATGAGCTTGGTTATCGTGTGGATATGGTCGATGGTGCTGAATCCTTTGCGGAACCCGGCTTGCTCGCATGGTTGTCCTTCATCTAGTGTTCTGCCAATCCTATTCAGGATGACTCGAGTGAACAACTTGTAGATGACAGACAATAGGCAGATCGGGCGATAGTTGCCAATGTCATGGATGTCTCCCTTCTTGAACAGTAGTACGGTCCTGCTGGTTTTCCATTGGGACGGAACCTTGCATTCAGACAGGTAGCGAGTGAAGAGCCGAGCCAGTGTATTGATGAGTACTGACTGCAGGTTCTTCAGGTGCAAGATC
This sequence comes from Sorex fumeus, assembly GCF_029834395.1. Taxonomy (NCBI): domain Eukaryota; kingdom Metazoa; phylum Chordata; class Mammalia; order Eulipotyphla; family Soricidae; genus Sorex; species Sorex fumeus. The sequence goes on along the minus strand of NW_026606085.1, from coordinate 14,225,883 downwards.
CAGCTTCAGTCTTAGTAATGAAGTGACTTTCGGTGGTTGCCTGATCCCCAATAATCTCTTTCCTCCAATATAAATTTAGAAACACCTACTTGTGATTTCTTTTGGCTAAGTAATGGAAGGTATATTAAGAGCCTGGAGCACGATATAGGAGCCAGAAATTTGGTGATTATTCTCATCATCAAAATATTTGCATCATATTCTCCATATATATAATTCCAAGAGTCTGACAGCCATGTGGTATGTTCCTGTTTCTCTGCTCTGACTTGCCTTGACTTCCATAGGAACCTCCCTCCAATGAAGCAAAGGTCCCTTTTGACACCTTGTTACTCTGAATGGTTCTTCTCTCTGATAGGCTATCTTGTTCAGAAACATCCCTCCCCCACCTAGCCCCCCTCTTTTTGCTTAGCAACAAACATTTTTAAGATCATTGCCCAGGATATGATATACTTGCAATTCAAATAAAGAGATGAAAATTTTGACAGCAGAAATTGAGACTAGGAGCATGACATCACATCTTTGAGGAGAGTTGTACTTTCATGGTGTTGGCATATGCTGACAGAGTGTTTCTGGAACTGTAGGTAGATGATTTACTCAAGAATTGTGGGGCAGGGGGGTATGGTGCCACCAGCAGGTTAATCTGTACCTGTGAGGTGAGTGCATCAGCAGCCTGATGGCAACATCAGACTTTCAGATACCCCAAAATTGCTGCTGTGCCTTTGGCCAGACCCCAAAAACTTGGGGCAAAGTTTACCAAGAAAGTAAATGGCCAAAAGTTAGGGATGTGGGAGACACACCCACAAACCACCTCCGGCTCAGCTATATAATTGGAGGTATGGCCTCTCTGCTTCCTGATCAAACTGCTTAATGGCCATGATCCCAGAGTCTCAGAAACGAATCTCAGAACCCAAAGGCTTTTGGCAGAAATGCGTCCTGTTCCTGCAGTAGGTTACTGGTACCGGGCCACTCCAGGTGGGAATAGGTTTTGTGCCTTGGCCTGTTCCCCCTGGCGGCCTGGTGACCACCATTCTCCAGAGGTCACTGGACAGTTAGGTTTGGGCTTGCAGTGACGAGACACACGGGGCCTCACCACATGAGGGTGGAGCCGACTCTTTCTCCCCATCCCAACGAGACCCCGAGTCACTGCCTACAAACGGCCTCTCTGGCTCCTGATCAAGCTGATTAATAGCCATGATACCGGAGACTCAGAAACAAATCTTGAAACCCAGTGGCTTTTGGCAGAAATGCATCTGGACTGCATACAAGACGGCTGCCGGCTCAGAGCTTATTGGAAATCCAGGTATGAGCCGGCAGTGACAGGGCAACTGCAGTCTCATGGGAAGGGTGGCAGTGCTGGCTCATCCTTCACACCCTATCGAGGTCACGAGTTGCCCCCCACAAGCGGCTCTCTGGCACGGCCATGGCTCCAGAGGCAAAAGTACTTAATCCAGAGCCCGGAAGCTTGTGGCAGAAAAGTGAATGGACCATGCGTTGAACTACAGTGCCATGCCTCCCCGGGAGGGAAAGGGTGTTGTTCCCTTCCGCCTTTTTCCCCCCTGGCAGCAAGGAGGCCGCCACCTCAGAGCTTATGGGAAAGTCAGGTATGAGCCAGCAGTGACGGGGCAACTGCAGTCTCATGGGAAGGGAGGCGGTACCGGCTCATCCTTCACTCCCTACCGAGGTCATGAGTTGCCAGCTGCCCCCCACAAGCAACTCTCTGGCATGGCCATTGCTCCAGAGGCAAAAGGACCTAGTCCAGAGCCCAGCAGCTTGCAGAAGAAAAGTGAACGGACCATGCGTTAAACTACGGCGCCATGCCTCCCCAGGAGGGGAAGGGTGTTGCTCCCTTCCGCCTTTTTCTCCCCTGGCAGCAAGGTGGCCGCCACCTCAGAGCTTATAGGAAAGCCAGGTATGAGCCGGCAGTGACGGGGCAACTGCAGTCGCATTCTCATGGGAAGGGGGGCGGTACCAGCACGTCCTTCACGCCCTACTGAGCTCACAAGTTACCCCCCACGAGCGGCTCTCCAGCACGGCCATAACACCAGACACACAGAAACCAATCTCGTAATTATCTTGCTCTTTGCAGAAATCCAAAATCATGGCTGCGTGACATTATATGATTCTCATAACCAGCTATAGAAAACAAAATATTTCACAATGCCTTTTCAGGAATTCTGATTGTTTGGGGGAAATTCTAAACAATAATGGTGCATCTTTTGTCAAAATAATGAATGTAATCAATGTAGAGAAGAGTTAAGTAGAAATCATCTGCCTCACAGGCATTTGGAAGGGTAGGAGGGGGCGTATACTGGGGTTCTTGGTGGTGAAAAATGAGTACTGGTGAAGGGAAAGGTGTTTGATCATTGTATGACCAAGACTTAAACCTGAAAGCTTAGTAACTTTTCCCACAGTGATTCAATAAATAAATATAAAAATAAGAATAAGTAAAAAAAATTAAGGTGGAGTTCATGCCCAATTCAATCAGCTAATCGGTGGTTGAATAAATAGCAGTACTCCTACAAAAAAAAAAGGAATTACTTCTGGCAGGCTCTGAGGACTACATGGGGTGATGGGGATCAGACCCAGAGCTGTGGTAAACAAGACAAGTGCCCTGCCCAATGTACTATCTGTCCAGCACCAAGAACATTTTCTTAAACGTTAAAAAAAAATCGTGGGGCAGTTCTTTTTTTCTTCAGCCTTCCCACAGGCAAAAGAAGCTCACATTATTGTTGTGTACCCTCTGTTGGTTGGAAATGAAACTGCTTTCAGACATTGCCATAGATTTCAATCCTGTGATCTCTGATAATTCAGGAACCATTTATGCACAGTTTATGATGTTTTCATGTTTTCCTTGGTTGTTTGGAAGTGACCATACCTACCTGCCATAAAAATACTTTTGTCTTTAATACAATGCAATATTTTGTAGTAATATTTTCATTTTTCTGACAGGACCCTCACATGTTATTCTATTTATACCTATTCTTTAACCACCAAACTTTTCAAGAGAGTAGATTTTCCACCCATTCACTCCTCATCTCGCTGATCTTGTGTCTCTGCCATGAATTCTGAAGATTCCACTGGAGGTACATTCATAGTATTCCTACCGTGTGATTCAAGTAGTTAGCTTTCTTCACTCCCTTATTCATAACTGGTGTGTTTGGCATTCCACATCAGCCTTCCCTTTCTGCAGCTGCTTCCCTGATTTCCAATATTTTATACTGTTTGTATTGTCCTGTTACTTGTCTTCTTACTTGATCACTTGATATCCCGTTACCCATCGATTTGCTTGAGCGGGCGCCAGTAACTTCTCCATTCATCCCTGTCACGTGCTAGTGTAGCCCAGTGGCATATGCTCGCTCCAGGAACATGAAAAGTCTCAAACCATTCGTTTAGGGATTAGATGAAGAAGTCTGACCATCTGATAGGTGGGCGACCATGCGATCTTTTGACGTCCTGTGGAATCCAGTCAGTAATGGCTGTAGTCCAGCGGTCGTCTCCAAATTACGTGTCCAGCCCATCTGATTTTTGACGCCTTAGCAAACGAGACAGCGTCCCTGATTCTTGATCATTGACGGAGGTTGGAACTCTGGATTCCTTCTCTCATTTGAGTGAAGCGTGATACTCCAAGCATAGCTCTTTCGATTTCTCTTTGGGAGACCCGAATAGCATTCTCATCCTGTTTTTGTTGGGTCCAGGTCTCTGAGGCATATGTTAGTGCAGCAAGAATGGTGGAATTGAAGATATGTGCCCAGAGCCAGAGGTTCTTTGTCCTCTTAGCTATTTCTTCAATGATCTTGAAGGTGTTCCATGCCGCTCTCTTCCTCCTGCTCAATTCAGGTTCCAGGTCATTCCTCATGTTGAGTTCTCGACCTAGGTACACATAACTGCTGCATTCGGAGATGTTTGTTCTCTTGAGAGCGAATGGAACGTCAGGAATGAGACTGTTTCTCATAAACATTGTCTTCCTGAAATTCAGCTGCAGTCTGACCTTTCTACCCTCGCGGTAGAAGTTGGCCAGCATTTGTGCCACTTGGCTAATGTTTGGTGTTATTAGAACAATGTCATCAGTGAAGCAGAGGTGGTGTAGTTGCCGACCATCTATCTGCACTCCCATTCCTTCCCATTCCAGTCATCGCATGATGTTCTTGAGGGTGGCACTGAAGAGTTTTGGTGAAATGGTATCACCCTGCTGAACGCCTCTCTTGATATGTGTGATCACTTCCTTGTAGAAAGCGTGGCTATTGAAGAGATCCGAGTAGAAGTCATGGATAATCTTCTCCATTGCCCTTCTGGAAGATGTGATAGATCCATCAGGATGTCAGAGGGCAGTCATCTTGGTCTTTTAGTTGGAGAAGAACAGGCAGATGTTGCGAATGCTTTTCCTGGCTTCTGCCACATCTGCCAGCACTGCTGCTCTTCTCTCACTGAGGTCTTCCTTGATTGCTTCTCTGCACTGCTCTGTGAGCTCAGACGTTCGCTTGTGGTTTCCTGAGGCTTGCACCAAGCCACATTGGCAAATGAGCTCGAGACTTTTCAAAGACAGGCGTCTTTTTGTAGCTATCTCTCTCTCTCGGCATTCCTTGCACAATCATGAGGTGCTGAACCAGTCGATCATATTCTTCGTCAATGTTGTCAACGATGGCATCTTCCCATGTTGCTGCAATAGTGCCAAAGAGCTCCTGTTGGTGTTTGTTCTGGGAGTTCTCTTCTTAAACTTTGCAGCCCTTTCTCCCCACTCCATGAAGTAGAATTTTGCATGAAGGAGAGGGGCAATTAGAGGTTGCCCTAAAAGCCTCTATCCCCCTCGGAGAGCCAGGCAAGCTACTGAGAGTATCCCGCCCACACAGCAGAGCCTGGCAAACTATCCATGGCATATTCAATATGCCCCAAACAGTAAATACAATGAGTCTCATTTCCCTGACCCTGAAAGAGCCCCCAATACAGCAGCATTACGAAGGATGAGCAAGGAGAGGCTGATAAACTCTCAGAGTCGAACTAGACTGCCAAAATGAAGAAGGACTAAAATGACTGTCTGTACTTTCAACGCACGTATACTGGCATCAGAAGCATCCATCAAGGACCTGATGATACAAGTGCAGAAGATCAAGTACAACATCATTGGTCTGACTGAGACGAGAAGGTATTGATCACATCATGTCATTTTCGACACTGGAGAAGAACAGTTCCTGGGAACATGTGGCAAAAGAGGCATTGGTGGTGTTGGTGTTCTTTTCAACACGAACTTGGCCATAGCATAGATTCATTCAAATGCCTAACAACCCGAATTGGAGGATTACACTTGAATAGATGTGGCTCACTGCTGGCAGTTTCTATCTTCGTTGTCTATGCACCAACATCCAATTACAGTGAAGAAGAAATTGAGAAGTTCTACATGGAGCTGGAGTAGTTCTATAAAGAAGACCACACTTTCTACAAGATCATTGTCAGTGATTTTAATGCCAAGATTGGACCGAGAAGATCAGCCGAAGAACTCCACATTGGGACCCAAGGCCTAGAATGGAATGAACAAGGTGAGAGACTACCTGAGTTCATCATGTCGACCAAGACCATCCATGGTAACTCACAGTTCCAGAAGGCTGAATCTAAACGTTGGCCATGGTAGTCTCCTGGTGGACGATTCCACAATGAAATTGATCACATCATATTCAATCTACAGTTTTGCCTGACCGTTGTCACTGTTGTCCCACAATTCCAAACAGGATTGGACCACTGTCTCCTTCAACCACAGTCTTATTACTTATCTACTAAAATTATTTTTTCTTCTCCATCCTCCTTACAATGTAGGCATTCCCAACAGACTTATTCTTAACTGTATCCTTTTATCTTTCTTCCAACTCATTTTATCACTCATCTATTACCATGACTTTAGATCTCACCTCTTTCTCACAGATGACCTTCAGATTTTTGCCCACATCTTAACTCTGCCCTAATCTCCTGTTTTCTTTTCAGCTAAACCTTTTCATCTCTGTTTCTGTTGCTTCCTCAGAGGTAGCATATCTAAATCTCACTTTATCATTCATGGCAGCCTTGCAAAGATTTTCAAATTCATGGATTCCAGATCTTTAAGGTTTGTGAAGGAACCTCAAATTAGATACTAATTAAGCTGGGGCTTGGGGTGTGTGAGAATGGGACTCCAGTCCTCCAACGGTTCTGCTATTCTTTTTCATATTTGGGACTTCAAAGGTAAAGATTCAATTTTTTCAAGGATTTCAAAAGTTTTTGGAAACTACTGAATTGTCCAGATTTGTCCTGATCAAGTTCTTTCAACTCTTTAGTCAGACTGTTTTTCTTCTTCTTTGTATTCTTTTCTTTTTTTTTTTTATTAGTGAAACACCATGAGATACATTTGTAGATTTACAAATTTTTGTGCTTGGGTTTCAGTTATACCATGATCAAATACCCATCCCTCCACCAGTGCCCATTTTCCACCACCATGGATAATATCCCCCCCACCCTCATCTCCCCATCCCCCCCTGCCTCTGTGGCAGGGCAATCCCCTGTGTTCTCTCTCTCCTTTTGGGTGTTGTGGTCTGCAAAAGAGGCATTGAGTGGCAAACATGTTCAGTCCATAGTCTACTTTCGACATGCATCTCCCCTCCTGGGAGGATCCTCCAAACACCCTTTATTTGGTGTTCCCTTCGCTATCTGAGCTGCCCTTTCCTCTAGAATGCCCGACTGGCCACTAAGCTATGGAGTAATCCTCCTGGTGCTGATCTCAGCTATTCTTGGGTATTAATCTCATATTTTGTTACTTTATATCCTCCAGATGAATGCAATCTTTCTATGTCTATCCCTCTCTTTCTGACTCATTTCGCTTAGCATGATACTTTCCATATTGTACCACTTGTATGTAGATGTCATGACTTCATCTTTTCTAAGAGCTACATAGTACTCCATTGTGTAGATGTACCAAAGTTTCTTTAACCAGTCATCTGTTCTTGGGCATTCAGGTTTCTTCCAATTTCTGGCTATTGTAAAGAGGGCTGCAATGAACAAACAAGTGCAGATGTCACTTCGACTATACATTTTTGCTCTCTGGGATATATTCCCAGGAGTGGTATTGCTGGGTCAAATGGGAGCTCAATTTCTAAGTTTTTGAGAAACGTCCATACTGTTTTGCAAAAGGGCTGAACTAGTCGGCATTCCCACTAACAGTGAAGGAGTGTCCCTTTCTCGCCACATCCACGCCAGCATCGGTTGCTTTTGTTCTTTAGAATGTGGGCCAGTCTCTGAGGTGTGAGATGGTATCTCATTGTGGTTTTGATCTGCATCTCCTGATATCCCTGATGAACACAGATGCAACGATCCTCAACAAACTACTAGCAAATAGAATCCAACTACTCATCAAAAAGATCATACACCATGACCAAGTAGGATTCATCCCAGGGATGCAAGGATGGTTTAACGTTTGGAAATCAATCAACATAATCCATAATATCAACAAAAGAAAAGATAAAAAGCATATGATCATATCAATAGATGCATAGAAAGCATTTGACAAGATCCAGCACCACTTTATGATGAAAACCCTAGCCAAAATGGGTATAGAGGGGACTTTCCTCAACATAGTTAAAGCCATTTACCACAAGCCTACAGCAAGCATCATCCTCAATGGGGAAAAACTGAAAGCCTTCCCTCTAAGATCAGGAATGAGACAAGGATGCCCACTCTCTCCACTGCTGTTCAATATAGTACTGAAAGTACTTGCAATAGCGATTAGGCAAGAAAAAGATATTAAGGGCATTCAGGTAGGAAAGGAAGAAATCAAGCTCTCACTATTCGCAGATGATATGATACTATACTTAGAGAACCCAATAACCTCCACCAAAAAACTCTTAGAAACAATAGACTTGTATAGTAAGGTTGCAGGCTATAAAATCAATATCCAAAAGTCCATGGCTTTCCTATACGCAAACAGTGAGAGAGAGGAAAGCTACATGAAAAAAACAATCCCGTTTACAATTGTGCCCCAGAAAATCAAGCACCTAGGAATCAGCTTAACTAAGGAAGTAAAGGACCTGTACAAAGAAAACTACAAAACGCTACTTCAGGAAATAAAAGAGGACATGAGGAAATGGAAAGATATCCCCTGCTCATGGGTCGGGAGACTTCTTTGTATTTTTAATGGTGAGAGGGATTGAATATGGGGCCTTACACATTCCAGGATGTACTCTACAAGCCACATACCATTTTTTCTTCAGCTCTTGACTTAATTTTCATTCATTGATACTAGGAATCATGAACTTAAATGCCTACAGGAATGAGAGAAGAAGGTAAATGCAATAACTTCCCTGAGTCTAAGGCAAAGGGGAGAAGTGGTGTGTTATAATGAAGATAACGTTTTCATTCTAACATTCATTATATTTTTATTGAAGATAACACCTGAATGCCTTAAAATAAAAAGTTAAGTTCTTTTATGAGCCATAACTTCCAATCCACAAGCGCTATCTTCCCTGGAGTTATAAATTTACCCTCTCTGAATAGCAACAGTATTTTCATTACCCTGGCTGGAAACCTTGGAGGGATTTCCTCTTCTCCTTTTTATTCTGTTGTAGTTTTCTTCCATTTCATTATGCTATATGCTAAGAGTTCTTGTTCTCAGTGGTTTCCTTCTCTGTTCTTTCTGTCTTGTTTTTACTGATCCAAGTTTAGACTCCTCATTAGCTTTTTTCATGGACATTTTTGTTACTCTCTCTGTATGAATTCATCTGCGCACTCTGAGAATGTGTCCTTGTCGTCTTTGATGAGAGGTCAATTGACCTTAGTGTGGCATTCAAGATCACGTATCCTGTGGCCTTATTCACCACATTTTCACATAACCCAATTATGTCACCCTCTGATAATTTCCAACCTTCTGGATCGTCTGTCTCATAATTATTTATGTACATGCCTCATTTATCCCATTGGGTTATGAATTTATATGAATTAACTTAATGTAAGTACATATTTTTCAGTAACTGCCATGCCTAATAGGTACTGTTTTACTTCTTTGGACTATATTTGCCCTTCAGGAGTTCATAAGTGAGCCATAAAGATAGTCATGAAAACAAAGAAATGCAATGTGAAATAATAAAGATAATGCAGGATTATGTGAAGAATGTGTACATGCTATGGGAACAGAGGAAGAAATTAATTCTGAACATGTTGTAAGGTGAAAGAAAGATCAAGAAAAGTGGGATTTGTACTTGTTCCCGTGTAAGGAGAAGGAAAAACATTGGAAACATTCCAGATGGCTGAAAAGGGCTGTTGTAAATAACGTTATATATAAGGAGTAGAAGGAAATTTAAAGGTATTGGGACATTTTACATGGGAGAACAGATAAGGTATTTGAAGAGAAATTAGTACTTATTAGCTTATAATAAGAGCTATGTAGGATATGCAGAGAGAATTTTGAAATCAATATAGAATAGAGATATTTTCTCTAACTTAAGACTCTGAATTCAGACATGGGTCAGTCCAGTTGTGAACTCTGAATCAGACAGTATAGAAAACAGGTATTCCAAATGCAAAGTTTATCCATAAGATGCTTTTAAAATAACTTTGCTGCTATGCTGACGCCAGGGCTCAAACTCTCCTTGGTCGTGGTCATTATACCCAGCAGTGCTATGAGGGTACCAGGGCCTCTCACAACCACTCATATGCTCTGCCACTGAGCCCAACCTTGGTTCAAAAAACTGACTTTTAAGATGTTTAAAAGACTTGGGCACTACAAAAACAGGATGAGGATGCTATTTGGGTCTCCCAAAGAGGAATTGAAAGAGCTATGCTTGAAGTATCATGCTTCACTCAAGTGAGAGAAAGAATTCTGGAGTTCCAACCTCTGTTGATGGTCAAGAATCAGGGACGCTGTCTTGTTTGCCAAGGTGTCGAAAATCAGATGGGCTGGACACGTAATGAGATTTGGAGATGACCACTGGACTAGAGCCATTACCGACTGGACTCCATGGGACGTCAAAAGATCGCATGGCCGCCCACTTACGAGATGGTCAGACTTCTTCATCAAGACCCTGAACTATCGGTTTGAGGTTCTTTGTGTTCCTAGAACGAGCAGTCGCCATTGGGCTACACTGGCACGTGACAGGGACGAATGGAGAAATTACTGGCGCCCGCTAGAGCAAATCAATGAGTAAGGGATGTCAAGTGATCAAGTAATCAAGTGAAGGTGTTTGTGTGTGTGTGTGTGAATTAGATTATTTTGGCTAAATTGAGTAATGCATTATTAGGCTAATTAAAGTTGTTGGTTCTGTCTATACCGCTTTGCATGGGAAAGGTTCTCAGCAGTTGTAACATTAATTCTGAAATGGATGAGTAACCTGTGATCAATGGACTAGTTTCTGAAGAGAAACTTTGTAGAATATTTCTAAATCACCTGATTTCAAAACTGCGGGGAATCAGGAAATGCATCTAAGTTCATCCCTGCTACTGAAATTATAAATCGGTGTGATATTCCTGAAGTTTGACTTTACATATAAATAGTAGCACCATTCATATATATATATATATAATTTTTTTTACAAATTACAAATACTAGTCATTGTATGACCAGGCAGTAATATCTCTGAAGGTGCAGATTATCAAAATGGTGTTGGAAAAATAAAAGTAAACCAGTCAATAATCAATAAATAATTGGTTATTTGATTTTTTTGTGTGTGTTTTTAGGGTGCATTGGCAGTGTTCATAATCTCTATCCAAGAATGACCTCTGGTAGTGCTTAAAAAACCATATGTGGTACTGGGGATTCTAACTGGCTTGTCAGAATTCACAGCTTTAACTCCTTACAAATCCAGCTGGATTTGTGATTGGTTAAATAAATTCTAATCTGTCTATATGATTGAGACTAAGGTGATAGCTCAAAGGACTGAGACTATGTTTTGCATGCTGGAGGCCCAGCGTCAGTCCCTAGCACCATGTGGTCCCCCTGAGAACCCCTGGGAGTGCCACTGAACACTGAGATTGGAGTAATCCCTAACACCATTGGGTGTGACCTCCTTGAAACAAAAACATTATAGGGGCTGGGGGAATAACTCAAGGGCTGGCGTACATACCTTGACACTTTCCATCCCTGCTGCTGGAATATGCACAGCCCATATTTAGTTTCCAGCACTGCATTGCCTGCCCAATGCCAGGTGTGTCCCCCACAGCCCTGTGCAGCTGGGCATGAGCAGGCCTGTGCTGTTAATCTGTGCTTTGAACCCTTTGGCCTGGTTGGCTGACTGTTATCAGCAGTGGCCCCCAGGTTCTCTGTGCATCTCTTGGGAGCACTCCCTAAAATAAGATTTATAAAAGGACACTTCATGTAGATGGCATGCTAGGTGGCATGCCCATAACCAGTAGTTGTCTTCGAAAGGCAAGCTTCTTGTACATTATTTCATTCTTCTTTTAACCTGTATATTTATTAATTTTTGAGTTGTGAGAACCTGGAAGACTTGAACATTTTCAAATTTATGTGTAGTAATTTTTCTCTACACTTAATCACTTAATCACTTAACTTCCCGTTAGTCGTCGATTTGCTCGAGCGGGCGCCAGTAACGTCTCCATTTGTCCCTGTCGCGTGCTAGTGTAGCCCAATGGCATCTGTTCGCTCCGGGAACATGAAGGGCCTCAAACCGATCGTTCATGATCTTTACGAAGAAGTCTGACCATCTGGAAGGTGGGCAGCCATGCGGTCTTTTGACATCCCGTGGAATCCAGTCGGTAACAGCTCTAGTCCAGCAGTCATCTTTAAATCTCATTACGTGACCAGCCCATCTGATTTTCGACACCTTGGCAAATGAGACAGCGTCCCTGATTCTTGATCGTCAACGGATGTCAGAACTCCGGATTCTTTCTCTCATTTGAGTGAAACGTGATATTCCAAGCATAGCTCTTTCTATTCTTCTTTGGGAGACCTGAATAGCGTTCTCATCTTGTTTGCGTAGGGCCCAGGTCTCTGAGGCATATGTTAATGCAGGAAGAACAGTGGAATCAAAGAGATGTGCCCGGAGCCGGAGGTTCTTCGTCCTCTTAGCTATTTCTTCGACGTTCTTGAAGGCGTTCCAAGCCGCTCTCTTCCTCCTGCGCAGCTCGGGTGCCAGGGCATTTGTCACGTTGACCTCTCGACCTAGGTACACATAGCTGTTGCATTCGGAGATGGTCATTCCATTGAGAGCGAATGGGGCGTCAGAAACAAGGCTGTTTCTCATAAACATTGTCTTTGTAAGATTCAGCTGTAGTCCTACCTTTCCACACTCACGGTCAAAGTCGGCCAGCATTTGTGCCGCTTGGCTGATGTTTGGTGTTATTAAAACAATGTCATCAGCAAAGCGGAGGTGGTGTAGTTGCCGACCATCTATCTTCACTCCCATTCCTTCCCATTCCAGTCGTCTCATGATGTTCTCGAGGGTGGCACTGAAGAGTTTCAGTGAAATGGTATCACCCTGCTGCACCCCTCTCTTGACATCAACGATCACTTCTTTGTAGAATGGTGAGATCCTGGTAGTGAATCCGCAATACAGCTCACGGAGGATCCCGATGTATTGGGCTTGAATGCTCTGATTGGCTAGGGCTTCAATGACTGCTTCCGTCTCAACAGAATCAAAGGCCTTCTTTAAATCAATGAACGTTAAACAGAGCGGCATCTTGAACTCCCGAGAAACCTCAATGAGCTTGGTTATCGTGTGGATATGGTCGATGGTGCTGAATCCTTTGCGGAACCCGGCTTGCTTGCATGGTTGTCCTTCATCTAGTGTTCTGCCAATCCTATTTAGGATGACTCGAGTGAACAACTTGTAGATGACAGACAATAGGCAGATCGGGCGATAGTTGCCAATGTCATGGATGTCTCCCTTCTTGAACAGTAGTACGGTCCTGCTGGTTTTCCATTGGGACGGAACCTTGCATTCAGACAGGTAGCGAGTGAAGAGCCAAGCCAGTGTATTGATGAGTACTGACGGCAGGTTCTTCAGGTGTTCAGGTCTGACCTTGTCTTGGCCGGGTGCTGTTTGTTTCTTTACCGACGAAATGGTGTGTCGGATTTCGGAAGGGAGAACGTTGGGAACGACATATCCATCCTGTGGAATTTGGTATGTCGGCAAGTGGACATGGCTATCGAAGAGATTTGAGTAGAAGTCATGGATAATCTCCATTGCCATTCTGGAGGATGTGATGGATCCATCAGGACGTCGGAGGGCAGTCATCTTGGTCTTATAGTTGGCGAAGGACAGGCGGGCGTTACGAATACTTTTCCCGGCTTCTGCCACATCTACCAGTACTTCTGCTCTTCTCTCTTTGAGGTCTTCCTTGATCGCATCTCTGCACTGCTTTGCGAGCTCGGACATTAGCTTGCGGTTGCCTGAGGCATGCGCCAAACCACGCTGGTGAATTAGCTCAAGAGTTTTCGAAGATAGGCGACTTTTTGTGGCTATCTCTCTCTTGGCGTTCCTCGCACATTCATGGAGGTGCTGAACCAGTCGATTGTATTCCTCGTCAATGTTGTCAACAATGGCATCTTCCCATGTTGCTGCAATAGTACCAAAGAGTTCCCAGTTGGTGGTCATTCTGGGAGTTCTCTTTTTGAACTTTGCAGCCCTTTCTCCCCGCTCTGTGAAGTAGAATTTTGCACGAAGGAGACGGTGGTCCGATCCCATTCGAAATTTTGGGACAACAGCGACATCAGTCAGGCAAAACCGTCGATTGAATATGATGTGGTCTATTTCGTTGTGGAATTGTCCACCGGGAGACTCCCATGTCCATCGTTTAGATTCTGCCTTCTGGAACTGTGAGTTTCCATGAATGGTCTTGGTCGATGTGATGAACTCAGACAGTCTCTCACCCTGTTCATTCCATTCTAGGCCATGGGTCCCGATGTGAAGTTCTTCAGCTGATCTTCTCGGTCCTATCTTGGCATTAAAATCACCCACAATGATCTTGTAGAAGGTGTGGTCTTCTTTATAGAACTTCTCTAGCTCCATGTAGAAATTCTCGATTTCTCTTTCATCATAATGAGATGTTGGTGCGTAGACAACGAAGATAGAAACTGCAGGCAGTGAGTCACATCTATTCAAATGTAAACGTCCGATTCGGGTTGTTAGGCATTCGAATGAATCAATGCTCTTGGCCAAGTTTGTGTTGACAAGGACACCAACGCCTCCAACACCTCTTTTATCGCATGTTCCGAGGAACAATTCTTCTCCAGTGTCGAAAATGGCATGGTGAGAATAAATATAAAATGCTTTATATAATGCTCTACAATAAATATAAAATGCTTTTGTAATAATTTTAAAAAGTGGTATTAAAAATACAAAAGCCTGGGGGGCTGGAGCGATAGCACAGCGGGTAGGGCATTTGCCTTGCACGCAGCCAACATGGTCAACCCTGGTTCGAGTCCCAGCATCCCATATGGTCCCCCGAGCACCGCCAGGAGTAATTCCTGGGTGCATGAGCCAGGAGTAACCCCTGAGTATCGCTGGGTGTGACCCAAAAAGCAAAAAAAAAAAAATACAAAAGCCTGTCTTTGCTCTTCTTGCCCGTCTGGAGTTAGAGCAGAGGTTCCCAAATTTGTTTGACTTACTGCCCCCTTTCAGAAAAAATTTCTCTCAGCAGGACTTTAGAAATCTACCTCCATTAAGTATGCAAGCACAAAGTGCCCCCAACCCCAGTTGCATCATTCCAGCACCTCACACCCCAGGAGATAAAGTATCATCCACTTTGAGAAAGAATGAGTTAGAGTCATACATTTAAGAGTGGGCTCAGAGGCCTGAGACCCAGCACTGAGACTGAACTGGAGGGACAGAGGGTCTTGTGCTTTAGGGCAAGCCTTGTGCCATTGACAGTCCTCTCTCTGGTAAATGGCCTGTATTCCTCCTCTGCTGTGAATTGGCCATTGATTCATGTATGGAACTTGCCTTTGATTCTTAAATGATTCCTACCACTTGCACCTACAACCATTCTCTGCCTCTGTTCTTCTAAGTTCTCCCCTCCTTTGAAGTTTGAGGTATCACTGCATGTGGCAAGCTGGTGCGAGGCGATCCCTGTGGGAAGTGGCCCACAGTCTTCCCTCCATATAAATAGCTGCTCTCATGGAACTCAGAAGGGAGAAGTGAGTCATACAGGAACAAGCATATGGTGTGAGGAACAGAGCCGCCTGAATGTAGAGCTGCGTTTCTCTCACTTCTGTGTTGGAGTCAGAAGAAGAGAAAGAGAGGCCAGGACCAGCTCAGATGACTTGGTTCTTGTTCTGGTGGCTGGGATTAGGCAGTGGTCTTCAGCTCCCTGACTTTACGTGATTTCATGATCATTAGGTCCATTTCTCCCTTAGTGGAAGCAGAGATCACAGGCAATCAAAACCATTCTATTTTTAACTCCTGTGCTATGTTTGTATTTGCTTTAATTACCCAAAGTGAAAAATGCAGTTTGGGGACTACACTAAATTATTTCATCAAAATTTGAACCTTGGAATGGGTTGGTGGCACCTTCACAGGGGTAGGTAGCAAGCAATGAGAATCTGGAAGTTTATAGGAAGGTGCCATAGAGCAACTCTCCCTACGTTTATTCCACCAAGAGATAGACAGGCATTTGGGAACCCTGGGCACACAGAAAGGCTGGAGTCATCCTTTCTTTGTTCTTGAGTGGAGGAAATGGATTTTTCCAGATGATTGTAGGTCAGTACAGTCTCTACTTGCTTCAAGAGTGGAGGCTAGCATGCAAGTGGGTGGGGTGGGAGGGAGCTTGTCAGTGCTGCTGCTGAGAGTAAGGGTTGAACTGGGGTGAGGTTAAGCCCCAGTTAAGTCTTAAAGAAGGAAAGACAATAGGCAGAGGCAGGTCTGGGAATAAAGGCATACTGAAAGGTGGATGACAAGCACAAAAATCCATGCGTTAAGGGCTTAGGCTGTGCGAAGGAGCTGGGCTGTGCCAGGCTGAAGCACTTGGCGTCAAAGTACTTCATTCCTAAGTCTCGACTCTACCTGTTGGCAGTGGGGAGCCAAAGAGGAGTTTTAAGGAAAGAAACTAAATGTCTGAGTTTGGAAACAGTCATTTGGTGAAAGTGGTAGCGAATGATAGGAACTTGATTAAGGGGCCTGTTCGAAGTAATTGTTACAGCCCAGAGCTATATGATAGAGAATCATCTGAGTAAAGTCTGTCAGGAGATGGAGAGGCACAGAGTCATCACTCTCAGATGTGGGGTGTAACTTAATACCGGAGAGTAATAGCAAATGTCCTGAGAACTGATTTTGACAACTGAGCTTACCAAAGGCTGGGGTGGGGAACTGTGGGGCGTGGTTGAGGGAGTAATTGGGAAGGGACACTGGTGGAGGGTGTGGTGCTGGAATGTTGTATGCATGGACCCTAGCATTAATAGTATTGTAAACCACAGTGCCTAGAATAAAATTTAAAACAAAACAACTGGTTTAAGGAGGGCAAAGGTGGCTAGTGGTTTTGGAAAAATATTTAAGAGATAAAATTAATGGTACATGTTTATTAAATTAGAGGGGTAGCAGGAAGGAGAGAGCCGAGATTAAGGAAGAGATTTGAGGATCAAGAAACACGAATTCCATTAAAAAATTTTAAAAAGTTTAACTCTTAAAAAAAAAATAAAACAAACAAAAAAACCCCACGAATTTCTGGCAGCCAGACTGTGTGGAATGAATGTGAGGTGTTCTCTGGTTAGGATAGTTTGGTTGAAGTAATTTTCTTATTAAAAGAATATGATGCACAGGAATATGGTGCTGCCAGCATGTCAACCTGTACCTGCAGGGCGATTGCATCAGCAGCCCGATGTTGCCTTCAGACTTCCAGATACCCCAAAATTGCTGCTATGCCTTTGGCCAGACCCCAATAACTTCGGACAAGTTTACCAAGAAATTAAACGGCCAAAAATTAGGTATGTGGGAGCCACACCCACAAACCACCTCTGGCTCAGCTATCTAGGCTCACTTATTGGCCTTATTTCAGAGACCCATAAATCTCAAAAGAGATCAAAAGACGCAGTTAGGACCGATAGCACGGTGGTAGGTGGGAACCCTTGACTGAGTTCTCCAGGAATGCTTGGATCGGGACTGGACCTCCTCCCCGCAGGTCTCCGGTTTTCCAGTAGCTTGGCAGTCACACCCACAAACCGCCCCGGCACCATGTCTTCTCATCAATGACCAAGACCCATAGACTATAAACTAAAGCTTCTGGAATTGAACGACACAGAATTTCCTGGACATTATATTCTATTCATAACAAGCAATACAAAACAGATTGTCTAGCATTGCCTTTTTGGCAAGTTTGAGTGGTGGTGAGACTGGTGTTAAAATATCGAATATAAACAAAGTAGAGAGAGAGTATGGGGACATTGTCTGCTGCATAGGCAGGGGAAAGGTTGGAATGGGGGTGGGAGAGGGGGAATACCGAGGATTTTGGTGGTGGAAAATGTGCACTGGTGAAGGGATGGGTGTTTGATGTTTGTATGACCGAAGCTCAAGCATGAAAGTTTTGTAACTGTATCCATGGTGAATAAAAAAAAAGGGTGGGGGGGAAATAATAAAATAATAAAATAAAATTAACATTATGAATAAAAAATAAAAAGTAATGTGGAGTTCATGCCCAATCCAATCAGCTTAATCAATGGTTGAATAAATAGCAGTACTCCTACATTATAAAAAAGGAAAAGAATATGAGGCAATGATAGTTGGAAATAATCACTCTGGGCAAGAATTGAGTGCTGAAAGTAGGTAAAGGAATATATAGTATATATTTGTGTATATATCACTGTCACTGTCACCGTCCTCCCATTGTTCATCAACTTGCTTGAACGGGCCAGTAACGTCTCCATTGTGACAATTGTTACTGTGTTTGGCATATCGAATACATCACGGGTGGCTTGCCAGGCTTTGCCGTGCAGACGAGATACTCTCGGCAGCTTGCTGGGCTCTCCGAGAGGGGAAGGAATCAAACTCGAGTCGGCCATGTTGGCCGCTTGCAAGGCAAACGCCCTACCTGCTGTGTTATGGCTCCAGCCCATATATATATAAATATGGAAAAATATTTATATATTTATATATATAAATATTTATATATTTATATATAAATATATGTTTATATAAAATAAACATGTTCCCAGAGCAAACAGATGCCATTGGGCTACACTAGCACGCGCCAGGGACAAATGGAGACGTTACTGGCGCCTGCTTGAGCAAATCGACGACTAACGGGAAGTTAAGTGATTAAGTGATATAAAATATATGTTTGTATAAAATATTTAATAAATTATATAAATTATATATTTTACATATAAAATATATACATAAATATAAATATACAGTATATATTTATATATAAATACAAGAATTTATATATAAATATAAGAATTTCACTGCCTATATTGCAAATCATGATATACAAAAAGGAGAGAGAGAGAGAGTAAGAGAGAGAGCAAGAGAGAGAACAAGAGAAAAATATGCCTGCTGTAGAGGCAGACTGGAGATGGGGTTGGAAGAATGGAAACTGGGGTCATTGGTGGTGGGAAATGTACACTGGTGGAGGGATGGGTGTTGGAACATTGTATGACTGAAACCCAATCATGAGCAACTTTGTAACTGTGTATCTCACTGCAATTTAATAATAAAAAAAGAAAATGAGGTGCATGCTTTCACCTAATTTCGTCTTAAATTTTAAAGAGGGTTGAGGAAAATTAAAAAGGAAAAGAAACTCAAACTTTTGGGAAAAGATTAAAATATGTTTAAAAGATTAAAATATTAATACATTAAATTATGTTTTTCAGAATTGAATTATAACTTCCTTGGTATAAAATCTTAGTGATTAATGGCCCACATCACTCTTAACTCTGGATGTAAAGAATTAAATGTTAGCAAGTAAAATATCTCGTTGCTAAACGAGTAATTGGAATGCCTAAATAGGTAAAACCTACGGCAGTTAATTAGACTGAGTACTGCTGGGAAAACTTTGCTTTGGAGTATTGCCAGGGGAGATAATTAAGAATTTAGAAAAATTAATTTTGCGTCCAGGGAAAGGTGAAAGACACCCAGTGATTCATTCAGTGGCTGGTAAGGGCGTTTTGGCATCTGAGCTGTAAGACAAAATTCTGCCTTTGTGTGGATTATGTTTCCCTAATGATTCCCTGGTGGGGTTTGCTAGACCCAGAACTCACTGTTCCTAAACATGTTCTTGCAGGGCAAGGTCAACAGAGTTGGTGGGTCCGTGCTCAGAGTGAACAGGTTCTCATTAGTTGGGGGCCCCATGGAGAGAGACCCCTTTCCCCTTGGAGCTTAACACCATTGTAATCACATTCCTAACACATAGTTATCTGCTTTTCCATTTCTTTTTCTTCATCTTCTCTCTCCTCTGCTTAAACCTTTTGCCCTTTTAGACAGTATCAAGACTCAAGACATTAAATAGTGCAAAGTCACTTTATTTTACAGTCATGCAGAGGTGCAGTCTGCTAGCTTTGTGCAAGAATGTACTCTTTTAAAAAATACATTGTAGCACTGTAGCACTGTCCTCCCCCTGTTCATCATTTGCTCAAGTGGGCACCAGTAACATCTCTCCATCTTGAGACTTGTTACTGTTTTTGGCATATACAGTACCCTATGGGGAGCTTGCCAGGCTCTGCCGTTTGGGTGGGATACTCTCGGTAGTTTGCCGGGTTCTCTGAGAGGGCTGGAGGAATCAAACCCAGGTCAGCTGCGTGCAAGGCAAACGCCCTACCCACTGTACTATAGCTCCATCCCAAAAAATACATTATCGAGGGAAATTTGGTTTATCAGAGTGCAAATGTTTTTGTATCTTAGAGGTCCAGTGTTACCATTCCATATCCACCTTCAGAGTGCCAATACCCCTTCACTACAGGTCACTGATTCTGTTCAGTTCCTTCCCTCCCTAATCTCCTACTTTGATAAACCCTGTGGTCAGTCTAAGGACTTGTTTTCACTGGTCATTGTCTGCTTCCTTGCTTTATTTCTTTATATTCCCTATATGAGTTAGATCACTCAATATTTGTCTTTCTCCTTCTGACTTATTTTACTTATAGGCACACCTTCAGTTCCATTCACATGGCAGATGGTAAGAGCATCATTTCTAATAGTGCAGTCGTGTTCTGTTATGCCTGTAAACCCTCATTGTCCACTCATCTCTTATTAAACACTTGGATTGTGTATGGATCTTGGCTTTTGTAAATGTATCAGCAATTACCCCAAGTGTGCATATAGCTTTCAGAATTAGAGTTTTTCTTTTCTTTAGATAGATATCTAGGAGTGGAATTTCTGAATCAGATGGTAGTCTATTTTAATTTTTTTGAGAAATCTCCATAGTGTTCTCCATTGAGGAATGTAAGGTAAAGGTAAAGGCCCTCCCGTTGATTGTCGATTTGCTCAAGCGGGCCCAGTAACGTCTCCATTGGAGACTTTGTTGTTACTGTGTCTGGCATATCGAATACTCTCGGTAGCTTGCCGGGCTCTCCGAGAGGGGCGGAGGAATCGAACTCGGGTCGGCCATGTTGGCCGCTTGTAAGGCGAACGCCCTACCTGCTGTGCTATCGCTCTGGCCGAGGAATGTAAAACTAGTTTATTTTCCCACCAGCAGTACTTCCTTTTAGTTCATTATTCTTAGTTGTACACCCAAGGTAAGCTTTTCTTGTTAATTTGGGAATGCAGACAATAGTCTTTCACTGCTAAGCACAAATATCTGTATATCAACTTAACAGAAATGTTTGTAGGTACTTGAGGGAGTGAACATACATTTATAATATCTTTTCTAACTATGAAAGTAGACATAACATTGTCTGTTAAGTTTCATGTAGTAAAAAGAATTTCTTTAAGCAAAGTCAGCTATAAAATTATAATCATATGTCAGCATGACAATATATTGTTGAGTTAAAAACTGCAATAACATGATGGTGTCAGTGTTCAGTTCACAGGATGTTTCTTGTGACTCTAAATGCCAATTAATATGATATAGGGGTTGGTGACACAAATGAGGGGTATAAATGTTAACAGCATTAATTATTTCTGTTAGACAAAGAAACCTCTGTAGAAAATCTTAGAATATCCTAAATCCTAACTAATGTTAAACTCTTATAGCCTCATTTTGATTTAGCAATTTATCTGTTGTCGAAAATACATACTATACATATGAATAAAAGTCTTATTATTATGTAGTTTTATATTAAAAATTCTTCCATGTCATAACACCTGAATTATTTAGAGGAAGTAAATTTATCCTCATTTAGACACGCTTTCACTGACATATTTAGCAGGAGCCTTGGCCTCCCTAACTCAGAGGGAGGCATTTGACAAATATGAGTCTATTGAATGGTTACCTACCTGACAAATAATTTTAAAAAATTATGAACTGGAGCGATAGCACAGCGTGTAGGGCGTTTGCCTTGCATGTGGCTCATGCAGTCGACCCGAGTTCTAGTCCTCTGCCCCTCTCAGAGAGCCTGGCAAGCTACCGAGAGTATCTCACCTGCATGGCAAAGCCTGGCAAGCTACCTGTGATGTATTCAATATGCCAAACACAGTAACAACAAGTCTGACGATGGAGACATTACTGGGCCTGCTTAAACAAATTGATGAACAACGGGAGGACAGTGCTACTATTACTATTATTAAACACACTTGAAATGCTGGGGAATTACTCCTGATTTTGTGCTCAGGGATAACTCCCCAGTGGCACTTGGGGGACCAGGAAGATTGAATTGGACCTTCAGCGTTCAAATCATGCACTCAGCCAGTTGATTTGTCTCTTTGGCCTCAGACTTTATGAAAAGTTTATCTACATCCACTAGGAGAAGGGTGCATTTATTATAAACAGTGGACCTACAATGACACATTATCATGACCCAAAGTCAACAATTTACCTTTGGCTAGGTCTTGGTGTTGCAAATGTTATACAATTGGATAAATGTGTAATTACATATATCTACTTTGTATCATAAAGATTATCTTTATGAAAATTCCCCTGAATAACTATCTATAGATCCTTCTGCTGTTTATCCCCTGGCAAGCACTGATCTCCATAGTTTTGCTTTTTACTGAATTTCTTTTTTCTTTTTGGGGGGGAGGAACACTGTTGTGGCTGGACTGAGCCATCAGATGTGCCCATGTAGACTGCACCACACAACAGGCAGGAACATAGGGACCCATGAAAATGGACCAGATTTCTCATGTGTCCTGAAACTGGTTTGGATGAAGCTAAAAATTTTTTCCTTTAAACTGTCTTCAGTAAATAATTTAATAAATTTCAGTATATTGATGGTAAGATGTTGCGCGGCTACAAATGCAGCCATGCACTTCTGGGAGCTGGGTTTTATAGTCTCTGGGTCTTGGCCATTGATGGGATTACACGGCACAGGGGGTCAGTTGGTGGGTGTGACCCCGGCCTACTGGACTATGGAGGATCTGGGTGGAGGATGCTCAGCCCGGGGACCCGCATGCCTTTGTTCCTCTGCCAAAACCTTCATGCGTGTGGAGAGTGGTCTCAGCATGGTTGTGGCTGGTTCTGGAGGTCTTCGGCTGCTGGAGCTCCGCTGGCAGCCTACCTGGCAGGCTACTGAATGTAACCTGCCCACATGGCAGAGTCTGGCAAACTCCCCATGGTGTACCCAATATGCCAAATACCAGTAACAATGATGGGTCTCATTCTCCTAACCCTGGAAGAGCCTTGAACGTGGCACTTTTTAAAATCTCAGGGCTAGGATGAAGGAGATGGTGCCCGCTCGAGGCAATCAATGAACAACAGGATGATCGTGATCTGAATCAGTATATTGAAAGGGGCAGTTTTCCTTTTCTCACAGAAGCTTGGCTGGCCTTTGACATGCAATTCTCAGGTGCTAGCCCTGCCCGATCTTTTTTTTTTTTCATAATTAAACTTTTTTTTTAGACTTTTATTTTTTATTTTATTTTATTTTTAATTTTTATTAGTGAGATGGGCTGGTGCGATAGCACAGCAGGTAGAACGTTTGCCCTACATGCAGCCAACATGGTTGACCCGAGTTCGATACCTCTGCCCCTCTCAGAGAGCTTGGCAAGCTACCGAGAGTATCTCGTCCGCACGGCAAAGCCTGGCAAGCTCCCCGTGACGTATTCGATATGCCAAACACAGTAACAAGTCTCACAATGTTACTAGG
Organism: Sorex fumeus; assembly: GCF_029834395.1. Lineage (NCBI taxonomy): Eukaryota > Metazoa > Chordata > Mammalia > Eulipotyphla > Soricidae > Sorex > Sorex fumeus. The sequence goes on along the minus strand of NW_026606085.1, from coordinate 14,202,758 downwards.
CCCGCTCGAGAAAATCTATGAACAATGGGAGGAATGTGATAAGTGAGACACCATGAGGGACAGTTGTAGACTTACAAATTTTGTGCTTGGGTTTCAGTTATACAATGATCAAATACCCATCCCTCAACCAGTGCCCATTTCCCACCACCACGGATCTTTGACATGTAGATTCTGGGCTCTAGCCCAGACTAGTCTTTGGGATGCAAATCCAAGTGCTTGTAGCCCAAGAAAGGTTTCGGTTTCAGTTGCAGGCCAAAATCACTGGCCTGCGGACACAAGGAAACAATACATGCCATGCCTGCCTCTGTGTTCTTTCTGTAACTTTTTTGATGACGTCACTGTATTGCACCCTTTAGAGGTACGATGATTAATAAAAGGAGATCTCAGGACACTCTGTCTTTTGTCACACAATCAGAAAGTCTCCAATGATTCTCCATGAAAATAATTTCTCTCATGGTCCTTGTCTCAGCGCCTCCTACTGAATGAACGTTCACGCAACAGAGAATACCTAGCAGTGCTCAGACTTACTACTGGCTTTGCGCTCAGAGATCATCCCTGGTGGTGCTCAGGGGACATATTGGATGCTGGGGATTGAACCTGTTTGGCCCTGTGCAAAGCAAACTCTCTATCCACTGTACTGTCTCTCCAGTTCCCTTTACAGAACTTCTTCTAGGTGGGGTAGTATATCATCTAACCTTCTCACATTCACATTTTCACTTATTAATATGCATGTAAATTTCCTCTGTCTTGTCATGACATGATTTCTTATTTCATGTTAATGCTATATAATATTTCAGCACCTGAATATCAGAATTTATTAATTCCCTTTCTGACAGTTCCTTCAAGTTTTGATAATGTTTTGAAAATTTGGAATAAAGCTGTTGTGAAAATTTATATACTTTTTTGTGAACACAAGTTTTTAACTTTTTTAGGTAAATAACAAGGAGTGTGACTGATATTTTGTGAGTATTTTCAGTTCTGTAATAAATATTCCTAATCAGATATATTAGTTTGCATTCTCACCAGCAGTGAATAAGCATTCATTCATGTTCTACATACTCATCAATATTTGTTTAGTGTTAATGTTCCAGTTTTTTTCCATTCTGACAAAACTGTGGAGAAGAGACAGACGAGAAGCAATGGGGGACCATTGGTTAGAGAATTAATGTACAAAGGTGGTGTTAAGAAGTCATAGTGACAAATTTCCAAACCACAGCGTCAAAAACACTGAAATCAAGGGACCCCAAATTCACCAATTGAACTTAGCAAGGTGTGTGTCAAAAGGGCAGGCTCGGGGAGGGGTGGAGTGGACATGGGAGGGAACCTGGAAACATTCATGGAGGAAGTTAGCACAGGTGGTGGGATCGGTACTGAAATATTGTATGTCCAAAGCTCAGCTATGAACAGCTTTGTAAATAATAGTGCTTTAATTTAAAAAAAATTAAAAAGAAAAACAGTGTGATGGTATCACATTGTTTTAATTTGCATTTTCCAGATGTCATATATTGTGGGATATCTTTTCATATGCTTATTTGCCATCTGTATATCATCCTTATTTAGGTACCCATTAACATATTTGGTCAATTTTTTAATCGGGGTTTTTTGGTATTGTGGAATTTTAAGAGTTACTTGAAATTTTGGTGACAACCCTTCATTATTGTTTTCTGCAAATATTTTCTTCCCGTCTGTGATTTGTCTCTATTCACTTATTGTCTTTTACAGAGCAGATGTTTTTTATTTGAGTGAAGTCCAACTTTTCACGGTCTCTATTATGAATAGATTAGACCTTTGACTACTCCTTATGTACAGTTATAGGAAGAAAATCAGAAAAGTGTGGGTATAGTGACCTCCAAATGAGGAAAAAGAAGCTTTTTCTGTTTTTGAATTTTTTTAACAAAATTTAAGGCAAAGTTTATCAACTGAGGTTGAGTACAGGGGTAAAGAGAACTTTTGGAAGAGAGTTTTGAAGGTTATTTTGTAGCCTAAGCAAGTCCATTTATTAGGGAAATATCAATAAGAAGACCAGGTCGGCTCCAGTGCAATGTGAAGTTGGGGATCAAACCTTCAGATGAAATCAGCTAGAACACTCTGTTATTGTCTCCTGTCTGTGTTTGTCCACTCAAATAATTACTTAGTCAAAGCACAATTTGAGTTCAAACAAAATTGAGCTTTTTTACAAGTCTAGGAAGAGAAATGAGAGTATTTAATCACATGGATTGTGTCAGATTAGTGAAAAAGAGAAGAAACTGATAATGAAAATGAATTTGGGGTTAACATATGCACTGTCTTAATGAGAATAGAAGGTGATGATCAGAATGTATGAGAGTGTTAGGCTTAGACTCTGGATATCAGACACTATGCAGTGATAGAGAATGACAAGGTCAAGTGTGTGACTGTGAAATTGGATGGCTGAGGAAAATTGTCTAACCAGTGAAACCTTGGTGAGTGTATAAGCTGATTTAGAGTAAATCTGAAATAGAAATAGGAAACTAATATTTTCTATATTTATTTCTGTGTTAACTATAACTAATAGGTGAAATGCATTGCATTTATAAAGGAATATGGTTAACCCCAATCATCATACTAGTTTGATTCTATAAACTCAACTTACTTCACATTAATTTTTTTTAAATTAAAGAGCCATCATTTACAAAGTCACGAAGGGTTGAGTTTTAGGCATATAATAATCCCTCCACCAATATCAACCTCTCTACCAGTGCTCCTATATTTCCTCCAAATTTCAGCCCCCACTCCTTCACATCTTGAAGCAAATATTAACTCCAACTAGTGTCAGTAAATCTCTTTCCAAATACGTGTGCTTTCTGTTATATAAAGTACAAAGGCATAGTTTATTAACACGTCCACTGCCTCACATATTTGCCCTATTGGGGGTGAGAATATTAAAATTCTCTTATTTTAGCAAATTCAATTATATAGTACTATGTGGACAGGAACTTATGAGAACCAAATTTATTGAGTCTATGCAGTGTCATTGCTAAGAAAACTGTTAATATGTTTTGTTACCATGGTCAGGAAAATTTTGTCTATTACATAAATTAAAAATAAAACATGGTTTAAATTCCTATTAATTTTAAATTATGGATACTGAGTGAACAAGGTTACTATTCAGTTTGTATACTATCTTTTAGACAGACTTCTGATCCTAAGCAATCCATTGATGAGAGTGAATTCTCTCTAACCTTATTCACATTTTTTAGTACCTTTTACATATGACTATTATGTATCAGTCAGTATCATAAACGGAAGTACCAAAAAAAGTTAAAATCAGTTCCTTACCTTTGTTAAATATTTGTGTGTATTTTGATGTAAAATAGTTGCACTGTAGTGTTGTCTTCCCGTTTTTTATTGGTTTGCTTGAGTGGGCACCAGTAACATCTCCATTGTGAGACTTGTTGTTACTGTTTTTTTGGCATATCAAATATGCCATGGGTAGTTTGCCAGGCTTTGCTGTGTGGGCAGAATACTCTTGGTAGCTTGCCGGGCTCTCCGAGAGGGGCAAAGGAATCGTACCTAGGTTGGCTGCGTGAAAGGCAAATGCCCTTCCCGCTATGCTATCGCTCCGGCCCACGTAAAATGTATATATACATAAATTTTTTTAATACCTGGTATATGACTGGTTACAGATTAGGCATTTTTGATGAAATAAAAATGATATTACTTGTGCTGAAGAACATGTGAGTCAGTGGGGAAAGAGATATAGTTATGCTGTTGTCAAGAGTCCTAGGAATTTTGGGGCTGAGAGTCTGTATCCCTGAGTCAGGAGGCATTCCCCAGCGGGCAGCTCTGCTACTGCTTCTTACATGAGTGAGTTAATCCTGGAGAGGGCAGTTAAGTCTAAAGCTAACCAGGTATTTCAGGTGTAGAGGTAGTGTGCTAAAACACAGGTTTATGTTAGGTGCTATTGAGGTCATATGGAAGGGCTATATTTTGCTTCAAAGCAGAGCGTGGGTGTGAAGTACCACTGAAGCTGGCCTCAGAAGGGTGAGAAAATCACAGCTGAGAATGGTAGTGGTGCCACTCACCTGTTGAATCAGGGCACCAGGGAGGCCAGATAGAGATAGCTGGTCTCAAGCAGGATCTGTTTTCCAGCTTCTTATCCTGGGCAGCCACAAACCACTGGTCACTCCTGAAGTTGGGTTTTAGATCTATCCTTGGCATCTGGGAGTTTCCTTAGATTATTAATCTAAGGAAATACCTTTCAAGACTTCAGATATTAACTGGAAATCAGTTTTGAGAATACCATTATTTTTCTCCATTAAAATGAAGTACATGTACACCCAATTTTCCCACATGTAAGAAATCCTTTTATTACTTATTGGGCATCATGCTTCTGTGACCCATCTAAAACCATTGTTCAGACTTCAGAAGAAAATTAGTTCGAAGATGAGAACAGAGGGACACATCAGTGAACAAAGCAAGAGATGGACTACAGAACTCCGCACAATCATGCATTCAAATGTGAGCATGTGGAGCTCCATGACAGACCTTCCAAATACATTTAATACAAGAACAAAGGAATGTTCCTCAGGCCTCAGGAAGAAAAAATACTTTCTTTTTCTTAGACTTGAAAAATTCCTATCTATGGATGATAGGCTCATGCAGATAGCTAAGGGCCCTGCACGTGGTACTTCATTGTTCACAGGACAAGACCAGTGTGTGATTTTGATGTTTTTAAAAGCTTCACACAGCAGGATGTGTCATGCAAGGGGTCAGCCCTGGATAGCTTTGATCAGCACTTGGAAGGTGTGAAATTCTGTCTTTCACGAATGCAGACTATTTCTAACCATTTCATCTCTAGGACAGACCATAAGCAGGGATGACTGCAGCCTTGTGTGCTAATTTTAACACCGGCCTCTTCTACAGTGAATAGTACTGGAACCCTTGAGATGTGGACCACAAATAATTGAAAACAAAGGGTCTCAGGTTTGAGATCAGTGAGATCAGGCATAGAGTTGAACTCTCATCATGATCCCCCAAGGCCGGATGCCGAGACATCACTGTGAAGTGATCCTGGATGACTGCTGTGTCCAACTGAAGATACAGGAGGCCTCTAAGGGGCAGTTTCTTTGTCAGAACCCAACAAAGGGAATTGCTGACCAGTGGCTTGTTGGATGATATGTTTATAGTATAGCATGGACACCCCGATGTGCCCTCTCTGTGTCGTGGAGACCCAAATAATATGGAAAAACTCACTTTTTTTTTATCATTTTTTTTTTATTAGTGAAACACCATGAAGTACACTTATAGACTAATAAATTTTTGTGCTTGGGTTTCAGTTATACAATGATCAAGTCCCCATCCCTCCACCAGTGCCCATCCTCCCCCACCACGGGTCCTAGCATCCCTCCCACCCCCCATCCTCCCCCCCCCCCCCCCCCCCCTGCCGCTGTGGTAGGGCATTCCTCCCTGTTCTCTCTCTCTTCTTTTGGGTACTGTGTTTTGCCAGAGAGGCATTGAGTGGCAGTCATGTTTGGTCTATAGACCACTTTTAGCATGTCTCTCCCACCCTGGGAGGGTCTTCACAACACCCTTTATTTGGTGCTCTCTCTCTATCTGAGCTTCCTTCTCACCTAGCACATGTGGCTGGCCTTCAAGTCATGGAGCTAAATTCCTGGTACTAATCTGAGCCCTTCCTGGATGTTAGTCTCCCGTTTTGTTGCTTTATGTTCCCCAGATGAATGCAATCTTTCTGTGTCTATCCCGCTCTTTCTGACTCATTTCGCTTAACATGATACTTTCCATGTAGTACCACTTGTATGTAAATTTCATAACTTCATCTTTTCTAACAGCTACATAGTACTCCATTGTGTAAATGTACCAAAGCTTCTTTAACCAGTCATCTGTTCTCGGGCACTCAGGTTTTTTCCAGATTTTGGCTATTGTAAAGAGTGCTGCAATGAACAAACAATTGCAGATGTCACTTCGACTATACATTTTTGCCTCTCTGGGATATATTCCCAGGAGTGCTATAGCTGGGTCAAATGGGAGATCGAATTCTAATTTTTTGAGGAAAAACTCACTTAAACCCTGGGACCGACATGCTGGCTGGAAGCTTGAGTAGAAATAAGCATAAAACGCACTATGTAGATGGGAGGGGAGAAAAAGGGAAAGGAAAGAAAACCATGAATTAAGCAACAAACAAACAAAATCCCAGCAATGCTTTTCGCTCAAAGTGTGAGTGGAAATAAAGATTACCAATAAAAATAGGGAAACGGAAGCTGATTTTAGTTCAGGTGAAATTAGAATCTCACAGTCTGACCTCACTCCCTGTGGTCCACCCCCCCCCCCCCAATTAAGGACAAGTGCTTTGAAGGTGCCCAGAGGGCAAATGAAAACAAAGGTTCTTTAAAAAGGAACCAGAAACTTTGAAACGGAATACAAAGGAAGAAGTCATGTGTATAAAAAATAATTTTAAAAGTTACAAATGCAGCTGGGGGGGTGAGAGCGCCTGCAGGTTGCATCTGTGGTCTTGACTCCAAAGCCTTGGAGTCCCAGGTCCACTGAGCCCAAGCCCCATCCTGGCATGTGTCTGTTGGAGCCAGGAGCTCGGCTGTTTGCTGTGAGCACCACAGAAAAGGGAGCACCCCCCACAAGGACTACAACTAAAAAGATGCATGAGCAGGAAGTGCAACCCCAGGGAGCCCTATGTGAACACCAGAGACCCCCAGCAGCCAGCACCGCAGACAATGTGGGCATTGGAGAGAGTGTGTGTGCACCCCAGCGCGCTCAAGGGCGCAAGTGCCACGACTTGATGCGTGACTCCTTGTGAGCCAACTAACTAGGCCGAGTGTCACCGTCAACCAGCACCAGCATCAGCAGTGGCAGTGGAGGCAAGGGTGATGCAGAGGGACATAAACAGGCTTGAAGTGTGCCTAGTGAATTAACTCTAATGGGAGAATAGACCAAATTTGCACCTAGTATAGTTTTTGGTGCAATTGTTGAAAGGGAATTGAAAGGGAATTGGCTTAATCAGACACACTGAAACCATCTTCGGGTGAGAAAGCAAGGGGATTTAATTATTTGACGTCAAGACCACCACAAGGTAATCACCTAAAATTGAGGCCCTGAGCAGGGATACAGAGCACTTTTAGAGGAGTTTTTCTGGCAATCATGGCAATGGTGAAACAAAGAGAAGAAGGGCATAAGAATGGAGTTTCTGGGCCAGAATCATAGTATAGTGAGGAGGGCATTTGCCTCGCATGCACAACCTAGGTTTAAACCCCGGCTTCCCATATGGTCCCCCGAGCACAGCCAGGAGTAATTTCTGAGTGCAGAGCAAGCCAAGAGTAACCTCTGAGCATCGCTGGGTGTGACCCAAAAAGCCAAACAAAGGAGTTTCTGGCCATGTTTGTGGTGGATATATTCTATTTTAGGCCACGTAGGGACATTTATTAATTTACTATCTCCATGGCCTTGCTCACCTTCCCTCCCACATAACAAGTGGGTTTGGGGCCTCTGTTCTGTTCTCATATCTGCCCAGCTCCCAGAACAGGCCTCGGGCTATCTCTCTGGCTTCCTGTGCTGAGCTACTGTTCATGTTTCTAACCTTCCTATCACCATCATAGTACATCAAGATGAGACATTTCTGAATTCAAAGGGTATCGGGAGAGCAGAGCAAGAAGCTTGCAATCTAAACCTTACGCATCACACCAGGAAGCAAATTGGAGCATGAAGAGTGATTGAGATGGTCTCCATGCACATGGCTTAGCATGCTCATAGTTGTTGTGGACCAGGTTTAGTTTGGGCATACAGGTGAAGCTAGCACTACACTTCAAGAAATTTTTCTCTCTCGCTGTTTATTTTTGTTATCTGCTTACCTTTTTAATGAGCTCAGAGAGGTGACATAAAAGTAATTTGTTAATATTCTTTCTGCTGTCTTTTTCTGTGGCATTTTGCTTGCAGACACTACGTGATGCTGTTGGTTGCAGCAAAATTTTTATATAAAATTATCCGTTTATAACTGCCACTTGCCTTTGTTACTGCATTTAAAACAATTTGATAGTAATATTTGACTTAGAGTCTCATTATTTGTGTGTGAGTCTGAGTTTTCCTTGAGCAGTTCTGCCTGTATTTCTTAAACTTCAAATATTTCTAAATGACTTTGCTGTAAATGTGTTTCTTCTGGACAGAACCTATTGGGGTATTTGGTTTGGCCCAGTGTGGCAGTGTTTTCCCTTTAATAGTTCAGTTTTTCTCATTTTCATTTGACATTAGTGTGATCTTAAGCTGTCACTGTATTTTGGCAAAATGAGATTTTGTGTTGACTTTAGATTCATAAATTGTCACAAGTGCTTCTGTTTAATTTAAGTTTGTCATAAACAGCTGCTGGAGGGACCACTAATTACGAAACCTAACTAAAAAAACCAGAAGTTTCTCTGAAGTTTTATTGTGTCAAAATGGCCTAATCTCCAGAAAAAAAAAGAGGAAGGAAAGAAAATTCGCATTGATTTCTCTTGCCTTTGAAACTATTGACTATAAACTTAATTATGAATTATTAAAATAGCATATGCTAGTTAATTTTATAAAAATCTTTAATCTCTATTTCACACACCTTGATACATATTCTGAGAATGCTACTCTCCCAGTTTTATAGATGTCAGTGATATGTAAGTAAACTTCATTTGTTTATGATATACGATTTGATAAAGGTAAAGGTAAAGGTAAAGGCCCTCCCGTTGATCGTCGATTTGCTCGAGCGGGCCCAGTAACGTCTCCATTGGAGACTTTGTTGTTACTGTGTCTGGCATATCGAATACTTTCGGTAGCTTGCCGGGCTCTCCGAAAGGGGCGGAGGAATCCAACTCGGGTCGGCCATGTTGGCCGCTTGTAAGGCGAACGCCCTACCGCTGTGCTATCACTCCAGCACAGCACAGCAATTTGATAAAATGACATGAAAAATCTGAAACATTAGCACAGGAAGGCTAATGAATATATCCACAGTTCTTAAAAATAACTTTTTGGGGCCAGCAAGATAGTACAGTGCATAAGGGCTCTTACATTGCACACAACTAACCTGGGTTTCATCCTGGTACCCCATATGTTCCTCTGAGCCTGCTAGGAGTGATCCCTGAGTACAGTTCGAAGCCGGGAGTAAACCCTGAGTCCAGCCAAAAACAACATTTTCCCCCTCTTTCTTTGGGAGAGATAGATCAAGTAGTTTGGTAAGTATTTAGCATGTGAGAGCTTTTGAATTTGATCCCCACTATGGAATGGCCTTGGAGCACTACTTGCTGAGTCCTGGTCTCCCCCAAGCAGCGTCTGAACACTAACACTGAATTATCAGTCAACATCACTTGGCCAGACATTGTCAGAACAGCACCAGGTCTCTTGAGCACAGCTGGTTGTTGATCCCCTTAAAAATTCCTCTTACCCCTTTTTCTGTTCAGTGTTTCACCCCACTCTGACATCTATAGTCAACCATTAACTTCCTTCCTAACATTATTGTTACTCTATTTCTGTCACTCAGCCCAGAAATCCCCTAATTAGGAATTTACTTATGTTTTACATGGGGCAATACCTTATTTTTTCTTGTTGAGTAATATTTCTTTATATTATACCACTATTTGTTTATCTATTTACCCATTGGTGGGTTGTTTCCAGGTGCTGGCTATTACAAATATATCTCTTGTATTCATTCTATGGACATTTGTGTTCAAGCAGTTTTTGTACATTATCTTATAAATACCTAGGAATCAAACGGGGGAGGTGTATATTTGAGAAATGAAAAAAATTTTCCAAAGAAGTCATTTCCTTTTACATTTTGACAAGGAAACCTTGGCCATGGATTTTCTTGCTTGTGGAGCCTCAGTTGCACATCTACTAGGATTGAGCTGGGCTCTGCCTGCCAGTAGTGAAGCCATGGGCGTCTCTATAAAGGAAGATCCAGCCCTGCCTTGTCTGTGGTGGCTGAGTTGAGGTGGTCTGTGGTCTCTGCTCACTCTGCTCTCCTGAGGCCTCATACCATAGATGAGGGAATCCTCTTTTTTCCAAGGTAATTTTGGTTTGTATGTATTTCAGGTGGACAGCATGAAAATTTGACATCTGAACACAGTCTGTCATCATAATCTCCACCAAAAGTCTCATTTCCTTTCACTCCATAAATTATCCTACCCCCTTTCACCAACCCCTTAAGCTCCTATGCTCCGCAATCCAGCAAGCTACTCCCTGTTGATGAGTTTCTTTCATTTCCTTTTTTTCTTTCTGTTTCACAGTAGAGTCAAATCATAAGGAATTCGTTTTCTCCTGAGTTGGCATAATACCCCTGAGACCTAACATTTGCTGAAAATGGCAGAATTTCATCTTTGTTTTACATCTAACTGAGTAGTCTTTCGTTGCATTCATGTATCATATCTCTTTGCATTCATTTATCAGAAATGTTAGTTGAAAGTATCTGCAACTCTTATGCTCACTGCAGCTTTCTTCACACAGTCAAGGTATGGGAGCCCTTCAGGTGTCATCAGTGAATAGATCCTCTTTAGCCATATTTCCCCACATCCTGACGCAACCATACCCCCTTCCCTGTGCCCAGGCTCCTGGATCTTGCTACTCCATACAGTGGATCATTCACTTGTTAAATCAGTTTTGCTGTCCACTTTACGTGGATTTGTGAACAAGATGTTTCTGTTCTTAACATCTTCCCTGGGTGAAGTAAAATTGAACAAATCATAATAGTATTTTTAATATTGTCCTTCCTAATGGTGACTTGCAGATATATCCGTCAACTAATTTTGTCAGAAAAAGGGTAATGTTTTGTTTTCCTTACTCTCTTTACTAGTTTTGGCTTTTAAAAGGACATTGTAACATAATGTGAAAATAAACAACACTACCCAGCACCCTTATTATCCCACCATAGTTAACTTTAATGTATTAAACCCATGTGCCAGTCTTTCTCTCTTTATGCTTGAGCCAATGTCTGGGTGAGGAGAGGGAAGAGCAAAAAGGCTTGCTTCAAAGCAATTTCTCACAGACACCAGGCAGGGACTTTTTCAACATGGATTCCATCTGTGTCCTGAAACGATCACCCACATATTCTGCTTTATCAAACAGATTTGTTAAATATCTTGTCTCTGAGTGATCTGAGATAAAAATAATCACAAATTTCTGGACTAGATGAATTCACAAGGCTGCAGCTGACCAACTTATTTCCAGGAACCTCATTATTGCCCATTGTTCATTTTACCTAAGCCACTTTTTGCTCCTACTCCTAATGTTCTGATCTGTGGGTATGGATCTGATACATATTTTCTGTGAGGCAGTCTGTTTTAGTACCAACGATTTTCAATGTACAGTGTGAAGAAATTTAAGTTCAGAGTGGTAAGTGACATTCAAAGGCATTAATTCAGATATTTCAGAATCAAAACTTAAATCCATCTTCTTAGACTCAAAGTGCTTTTATTTTACTTTAAAAAATGTTATCTACAGTAACTTTCCCGCCAGGGATTTATTATCTCTGCAGGAAGGGAATCAAAATATAATACATATGCCTCAGGCCATATAGATGATAATGGTAGATCTGACCTCAATCCTGGTTCTAATGGGCAAGGCTGTAACTAACTCTGCAATTAACCAGTGCTCATCTTCTCTCCCAAGCACTCTTACTTGGTTCTGTTTTTATACTTTTAAGCGTTGAATATGCGATATATTTTCCTCATAATTTCTGAAAGTATTCAAAATAGAATAGTTCTTTTTTTCCTCCATCATGTCCCCAGGCTCTGGAACAATGTGCTCACTGCTTATAAATATTGAAAACTCTTTAGTTCTTTTACTACAGTCCAAGTCAGAGTTAGACTTTGAAGGAAGCCACAGAGGGAAATTCATGCTTACTTAAAAGCCTTTTATTGATATTGCTCTAAAAAGTCACGGAGGAATAGAGAGCTTTGGGAGGATCCCATTATAATCAAGAGATGTTAATTACCCCCACTGTGAGATACTGAGTTGGAGGCTCCAGAATTTAATAGCATTGGACTGTAAAGATTTTATGGCTGAGTTTAATTTTCTGATCTCGTTTCAATCTTTACCTTGATAAAGAATCTACTGCTTTACTTCCTGGGATAGCAGAATTTCCATGATCACTTGATTACTTGACATACTGTTACTTATTGATTTGCTCGAGTGGCCATCAGTAACATCTTCATTCGTCCCTGTCGCGTGCTAGTGTAGCCCAATGGTGTCTGCTCGCTCCAGGAACACCAAGAACTTAAAACCGATCGTTCAGGGTCTTGATGAAGTCTGACCATCTGGTAGGTGGGCAGCCACGCGATCTTTTGACATCCTGTGGAATCCAGTTGGTAATGGCTCTAGTCCAGCAGTCATCTACAAATCGCATTATGTGTCCAGCCCATCTGATTTTCAATGCCTTGGCAAATGAGACAGCGTCCCTGATTCTCAATCGTCGAAGGAGGTCAGAACTCCGGATTCTTTCTCTCACTTGAGTGAAGCGTGATACTTCAAGCATAGCTCTTTCAATTCCTCTTTGGGAGACCTGAATAGCGTTCTCATCCTGTCTTCATAGGGCCCAGGTCTCTGAGACGTATGTTAATGCAGGAAGAACAGTGGAATCGAAGAGATGTGCCCAGAGTGAGAGGTTCTTCGTCCTCTTAGCTATTTCTTCCATGCTCTTGAAGGCATTCCAAGCCACTCTCTTCCTCCTACTCAACTCAGGTGCCAGGTCATTTGTCATGTTGACTTCTCAACCTAGGTACACATAACTGTTGCATTCGGAGATGTTTGTTCTGTTGAGATAGAATGTAACATCAGAACGGGACTGTTTCTCATAAACATTGTCTTCATGAGATTCAGTTGCAATTTGACCTTTCCACACTCACAGTCAAAGTTGGCCAGCATTTGTGCCACTTAGTTAATGTTTGGTGTTACTAGAACGATGTCATCAGCGAAGCGGAGGTGGTGTAGTTGCTGACTGTCTACCTTCACTCCCATTCCTTCCCATTCCAGTCATCGCATGATGTTCTCAAGGGTGGCACTGGAGAGTTTCAGTGAAATGGTATCACTCTGCTGAACTCCTCTCTTGACATGGATGATCACTTCCTTGTAGAATGGTGAGATACTGGTGGTGAATCTGTAATGCAGCTCAAGGAGGATCCTGTTGTATTGAGTTTGAACGCCCTGTTTGGCTAGGGCTTCAATTACCGCTTCAGTCTCAACAGAATCAAAGGCCTTCTTTAAATCGATGAACCTTAGACAGAGCAGCATATTGAACTCCCGAGAAACCTCAATGAGCTTGGTTATTGTGTGGACATGGTCGATAGTGCTGAGTCCTTTTCAGAATCCGACTTTCTCGCACGGTTGTCCTTCATCTAGTGTTCTGCTAATCCTATTTAGGATGACTTGAGTGAACAGCTTGTAGACGATGGACAACAGGCAGATTGGGCCATAGTTGCCAGTGTCGTGGATGTCTCCCTTCTTGTACAGTCCCGCTGGTTTTCCACTGGGCTGGAACCTTGCATTCAGACAGGTAGCATGTGAAGAGCCGAGCCAAAGTGAAGGCAGGTTCTTCAGGTGTTCGTGCCTGACCTTGTCTGGGCCATGTGCTGTTCGCTTCTTTACCAATGAAATGGCATGTCACATTTCGGAAGGGAGAACGTTGGGAACGACATCCATCCTGCGGAATTACCGCACCATATTTGATGAGCTTCAAACATGGTTTGAACCATGGGAACACGTGCAAGGGGAGTTAGAGGCTGCCCTAAAAGCCTCTATCCCTCTTGGAGAGCTTGGCAAGCTACCGAGAGTATCCTGCCCACACGGCAGAGCCTGGCAAGCTATCCGTGGTGTATTCGATAAGACAAAACCAGTAAACTGAAGAATTTCCATGAATTATCTGAAATTCTATGTGTGTGATAAGAAAGATATTTTTCCTGAACTCTTGTTAAATATATATTCAATGATGTATACCTGCATTCTGAAACATTAATAAGGATCTTAAATTTCTTGAAAATCAGCTGATTTGAGATCAGTAAGTAACTGAGATATGCCTTTGATTTCACTAAGTCACTTATCATTCTAGTGAATTGAGGATGTGTTAGATATACTTAAAATTGAAGATTAGAGTTCAAACTGAAGGCTAGTGAGCCTTAATCCAAAGGAGATTTTGTGTATAAAATTATGAAATAGTTGGTTGCAAATTTACTTCCCCATGTAAATGAACTGCATTTTATGTGAAAAATTATCAGAGAAGGGCAGTCTCAAAACTAGACAGTCCAGCATTGCCATTTTATCAATAGATGAATAAGTCAGATTTTATATGGAAGAAACTATTAGAGAGACAAGGATTCAGTTCTCGAAAGTGGTCTTTAATCAAGGCATCTACTAAAAGTGATGATTAAGAATTGTGTACTTGCCTCCTTTCTCCTTGTGAACTCAGATTGGAGACACCCTAAAGAAACATTAAAATGTAAACAACATGTGAAAGTCCCTTCCCATTGTAATATGAATTTCAGAGGAGAAATGTTTTCTTTTTCCCAACAAGATTGCCAGAAATACTTTAAACACAACAAAGTGACCCACTAACCTTTGATGCTCTCCAAAGATTGGGTTGTTTTGGAAAGAAGTCAAATGCTGTCTTCTCACGGAAGCAGAAAGCAACATTTTGAGCATGTATTACATTGCCATCCTCTGACTTTTTCATGAGGAAAAAACACTTCAGGAACCATCTGCTCTAGACAAAGAAATCATAGATAGATGGTCAGTGCACAGAAGTAATTCTTGATAAATGCAATAGTCAAAAGTTTTTTTTATGACTGAAACCCAATCATAAATAGCTTTCTAGCTGTGTATTTCATGGTGATTAAATAATTTTTTTTAACTTTTATTTGTTATCTTTGGGGGCTTCCCAAGCCATGCTCATGGTGTTGGGGGTTCCTTCTGGCAATTCCTATGTTTGTTTATAATTATATCTATAAATAATATGTACATAGAAATAATTAGTAACTCATAAGTTCAGAAGTATAGTTCGCTTGAAATTATACCTTCTATTGGCAGAGTTTATTGTCTTAACATTGTCATTGTTAAAATTAAAAGTTTCATCATTGAAGTTCAGAGACTCTCCAGAAAAGAGCAGAAAATGGAAAAGAGACTCACAATTCGGGAACAGATGGCAAGAGAAGATCGTGATGAAGCCAAGAGGGGTAACATAAGAATTATTGAAGTCCCAGAGGTACAGGAAGAAAACCTCGATGAAGAAGAAACTGTCAAAGAAATCATTGCTACAACATTTCCAGAGCTGAAGAAAACTTGTGACCACATTCAGGAGGCCCGAAGGGTACCAACTAGAAGAAATCCGAATAAAAATACCCCAAGACACATTCTGATCAAAATGACCAAAACCTTAGACAGAGACAAAATTCTGAAAGCAGCAAGATCGAAGAAAGAAATCTCTTACAAAGGAGCATCCTTAAAATTCACAGCTGATTTTTCTGATGAAACCCTCATGGCCCGAAAACAGTGGTGGGACATAGTGAAAAAACTCAATGAAATAAATGCCTCTCCAAAAATACTTTACCCAGCGAGACTCTCATTCATAATAGAAGGAACAACACACAGTTTCACAGACAAACAACAGCTCAGGAACTTCATAGACTCAAAACCATGGTTACAAGAACAACTAAATGGGCTACTTTAAGGCAAGAAAGGCCCCTCAAATACACCAAATTTTAACATAACAATGGGACAAAATCCCATAACAATAATCTCTCTCAATGTCAATGGGCTAAACGCACCAATTAAAAGACATAGAGTGGCAGGATGGATTAGAAAATTGAACCCAACATTCTGCTGCCTGCAAGAAACGCATCTCAATAGTCAAAGCAAACACAGACTCAGAGTCAAAGGCTGGAAAACAATCCTACAGGCAAACAGCTCCCATAAAAAAGCTGGGGTAGCCATCCTTATATCAGACCACATCGATTTCAGAGTGAGGAAGGTCATAAGAGACAGTGAAGGCCATTTCTTATTGATCAAAGGATCTGTACAACAGGAAGAACTTACAATAATAAATGTATATGCACCTAATGAGAGACCAGCAAAGTACTTAAAACAACTACTCATAGATTTGGAAAAAGACATCAATAGCAACACAATACTAGTGGGAGACTTCAACACTGCTTTGTCACCTCTTGATAGATCAACCAGACTCAAGCTTAGCAAGGACATACTTCATTTGAGGGAAACAATGGAAGAAAGGGACTTAGTAGATATATACAGGACACTTCATCCACAAAAAGCTGAATACACATTCTTCTCAAGCGTCCATGGAACATTCTCCAAGATAGACCACATGCTGAGCCACAAAACATGCCTCCATAAAATTAAGAAGATAGAGATTGTATCAACAATCTTCTCAGACCATAATGCGCTGAAATTAGAAGTAAATCACACACAAAAACAGAAAACTAAATCAAACACCTGGAAATTAAACAGTGCACTATTGAACAACGAGTGGATTAGACAGGAAATCAAAGAGGAAATCAAAAGATTCCTAGAAACGAATGAAAATGAGAACACGAGTTACCAAAACTTATGGGACACAGCAAAGGCTGTGTTAAGAGGAAAGTTTATAGCTCTACAAGCATTCCTCAGGAAGGAGCAGCGAACACACATAAGTAACCTAACCTCACAGCTTAAGAGCTTGGAGAAGGACCAAAAAAAGGAGCACAACCCGAACAGGAGAAAGGAAATAATAAAACTCAGAGCAGAGATTAATGAGATGGAAACCCAAAAAACAATCCGAAAGATCAATGAAACCAAAAGCTGGTTCTTTGAGAAAATTAACAAGATCGATAAGCCGCTAGCAAAACTCACAAAGAAAGGGAGAGAGAAAACCCTAATAAACCGAATCAGAAATGAAAAGGGGGTCATTACAACAGAAACCACAGAAATTCAGAGGATCCTCAGGAAGTACTTTGAGAAGCTTTATGCCACGGAACATCAAAACCTCGAGGAAATGGATAAATTCCTAGACTCCTACAGACTCCCAAGGCTGAACCAAGAAGACCTGGAATACCTGAACAGACCTATCACCATCAAGGAAATTGAACTGGTAATAAAAAGTCTCCCCAAGCACAAAAGTCCTGGCCCGGATGGATTCACTAGTGAATTCTTCCAAATCTTTAAAGAGGACTTACTCCCAATGCTCTTTAAGCTTTTCCACGAAATTGAAATATCAAAAACACTTCCGAACAGTTTCTACGAAGCGAATATCACACTGATACCAAAAGCAGACAGAGATACCACAAAGAAAGAGAATTACAGGCCGATATCCCTGATGAACACAGATGCAAAGATCCTCAACAAACTACTAGCAAATAGAATCCAACTACTCATCAAAAAGATCATACACCATGACCAAGTAGGATTCATCCCAGGGATGCAAGGATGGTTTAACATTCGAAAATCAATCAACATAATCCATCATATCAACAAAAGAAAAGATAAAAAGCATATGATTATATCAATAGATGCAGAGAAAGCATTTGACAAGATCCAGCACCCCTTTATGATGAAAACCCTAGCCAAAATGGGTATAGAGGGGACCTTCCTCAACATAATTAAAGCCATCTACCACAAGCCTACAGCAAGCATCATCCTCAATGGGGAAAAACTGAGAGCCTTCCCTCTAAGATCAGGGACGAGACAAGGATGCCCACTCTCTCCACTTCTGTTCAATATAGTACTGGAAGTACTTGCAATAGCGATTAGCAAGAAAAAGATATTAAGGGCATTCAGGTAGGAAAGGAAGAAATCAAGCTCTCACTATTCGCAGATGATATGATACTCTACTTAGAGAACCCAATAACCTCCACCAAAAAACTCCTAGAAACAATAGACTCGTATAGTAAAGTTGCAGGTTATAAAATCAATACCCAAAAGTCCATGGCTTTCCTATACGCAAACAGTGAGAGAGAAGAAAGCAACATGAAAAAAACAATCCCGTTCACAATTGTTCCCCAGAAAATCAAGTACCTAGGAATCAGCTTAACTAAGGAAGTAAAGGACCTGTACAAAGAAAACTACAAAACGCTACTTCAGGAAATAAAAGAGGACATGAGGAAATGGAAAGATATCCCCTGCTCATGGGTCGGGAGACTTAACATTGTCAAAATGGCAATACTACCGAAAGCATTGTATAAATTCAATGCAATCCCTATAAGGATACCCATGACATTCTTCAAAGAAATGGAGCAAACACTCCTGAAATTTATATGGAACAATAAGCCCCCACGAATAGCTAAAGCAATTCTTGGGAAAAAGAAAATGGGGGGAATCAACCTCCCGAACTTCAAACTGTACTACAAAGCAGTAATAATTAAAACAGCATGGTACTGGAACAAAGGCAGAACTGCAGACCAATGGAACAGGGTTGAATACACTGACATCTCCCCTCAATCACATGTTCATCTAATCTTTGATAAAGGTGCAAGTAATGTGAAGTTGAGTAAGGAAAGCCTCTTTAATAAATTATGTTGGCATCATTGGACGGCTACATGCAAAAAAATAGGCTCAGAACTCTGCCTAACACCATGTACAAAAGAGGATCAAAATGGATTAAAGACCTCAACATCAGACCAGAAACCATAAGGTACATTGAAGACAAAGTTGGCAAAACCCTCCATGACATTGAAGCTAATGGTATCTTCAAAGATGCCACGCCACTGGCCAAGCAAGTGAAAACAGAGATAGATAAATGGGACTATCTTAAACTAAGAAGCTTCTGCACCTCCAAAGAAACAGTGACCAAAATACAAAGACAGTCTACAGAATGGGAAAGGATATTCGCCGAGTACACATCTGACAAGGGGTTGATATCCAGGATATACAAAATACTGGTTAAACTCCACAAGAAGAAAACATCCAATCCCATCCAAAAATGGGGCAATGAAATGAACAGAAACTTTCTCAAAGAAGAAATCCGAATGGCAAAAAAGCACATGAGAAAATGCTCTACATCATTAATCATCAGAGAGATGCAGATCAAAACCACAATGAGATACCATCTCACACCTCAGAGACTGGCCCACATTCAAAAGAACAAAAGCAACCAATGCTGGCGTGGATGTGGCGAGAAAGGGACACTCCTTCACTGTTGGTGGGAATGTCCACTGGTTCAGCCCTTCTGGACAACAGTATGGACGATTCTCAAAAAATTAGAAATTGAGCTTCCATTTGACCCAGCAATACCACTCCTGGGAATATATCCCAGAGAAGCAAAAATGTATAGTCGAAGAGACATCTGCACTTGTTTGTTCATTGCAGCACTCTTTACAATAGCCAGAACCTGGAAGAAACCTGAATGCCCAAGAACAGATGACTGGCTAAAGAAACTTTGGTACATCTACACAATGGAGTACTATGTAGCTGTTAGAAAAGATGAAGTCATGAAATTTACATACAAGTGGTACAATATGGAAAGTATCATGCTAAGCGAAATGAGTCAGAAAGAGAGGGATAGACATAGAAAGATTGCATTCATCTGGGGGATATAAAGTAACAAAGTATGAGATTAATACCCAAGAATAGCTGAGATCAGCACCAGGAGGATTACTCCATAACTTAGAGGCCAGCCGGGTATCCTAGAGGAAAGGGCAGTTCAGATAGAGAAGGGAGCACCAAATAAAGGATGTTTGGAGGATCCTCCCAGGAGGGGAGATGCATGTCGAAAGTAGACTATGGACTGAACATGTTTGCCACTCAATGCCTCTTTTGCAGACCACAACACCCAAACGGAGAGAGAGAACACAGGGGATTGTCCTGCCACAGAGGCGGGGGGGGGGTGGGGGGATGGGGGTGGGAGGGATATTATCCATGGTGGTGAAAAACGGGCACTGGTGGAGGGATGGGTATCTGATCATTGTATAATTGAAACCCAAGCACAAAAAAAATTGTAAATCTACAACTGTAAAAAAATAAAATAAATAAATAAATAAAAAAAAATTAAAAAAAAAGTTTCATCATTTTGGTAAAATTTTTTCTGCCTCTTTTTTATGTACTTCTGAGCAGTCTAAAGAGAGTTTATTGGAAGGTATTGGAGTCTTTCTTTAGATGTAGGATGAAAAGCCAAAAATGAAGCACATTTAGTTTAGTGACAAAGCCATTCGGGGGCAGGAGCAGACGTAGTTGAGAAGCAGTGTTTTTGTTCCTGCTGAAACAGACTGAAATATAGGCCCTGAGTACTTTTCCACATTTGTTATTCAGAGCGAGTGGTTTATTCTGTAATTTTTCTTTACATGATGTGAATGGACAGTGGTGGAGAACTCCCAAGTGGTGCTCAGGAGTCCAGGGGCCACACAGTTGCTCCCAGCCAAGGAGCCAGTGGTTCAGTGCAGTGGACCAGGAATGTGTGAGGGTTCAGAGGTATAGAGACCACTGGTGGCATTGTGGTCCTCCAGTGCTGTGTCCAGAAATGCTCAGGAGACCCTGTTGTGTCAGGAACTAAACCCAGGTTGGGCAAGTGCTGGGCAATGAGTTCTCACTGCTGTACCCTCTCCCAGCCCTTAACTTAATTCAGTATTCAAAGTGAAGTTCA
The DNA here is from genome assembly GCF_029834395.1 of Sorex fumeus. Classification (NCBI taxonomy): domain Eukaryota; kingdom Metazoa; phylum Chordata; class Mammalia; order Eulipotyphla; family Soricidae; genus Sorex; species Sorex fumeus. The sequence goes on along the minus strand of NW_026606085.1, from coordinate 14,182,201 downwards.
GAACCAGAGAACTTCAATTTCCTATTCTATTTCCTATTCATATCCCACATAAAAAGTAGGAGACTATTTTCTGGCTTGTTTTGGTTTGGGCCTACACCCAGGTGATGCTCAGGGCCTCTGCACACAGGAATCACTCTTGGGGAGGTTCAGGGACTATATGAAGTGTCAGGGATCAAATTAGGTTTGCTGTGTGCAAGACAAGCCCCCTACTGCTGTATTATCTCTCCAGCACCCCCCAATACTATCATTTTTAGCATTCTTTGGCAGCAACCTAAGGGGAGAATAAATCACTGTCCTCCAGCGTGCACTCCTGGGTCTCACCCCCAGTGTGGCTAGCAGTACCAGACAGGAAAACAAGCTCCTTGTACTTAGACCATCACTGTGCACAAGGCTCGTGGATGAAGTTCTCTAAACGAGCAGACCCAGGCCTGACACAGGTTCTCTGGAGGCCTTTGGGGACTGGTTGCAGAGAGCCAGGAAATGGGTCCTCAGTTACTCCCTAGGACTCAGTGGCTCCTTCCTTGAGTTGGGTTGGAAAAATTTCTCAGCTCACGGACCCCTCTGGGCAGGACTTCTGGTTGTGGTACCAGCTCCTTTCTTTGCTTTTGCTGTCTCGGGGGTGTTGTAGTTCAGCTTCCTTCCCATGTTCCCAGTTCCATCTGTCACCAGGAAGAACCTCATCACACAGTTGCTCACCTTATCCATTGCTGGGCAGAGCTTTCCTTGTTGGTGGCAACCTCGGTCTGAAGAGACTGAGCAGATGTCTAAAGTGGAAGGTGGCTCCGAACAGTTTCTACGAAGCAAATACCACACTGATATCAAAAGCGGACAGAGATACCACAAAGAAAGAGAATTACAGGCCGATATCCCTGATGAACACAGATGCAAAGATCCTCAACAAACTACTAGCAAATAGAATCCAACTACTCATCAAAAAGATCATACACCATGACCAAGTAGGATTCATCCCAGGGATGCAAGGATGGCTTAACATTCGGAAATCAATCAACATAATACATCATATCAACAAAAGAAAAGAGAAAAAGCATATGATCATATCAATAGATGCAGAGAAAGCATTTGACAAGATCCAGCACCCCTTTATGATGAAAACCCTAGCCAAAATGGGTAAAGAGGGGACTTTCCTCAACATAGTTAAAGCCATCTACCACAAGCCTACAGCAAGCATCATCCTCAATGGGGAAAAACTGAGAGCCTTCCCTCTAAGATCAGGAACGAGACAAGGATGCCCACTATCTCCACTGCTGTTCAATATAGTACTGGAAGTACTTGCAATAGCAATTAGGCAAGAAAAAGATATTAAGGGCATTCAGGTAGGAAAGGAAGAAATCAAGCTCTCACTATTCGCAGATGATATGATACTATACTTAGAGAACCCAATAACCTCTACCAAAAAACTCCTAGAAACAATAGACTTGTATAGTAAAGTTGCAGGCTATAAAATCAATACCCAAAAGTCCATGGCTTTCCTATACGCAAACAGTGAGAGAGAAGAAAGCTACATGAAAAAAATGATCCCGTTCACAATTGTTCCCCAGAAAATCAAGTACCTAGGAATCAGCTTAACTAAGGAAGTAAAGGACCTGTACAAAGAAAACTACAAAACGCTACTTCAGGAAATAAAAGAGGACATGAGGAAATGGAAAGATATTCCCTGCTCATGGGTCGGGAGACTTAACATTGTCAAAATGGCAATACTACCGAAAGCATTGTATAAATTCAATGCAATCCCTATAAGGATACCCATGACATTATTCAAAGAAATGGAGCAAACACTCCTGAAATTTATATGGAACAATAAGCCCCCACGAATAGCTAAAGCAATTCTTGGGAAAAAGAAAATGGGAGGAATCAACCTCCCTAACTTCAAACTCTACTACAAAGCAGTAATAATTAAAACAGCACGGTACTGGAACAAAGGCAGAACTGCAGACCAATGGAACAGGGTTGAATACACCGACATCTCCCCTCAATCATATGATCATTTAATCTTTGATAAAGGTGCAAGTAATGTGAAGTGGAGTAAGGAAAGTCTCTTTAATAAATTGTGCTGTCATCACTGGACGGCTACATGCAAAAAAATGGGCTCAGAACTCTGCCTAACATCATGTACAAAAGAGGATCAAAATGGATTAAAGACCTCAACATCAGACCAGAAACCATAAGGTACATTGAAGACAAAGTTGGCAAAACCCTCCTTGACATTGAAGCTAATGGTATCTTCAAAGATGCCACGCCACTGGCCAAGCAAGTGAAAACAGAGATAGATAAATGGGACTATCTTAAACTAAGAAGCTTCTGCACCTCCAAAGAAACAGTGACCAAAATACAAAGACAGCCTACAGAATGGGAAAGGATATTCACCAAGTACACATCCGACAAGGGGTTGATATCAAGGATATACAAGGTACTGGTTAAACTCCACAAGAAGAAATCACCCAACCCCATCAAAAAATGGGGTGAGGAAATGAACAGAAACTTTCGCAAAGAAGAAATTCGAATGGCAAAAAGGCACATGAGAAAATGCTCTACATCACTAATCATCAGAGAGATGCAGATCAAAACCACAATGAGATATCATTTCACACCACAGAGACTGGCCCACATCCACAAGAACAAAAGCAACCGGTGCTGGCGCGGATGTGGCGAGAAAGGGACCCTCCTTCACTGCTGGTGGGAATGCCGGCTGGTCCAACCCTTTTGGAAAACAGTATGGACGACTCTCAAAAAATTAGAATTTGATCTGCCATTTGACCCAGCTATAGCACTCCTGGGAATATATCCCAGAGAGGCAAAAAGGTATAGTCAAAGTGACATCTGCAATTGTTTGTTCATTGCAGCACTCTTTACAATAGCCAGAATCTGGAAAAAACCTGAGTGCCCAAGAACAGATGACTGGTTAAAGAAACTTTGGTACATTTACACAATGGAGTACTATGTAGCTGTTAGAAAAGATGAAGTTATGAAATTTACATACAAGCGGTACTACATGGAAAGTATCATGTTAAGCGAAATGAGTCAGAAAGAGCGGGATAGACACAGAAAGATTGCATTCATCTGGGGAACATAAAGCAACAAAAAGTGAGAGTGACACACAGGAATGGCTGAGATTAGTACCAGGAATTTTGCCCCATGAATGGAAGGCCAGCCACAGGCTCTAGGTGAAAAGGAAGCTCAGATAGAGAAGAGATTACCAAATGAAGGGTGTTGTGAGGGCCCTCCCAGGGTGGGAGAAGCATGCTAAAAGTAGTCGATAGACCAAACATGATTGCCACTCAAAGCCTCTCTTGCAAAACACAGTACCCAAAAGAAGAGAGAGAGAACAAGGGGGAATACCCTGCCACAGAGGCAGGATGGGACGGGGGGGGGGGGGGATGAGGGGGGGGATGCTGGGACCCATGGGGATGGATGACGGGCACTGGTGGAGGTATGGGGACTTGATCATTGTATAACTGAAACCCAAGCACAAAATTTGTAAGCCTATAACTGTACCTCATGGTTTTTCACTAATAAAAAAAAAAATATATATATAAAAAAAAAAAAAAAAAAAAAAAAAAAGATGCCACGCCACTGGCCGAGCAAGTGAAAACAGAGATAGATAAATGGGACTATCTTAAACTAAGAAGCTTCTGCACCTCCAAAGAAACAGTGACCAAAATACAAAGACAGTCTACAGAATGGGAAAGGATATTCGCCAAATACACATCTGACAATGGGTTGATATCAAAGATATACAAAATGCTGGTTGAACTCCACAAGAAGAAAACATCCAACCCCATCAAAAAATGGGGCAATGAAATGAACAGAAACTTTCTCAAAGAAGAAATCCAAATGGCAAAAAAGCACATGAGAAAATGTTCTACATCATTAATTATCAGGGAGATGCAGATCAAAACCACAATGAGATACCATCTCACACCTCAGAGACTGGCCCACATCCAAAAGAACAAAAGCAACCGATGCTCGCGCGGATGTGGCGAGAAAGGGACACTGTTTCACTGTTGGTGGGAATGTCGACTGGTTCAGCCTTTCTGGAAAACAGTATGGACGATTTTCAAAAAATTAGAAATTGAGCTCCCATTTGACCCAGCCATACCACTCCTGGGAATATATCCCAGAGAGGCAAAAATGTATAGTCGAAGTGATATCTGCACTTGTTTGTTCATTGCAGCACTCTTTACAATAGCCAGAACCTGGAAGAAACCTGAATGCCCAAGAACAGATGCCTGGTTAAAGAAACTTTGGTACATATACACAATGGAGTACTATGTAGCTGTTAGAAAAGATGAAGTCATGAAATTTATATACAAGTGGTGCAACATGGAAAGTATCATGCTAAGCGAAATGAGTCAGAAAGAGAGGGATAGACATAGAAAGATTGCATTCATCTGGGGAATATAAAGAAACAAAATATGAGATTAATACCCAAGAATAGCTGAGATCAACACCAGGAGGATTACTCTATAGCTTAGAGGCCAGCCAGGCATTCTAGGGGAAAGGGCAGCTCAGATAGAGAAGGGAGCACCAAATAAAGGGTGTTTGGAGGATTCTCCCAGGAGGGGAGATGCATGTTGAAAGTAGACTATGAACTGAACATGTTTGTCACTCAAAGCCTCTTTTGCAGACCACAACACTCAAAAGGAGAGAGAGAACACAAGGGATTGCCCTGCCACAGAGGCAGGGTGAGATGGGAGGGATGGGGGTGGGAGGGATATTATCCATGGTGGTGGAAAATGGGCACTGGTGGAGGGATGGGTATTTGATCATTGTATAATCGAAACCCAAGCACAAAAAATTGTAAATCTACAACTGTACCTCATGGTGTTTCACTAAAAATAAAAAATAAATTAAAAAAATACATAAAGTGGAAGGTGGCATGGCCGAAGCTAAGGAAACACTGGACAGGAACCCTGGAGGCACTTTCAACTAAATGGGTATTCCAGAGGTTTGGCCCATCCAGAAAAGAAAATGTTTCATACCATGCAAATGCATTTCATGGCATACAAATTACAGATGTGTAAAGCTGGTTTTTAGGAGAGTAGAAAAGACAAATGATTCTAGAGTATGTGCAGTAACTGTTGGGGCCATCATCCGACAACAAATGTTTGCTGACATCTACTATGTGTCAAATGATGTTCTCACTACTGCAGATAGAAGAAAGAGATACATTCCCAGTACTTGGGGTATTAAACCTATATTTCATTTCTTGGTAGAAGTACAGTGTAGATGACATTATAGTAAAGATTTTGTTTTTCTGGGCATGCGGTAAAAACTCACATATCTTTATCTTGTCCACTAGTATAAAAATATTTATGGGGTGACACATAATGTGTCAAGGAAAATTATGTTGCAGATCAGGCACACTTTCCTGCCAGGATAGCTTTTCAAATATCAGTACAGTTATAATTTTGGTGACTTGATATCTGACTCTGTAAAAATAACTGATCATATATTTTCATTCCCTGGAAATGTCAGAAAAAGCCTTCTTGCCCTCATAACAGTGAAAGTTTTTCTATAAGGTGCTGCTGTCATTAGGTTATATCTTAGGGTTCTTTTCAGGGTCTTGGAACTGTTGTCCTGTCTTCATGGTGTGTGTGTGTGTGTGTGTGTGTGTGTGTGTGCGCGCGCGTGCGCATGTGTGTATATGTGTATCTATCCGAGTAAATAGAAAATGGCTAAGCAAAGACAGTTCTTATCACTTTTTAACCATACAGGTATGCATACTTGGTGCTTTAACATTCACATATTACTCAACACTTTATTTATTCAGCAAATGTATTTTTGTCAGGTTGTGATCTTGCTGCTGCATATAAATGCAAACTATGCTTGTAACAGTTTGCTCAGGTAGTAATAAACAGTATTCTGCACGTGGTCCTTCCTTAAGACTTGTAAATGTATGAATTTCATTGTGTTTTCAAGCAAGGAAATGGCAGTGTGACTAAAAAACTCAATTTTAAAATCAGAGTTTTCTTTTTTTAATTTATTATTATTATTTTTTAAATTTTTATTAGGGAAACACCATGAGGTAGAGTTATAGACTTACAAATTTTTGTGCTTGGGTTTAAGTTGTATAATGAACGAGTACCCATCCCTCCACCAGTGCCCATTCTCCACAACCACTAATCCCAGTATCCCTCCCACCCTCCATTCCCCCAATACCAGCCTGCCTCTGTGGCAGGGCATTCCCTTTTGTTCTCTCTCTCCTTTTGGGTGCTGTGGTTTGCAAAAGAGGTATTGAGTGGCAATCATGTTCGGTCTATAGTCTACTTTCAGCATGCATCTCCCATCCTGGGCGGATCCAGCCAAACACCCTTTATTTGGTGCTCCCTTCTCTATCTGAGCTGCCTTTTCCCCTAGTGTGTGCGGCTGGCTTCCAAGCCATGGAGTAAACCTCTTGGCACTTATCTCAGCTATTCTTGGGTGTTAGTCTCCCATTTTGTTACTTTATGTTCCCCAGATGAATGCAATCTTTCTATGTCTGTCCTTTCTTTCTGACTCATTTCGCTTAGCATGATACTTTCCATGTAGTACTACTTGTATGTAAATTTCATGACTTCATCTTTTCTAACAGCTACATATTACTCCATTGTGTAGATGTACCAAAATTTCTTTAACCAGTCATCTGTTCTTGGGCACTCAGGTCTCTTCCAGTTTCTGGCTACTGTAAAGAGTGCTGCAGTGAACAAACAAGTGCAGATGTCACTTTGACTATACGTTTTTGCCTCTCTGGGATATATTCCCAGGAGTGGTATTGCTGGGTCAAATAGGATCTCAATTTCTAATTTTTTGAGAATCGTTCATACTGTTTTCTAAAAGGGCTGAACCAGTCGGCATTCCCACCAGCAATGAAGGAGGGTCCCTTTCTCACCACATCTGCACCAACACCGGTTGCTTTTGTTCTTTTGGATGTGGGCCAGTCTCTGTGGTGTGAAATGATATCTCATTGTTGTTTTGATCTGCATCTTCCTAATGATTATGTAGAGCATTTTCTCGTATGCCTTTTAGCTATTCAGATTTCTTCTTTGAGAAAGTTTCTGTTCATTTCGTTGCCCCATTTTTGATGGGGTTGGATGTTTTCTTCTTGTGGAGTTCAACCAGTACTTTGTATATTCTTGATATCAACCCCTAGCCGGATGGATATTGGGCGAATATTCCTTCCCATTCTGTAGACTGTCTTTTTATTTTGGTCACTGTTACTTTTGAGGTGCAGAAGCTTCTTAGTTTAAGATAGTCCCATTTATCTATCTCTGTTTTCACTTGCTTGGCCAGTGGTGTGACATCTTTGAAGATACCATTAATTAACTTCAATGTCATGGAGGATTTTGCCAACTTTGTCTTCAATGTACCTTATGAATTTCGGTCTGATGTTAAGGTCTTTAATCCATTTTGATATTACTTTTGTACATGGTGTTAGGCAGAGATCTGAGCCCACATTTTTTGCATGTAGCTGTCCAGTTTTGCCAGCACAATTTGATAAAGAGACTTTCCTTGCTACACTTCACATTTCTTGCTCCCTTATCAAAGATTAAATGATCATATGTTTGGGGGTAGATGTCAGTATATTCAAGCCTGTTCCATTGGTCTGCAGCTCTGCCTTTGTTCCAGTACCATGCTGTTTTAATTATTACTGCCTTGTAGTAGAGTTTGAAGTTAGGAAGGTTGATTCCTCCCATTTTCTTTTTCCCAAGAATTGCTTTAGCTATTTGTGGGGGCTTATTGTGCCATATAAATTTCAGGAGTGTTTGTTCCATTTCTTTGAAGAATGTCATGGGTATCCTAATAGGGATTGCGTTGAATTTATACAGTGCTTTGGGAAGTATTACCATTTTGACAATGTTAATTCTCCTGATCCATGAACAGGGGATATTTTTCCATTTCCTCATATCCTCTTTTATTTCCTGAAGTAGCATTTTGTAGTTTTCTTTGTACAGGTCCTTTTCTTCCTTTGTTAAGCTGATTCCTAGGTAATTGATTTTCTCGGGCACAATTGTGAACGGGATTGTTTTTTTCATGTCACTTTCTCCTCTCTTAACTATTTGCATATAGGAAAGCCATCGACTTTTGGGTATTGATAAAATCAGAGTTTTCATCCTCTAAGTGAATGTTAGTTAGATAGTATAACAAACTATTAGCTCATTGTGGTATTTTATTTATTAATTAATTAGATTTTTGTACTGTACCTGGTGATGTTCAGGGTTCTCTGCTGACTGTGTGCTCAGGGATCACTCTTGGAAGTGCTCAGAGGACCATGGTTGTGCTGGGGACTGAAACAGGGGTGAGTAATGTGTAAGATAATCTCCTTAATCCCTGGACTATATTTCAGGCACCTGTTGTACTATAGGTACAGAATCATGGAGACACAAATGTTCAGAGTGAAATTTTGATACATTATTTTAAAATTGTCTTCTGAAATATTGAATGATTTTTTTCTAACCTACAATATATAAAATCTATGCTTCCTTTAAACTTGTCAGTCTTGAATGTAATCAGTTTATATAACTTTTAAAATGCATCCTGGACAATCACCATGGTTTCTGCAGGAGCCTAGCTGGGAAGAGCTCATTGCCCCATTGACTTGGATTTCCTGTGGGTCCATGGTACAGTTTTGAGGAATCCCAGGACCCCAGTATATATAACCTGAAAGCCATAGTTTAATAGTTTGATTTTGGTTTGGGGGTCACACCTGGGGCATCTGCTGCTCAGAGGTTACTCCTGGCGCTGCACCCAGGAATCAATCATTACTTGCAATGCTCTGGGGACCATATGAGATGCTGAGGAATTAACCTGGGTCAGCTGCATGATAGCAAGCACCTTACTCCCTATTTTGCTTTTATGGTGAAGTTTGCTCACACAAATAAACATAATGTATCTGTTCTGGAATTTGAATCACAGATACTTAGCTTCAAATGAGCTGTTTCTTTTGTTGGTAATTGTTGGATTGTATTTAAGTGGTACTTGACATCTAGTTCTCTGGGTTCGTAATAAAAAGTCATTATGTGCTTATGCTCTGTTTTTAAAAACTACAAAACGCATTCTCAATAGGGTGATAACATAAGAGCTTCATTATGTCTGGTGATTAGATACTTCCATCAGTAGACAAGGTCATGGATGTGACATTAACTCCTTTCAGGTGGCCAAAGAAACACTTAACAAACTCTAAGGGAGACAGCTCCGAGTTGAATCTATTCGGGTTTCATTGTGGCCTGAATGGCTTTCAGAAAGACCAAGTCAGTATTTATGAAAATTGTGCTTAGGCTCTAAGACATGGAAGTATAGGGGCTAGGCTGATTTCTAACTACACTGCATTGACTTGACAAACAGTAAAATCTTGACGGAAATATCAGCGATAGTAGGTCTTGCAAAATTTTCTTTTAACCTATTGGACCACTCTTGGTGCTCAGGGAAGCACTCCTGTCTCAGAGTTTGGGGGTCAATCCTGGTGGTGCTGGGGGTCCCTGCAGTGCCGGATCTCAGACCGGGAGCTGCAGCATGAAGACAAGCTTTGCGCTCACTCTCTAGATCCTGATCTCCACCATGAAAGCATTTCCTGATATTGCACCTAGTTTCTGTTAGCAGAAAACATGGTGTGGGGCACTGTGATGTATTTCCTAGATGTGAATTCTGAAGGGTGGAGGGTTTGTGGTTTCTGTCAGCTGGGAAGAGAGACGAGAGTGTTCTGCCAACCCAGGACTTCAGCAAAGTGCTGGTTGTCCTAGCGTATTCAGTTGCCTGCTTTTCCACGCATGGCACTGTTCGAGGGAGCCATGAAAGTGGGCTGCAGGGACTCATTTGCAGTGAATGAAGTAATGGAGGTAGCCTTGAGGGTCGCCATGGTTCTGACCTGGGTGCTCTCTCATTCTCTGGGGGAGGGACTTGTCCTGATAAAGGGCTTTTCAGGGTGGGGCCCCTGAAAATCACAGCACCTGTGAGTGAGCTTGAAGGTGATCCCTTCCTCTGGTTCCCCTCCTAACATGTCTTCAGGTGATGCTTAGTTTACCATTTAACTACAACCATGAGAGAACTCCTGGACTAGAGGCTCCCGGTTCAGTTAATCCTGGATTCCTTAAAACTCTTGGAAGAGAACAACACAGAATGTCCTGACCCTGTGCCAGGATGTCTTCATTGGGGCAACTTGGAGGGGGTGGGTTGAGTTTCCCTCCCCACCCCAGCAGAACCCTGACAGCCAAAAACCTCCAGAATCCAACCATACAGCCATACTCAAGGCTGCTCTCCACAAGCTTGAATGAGCCTCACCTATGAGGGAACCTGCAGAAAAACCTGTATGCAAGACCTGTGACTGAGCTCTCTGTGCTCACAGAACGGGACTCGGCCTCCTCCCCCTAGCTCCCCAGTTTTCTAGTAGCTTAGTAGTCACACCCACAAACTGCCTCTGTTGGCACGTAATCTCATTAACAGCCAAGATCCAGATACTATGAAATAAAGATCCTGGAAGAGAGCAACACTGAATGTTCTGGAGCACGTGGCCGCAAATGCAGCCACACAACCTCTAATACTTTATGTATAAGACGTCCACTGATGTACCAAAAGTAGCACACTTTGGGCTTAACATAATTGCTTGCAGTCTCTTATACAAGGGCCTATATGGCTCCAGGATGAAGTACAACGATCTTCACACACTTTCCTCTTACGTTGGTGGAAAGGTGCACGTTTTGACTATTGTTTGTAATAAACGATTGTGAACAACTTTATAAAAATAAAATAAAATTTTAAAAAATCCTGGATTCCTGACTCAGAGAATCAGATGGGCTTTGTTATTATTGTTGTTATTATTTTAAGCCGTTAAATTTTAGGATTGATTTTTTACAATATAGTACAAAGATTTTGCATACTATTTAAAATACAAGAATATATCCTGAACAATATTCCGAACAGAATAGTTGCAAAGAAAGGCTGTCATTCTAGTTGGGCAATATTAGTAGTTTCTTGGAAAAAACCTCTCCCACAGAGACCCTTTCATCTTCTCTATGCTCTCCTGCATTTCAGTACATCCAGTGGTGCCACTAATTTTACAGTATTTGGGGCTATGATCAAGTAGCATGTCTAACTGACCCTCCCTTATCTTACTCAAACCTAGGTCCTGGGAGGTAGCCTGGGGCCGACAGTGTTCACAGGTTTAGAATTTAGAAATTGACAGCTCCATACTGGGATGGATTATACACTCACCTGTTTTTCACAGGAACAGTGAAACAAGAGTTTTACCAGCATTGCTTTTTAAGATGTAGAAACCAATTCAGAGAGGTTTGTAAATTGACAAAGGAAACAGGGTTTTAAAAAACTGCAGAGATAATTCGTATGAGTTCTGCTTGTCTCCCGAACCAGAACTTTTGCCTTTCTTATTCCTCTATGGTGTTGGTTGGAACCTCACACTAGGAGATGGTGATTCCGGAGCAGAGGGCTTCAGAGAGGCCTGCAGACTGGACATCCATGTTTGCAGGGAACCTGGCACAGCTGTGAGAAGGGAGAAGTGTATGCTAGAGACACAGCCAGGCACTGGGCATTTGTGCAGCCTGAAATGAGCAGAAATTAGCAAATACCATTCTGTCAGATGATCTGACACAGTGTTCCCAACCCTAAGATACAATCAGTTGACACCTTCTCCCACTTAGCTCCTTAGTATTCCTAACATCTTTTCTCAAAGTAGGGACCCTGGAACAGGAAGTGATAATGAATCTCTACGTTGGTATAATATTTATAGCAGATCGTTCATTTACATCAAATATAAACTCTAGCCTATTTTGTTTTGTTAGCCAAAATTCTCAGTGACAGTTTTTGTGGTAAATTTTTAGTTTAGAAGACAGCTTAAAACCATTATGAAATGAAATTTAAGTAATTGTATCCTTATGAAGTTTATTTATTTATTTATTTTGGTTTAGGGGCCACATCTAACAGTGCTCCAGGTTCATTTCTGGCAGGGCTCAGGGGCAACCAGTGTGCCAGGGATTGTATGGAGCAAGTGTATTATCGCCTGTACTGTTTCCTCAATCCTACAGTGTAATTATTGAGTTAATTTATTTTCTTAAATGTGAAAGGAATTGCTGAATTCTTCTTTCAGAAGGGTTTCACAAATCTGAAACTACTCCAAGTATATGATAATGTGTGTCTTCCAACACTGTTTCTTGTTTGTGTCTTTGTGATGTTGTTCATACACTTTTCTACTGGGGCATTCTTTTCATGATTGGCTTATATGAATGATTTCCTTGGGAAGTGTTTAATTTGTAATTAAGGAAATATGCCTAGTGATATTATAACAAATATGTTTTATAGTAGCATCTTTATGAAGAGCAAAGTTATTATTTGTAAGGAAGTTTGTATTTCAATATTAAGGGAGTGATATATCCAATATCTAGTACTATTTTTTAAAAATTTTTTAATAGTGAGACATCATGAGGTACAGTTGCAGACTTGCACATTTTTGTGCTTGGGTTTCAATTATACAATGATCAAATACTCATCCCTCCACCAGTGCCCATTTCCCACCAACACGGATCCCAGTATCTCTCCCATCCTCCATCCCCCCTGCCTCTGTGGCAGGGCATTCCCCTCTGTTCTCTCTCTCCTTTTGGGTGTTGTGGTTTGCAAAAGAAACATTGAGTGGCAATCATGGTTGGTCTATAGTCTACTTTCAGCATGCTTCTCCCATCCTGGGAGGATCCTCCCAACACCTTTATCTGGTGTTGCCCTCTTTATCTGAGCTCCCTTTTCCCCTAGTATGTGTGGTTGGCCTCCAAATCATGGAGTAAAATTCCTGGTACTATTCTCGGCCATTCTTGGGTGTTAGTTTCCTATTTTGTTACTTTATGTTCCCCAGATGAATGCAATCTTTCTATGTCTATCCCTTTCTTTCTGAGTCATTTCACTTAACATGATACTTTCCATGTAGTACCACTTGTATGTAAATTTCATGACTTCGTCTTTTCTAACAGCTACATAGTACTCCATTGTGTAAATGTACCAAAGTTTCTTTAACCAGTCATCTGTTCTTAGGCGCTCAGGTTTTTTCCAGGTTCTGGCTATTGTAAACAGTGCTGCAATAAATAGACAATTGCAGATGTCACTTCGACTATACTTTTTTGCCTCTCCGGGATATATTCCCAGGAGAGGTACTGCTGGGCCAAATGGGAGCTCAATTTCTAATTTTTTGAGAATCATCCATACTGTTTTCCAAAAGGGCTGAACCAGTCGACATTCCCACCAACAGTGAAGGAGTGTCCCTTTCTCACCACATCCGCACCAGCACCGGTTGCTTTTGTTCTTGTGGATATGGGCCAGTCTCTGTGGTGTGAGGTGATATCTCATTGCGGTTTTGATCTGCATCTCCCTGATGATTAATGATGTGGAACATTTTCTCATGTGCCTTTTAGCCATTTGGATTTCTTCTTTATGAAAGTTTCTATTCATTTCATCTCCCCATTTTTTGATGGGGTTGAAAGTTTTCTTTTTGTGGAGTTCAACCAGTACTTTGTATATCCTTGAAATTAACCCCTTATCAGATGTGTAGTTGGCGAATATCCTTTCCCATTCTGTAGACTGTCTTTGTATTTTGGTCACTGTTTCTTTTGAGGTGCAGAAGCTTCTTAGTTTAAGATAGTCCCATTTGTCTATCTCTGTTTTCACTTGCTTGGCCAGTGGTGTGACGACACCATTAGCTTCTATGTCATGGAGGGTTTTGCCAACTTTGTCTTCAGTGTACCTTATGAATTTCGGTCTGATGTTGAGGTCTTTAATCCACTTAGATCTTACTTTTGTACATGTGTTAGGCAGAGATCTGAGCCCACTTTTTTGCATGTAGCCGTCCAGTTTTGCCAGCACAATTTGTTAAAGATACTTTCCCTGCTCCACTTCACTTTTCTTTCCCTCTTATCGAAGATTAGATGCTCCTATGCTTGGGGGGAGATTTCAGTATATCCAACCCTGTTCCATTGGTCTATACTCTGCCTTTGTTCCAGTACCATGCTGTTTTAATTATTACTGCCTTGTAGTAGAGTTTGAAGTTAGGGAGGTTGATTCCTCCCATTTTCTTTTTCCCAAGAATTGCTTTAGCTATTTGTGGGGGCTTATTGTGCCATATAAATTTCAGGAGTGTTTGCTCCACTTCTTTGAAAAATGTCATGGGTATCCTAATAGGGATTGCGTTGTATTTTTACAGTGCTTTGGGAAATATTACCATTTTGAAAATGTTAATTCTCCTGATCCATGAGCAGGGGATAACTTTCCATTTCCTCATATCCTCTTTTATTTTCTGAAGTAGCGTCTTGTAGTTTTCTTTGTACAGGTCCTTTACTTCCTTAGTTAAGGTGATTCCTAGGTACTTGATTTTCTGGGGCACAATTGTGAATGAGATTGTTTTCTTCATGTCACTTTCTTCCCTTTCACTATTTGCATATAGGAAAGCCATGGACTTTTGGGTATTGATTTTATAGCCTGCCACTTTACTATACAAGCCTATTTTTTCTAGAAGTTTCTTGGTAGAGGTTTTAGGATTCTCTAAGTATAGTATCATATCATCTGCGAATAGTGAGAGCTTGATTTCTTCCTTTCCTACCTGGATGCCCCTAATATCTTTTTCTTGCCTAATCGCTATTGCAAGTACTTCCAGTACTATATTGAACAGCAGTGGAGAGAGTGGACATCCTTGTCTCGTCCCTGATCTTAGAGGGAAGGCTCTCAATTTTTCGCCATTGAGGACGATGCTTGCTGTAGGCTTGTGGCAGATGGCTTTAACTATATTGAGGAAAGTTCCCTCTATCCCCATTTTGGCGAGGGTTTTCATCATAAATAGGTGCTGGATCTTGTCAAATGCTTTCTCTGCATCTATTGATATGATCATATGATTTTTATCTTTTCTTTTGTTGATATGGTGGATTATGTTGATTGATTTCCGAGTGTTAAACCATCCTTGCATCCCTGGGATGAATCCTACTTGATCATGGTGTATGATCTTTTTGATGAGTGGTTGAATTCTATTTGCTAGTATTTTGTTGAGAATCTTCGCATCCGTGTTCATCAGGGATATCGGCCTGTAGTTTTCTTTTCTCGTGGTGTCTTTTTTCCTTTTGGTATTAGAGAGACATGGGCTTCATAGAAACTGTTTGGGAGAGTTTCCGTTTTTTCAGTTTCCTGGAAAAGCTTGAGAAGGACTGACAGCAGGTCCTCTTTAAATGTTTGGAAAAATTCATTAGTGAATCCATTTGAGCCCGGGCTTTTGTTTTTGGGAAGACTTTTGAATGCAGTTTCGATTTCGTTGATGTTAATAGGTCTATTCAGATACTCCAGATCTTCTTGATTCAGCTTTGGGAGATTATAAGAGTCCAGGAATTTGTGCATTTCTTCTAGGTTCTCTTGTTTCGTGGCATAGAGACTTTCAAAGTAGTCTCTGATGATCTTTTGGATTTCTTTGGTTTCTGTTGTGATATCCCCCTTCTCATTTTTGATTTGATTTATTAGGGTTTTCTCTCTCTCTGTTTCTTTGTGAGTGTTGCGAGTGGTTTATCTATCTTGTTTATTTTCTCGAAGAACCATTTCTTGTTTCTTTGATCTTTCGGATTGTCTCTTTGGTTTCCATGTCATTGATTTCTGCTCTAAGTTTTATGATCTCTTTCCTTCTGCCTGATTTAGGCTCTTTCTGTTGATCCTTTTCTAAGGTCTTGAGCTGTGAGGTCAAGTTGTTTATGTGCATCATTTCTACAGACCTAAGATATGCTTGCAGAGCTATAAATTTTCCCCTTAATATGGCTTTTGCTGCATCCCATAGGTTCTGGTAGCTCATGTCTTCATTCTCATTTGTTTCCAAGTATCTTTTGATTTCGTCCTTGACTTTGTTCCTGACCCACTTGTTGTTCAGCATTGAGTTGTTTAATTTCCAGGTGTTTGATTTGGTTCTCCGTGTCTGTGTGTGATTCACTTCTATCCTCAGTGCATCATGGTCTGAAAAGGTGACTTATACTATTTCTATCTTCCTGATTCTGTTGAGATATGTTTTGTATCCTAGCACATGGTCTATTTTGGAAAATGTTCCATGTGCACTGGAGAAGAATGTGTATTTTTTCTTTTGGGAGTGTAAAGCCCTGTATAGGTCTATAAGCCCGCTCTCTTCTATTTCTTCTTTCAAAGCCAATGATTCCTTGCTGGATTTTGTTCTTGTTAATTTGTCCAGAGGTGATAGGGCAATGTTGAAGTCTCCAAGTACTATTGTGTTGCTTGCAATGTCCTCCTTAAAATCTGTTAGCAGTTATTTTAAATATTTAGCTGTTCCCTCATTAGGTGCGTATACATTTAAGAGTGTGATTTCTTCCTTTTGTATGTATCCCTTGATGAAGAGAAAATAGCCTTCACTGTCCCTTCTAGTCTTTTTCAAGGTGAAATTAGTATTGTCGGATACTAGTATGACCACCCCAGCTTTTTTGCAGGAGCTGTTTGCTTGTAGGATTGTTTTCCATCCTTTGACTTTGAGTCCATGTTTTCTCTGAGTGTTGAGATGAGTTTCTTGTAGGCAGCAGAATGTTGGGTTCTATCTCTGTATCCATTTTGCCACTCTGTGTCTCTTAAATGGTGAATTTAGACCGTTGACATTGAGAGAGAGTATGGTTATGGGGTTTTGTGTCATGTTTCTGTGCGGGTGTGTTGTGGTTGTAGGGTTTGTCTTGTCTTATAGTAGCCCCTTTAGGCCTTGTTTTAGGTTTGGTTTTGAGTCTATGAAGTTCCTGAGCTGCTGTTTATCTAGAAAATAATGTAGCATTCCTTAGATTTTGAGTGAGAGTTTAGCCGCATAGAGATTCTTGGTGAAGCATTCATTTCAGTGAGTTTTTTCACTATATCTCGCCACTGCCTTCGGGCTTGTAGGGTTTCCTCTGATAGGTCTGCTGTGAATCTCAGGGGTGCTCCTTTGTATGTGATTTCCTTTTTTTCCCGTGCTGCTTGCAGTATTGTGTCTCTATCGGCAGCATCGATCATTCTAACTATAATATGTCTTGGAGTGTTTCTGTTCGGGTCTCTTCTAGCTGGCACCCTTTGGACTTCTTGGATCTGAATGGCTGTATTGTGGAGCTCTGGGAATTTCTTGGCGATGATTTGTTTAACCATGTTTTTTTCATTGGGATTGTTTCCCTGAGCTTCTGGTAGTCCAATGATTCTAATGTTGTTTCTTTTGGAATTATCTCCTAGGACTCTGATTCTCTGTAGAGCTATTTTGAGGTCGTTTGCCACTGTTTGTTGTTGCGTGTTGGCTTGGTGCAGCTGATCTTCCAGCTCACTGATTCTTTCCTCAGCTGTGGTCATTCTATTTTTGAGGGCACAGAGTGCGTTTTTGACTTCATCTATGGAATCTGTGATCCGTGCCATTTCTGTGTGAAGCTTTCCAATTTCGGCTCTCATTTCTTGCTGTATTTTGTCGATTGTGCGATCAATTGTTTCTTTCATGTCCTCTTTCAATTTAGTGGATATCTATCTGACTGTTTCATTGAGTTGATTGAACATCTTAATGACTTCATATCTGAATTCCTTGTCATAGAGGTCCCTAAGGTGGCTAGCACCTACTGAGGCTTCTGGACTTATTTCCTCGTCGTCTCCCTGTGGCGGGGATTTGCATTGTTTCTTCATGTTGTTGTGTAGGTGTAGGGGTCAGATTTCTTGATTAGAGTAAACTACCTGCAGCCGCATAAGCAGCCACCTGTGGAAAATTAGGCCACGCCCACTTTTTAAAAAACATGCCCCCTTCTAAAGTGGCCACACCCCCCACGGATACCTGGTGTGTGTCCAGGGAGTAAAGACTGGGTGGGAAGAAGAGACCAGCTCGGCTTGGGCGGCAGAAAGGGAGAGGCAGAGAGGCTCAGATCAGCTTTGTCTCCCGTCGTCCGGGGGACGCCTGGTGATATTATGAATTTTAAAGAAAGATATATATGATTTTTATTTAAAAATTTTAGGTTGATTGTTGTATGATATATGGATTTGAGGAAAGCATGCAGTGAATATGGGACGAAGTTCTATGTAGTCAGTTTAGTGGGAAAACATGGTAGAAATCTGCTTTTATGGTGGCAGAGAAGTTCCGGAACAGTGGACAATTACAAAGGGGAATTGTGTTGCTAGGTCCAAATTAGGGACTAGATGTGGGTACTACATGTGAGGAAGGACTCTTAGGAGTTTCCTTCTGTAGTTGGGTGGCTGTCATGCTACTCATTAAAATGAGGGAAGTTAAAATTGGTACTAGGGGTATTTTGTGAGAGAAATTTAGGGTTCTTGTTTTGACAGGGAAGGAGACACCCAGCTGTATTGTTCACTCCTTGGTAGGCTAGTGAGTATTTTGGCAGAGGACTTCTCAGCAGTGCTTCGGGCTCCCAGGACCACTTGCAGTGATTCTTGGCATGGCTCTGTGAGCCTGCCATGACACAGGCCCAAAGATGTGGTACTACTCAGATTGGGCAGTGTAGGGGTCCACGAGAGACACACCTGGCCTTGTTTAGGAGATCATTTATGTGGTGTCAGGCATCAGATTCCAGACAATTGAATTGTTTCTCAGTCCCATCACAGAATATCTTAATCTGGAACTCAAAGGTAAGTTCCAGGTTGACTCCAGATCCAGAAGAACTTATATGCTATTTCAGCTATTAAGATTAATCAGAGAAAACTGGTTGTCTCTGACATTTAAGTCAGGATAAGGGAGAAAAAGACAATGAAGCATGCTGGGAAGAAATGGTTAGAAAAACAGGAAAGCGTAGTATTGTCCAAAGAGAGGAGTCTCTGTGCGGGGAGAAGTTAATTGTGAAATTCAGGTAAGGAAGCACAAAATATGAGGCCTGGGCTTGGCAATAGACATCACTAGTGATGTTCATAGGAAAATTTGTGAGGGTACTGGTTAGAACCAGAGTTGATGGATTAAACTTGGATGGTGATGTATATTCATTATACCATTCCTTACCGTTCAGTCCATCCAGAACCCTCATAACACTGCTGCAGATTCATGGCAATAGCTTCACATGATCATTATCCACATTTTATCTTCATTAGCACCCTCATTTCCATATAACTCTCCTCATGATCCATACCCTAATCCCCAGAGGCATCTGTGCATTTACTGCTCTTGTCTCCTTTCTCTTCAACAAACGAAAAATTTCCTTTTGAAATTCAGTCCATTATCATCAATGTTTCTGGCATCTCCTCCCTTTCTCCAAGGGTGGCCCCTGCCTTGTTCTTGCTCTGACAGATGACCGATGTTCCCCAGTGAACCCCACTCTTTAATCACTCTGACTCACGTAGCTCTGGCAGGCTTGGAGATAAGACGGGAGGTTTCTTTGCTTTCCATTTTCATTAGAGATTGCTTACTCTTTCTTTTCTGAAAATGTCATCCCTGACTCCTATAACATTAGATTACATTACTAGGTACCACTTATCCTTTTCAACTTCCTACTCCTGAAGTACTTTTCCATATTTCTCCAGAGTGAAACTCTAATATGACCGACTGGGTATGCTTCAGTATGCTTTATCCTTTACTCACTGTGCTCACTTAAATGGGCAGTTCTCTACTCTGCCTGAGCAGTTAATTTCTATGCTTGCCCCACATCTTTTCTATCAGTCCCTCAAACATGCTATCCTCTTACTTGTCTCCTCTTTTTCCTTCTCACTGATGCTGATACTCCCGTCTTACAGCTCATTGGTCCTACTAGGGTTGCCAATACAGTACTCGATCTTTTTTCATTGTCTTTGTACCTGTGATGTTCTTTTCCCTGCCTTTACTGAGCAAACATTTTAGACTCAATGATGGTAGTAGCTTCATTGTATAGTATTTTATTTCTTTGATTCTCTCGTTGAGTTCATTTTTGTGAAACTCGGCATTCCCTAATGTGTTTTCATACTCTTAGTAAGTTCATCCTTAACACTAGAACATTACTCTCAGCTTTTTGGTTTTTTTTTCAGACATCCAACATTGTATATCCCAGAATCTGCTGTCTATAAAATTTTTACTTCACCAAAAAGTTGAAACGTTCAGAAGAGATTTCATATTGACCATCATTCCCCCTTTCATCCTTGTTATGCTGATCAACCTGTCTCATGTCTTATTTAGGTAAAATCGGTCTACTTGTCTACTGTTCACCCCTCTCGCCAACCCCAATTCACTCACCTAGCTTCTTCTCTTCTGTACTGTAAATTTTTGTTCTTTACTAAAAGTCTTATCAAAATTTAAAAAAGTAGTGTTATTCCTTTTGTAAAAATACAGAAAACAAACAAAAGTTCCTACAGATTTATTTACATGCCTTTCCCAGAAATTCTTCACACTGGTTGCTTATAGTCACTGTTTTTAATCTCTCTAAAGCATTTTCATATATGCCTTCAATTTCTTTATATCACCTAAATTATCCTTTTCAAGGTCACCAATGACCTTCATGCCACTAAATTAAATAATCAATTCTCATTCTTCAGTTTAATTGAATTTTCACTAGCATCTGAAATTGTTCACTCCTTCCTTATACTTCTTCATTCAGCCTCCAGACACTTGCTTCCTTCCTATCTCACAAACTGTTCCTATCTTTTTGGTGATTTTTCCTTTTATCCTTGATCTATTAATCTTGGAATATCTTATGGCTCAGTCCTTCATTCTCTGAATTTTTCTCTTTATTTGCTGTCTTTATTTTTCTATATGACTTGACACTACTTCCACTACCCAGCCGTCGCCACACTCCAGGACGCTTTCCGGAACCGCGCAGCAGCTCCAGCCGAGACCCACGCACAACTGAAGACCCATAGAACAAGATAAGCGGAACTCTCTGAGACCTTGGACTCCAGGCTCGGCGGACCCAGGAACAGAGCTTCTCTGCTTGCTCCCACCACCACAGGTGACAAAGGGATTCTAATCAGGAGCCCCACCCTACCCTGCCCTGTCTGCTTCCATCAACCACCCAGGGATCGAATTGTGCACAGGAGACCCACCCTACCCAGATAAATACCCCACTGGCAGACTTCCACTCTCGACACTACTTCCACTACCCAGCCGTCGCCACACTCCAGGATGCTTTCCGGAACCGCGCGGCAGCTCCAGCCGAGACCCACGCACAACTGAAGACCCATAGAACAAGATAAGCGGAACTCTCTGAGACCTTGGACTCCAGGCTCGGCGGACCCAGGGACAGAGCTTCTCTGCTTGCTCCCACCACCACAGGTGACAAAGGGATTCTAATCAGGAGCCCCACCCTACCCTGCCCTGTCTGCTTCCATCAACCACCCAGGGATCGAATTGTGCACAGGAGACCCACCCTACCCAGATAAATACCCCACTGGCAGACTTCCACTCTCGACACTACTTCCACTACCCAGCCGTCGCCACACTCCAGGATGCTTTCTGGAACCGCGCGGCCGCAAGCGCGGCACATCATAAGACACTAAATACCCATCTTCTGGAATTGTCGTACCATATTTGATAGGGTTCAAATATGGTAACACCTGCAAGGGTGATTAGGTAAAGGTAAAGGTAAAGGCCCTCCCGTTGATCGTCGATTTGCTCGAGCGGGCCCAGTAACGTCTCCATTGGAGACTTTGTTGTTACTGTGTCTGGCATATCGAATACTCTCGGTAGCTTGCCGGGCTCTCCGAGAGGGGCGGAGGAATCGAACTCGGGTCGGCCATGTTGGCCGCGTGTAAGGCGAACGCCCTACCGCTGTGCTATCGCTAGAGGTCACCCCAAAAGCCTCTATCCCTCTCGGAAAGACTGGCAAGCTACCGAGAGTATTCCGCCCGCACGGAAGAGCCTGGCAAGCTATCCGCTGTGTATTCGATATGCCAAAACCAGTAACTACAACTGGTCTCATTCACCTGACCCTGAAGGCTTCACCGACATGGCAGCACTGAGAAGGATGAGAAAGGAGAGGCCGACAAAATCTCAAGGCCGACCTAGGCTGCCACAACGAAGGAAGACAAAAATGATCGTCTGTACTTTCAATGCACGTACGCTAGCATCAGATGCAGCCATCGAGGACCTGATGGTACAAGCGCGAATGATCAAGTACGACATCATTGGTCTGACCAAGACAAGAAGGCACGAATCTCACCATGCCGTTTTCGACACTGGAGAAGAATTGTTCCTCGGAACATGCGATAAAAGAGGTGTTGGAGGCGTCGGTGTCCTTGTCAACGCAAACTTGGCCAAGAGCATTGATTCATTCGAATGCCTAACAACCCGAATCGGACATTTACATTTGAATAGATGTGGCTCACTGCCTGCAGATTCTATCTTCGTTGTCTATGCACCAACATCTCATTATGATGAAAGAGAAATCGAGAATTTCTACATGGAGCTAGAGAAGTTCTATAAAGAAGACCACACCTTCTACAAGATCATTGTGGGTGATTTTAATGCCAAGATAGGACCGAGAAGATCAGCTGAAGAACTTCACATCAGGACCCATGGCCTAGAATGGAACGAACAGGGTGAGAGACTGTCTGAGTTCATCATGTCGACCAAGACCATTCATAGTAACTCACAGTTCCAGAAGACAGAATCTAAACGATGGACATGGCAGTCTCCCGGTGGACGATTCCACAACGAAATAGACCACATCATATTCAATCGACAGTTTTGCCTGACTGATGTCGCTGTTGTCCCAAAATTTCGAACGGGATCAGACCACCGTCTCCTTTGTGCAAAATTCTACTTCACAGAGCGGGAAGAAAGGGCTGCAAAGTTCAAAAAGAGAACTTCCAGAATGACCACCAACTGGGAACTCTTTGGTACTATTGCGGCAACTTGGGAAGATGCCATTGTTGACAACATTGACGAGGAATACGATTGACTGGTTCAGCACCTCCATGAATGTGCGAGGAACGCCAAGAGAGAGATAGCCACAAAAAATCGCCTATCTTCGAAAACTCTTGAGCTAATTCGCCAGCGTGGTTTGGCGCATGCCTCAGGCAACCACAAGCGAATGTCCGAGCTCGCAAAGCAGTGCAGAGATGCGATCAAGGAAGACCTCAAAGAGAGAAGAGCAGAAGTACTGGTAGATGCGGCAGAAACCGGGAAAAGTATTCGTAACGCCCGCCTGTCCTTCGCCAACTATAAGACCAAGATGACTGCCCTCCGACGTCCTGATGGATCCATCACATCCTCCAGAATGGCAATGGAGAAGATTATCCATGACTTCTACTCAAATCTCTTCGATAGCCATGTCCACTTGCCGACATACCAAATTCCACAGGATCGATATGTCGTTCCCAACGTTCTCCCTTCCGAAATCCGACACGCCATTTCGTCGGTAAAGAAACAAACAGCACCCGGCCCAGACAAGGTCAGACCTGAACACCTGAAGAACCTGCCGTCAGTACTCATCAATACACTGGCTCGGTTCTTCACTCGCTACCTGTCTGAATGCAAGGTTCCATCCCAATGGAAAACCAGCAGGACCGTACTACTGTTCAAGAAGGGAGACATCCATGACATTGGCAACTATTGCCCGATCTGCCTATTGTCTGTCATCTACAAGTTGTTCACTCGAGTCATCCTAAATAGGATTGGCAGAACACTAGATGAAGGACAACCATGCGAGCAAGCCGGGTTCCGCAAAGGATTCAGCACCATCGACCATATCCACACGATAACCAAGCTCATTGAGGTTTCTCGGGAGTTCAAGATGCCGCTCTGTTTAACGTTCATTGATTTAAAGAAGGCCTTTGATTCTGTTGAGAGGGAAGCTGTCATTGAAGCCCTAGTCAATCAGGGCATTCAAGCCCAATACATCAGGATCCTCCGTGAGCTGTATTGCGGATTCACTACCAGGATCTCACCATTCTACAAAGAAGTGATCGTTGATGTCAAGAGAGGGGTGCGGCAGGGTGATACCATTTCACCGAAACTCTTCAGTGCCACCCTCGAGAACATCATGCGACGACTGGAATGGGAAGGAATGGGAGTGAAGATAGATGGTCGGCAACTACACCACCTCCGCTTTGCTGATGACATTGTTTTAATAACACCAAACATCAGCCAAGCAACACAAATGCTGGCCGACTTTGACCGTGAGTGTGGAAAGGTAGGACTACAGCTGAATCTTACGAAGACAATGTTTATGAGAAACAGCCTCGTTCCTGACGCCCCATTCGCTCTCAATGGAACGACCATCTCCGAATGCAACAGCTATGTGTATCTAGTTCGAGAGGTGAACATGACAAATGACCTGGCACCCGAGCTGCGCAGGAGGAAGAGAGCGGCTTGGAACGCCTTCAAGAACGTCGAAGAAATAGCTAAGAGGTTGAAGAACCTCTGGCTCCGGGCACATCTCTTTGATTCCACTGTTCTTCCTGCATTAACATATGCCTCAGAGACCTGGGCCCTACACAAACAAGATGAGAACGCTATTCAGGTCTCCCAAAGAAGAATAGAAAGAGCTATGCTTGGAATATCACGTTTCACTCAAATGAGAGAAAGAATCCGGAGTTCTGACATCTGTCGATGATCAAGGATCAGGGACGCTGTCTCATTTGCCAAGATGTCGAAAATCAGATGGGCTGGTCATGTAATGAGATTTAAAGACGACCATTGGACTAGAGCTGTTACTGATTGGATTCCACGGGTTGTCAAAAGACCGCGTGGCCGCCCACCTACCAGATGGTCAGACTTCTTCGTCAAGATCATAAACGATCGGTTTGAGGCCCTTCATGTTCCTGGAGCGAACAGATGCCACTGGGCTACACTAGCACGCGACAGGGACAAATGGAGACGTTACTGGCGCCCGCTCGAGCAAATTGAAGACTAACGGGAAGTTAAGTGATTAAGTGATTTTTCTATATGCAAATGAAAGTGATTCTCAATGTTTATCTCTAAAACAGACCTCTCTCCCACACTTCAACGTATCTACTCACCACTTTATTTCATGTTTACTCCATTTACTGTGTCCCAAGCTTAACTCATTGTCTTCACAAACCCTTCTACCTATTTTTCTCATTTCATTTGTTATCAGCCCTGTTATTCTCAAACCCATATACAAACACTTTGGAAATCCTTTGTTAAATCCTATCTTAACATTGCATTTAGGATCAGACCTTGTCTCACTTTCTCTTTAGTGTTATTGTCATGCTTTCTCTGGATGATTGTAATTGCACTCTAACAAACTTGTTTCCATTCTCCCTCTGAGCTCTTTGCTTTGTTTTGGGGGCACATGCAGTGATTGGCAGGGTACACTCCTCATTGCATGTTGGGGGTTGCTCACCTTGGTGCTGGTCTTAAACATGGGTCTCGTGGCACCTGTGGTGATGTCTCAGCATCAGCCTCCCCCGGTGTGTTCCTAACACACAGTGGGAGTGATCTTCTCAGACAACAGTTTGCTCCAAGCTATGCAGTGACCCTCCCTCCCTGTGTGACTTAGTGCATCAGCTCCAGGCTGCCCACTACCCTCCATCATCTGTGCTTCCCCACCTTCTGCCCTTTCCTTTGGTGCTCAGGGCTTCCTCCTGACTCTGCAATAAGTGGTAACTCTTGGAATAATTTGGGTGACCAAGTGGCATGCCCGGAATCAAACCCAGGTTGTTACTGTGTTCACTGTATAGCCCCTTCTTTGCTTTTTTGTCTGTCCTTTTCTACTTGCTGTTCTGCCTAAAATGGGTTCCATGTTGTTCTTTGAACCACAGACTATATACACCTCCTTTAAACTTTGCATATAAATAAGGCTATCCAGCC
This sequence comes from Sorex fumeus, assembly GCF_029834395.1. Lineage (NCBI taxonomy): Eukaryota > Metazoa > Chordata > Mammalia > Eulipotyphla > Soricidae > Sorex > Sorex fumeus. The sequence goes on along the minus strand of NW_026606085.1, from coordinate 14,156,511 downwards.
ACCCTGTTAAAATTGACAACCCCTAATTTTACTATCCCTCTTGTATATCTCCTTTCCACAACTCACTTCATATCTTCTAACAGAACTTGTGGAGTTATTTCTCTCTTTAAAATGACACCTGTTAGTTTCTCGCATCTCTGTTTAGACTAGGAACTCTATAAAGCAGGGCCTTTAATTGTGTTTATTGTTGTAGTGCAGACATGAATAGTGTCTAGCATATTATCAGTATATTAAAGTATTTTTTAAATGATTGAGTAATGTATTTTAATGAACAAGTAAATAGTGGAACTATTTAGTGGAACTAGTGAACTAGTGGAACTCTGGAAGAGTTACCAATCACTTGCCTAATATGGGTCCCATTCTAGTAAAGTTCTGTACCTTAAACTCTTACTCTGTCAATTCTACTTATTTTCAAGACAGCATTAGATGGAATAGATGTGCAAAGGCATATGAAATTGGCTTAGACATTTATTACTCTTTTAAGACATGACCAAATGGGCCTACTTATCATTCACAAAAATCTCTAAAATCTATTAGACTCTCTAGAGTCTGTTTACTGAAATCAATATTACAGACCACATTATTAAAGAATTATGATGGCAAAATTGAGTGCTTACATGATTCTGATATACAGCCAAAGATACAGGCAAGCAGAGCCAAAAGAAGAATCACTGTTTCCCACCTCTCTTTTTTCTGTTTCTTTAGGCCAATCCTGGCAGTACTGGTGAAGATCCCTTCTAACTTTGTGTTCTGGGATTGTTTTCTCTCTTTAAAATTATACCTTGACTGTGCAGAGACAAGGGTCAAATCCAGAGCTCCTGCATGAAGAGTGAATGCTCCAGCCATCAAGCTTTGTCTCAGGTTGGCTAAGTGAGATTAGTGATTTTTGTCTACCTAAAATTCTTTGTTAACAGGAAAGAGAGAAAAAATGAATAGTATCTAACAAAGTGAGTCTGTATGGGAAGCTTTATAGATTATTCCTTTTGATGGCATTAAAGAGGTGATGTAAAAGCAACCAGTGCTTGCATGGATGTGGGGGAAAAGGGACACTCTTTCACTGTTGGTGGGAATGCCCACTAGTCCAGTCTTTCTGGGAAACAATATGGACAGTTCTCCAAAAACTAGAAATTGAACTTCCATATGATCCCACAATACCACCGCTGGGAATGTATCCCGAGGATGCAAAAAGGCACAGTAGAAATGACATCTGTACCTACAAGTTCATTGCAGCACTGTTCATAATAGCCAAAATCTGGAAACAACCTAAGTGCCCTAGAACAGATGACTGGTTAAAGAAACTTTGGTACATCTACACATGGAATACTATGCAGCTGTCAGGAGAGATGAAGTCATGAACTTTGCTTATAAATGGCTAGACATGGAGAGTATCATGCTAAGTGAAATGAGTCAGAAAGAGAGGGACATAGAAGGACTGCACTCATTTGTGGAGTATAAAACAACATAGCATGAGGCTGACACCTAAGGACAGTAGATACGTGGGACAGATAGATTGCTCCATAGCTGGAAGCCTGCCTCATGAGCAGAGGGGAGAAGGCAGCTGGAACAGAGATGGTATCACTAAGAAAATGGTGGCTTGAGAAACCGGTCGGGATGTGAGATGTAGGCAGATAAAGGACCAAACATGATAACCTCTCAGGGTCTGTATTGCAAACCATAATGCCCAAAAGTGGATAGAGATTATGGGGAATCATGTCTGCCATGGAGGCAGGGGAAGGGTGGGAAAGGGGGGTTATACCGGGGATATTGGTTGTAGGGAATGTGCACTGGTGAAGGGATGGGTGTTTGATCATTGTGTGATTGTAACCCAAACATGAAAGCTTATAACTATCCCATGGTGATTAAATAAAATTAAAAAAAATAAGAGGTGATGTGAGTGGCTGGAGAGCTAGAAGAGGGCTTAAAGTATACATCTTGTGTGCAGCTGACCGTAATTCAATCCTGGCTCCATGTGGTCCCCTGAGCACTGCCGGCAGAATTAGCCTGAATCATCTCTAACACTGCAGGACTTTGATCACTTGATCACTTGACTTCCCGTTAGTCGGCGATTTGCTCGAGCGGGCGCCAGTAACGTCTCCATTTGTCCCTATCGCGTGCTAGTGTAGCCCAATGGCATCTGTTCTCTTTAGGAACATGAAGAGCCTCAAACCGATCGTTCATGATCTTGATGAAGAAGTCTGACCATCTGGTAGGTGGGCGGCCATGCGGTCTTTTGACATCCCGTGGAATCCAGTCGGTAACAGCTCTAGTCCAGTGGTCGTCTTTAAATCTCATTACGTGACCAGCCCATCTGATTTTTGACACCTTGGCAAAGGAGACAGCATCCCTGATTCTTGATCATCGACAGATGTCAGAACTCCGGATTCTTTCACTCATTTGAGTGAAACGTGATATTCCAAACATAGCTCTTTCAATTCCTCTTTGGGAGACCCGAATCGCGTTCTCATCCTGTTTGTGTAGGGCCCAGGTCTCTGAGGCATATGTTAATGCAGGAAGAACAGTGGAAATAAAGAGATGTGCCCGGAGCGAGAGGTTCTTCGTCCTCTTAGCTATTTCTTCAACGCTCTTGAAGGCGTTCCAAGCCGCTCTCTTCCTCCTGCGCAGCTCGGGTGCCAGGCCATTTGTCATGTTGACTTCTCGACCTAGGTACACATAGCTGTTGCATTCGAAGATTGTCATTCCATTGAGAGTAAATGGGGCGTTAGGAACGAGGCTGTTTCTCATAAACATTGTCTTCGTAAGAGTCAGCTGTAGTCCGACCTTTCCACACTCACGGTCGAAGTCGGCCAGCATTTGTGTTGCTTGGCTGATGTTTGGTGTTATTAAAACAATGTCATCAGCAAAGCGGAGGTGGTGTAGTTGCCGACCATCTATCTTCACTCCCATTCCTTCCCATGTCAGTCATCGCATGATGTTCTCGAGGGTGGCACTGAATAGTTTTGGTGAAATGGTATCACTCTGCTGAACCCCTCTCTTGACATCAATGATTACTTCTTTGTAGAATGGTGAGATCCTGGTAGTGAATCTGTAATACAGCTCACAGAGGATCTTGATGTATTGAGCTTGAATGCCCTGATTGGCTAGGGCTTCAATGGCAGCTTCCCTCTCAACAGAATCAAAGGCCTTCTTTAAATCAATGAACGTTAGACAGAGCGGCATCTTGAACTCCCAAGAAACCTCAATGATCTTGGTTATCTTGTGGATATGGTCGATGGTGCTGAATCCTTTGCGGAACCCGGCTTGCTCACATGGTTGTCCTTCATCTAGTGTTCTGCCAATCCTATTTAGGATGACTCGAGTGAACAATTTGTAGACGACAGACAATAGGCAGATTGGGCGATAGTTGCCAATGTCATGGATGTCTCCCTTCTTGAACAGTAGTACAGTCCTGCTGGTTTTCCATTGGGATGGAACCTTGCATTCAGACAGGTAGCGTGTGAAGAGCCGAGCCAGTGTATTTGTGAGTACTGACGGCAGGTTCTTCAGGTGTTCAGGTCTGACCTTGTCTTGGCCGGGTGCTGTTTGTTTCTTTACTGACGAAATGGCGTGTCGGATTTCGGAAGGGAGAACATTGGGAGCGACATATCCATCCTGTGGAATTTGGTATGTCGGCAGGGGGACATGGCTATCGAAGAGATTTGAGTAGAAGTCATGGATAATCTTCTCCATTGCTGTTCTGGAGGATGTGATAGATCCATCAGGACGTTGGAGGGCAGTCATCTTGGTCTTGTAGTTGGCGAAGGACAGGTGGGTGTTACGAATACTTTTCTCCGCTCTTGCCGCATCTACTAGCACTTCTGCTCTTCTCTCTTTGAGGTCTTCCTTGATCACATCTCTGCACTGCTTTGCGAGCTCGGATGTTCGCTTGTGGTTGCCTGAGGCATGCGCCAAACCACGTTGGTGAATAAGCTCAAGAGTTTTCGAAGACAGGCGGTTTTTTGTGGCTATCTCTCTCTTGGCGTTCCTCACACAATCATGGAGGTGCTGAACCAGTCGATCGTATTCCTCATCAATGTTGTCAACAATGCCATCTTCCCATGTTGCCGCAATAGTGCCAAAGAGCTCCCAGTTGGTGGTCGTTCTGGGAGTTCTTTCTTTAAACTTTGCAGCCCTTTCTCCCCACACTGTGAAGTAGAATTTTGCACGAAAGAGACGGTGGTCTGATCCCATTCGGAATTTTGGGACAACAGCGACATCGGTCAGGCAAAACCGTCGATTGAATATGATGTGGTCTATTTCACTGTGGAATCGTCCACTGAGAGACTCCCATGTCCAATGTTTAGATTCAGCCTTCTGGAACTGTGAGTTACCATGGATGGTCTTGGTCGACATGATGAACTCAGACAGTCTCTCACCCTTTTCTTTCTATTCTAGGCCATGGGTCCTGATGTGAAGTTCTTCAGCTGATCTTCTCGGTCCTATCTTACTGCAGGACTTGAGCAGTACCATGTCCTTGGACCTTCACCTCAAGCTGCCAGCCAGGTGACTGAGACTTGCCTGGAGGGGTCCTCAAACCTCCTTAGCACCACTTGGGAGCCCCTACCCTCAAGAAATAAGTGATGATGATAACAATGGTGATGGCAACTATATTATTGATCTAGGTAATAATCTATTGATAATCAATAGATGATGAAGAAATAATTGGTTGTTGTCTTTTATTTTTGTGTCTAGATTAAATAGATTGTTTAAATATTGAATAAGAGGCTATGTTTTCTTTCAAACTATCCTGAAGGTTAGCTACTGATTTATTATTTGAGAAATAATGTTGGCAATGTATACAAATAGAAATATTTCTGAATTAATCCCTGAAGACTAATCTCTGTTCTTTTAACAGTGTGGGTGATGATGATATGTAGGTAGGTGGTATTTGTTGAGAATAGAATAAGCTGCAGTTCACTTTCTAAAATATATTATAACCCAATAATTAGTAATGTATTTGTTTATGTGTGAATTTTTTGTTATTCATAGCATTATTGCCATTAATGAAATATTTGTCTAACTGAGGGATTGAAAAGGCATGTATGTATATGTGGATGGATGAGGGGGATGAGATATTGAAGTTCATATTTGGAACTTAGAACATTCAAGTAGAGCAAATCTTTGTAAAAAAGTTCTTTGAAAACCAGATTAGTGTATGGTGTTGGAAGTGCTAATAATTTGAGGTTCTAAAATTTGGGGATGAGAAAAAATAAGAAAGAAGAAGATATTTTAAATAAATCATCATCAAGTAATTTGTATACTAATAAAGAATGAGTGACAGAATGTTCTCTTGAGTCCAGAGGGTAAACAGATGTGGGATCAGACATATACCAGCAACAAAGGGCCAAAGGCAATAGAATGGGAGAGTTGACCCAGAGAACTGAGTTGGTGGCGGGGGAGAGGTTGGAAAAGGAGGGGCTTTTAGGACCTGGGGGGAGAGAGAGGGAGGTGGTGTTGTAATTCTATATACATCAAACAATCATTAGCAGTCTAGTAACTCAACACTTTATTAGATAAAATTTTTAAAAAAGTTTTTGGAAATGAGCAGAACATTTCCCAAAAGAATCAGTCTTGACCTTTTTTGAATCCTGAAATCTATGAAAAACATCTTACTGTCTCCTGCCCCGGCGCCTGGCTGTCCTCGTCGGGGCCCCTTGGAGGGGAACGGGTTGAGTTTTCCTCCCCGCCCTGACCAGGGTTCCGGCAGCCGAAGATCTCCAAACCAGCCACCACCATGCTGAGACCATTCTCTGCACACATGAAGGTACCGGCAGAAGAACAAAGGCACGCGGGTCCTGGGACTGAGATCTCCAAGCCTACTCGGATCGGGGCTGAGCATCCTCCACCCAGATCCTCCAAATTCCAGTAGGGGGGGGTCACACCCACCAACTGGCCCCCTGGCGCCATGTAATCCCATCAACAGCCAAGACTCAGAGACTATAAAACACAACTCCCGGAAGAGAACAGCGCAGAGTCTCCTGCCCCCGCGCCTGGCTGTCCTCGCCGGGGCCCCTTGGAGGGGAGCGGGTTGAGTTTTCCTCCCCGCCCTGACCAGGGCTCCGGCAGCCGAAGACCTCCAGAACCAGCCACCACCATGCTGAGACCACTCTCCGCACACACAAGACTCAGAGACTATAAAACCCAACTCTTATTCCTACTTTGGACAAACTGGCAGGCTACCGAATGTAACCTGCCCACACGGCAGAGTCTGGCAAACTCCCCGTGGCGTACCCAATATGCCAAATACCAGTAACAATGATGGGTCTCATTCTCCTAACTCTGAAAGAGCCTTGAACTTGGCACTTTTTAAAAAAATCTCAGGGCTAGGACAAAGGAGACATTACTGGGGCCTGCTCGAGGCAATCAACGAATAACAGCATGGTTGTGATCGTGATCATCTTACTGTCAAAGTCACCCCACTTCATTTCCTCATTTTGTTAATACAATTCAGCTATTCTTTCTTCCTGACTTATATGTCAAAGAGACTAGATGACTTAGATCTAGTAATTTTAAGTTTATCTTCATACGAAGTGGTAGTTGGAAAGAAAGATGAATAAAAAAATCTTTCTCTCTTGGTTTGGAAAAATTATCCTTAGCACAGCGGGTATGGTGTTTGCCTTGCACGCAGCCAACATGGCTACCAAGAGTATCTTGCCCACACAGCAGAGCCTGGCAAGCTACCTGTGACGTACTCAATATGCCAAACACAGTAACAAGTCTCACGAAGGAGACATCACTGGGCCCGCTCGAGCAAATCGATGAACAACGGAAGGACCGTGACCGTTTACCAAATGTGACAAAAATACAGAAGAAATTTAAAGTTCTTTCTCTTCTTTAAGAATTGTTTTGCAAATTTGTTCATGAAGTTTTTTTTTTTTACAGATGTCAATGTACCAATACCACTTGTACCACAGTTGCACCTTCCCAGAACCATTATCTCCAATTTTCCCAACCATGACTTAAGCCTGCCCCTATATCAGGCCCTCGGTAATTTATTTTATATTGCTTATTATACGTAATCTGCTAAAAGAATGATAAAAAGGTTTCCTTTAGAAGAAAGTTAATAAAGATTATTGTACATCACCACGGAGACATTAACTCCTTGTATAAGTGATAACTACAATGTTGTTACAGGTTAAGCCTTCTGTGTTCATATTTTGTTAATTGAGATTAGTTGCCTTCTACAATGCATCTCCTTCAATCTGGTGTGCTACTCCTGGTTTGCTACTCCTGGTTTATCAGTGTCGTAGAGTTTGAGATGTCCAAAATTTTTAACAGGTGATATAGCTGGAGTTAAATTTTTAACTGTGTGGTGGCTTTGGAGCATGTTTATGACTTCCAGGGCTTCTGCAAGCACAGGGAGATTGGGGGTGGGGGAGGTAGCCCATCCCTGACACTGTGAAAGTCTGGAGGTTTTAGTCACAAAACCTGCAAGCAGAGTTTTTGAACAGATTCATTTCTGGATGAAGCACATCTGAGCAGTGGAGTCTGACCTGGAGCATGGCGGCGATTGTGGAGCGTGGAGGTTTTCAGCTGCTGGTGCTCCGTTTGAGCAGGTGCTGGGCTTACCCACCCCACACCAGGATGCCTTGGACAACTCAGCCTTGCATGGGATCTGGGAGAAATTCTGTAACTTTTTGATCTCTTTTGAGATTTATTTACAAGTTTCTGAATCATGACCAGTGAATGAGCTTACGTGGCACCAGAATTTCTTTCTCTTCTTGCTGTTATCATTATCTCATCTTCTCTGATTCATAGATCTCAGTGCATGTCTGTGGTCTAAGGGTAGATGGCATTTGTTGTGAAGAAAGGACGCTTACTACCATCCCTTTCAAAATACCTCATGAGTCACTGATTAATATTTTAAAATTTATAAGCTCCCTGTGGGTGAATATTTTATAGTTATGTGCAGTCTATTGTGAATATAAATGTCATAGACAAATTCTAGGGCTTGCTGAAGACAAACACAAAGGCCAGAGCTTATCAGCCTATTGCTTTGTAGACCCACAACACCAAGGTTTATTTTGTGATAAGGATGAAGTTGCATTTGGTCATGACACATTGTCTGAAAGAACTTGAACGTCCCGCTATGTGTGAAGGCTAGAATTTTACACTTTTTCAAATGCTGAATAATCGACCACAGTGTACCTCAGGGTTGAATATTTATGAATTCTAACTTTTATTTTTCCCAAGATTGTGGCATTTTATTTCAGAGCTAGTTATCAACTTTTTCTTAAATAATATTGGCTTCTGTTTAAGTTTGAGGATGCTTGGATATATTTTAAAAACATCTTGAAGAGAGGTTGTGTCAGTCAAGGAACTCCAGATAAAAAGAAGATTGGATAGGGTGTAGACATATGTTGGCTGGTGCTGCAGTTTCAGTATGAAGAAGGGACAGATTAGAGAGACAGAAAGATTTAGAAGTATATTTCAAACCTAATGGCAGGAAGAAAAACAATGTTCTATCTAGTTCAGTGAGTCAGGCAAAATACTGGGGGGTGGGGAGAGGGAGGAAGGGAGAGAGGGAGGAGGAAGAGGAAAAAGAAGAAGAGGGAGAGGAGGAGGAAAACTGGGGACATTGGTGGTGGGAAATGTACACTGGTGAAGGGATCGGTGTTTGAACATTATATAACTGAAACCCAGTTATCAACAACCTTGTAACTGTGTATCTCAGTGACTCAATGAAAAAATATTTTTAAAAAAATGAATCTTTTTTAATTTAGGGGAAGATTAGCCTTCTGTTCTAGTCAGAAGAGAATCTTTGACTGATTAGATGAGGCCCATCCCATATTAGGGAGGTCAGTCTCTTATACTCAGCCTAAGTAAAATGTTCAATTTGGAGCTGGAGAGATAGCTTAAAGGGCTTCAGGCCCTGAGTTTGAGCCCTGGCAGAACAGGACAGTTTCATCTCGTGTACTTTCAGGTGGTCTTCAGTACAATTAAGCCCAAGCAGCTCCTCACTACTGGGCCAGAGCCTTGAACTGTGAGGTCTGCAGTGTCGGCAGAGATTCAGTGGGGCTGACTCTCCAGTGAGGGCTACTCGGGAACTCCTTGCCTAGAAGTAAATAAGTGTTAAATTCATCCAGGCTGTCCTCAGCACACGACATGTAACCAAGTATCACAATGCCTCATACCCTCAAGTTGGCACATTTAGTTGACCATTTCAAGTCCAATACATGCCAACTTGACACTGTGTACAGCTCCTTAAACACATATGCTCTCCAGGGAACTGGGGAGTCACTGGGGCCATGGTAGAGGGGAGTGGACATTGTGGGAGAGAATGGTGATGGACTGTGTCATAGTTATATATTACAGGATATCCTACCTTCAACAGCATTGTAAATCATGGTGTATGAAAACCAAACAGTGTGCCTTTCTGAGGAGGCTGGGGCTGGGAGGGAACTCGGTAGGGGAAGCAGTTTGGGTGATAGGTTTGGTGTGGAACATTGTATTCCTTTTGTCTTTTTTGGGCCACACCTGCCAGTGCTCAGGGCTTACTCCTTGTTTTGCACTCAGAAATCACTCCTGGTGGAACTTGGAGTACTGGGGATTGAATCTGGGTCGGCCACATGCAAGGCAAGTGCCCTACTTGCTGCACTATTGTTCTGCACCCTATATTCCTGAAACTCAGTTATGAATAATTTTGTAAATCACAATGACAGTGCCTCAATTAAAACACATACACACACACACACAAAACTTCTTTTACTCTCTAAAAATGATAAAGCTAAAATCTTGCTTAATGTGCTGCAAAATCTTGAGATGGGTGAAAAAAATCTTGGAATGAGTATGCTCTCCAACACTCATATGTTGAAACCCCAATCCCTGGCATAGCTGCTTTGGGAAGTGGGACGTCTAAGGGGACCTGAAGTCTTGGGGCAGGTACAGAAACCCATGGCAGCTGAGGTTACAAGGCGGGTACTGATCCCAGGTCTAGTGTCCTCCAAGAGGGAACACTGAGTGCCTTCTGGAGCTTGCCCTGAAGGACTGTGTGAGGACACAGAGAGGACATGTGAAAGCCAGGCTCTCACCAGAAACCCAGTAGGTCACATCCTTGACATTCAGCTTACAGCTGCCAGAACTGTGAGGAAGGAAATGGCCGCCAGTCCTCTCACTTATCTCTGGTATCTTGGTAGAGCAAGCCGAGGAGATGAGTCGATGGGAAACTTGCTGATAGAATGTCAATATAATTGTCAGGATTCTTGGTACCAGGCTTATTTTTTTTCTTAACAGCATAAATACTTTATGTTAAGGGAAAAAATTCTGAGGGAGAAAGCAATATATGCATGTTAGCAATCATTAAAGAACAATACGAATGAAGTGCTTTAAGAAAATGGTTTAGGAAAAAATCTGAAAAAAATCAAAATCTCGTTTGGAAAAATAAATCTTATTGTTAAACGGATATGTCAACTTTAACATTAAATTATTACTTTATTTTGTTTGTGTTTTTGTTGTTGGACCATACCTGGCTATGCTTAGGGCTTGCTCCTGGCTCTGTGTTCAGGGATCACTTCTGTAGGTGCTAGGGGGAACCATACGTCATGCTGGGGATTGAAACCTGATTGACTGCGTGCAAGGCAAGTGCCCTACCCACGATACTGTGTCTCTGGTGCAAATGATTAGTTCCTAGCAAAAAATCCCTTTCACACTCTCCTTCCACCCCCACACAGATGGCTTCAGCTGTCTCTGAAATGGCTCGGGTTCTTAGAGTTTAGGAGTCACAATTTTTAAACAGGCTTTTGTTGTTTCTCAAGAGCGTCCTAGTCACTTCCTGCCTGCGGTCTCTGGCTGTCCCAACTGAGGGCTGACTTGGGCACTGGCCCGGGCCTCCGAGCTGAGCTGATCCCCTGTTGTGTGATGGCACAGGCGGCAGTGGTTGGAGGCTGCAGAGTTCTCAACTCAGCACTGGGTACCAGTACCACGATGACTGCTGAGACATTTCAACACCGCAGTCTTTGAAAATACTGCTCATCTGGAAAAGAAAGCTAGACGTCCCTGAAAGAAAGGGACAGGCAATTTTCCCCCTCAGTGCTCAGAATTTTCATGATTCATAAAACCAATTTTCCATTTTCATAGTTTTTTTTTTTAACCTAATTACTTCTTTGGCAAAATTTCATCAGGAACATTCTGTTGCCGGAGTCTGACATTTTCCTGCCCTGTGTTATGGATAGGGAGGGTGCCTCCAGTTACTGTGCTTCCTGGACATCTTGGGCACCCTGTCGGTGTGCATTCACACCCTTGTTCATTCTTCCAGAGGCAAATGCCCATATCCGTGTCATCACAGGAGAAGCAGACCTCTCCCTTTGTACGGTTTCCACAAGCTTCCATAGTGCCTTTTGATCCTCTGATAGACCTGTGGGGCTATTATCCATATTCTGTTGGGCCTGGGAGGAGGTAGTGGTGGTGGTGGTGGTGGTGGTGTGTGTGTGTGTGTGTGTGTGTGTAGTGGGGGCAGGGTGGAGGAGATCAAAGCTACAAGACCAAGCACTGAAATGACTGCGCAAACCTCTGTGATGGGCAGTGGCTGACCAGCTGAAGACTTGTCTTAATGGCACCTCTGGAGCAGCATGTCCAATAATTATGCATGTTCCAGTATTTAACAATCCACGTTTATGTTCCAGGCCCTGTTTTAGAACTGGTGACCGAGATAGACTGTGACAGACATGATACACAAGGCCATGGTGGGGGCTGGGGGCCATTGACAACACTATTAACACAGGCATTTGGGTCGGTGACATCAGGGGCTGATTCAGGACCCCCTGAAGCTGTCGAAATGAGCCAAGCCATGAGACAGTCACACTGAATGCACAGTAGGAGGAGCTTCCATGTGTGGTGACTGCAGAAGCCTCTCTGCAGAGGACGGATTTTGGCAGAACTGGCTGAAGTGGGAGAAGAGGCTCTGGAAACCTCAGAGAAGCAAGTGCACGGAAAGGGAGTGACAAATGCTCGGCTAAGGACTGGGAGGAGGCCAGAGCGGTTGCAGAGCAGATGGTGGGGGTGGAGAGTGGGCGGGTACTAGGGGATCAGTTTGAGAGGAAGTGAGGCTCACTGACATGGGTCCCTAATACTGGAGTGGGAGATTTCCCCAACTAGTGAATTCTCGCTGGGCATGGCCAGGCTGGAGTTTGAAAGCTGCTTTGCCTTCTCCATGCCAAGGAGCCCTGAGTGGCGTGCGTGGGAGAAGCTCAGACCATTTGTTTTGAGGGTACTGTGGATGCTGCATGGGTTTTAATCACCTCCCAGCTTGGGGAGGGTCCTGCAGTGACCTTGTCTTATGTCCTTTGGGGCTACCTAGGGGAGAACCATTCGGGTTCAAAATTCCTGCTTCACTTTCTCACCAAGCTGCAATTTTTCTGTTGCCTGAAGGCAGAGGCTGCGGAAGCCAAGAGCTCCTCCCCTGATCCTGACAGATGGCAGGGGCTGCCCAGACATCTGTCAAAGAAGTCATCCTCTGCTCGTCTGTTTTGGGGGGTACTTTTGTTTCTTTCTGGGCTGTACCCGGCACTGCTCAGGACTTAGCCCAGCTCTGTGCTCGGGTTTACTCAGGGGCAAGGCAAGTGTCTTCCCTGTCATACTGTGTCTCCGGCCCTGGTGCTAACAGACAGTGCTACCTACAGCTACCTCGTCAACAGAAAGAAGTGAGTATTGGAAGCTCCCAGGGAAAGGGTTGCTCCATCTGTTTTCTCACTTTGGCTGTGCTTCGATGAGGGTGTAGACTCCTCATGCCCGGGTCGCCCTGGATCTCAGCTGACCAGAGAGGACCAGTCATACTGGACCAAGCACAGCACAAGTCAAGTCTGCAAACTGTGTCTCCACATGGTCCTCACCTCTGACTTAGTTAGTCTGACTTAGTAAGTCTGCATCTGGCCCTATGACAGAATGGGTTTAGATTGAAGATCTTTTCAGAAAAGAAGGCACAGAGGGGAAAGAGCACTACCAATCAGGGCCCCGGGCAGGGGCACTGTGACTATCTGCATGACCTCTCGGTGTCTACCTAGGAGCTTCACTGCTGTGGTGGTCAGCGGCCACGTTGGCAGGAATGTGAGGATGTGCTCTGTGGTCGACGAGCAGGGGCCAGATGGGAGTAAGTGTAGAGGGCTCCCATAGCAGCGGAAGTGCCTGGCCGCAAATGTTCTTGAACTCCAAAAGCATCTCCTCATTACTGTGTATGATCAATTATATGCCATCAGCTTATTGTTGGCTATAAATAGACACAGATTTGTCTTCATTTCCATGCTAGAAGGTTTCCTTAACAAAGCATCGTTTTTTGTACCAAATGTGTGCTGGAGAGAAATGCAAATAAGGGAAGGATGGCACCCCCTCTGGCAGGACACAGGTATTTTAAACAGCAACTTGTGGTTACCAGGATTTTCTGTCTTAATCACTAAGGAGCACTTTGATTTCTTAGCTCCACCAGGCATATCATATTTTGAAAATGTTGTCTATCAGAGCCACACAGACTAAATGACGTTCCTTCCTGCCTTAATAACAGCAGATGTAATTCAGAAGTTCTAATCAATTAATAAAGCCATTGCAAAGGAAGACAAAATCTGACAATGTAGTTAGGCTTTTGTTGACTCTGTAGAGACATGAGGGTGATTCCCATCAGTTATTTTAAAAATAATGGAGGGTCAGTGTAGGATAAGACTGTTCTGTCCTTCCTGCATAGCCTCAGGAATAGTTGATAGTTTATTGATAGTTTATTGGACTGAGGAAAAGAGAAAAACACCTTAAGGAGGTATTTTGCCTGGGGCAGTCAGGAAGGGCTTTCTTATGTTGATTTGGCTACCTGACTGGGTGGAGTGTCAGCCCAGACTAGAGGGGAGTGGGAGACAAGAGAGTGAGAGGCAAGAGAGCTGGAGAAAGAGAGAGCAGGGCTGCAAGATGGACCACAGAGAGACTAGCAAGGGGAACATGTGCTTGAGAGAACCTAGGCCCTCCATAAAATAAATTTCTTCTATGGGATAAACTTCCTTGTAATAAACTGCTACTAAGATCAACCGGCCTGGCCCTTGTCTCTTCCTTCTTTTGCCCTTGCCCAACAGCTGTCCCGATCCAGGCCACACACAGCGGCTCTAGGACACCGAACGCGGGCGGTGAGATAGGGCCATCCAGAGAGCCTGCGAACACGCAACCTTCAGCGTGCATAGTTTTTTACAGGCCAGAAAGATAGAATAGCAGGTAAGGTGCCTGGTTTGCATGTAACTCTCCTGGATTCTAGACCCGTCCCCACATATGGTTCCCTGAGCACTGCAGGACATGATTCCCAAGCCCAGAGCCAGGAGTAAGCCCTGAGCACCAAAACAAAAATGAAAACAAAACAAAGAAACAGTGGAAAGAGCTCTCTATCTGTTATTAATGTCTCCCCAGCCCCAGAACTGAGACCATCCACCTCTGATCTAACGTCACGGGGCTGTTCTGTTCTCACTAGTCATATTTGCAGTATATGATTTATAGTTCTATATAGAACATTCTTATGTAAGACATCAGAATGAGTCTTCAGGTATATATCTTGTTCTAATTACATGAAGAAATACGATGACTGTCGTGGGACATTCGCTTCAAACTTGGGCCCATTGTCCCTTTCCAGGTGCATTTGAAGTGTTTCGAAAGACTCGGCACCACTTTATGCATCTTAAGTGGATATATAAAATTTTCCACCACAACTTTAATTTTGTGAAGCTTCTAGTTTATTGCAAATGTTTCTCTTTTACTAGCTGGGCTGTAGTGGAATTAGGTATGGTATTTTAGGAGCTTATTTTGCTACATCAAGTGAATAAACCTCTGCTTTCCCCAAGTTTTGTCATTTATGTTAGCTACATGTTTTTCTTAAAAATTAACTGGTAGTATATGAAAGGAGCTATTGGATTATGTAGTTATATCAATAATATAGTGAATTAAAAACTGGGCTATATATTTGAAGTACTTTCATAATTCACATTTGTTTTTACTCTTAAATTTGCAGGATACCTTGACACAGATCTTAATAGATGTATTGTTGTCAATTATTAAGTATCTAATTCCATCAAACTCAGCTTACATAGTCATGACTAATTCTTATTTTGATAATTACATATGAGTAATCATGATATTCAAAGTCTTGATACAGTAACTCTCTAAGTTAAATAGAAAGAAATAACTACTTCAAATTTTATAGAAAGAATCTAGTTTAGCACTGGAAGGTCATGCTGAAGCATGATCTTTTCTAAATGGCATTCCAAAAACTGCAAAAAAAATGCATTTCCCTACATGAAAATGAATGTAAAATGTAGAAATCAAAGAAATGAACTTCAATTTTCATCTTTTAGCTGAATGTACAGATCAGCATGAATCTTTGCCCAAAAAATGCCTTCCTTAATAGCTTTGTAAGTTGCCATTTACTCCACAATTATAACATTTGAGAAGATGGCAGAACACCAGTGTCTTCTTTTTAAATTGTTTAAATCTTCATGTCTAGTTTGCAAGGATGTCTTGGGGCTTTGCTGAGCCAGGAAGTTCCAACGCTTATTTCACTGAGCATTAGTTTCTGTGAAAAGCTGTGCTGAGAGTAGTAGTCTGTCCAAGGAATCCAGAGAATTTCATAAATACTTGTGAATGGGGAAACCAGTCACTCATCAACCATAATTTCCCTGGGCTCTGTTTCCTTTTGGTCTTCATGTAACTAAGAATTAAGATCATTTGTACCTGTGGGTTCAAAAACACAAGAGGGTCTCAAGAGCCATTCATCACTTTTCTTGGCCTCCCACAAAATGGGGCTAAATTCTAAGTAGATCATGATTTCTGTGGCTTCTCAGAGCACCTGGTAACCTCATTTTGTTTTCACTATTGAGTGTTGGGACAGGAGATGAATTTGTAACAATGTCAAGCTCACATACTTTAGTAATGGAAAATGACTAAACAATGAAAAATAACTTTAGAGAGTGAAACTCTTAAAAAGAAGGTATATGTCTTTCTCCCAGTGATTCGTTTTGTGGAATGACACCAGATTTTTCTTACCCACTGATGAGTTTAGGTTTTGAATCTGGGTGCCCTGTGATGGCGCCAATGATTCTGCATCTGTGCATGTAGAATAGGAGATGGTGCCTTCCTTAGAGCCCAGTGTGGTGTGACTCAGGGCCACCTGGGCCAAATCTAGCAGGCAGTGAGGCAGTGTGTATTGGGAAGCCCTGGCCCATAGTATGGCACTTCATGGGAGTGGGGGGTGGGGGTTGATTGTAGTGCTGGGGATTGAACCCAGGACCTCACACCGCATGTGTACAAGGTCAGTGATATATTGCACTCCATCCTGGATTCACATAATTGTTTACATATATATGCATATATATGTAAACATTTTTATACGTAAGACATTTTACATATATATATGTATACATACACACACATACATTTGTGTGTGTGTGTGTGTTTAGTGAAGCAAGATAGCTTTCATCGAAAAATATTTACTTAGACATGAGGGAAAAGAGAGGAATATGTGTTTAAGAGAAAACATGGCCCTTGAAGTAGCAGTAGAATGGCTTTCAGGAGGTTCTGTACAGATCCTCCAAATGGCCTTGGCCTGGGGTTCTGTGCATATGTGAAAATTAATCTCTTGTGGAAGGAAAAGCCTTGTACTTTTGATGGTTCTTTCATTACCTCATGACCTTTAGAGTTTCCTGTAGCTTCTCCCTTTCTGAAATGTCCACCCTTCTCTGGTGGGCCTCAGTTTCTCCATATCCAAAAAGCTCAGGGTTTGCATAAAATGGTACTTTAAAAGAGATATTTTAAAAATAGTCCATAAGATAAAATACTTCTTTCTAGCCTCTTTCTTCTCCCTACCTTTTTTTTTGGGGGGGGGGGTTGGTGGTGATTGGGCTACACCCAGCAGTTCTTGGAGGAACATATACAGTGCCAGGGATCAAACCAGGGGCACTGCAAGCAAGGAAAATACTTTAAACATTGTGCTATCTCTCTAGATAGTCTTTCCCCATCTTTTTACTCTCCTTTCCTTTTCATTTTCTACTTCCTCCCCATCTCTCTTTTCCTACTGCCTTTCCACTACTTACTCCTCTCTGTCCTTTTCCATCTGCCTCCCTGTTTTACCAGATGGCGTCCATGCATTAGGGGTTTCCACTTCCCATGCTTCCCCTCGCACCCCCCACAGCTAGAGAAGAAAAAGCCATGCTCTCACCTCAGCGCTCATGAGGAATTTGCTCCATTGGTAAGAGAGTCTCCCCAAAGGATTTGATCTGCTCTTACGTACCAAATATTGATAGAAATAAATTATAGTGATAGTCATTCATTAATAAACTATGGATTGAACATTGGTCTTAGGCTAGGTAATACATACATACCAATAAAACAGATGAAGTTTCAGGTACATGTGCTTTTGTGGCTGAAAACTCCAGGCCTTCTCAGAGTCCGAATGGGCAACCTCTTCCCACCTCCACGTACTTCCTAAAGCCTTGGCAGCTATACCCAAGTTCCATTGCCGCCATGTAAGCTCATATACTGGTCCTGTTCCAGAGACCCAAATAAATCTCGAAAGAGAACACCTAGCTGCAAAAATGTCTCAGATCCCCTCTTCCCCCTACCCATTCCTGGTTGAGACTTAGGGGCACTCTTGGAGCTTCCGCCCAAACAAAACCCAGCAGCTGCTCCCACTTCCCAAAGTTGCTGCCATGCCTCCAGGCAGACTACTCAGTTAAATATTCAAGATTTTTTTTGCCATGTGAAGCAGTGAATGGATATCTCCAAAATCTACAACTCTTATATCCCTACCCCAGTAATAGTACACCAGACTGGATGGAAATGCCATGTAGAAACCAAACAATCTATACTAACACATTAACACAGAAGGCTTAACTTGCAACAACAGCTTAGTAAACCCCCAGACAAGGACTTAATGTCCCCATCTATGAGATACAATAATTTTCACAAATTTTCTTCTACAGAAATAGTTTTTGATCATTCTGTTAGCCATTTAATGAACAAAATAAAATAAATTATCGTGGGCCTGCTACGGGGGCAGGCTTAAGGTATGGTTGGGAAAATGTGGACAATGGTGGAGGGAAGGTGACAGTGGTGGTTGGATTAGTATTGGAATATTAAATGCCTGTAATAAGTCTTTGTAAACCATGGTGTTTAAATAAAGTGAGGAAAAGAAAAAAATAAAACTAGTTGAGTTCTTTCCTACCAAACTTTCCTAAATTGCCATTTAGCTTATCTTTTTTAAAATTTGTCTTCATTGACTACTTCCATCATTAGGAAACATTCTGATTTCTGTCACAGTCGATTGTTCTGCTCCCTTGTTTATCTTGATACAAATGGAAAGTGCATGATTTTCTGTATGACTTTTAAAAAAATCAGGATAGCACTTTTGAAATTCATCCATGTTGCTAAGCATACCAGAGTGTGATTCTTTTTATTGTGGATTCTGTCCTACTGTGTAATTCAGTTATTAGCTATTTGCTGATAGATGAATCCTTCAGTTGCTTACAGTATTTGATTTGTGAATAAAGGTGCTATGAACATTCTTATAAATGGCTTTTTGCAGAAACATGTTTTGATTCTGTGTATGTGTACCTAAAAATGGAGTTCTATATCTGTATTTTTTTAAACTTTGTAAGAATTTGCCAAGTTGTTTAGTGAAGTAGTCATGCCATTTATATTTCTGGCAATAATATAACAAGTTTTCAGATAGTCTGCAGAACAGACAACATTGTCTATAACTGGTCTGAATTTTAGCCACTCTAGTGGCATTAAAGTAGTATTTGATTCTGAGAATGTGCAAAATGACTCTTTTGGGGTGGAGTCTAAAATAGTCTGTAGCACTGTAGCATGGTCCTCCTGTTGTTCATTGGTTTGCTCAAGTGGGCACCAGTAATGTTTCCATTGTGAGACTTGTTGTTAGGTTTTTGGCATATCGAATATGCCAAGGGTCGCTTGCCAGGTTCTGCTGTGCAGTCGGGATACTCTCGGTTAGTTTGCTGAGCTCTCTGAGAGGGATGGGGGAATCGAACCTGGGTTGGCCGCATGTAAGGCAAACACCCTACCCGCTGTGCTATTGCTCCAGCCTATACCATCAAATATGTCTACTTCTTTACTGAACTTGTAAACTGACTTTTACTATTTACTAAAACTCTTAAGTTTGCCAAAAATACTTTATTTCTAATTACCATGGGTATTGTTCAGTAAAAACATCATTATTAAATTATTTTGATATGCTTAATGAATCCTGCATTTCTAAAATTCTTTGACATGACAATAATTCTTCCTATTGTATATGGCTTGTCTTTCTTCTCTTAGAGATTAGTACTGCTTAAGTATTTCTGTTTGTCTTTTATTTTGCCACATTCTCATTTGTTTTTTTTATTGGCACATGTGGCATATTGCCAAAAATTTAGAGTCTTCAAACAAAATTCATTCTCTTATAGCCAAATCGGTCTTACTGCTTAAGTCCAAGATATTGAGACATATTGGGGCTAGTCCTTCTGGAAGCTCTGGAGGAGAATAATGTTACTCCCAGTTCCTCCTTGCACACCTGCTTTTTTTTTCTGGACACATCCAGCAGTGCTCAGGGCTTTCTCCTGGCTTTGGGCTGGTCTCGCTGTACTTTGCTCCCACCTTTAGCACACCTGTGGTTGTTGGAGTGTGGCTTCTTTCTCCATCTTCAAGAGGCATCTCTCAGATCTCTGACTTTGTCATCACATCCACTTTTCTAAAGGATTCTTTGCCATAGCATAATGACTCTGTGATGACATTGAGTTCTCCCAGGAAATCCAGAATAATCTTAATTCAGCATGTCGGCAAATTCCCTTTTGCTGTCAAAGGTCAAAGCATATTCACAGATTTCAGGGATTAACATGTGAAATTGTTGGCTGGGGAGGGATCTTGTCCAGTCTCCACACTCCTTCAGATCTCGTTCATTTCCTATTGACCTGAAATCACTTGATCACTTGACATCCCGTTAGTCATCGATTTGCTCGAGCAGGCGCCAGTAACGTCTCCATTCATCTCTGTTGCATGCTAGCGTAGCCCAATGGCATCTGCTTGTTCTAGGAACACGAAGATCCTCAAACCGACAATTCAGGGTCTTGATGAAGAAGTCTGACCATCTCATTGGTGGGCGGTCACGCGATCTTTTGATGTCCCGTGGAATCCAATCGGTAATGGCTCTAGTCCAGTGGTCATCTCCAAATCGCATTACGTGTCCAGCCCATCTGATTTTTAGTGCCTTGGCAAACAAGACAGCGTCCCTGATTCTTGATCGTCGATGGAGATCAGAACTCCGGATTCTTTCTCTCATTTGAGTGAAGCGTGATACTCCAAGCATAGCTCTTTCGATTCCTCTTTGGGAGAGTCGAATAGCATTCTCATCCTGTTTTCTTAGGGCCTAAGTCTCTGAGGAGTATGTTAATGCAGAAAGAACAGTGGAATCAAAGAGATGTGCCTGGAGCTGGAGGTTCTTCATCCTCTTAGCTATTTCTTCAATGCTTTTGAAGGCGTTCTAAGCTGCTCTCTTCCTCCTGTGCAACTCAGGTGCCAGGTCATTCCTCATGTTGACTTCTCGACCTAGGTACACATAACTGTTGCATTCAGAGATGTTCATTTTGTCCGTTTCTCATAAACATTGTCTTTGTGGGATTCAACTATAGTCCGACCTTTCCACACTCATGGTTGAAGTCGGCCAGCATTTTTGCCACTTGGCTAATGTTTGGTGTTATTAGAACGATGTCATCAGTGAAGTGGAGGTGGTGTAGTTGCTGACTGTCTATCTTCCCTCCCATTCCTTCCTGTTCCAGTCGTCGCATGGCATTCTTGAGGGTGGCAATGAAGAGTTAGGTGAAATGGTATCACCTTGCCGAACACCTCTCTTGACATGGGTGATCACTTCCTTGTAGAATGTTGAGATCCTGGAACTGAATCCATAACACAGCTCATGGAGGATCCTTATGTATTGAGTTTGAATGCCCTGTTTGTCTAGGGCTTCGATGACTGTTTCTGTCTCAACAGAATCAAAGGCTTTCTTTAGATCAATGAACATTAGAACAGTATCTTGAACTCCCAAGAAACCTCAATGAGCTTGGTTATCGTGTGGATATGGTCGATTGTGCTGAATCCTTTGCAGAACCCGGATTGCTCACATGGTTGTCCTTCATCTAGTGTTCTGCCAATCCTATTCAGGATGACTCAAGTGAACAGTTTGTAGACGATGAACAACAGGCAGATCGGGCGATAGTTGCCAATGTCGTGGATGTCTCCCTTCTTGTGCAGTAGTACAGTCCGGTTGGTTTTCCATTGGGACGGAACCTTGCATTCAGACAGGTAGTGTGTGAAGATCTGAACCAATGTGTTAATGAGTAGATGTCAGCAGGTTCTTCAGGTGTTCGGGTCAGACTTTGTCTGGGCTTGGTGCTATTCGTTTCTTTGCCGATGAAATGGCATGTCAGATTTCAGAAGGGAGAATGTTGGGAATGATATATCCATCCTGCAGAATTTGGTATGTGGGCAGGTGGATGTGGCTATCAAAGAGATCTGAGTAGAAGCCATGGATAATCTTCTTCATTGCCCTTCTGGAAGATGTGATAGATCCATCAGGACATTGGAAGGCAGTCATCTTGGTCTTGTAGTTTGTGAAGGACAGGCGGGTGTTGTGAATGCTATTTTTGGCTTCTGCCACATCTGCCAGCACTGTTGCTCTTCTCTCTTTGAGGTCTTCCTTGATCACTTCTCTGCACTGCTTTGCAAGCTTGGACGTTCGCATGTGGTTGCCTGAGGCTTGCGCCAAGCCACGTTGGCAAATGAACTCAAGAGTTTTCAAAGACAGGTGTCTTTTTGTGGCTATCTCTCTCTCTGCATTTCTCCCACAATCATGGAGGTGCTGAACCAGTCGATCGTATTCTTCCTCAATGTTGTCAACAATGGCATCTTCCCATGTTGTCGCAATAGTGCCAAAGAGCTCCCAGTTGGTAGTCGTTCTGGGAGTTCTCTTCTTAAACTTTGCAGCCCTTTCTCCCCGCTCTGTGAAGTAGAATTTTGCACAAAAGAGATGGTGGTTAGATCCCATTTGGAATTTTGGGATAACAGCGACATCAGCCAGGCAAAACCATGGATTGAATATGATGTGGTCAATTTTGTTGTGGAACTGTCCACCGGGAGACTCCCATGTCCAACATTTAGATTCGGACTTCTGGAACTGTGAGTTACCATGGATGGTCCTGGTCGACATGATGAACTCAGACAATCTCTCACTCTGTTCATTCCATTCTAGGCTATAAGTCCCAATGTGGAGTTCTTCAGCTGATCTTCTTGGTCCAATCTTGACATTAAAATCACCGACAATGATCTTGTAGAAGGTGTGGTCGTCTTTATAGAACTTCTCCAGCTTCATGTAGAACTTCTCAATTTCTCCTTCATCATAATTGAATGTTGGTGCGTAGACAACAAAAATAGAAACTGCCGGCAGTGAGCCACATCTATTCAAGTGTAATTGTCTGATTTGGGTTGTTAGATATTCGAATGAATCAATGTTCATGGCCAAGTTTGTGTTGACAAGAACACTGACACCATCGATGCCTCTCTTGTTGCATGTTCTGACTCAGAATAGTTCTCCAGTGTTGAAAATGGCATGATGTGATTGATTTCTTCTCATCTTGGTCAGACCAATGATGTCGTACTTGATCTTTCCCGCTTGTACCATCAGGTCCTCGATGCCAGCATACATGCATTGAAAGTACAGTCATTTTTGCCCTTTTTCATTTTGGCAGCCTAGTTCGGCCTTGAGATTTTATCAGCCTCTTCTTCCTCATCTTTCTTTCTTTCTTTCTTTCTTTCTTTCTTTCTTTCTTTCTTTCTTTCTTTCCTTCCTTCCTTCCTTCCTTCCTTCCTTCTTTCTTTCTTTCTTTCTTTCTTTCTTTCTTTCTTTCTTTCTTTCTTTCTTTCTTTTTGTGGTCACACCCGGCAATGCACAGGGGTTACTCCTGGCTCTGCACTCGGGAATTACCACTGGCAGTGCTCAGGGGACCATATGGGATGCTGCAAATCGAACCTGGGTCTGCCGCATGCAAGGCAAACGCCTTACCCTGTGTACTATCACTCTTCTCCCTTCCTCATCTTTTTTTTTTAACTTTAAACAATTTTTATTACACATAGGTTGTCACATAATTGGATAGTTTTCTACTTTGTACACAATTATTCTTACTCTCCACAGAAAGGCTTCTTCTTAACTTCTCCTCTGGTGATGGCAAGCACTAAAATCCTGAGTTTAACAGAATAGTATTAAAAATGCCTCATGATTTAAGTTGGAAGCAGTACATTGGTACATGGCTCTTGCACTCAGTCATCAGGAATGTACAAATGTCTTTTTATTCAATAATACAAAATAAATTATCTTTAGGCATGGACAATGACAGCAGTAAACCATTATATGTTGTCAACTGAAACCAGTAATTGATGATTATGGCGATTTTCTTAAAACATCAGCCAGCCTTTTCTTCAGTTTTTTCCTTCAACTGACTTCTCTGAAGTTATAGATGAGGAGCACCTGCCTCGAGCTTCCTCTCACAGTTCATTAATAATGGTAAAGAACTATTCTATGAATTAGAACATGCCACCTCCCATACCTCCTCCCATTCCACGCATTCCAGCCATCCCAGGGTCCTTTTCTTCTTTAGGAATTTCAGTAACTACAACTTCTGCTGTAGTTAACAGAGAGGCTACTCCAGCAGCATCCAGTAAAGCAGTTCTTACAACCTTTGTTGGATCAATGATTCCTTTTTCCACCACATTCACAAAATCTCCAACCATAGCATCATAACCAACTTCTGAGGAACTCTAAAATCTTCTCAACAATCAATGATCCTTCAACACCTGCGTTCTTAGCAATGGTCATTGCAGGAATCTTGAGTGTTCTTTTAATAATGTCTATGTCAATTTTCTGATCTTCATTAGCGGGTGTTAATGAGTCCAAGGCTGGAATGCACTGAAGCAGAGCACAACCCCCTCCCAGAACAATGCCTTTTTCAACAGCAGCTCATGTAGCATCCAGGGCATCTGTCACTCTGTCTTTCTTTTCGTTCACTTCAACATCACTTGTGCCACCAACTTTTAGCACAGCCACACCATCTGAAAGTTTTGCCAAGCATTCATTCAGTTTTTCCTTTTCATATTCACTGGTTGTGATATCCAACTGCTCAATAATTTCTTGAATACGTTTTTCAATTTGACCCTGTCACCTTTTCCTTTCAATAGCATGGCATCATCTTTGGTTACAATGGCCTCTCCAACTTTTCCTAAGTCATGTGGCTGAACATCCTCAAGATTCAGAGTTAATCCTTCTTCTCCAAATACAGTACCACTAGTAGCAATAGCCATGTCTTTAAGCTGGTTCTTCCTATTGTCACCAAAACCTGGAGCTTTGACCGCTACAACTTGAAGCCCTCTTTAGCCTATTTAAAACAAGTGTACTCAAAACTTCCCCATCAACATCTTCAGCAATTATGACCAGGTGTTTCCAGTGAGCTTTGGCAATTTCAAGAGCAGGTACAATGGACTGAACACTAAAAATTTTCTTTTCACTCAGCAGAACGTAGGCATCTTGGAATTCACATTTCTGACCTTTTGAAGTATTTTAATAAAATACGGAGAAATATAACCTCGATCAAACCTCATCCATTCAATAATTTCTAATTCATCCTTCAGCGTTTTTCCATCCTTTACTGTGATGACACCCTTCCTTCCAACCTTCTTCATTGCATCAGAAATGATGGTGCCAATTTCTTTGTCTCCATTAGCAGAAATAGTAGCAACCTGAGCAATTTCTTCAGGAGTTGTCACTGGTTTAGACTGCTTTTTAAGTTCAGCAATTACTGCGTCTACAGGTAGCATCACACCTCTTATGATTTCTGCTGGATTAGCACCTTTGCTAATCTTTTTGAAACCCTCCTTGGCAATTGATCGTGCCAATACAGTAGCAGTAGTGGTATCATCCCCAGTCTCTTCATTTGTGTTATTGGCAACATCTTGAACAAATTTGGCGCCAATATTTTTATATTTATCTTTTAAGTCAATGGGCGTAGCAATAGTCACACCATCTTTGGTTACTTTAGGACTTCTCCAACTCTGTTCAATAGTCACTGTTCTTCCCTTTGGCCCCATAGTAATGGCTACAGCATCGGCTAAAAGATATACACCTTGAAGCATTAAGGCCCGGGCATCTGCACCAAATTTGACATCTTTGGCATAAGCCCGAGTGAGATGAGGTGCCAGTGCCCTACCCTGGACACTGGTCTGATCTGGCGAAGGACTGCTGGTAATTGAAGCATTTCTGTGGGGCAGCGGCGAGGCAGGCCATCAACGGCGAGAGAGGGGTTCCTCATCTTTCTTAACACTGCCATATTGGTGGCTCTTTCAGGGTCAGGGGAATGAGACCCATTGTATTTACTGCTTTGGGCATATTGAATACACCACGGATAGCTTGCCAGGCTCTGCCGTATGGGCGGGACATTCTCGGTAGCTTGCCAGGCTCTCCGAGAGGAATAGAGGCTTTTAGGGTGGCCTCTAATAGCCCTTGCAGGTGTTCCCATAGTTTAAACCATATTTGAACCCTATCAAATATAGTGCGGTAATCTTGGAAGATGTATATCAAGTGTCTTAGGATGTGTTCGTGGCTGCTTAGGAAAGCATCCTGAAGTGTGGTGGCGACTGGGTAGTGGAGGTAGGGGAGGACCTGAAATACAGATAATTTTCCTATCTGATAATTTTCCTATCTTATCACCTAGAGGTGGTCTCTCCTTCATTCAGCATCTGCAAATCTAACTGCTTGCCAGACATTTTCATCTGGATCAACTTCAGATTAAGTGGTAAGAAGTAGATCCTTTTAATAGGCCAATTTAAAAAATTTCTTTGCTCTCCAAGTGAAAACATGGAGTCATTTTAAAATCTCACCCCTTTCTCCATTCCCATATTAAAGTAAACTCGGATCCTCTAGATTTCTATAATCTAGATTTGTTTAATCTAGATTATAGAAATCTAGAACAGATTTGTTTAACCTGTTCTCTCTAATTAATCCTTATTTTAGGTGTCCATTTTCTATCTCAAAATAGGATGATGATGTCTAATTTTTATAAACATAATTAATTAATAGGATCATCTGCACGATTATATCAGGAGAGAGTGGGATTTTCTTGGTAACTTTTTTCTTTGTTTTGGGGACACACCCAGAGGTGTGGTACTCAGGGTTTACTTCTAGCTATGTTCAGGGATCACTTCTGGCGGGCTTTGGGCATCATATGGGGTTCTGGTGGCTGAACCCGGGTCAGCCACATGCAAGGCAAATACCCTACCCGCTGTACTATTGCTCCAGCCCCTTGGTAACTGTTATGACTCAGTCTTTTCTTCACAGACTTACATGTGCACGTGGGAATCCTGGGGTCATACTGCTGGGTGCTCTGCTATGTGGACACTTCTGACCTCACTCGCCAACTTTCTGTGCCTTGGCTCTGGCAGACCAACTTACTAGCCTCCCTTTCTCATAATAACTTTGTTTTCCAAGTTCAGTTTGTTCCTTAAGATTTAGCTTAGGTCAGGAGTGTAGTTCAGAGGCTGAGCTCAGACCTCTCATGTGTGAGGCCATGGACTTCATCCCAGGCACTGTCAAAAAAACAAAATCAAAATGAGACACAAAAAGATAGTTCTAAATATGGTGAGTGTGATTCCCAGTATCTCATGGCCCTTCTTGAGCAATCTTGGGAGTAGCCATGGTCCTTAACTCTGCTAAGCCCGGTCCCCATGAAAAAAATAAAGCGATAGCACAGCGGGTAGGGCGTTCGCCTTACACGCGGCCAACATGGCCGACCGGAGTTCGATTCCTCCGCCCCTCTGGAGAGCCCGGCAAGCTACCAAGAGTATTCGATATGCCAGACACAGTAACAACAAAGTCTCCAATGGAGACGTTACTGGGCCCACTCGAAAAAAATAAAACAAACCAAAATCCCAAAGACCCCAAATTTCAGCTCCGACACCTTCACATTCATGACGGCATTTAAACTTCTGTCTTTACAAATTTGGTTTAGGTGTTTTTCTGTACTCTGTGTATCACTATTCTCAAACTCAGCGCTAAAATGTATATATATTAGTTTATGTCTTTTCTTTTCCCAAAGTTTATTTTTACTTATTTTTAACTCTATGTGAGTCCTAAAAGAGAAAGACTATGTTTTATCTTCCTTTCTCTTCACAATACCTAATCTAGTTCCTGGAACAAAATATATTTCAATAAATGCATTTTTGAATGAAGAAATATATTAATATTTACATGTTGGGATTTTTATTATTTTCAGAGAAACATCTTTTGTGTTTTTTGCATAAAGACATTATCTCTAAGTCTTTAGACAATACTTGCAGTGCAGGCAAATTACCACGCTGAAGAAAAGGAAATCAGTTTCTTCCTTGCTGTGGATTTCTGCTTTAAAAAGGAATCGCTTTACACAAAATAATATAAATAAAATGAAACATGAAATTAATGTTTATTATAAAGAATAATGCTTTCATTTCTCCTTAAGAAAACACTTTTTAATTTTTCTCTTTTTGGTGCAAATAATCAAATTTAAATGAAAGAAAATCTAAAGAACCTTTATTCATACAATTAAATTCCTCATAATTAGCTACTGGTAGAAGTAAAATCTTTTCCTGTTTGTATGTGTAGCCACTCAAGCATGAAAGTACCAATAAATAGTCAATTTACACAATAGGAATATTTCTATTTTATGTCTCAGCAACTGGGTGCCAGTAACCCAAGGAAATGTTATTTTCTTTGTGCAAAGAATGGATAGCTTTGTTTTAGAACAGTGGGGTCTTTGCACAATCTAACATCCATTTATTGCTGACTGCTATGCTCTAAAGCATTTGTGTGGCATCTAGTTCTGCCAGTGCTAATGTTTGCTTAATTCCCAAGGGCTTAATGATATTACATTCTCTATTATAAATTGGCACTGTTTATTTAGTGATTAATATTGACTTTTAAATCTGATTGGAATGCACAAAAATTATGTCATTTGTACAATAAGACATTGTTTTTCTCCCAATGGAAAACTACCAACCAAAAGCAAATAGCAAAAAAGCAAAGGAGTTCATTTTTAAAATAGGACACAAAACTGAGTAGGGAACAACTGAGGAAGAAGTTCTGCTGAAATAATTGGAAATCAAGAACACCGAGAGTCTGTGACCTCATCAGCCTGGAGACAATTAATTTTATTATGATTCATTACATAACCTGCTGAAAATACAAGCACCTTGTAAACTAAGAGAAATATCAGAGCAATGAGGACTCTGGCTGGAGAGCAGATTGAGTAGTTCCCTTTGGTGGCTTTAATCCTATTTCTGTTCTTCAAAATACTTTACTTATCTTGTTTTAAAAAAGATTTGGAAGTAATTAATTGTGATATTTTGATGGGGCATTTGTATTCATCTTCTAATCAAATTACTTGAATATATCTTGAGGAGCTTTTATGGTTGCAAATGGTAACTGCTGCCTATGAAGATGGACAAGTATTATGGGAAATTTGGGGAATGGCTAGTTTTCAAAACCATTTTTCATTTGTGTTTTCATACTCGAGCAGCAAGTGCTCTCACTTATTTCCTGGACAGATGCCCCAAACATTCACCGATTGATTAAGCCATGTCATCTTATTTCCTGAAATGCTATCCTCCCTCCTTTCTTCCTCCCTCACTCCCTCCCTTAAAAACTTTTTTGGGGGACACCATATCTGGTGATGTTCAGGGATTACTCCTGGCTATGTGCTAGGGGACCACTCATAGCAAGCTCAGGTGACCATAGGGGATGCTGGGGATTAAACCCAGATCTACTGTGTGCAAGGCAAGTGTCCTACCTGCTGTATCTTTTAAATTTTTAAAGGAGCTTCCTCGGCAGTGCTCAGGGATCCCTAACATGCCTGGTGATACCATTTCTCACTATTCTTCAATATGCTTTCTCTCATCCAGTTTGTAATGCATGTTTAGTATTTTGAAACCCAGTATATTTTGTCCCTTCTTCATGTCAAATTTATTAATTTCTACCTACTCATTCTTCACAGTCAAATTCAGGCTTCATTCCCTTCATAAGGTAAATATAGTGTTAATCTTTCTTGTTCTATTAAAATATTGTAATTCTTAGTTTCCATAGGACAGTTAGTCTGATTCTACTTTATATGTCTATTTAAATTTTTTCTGTTATTTAACTTTTTCCAAGCCTTATTAGGGCGATTTTCCAAAGGCTGGGACCATATCTGGTTGTTGTGGTGTCTCATCTGATTGTTTCATACTAAACTTCCAGTTACTCAGATGCCCATGAGGTAAATGGATATGGATAAACTAACTTAGCTATGAACGTTTGTGGAACTGCAGTAAGACACACGTGTTTTTTATTCTTCTTTCCAAGAAAACTACTCCAATATGATGATCTACAAATAATGATCTAGATATTTTCCCATCCCATAGGGGCGGTGCTCATCATGGCAGACTCTACAGTAGAACTATAAGGTGAGATTCTGCAGTGCTCAGAGCTCTACCAGTGGTGACTCTTGCCACTGGGTAACAAGCTGGTCCCTCAAGTTTTTCAAGTCTGTTTCTCTACCAATACAGTGGAACAAATTCCTTTTTCCCCTACTTGAGAACCACGAGCCCCCCCCCCCCCCGGCTTTTTTTCTGTTTCTTAAGGACAGTTTCCATTTTAAATGAAAAAAAAAATAGAAAAAAAAAAGAAGGGCCTGTCTTGGGAAGATAGCCCAATGGTCAGGGCTGAGCCCCGAGTTTAAACCCTGAAATGCTCACTGTTGGCGTTTCTCTTTCTCTGGGCACTCCCACCCCAGGAATCAACCCCTGGGCTCCCTGAGCACTGCTGGGGAACACCCCTGGGGAAAAAAACCTTTAAAATATTTATAAATCTTCAAAAATATTTTCTGAGTTATTTTATGTTAAACTCTCAGCACATATAGCCCTTGATAAAAATGTAATATGTTTCAAAAATAATAAAAACATATGTATGGCTTTCTAAATTATTATATTATATATTCAAAGCTTTTAAATGATAGATCACTAAAAAGTTGAAACATTTTTAAAGTGAGTAGACATTGAAATGCATAATTTTTATTATACATTCTTAAATTTATAGCCCACTCCGGGTAGGGTGTTTGCCTTGCATATGGCCTGGTTTTGATTCCTCTGCCTTCTCAAAGAGCCCAGCAAGCTACCGAGAGTATCCTGCCTGCACGGTAAAGTCTGGCAAGCTCCCCGTGACATATTCGATATGCCAAAAACAGTAACAACAAGTCTCACAATGGAGACATTACTGGTGCCTGCTTGAGCAAATCGAAGAACAATGGGAGGACAGTTCTACAGTGCTACTCTTCAGTGTCTGCAGTCATAATAAGAAGTGAGCTTTTCTGAAGCTTTGGGAAAGCTAAGCTCTGGCAGGTACTGGGATGGAGGAACATACACAGAGGTGCTGAGGGCATTTAAAAATTGAGGAGAGCACATGGAAACTCACCACCTGTTAAAAAGCTGAGTAGTTAGGGTTGGAACTGTGGCTTAAAGGACTGGAGTACCTGCACAGGAGTGTAGACCCCACCTCCCAGCAATGTTTGGTGTGATCCAAGACAAAAGCAAAAGCAAATAGAAAAGATTATTAGCTTTCTCTGCAAGGAAACAGTCACTCATGGGTCTTGGTGCAGAGCATCTGGGTTTGGGAATGACACTGTTAAATGCTGCTCATTCAGAATAAAGGATTCCTCTTTGGTGGGCCTAGGGAGAATCCAGTGTGAAGGTGGAAATAAACATTTTTGTCTATTTTTGTCTTAGTACACGAGGGTGCTAATGTGCCTACCTGTTTTTGTATAAAACTTGTTTTGCTCACACAGGGAGACTGTTAGAAATGAGTAAACACATATCTAAGTTTCACGTCTTTTGGTAGAGAAATGTATTGAAATTACTTAAACTTGGATTTTTTATGTTTGAAATAATTTATTTTTTAGCTCACTCATATATTTTTACACATATATCTTTAAATGTTTTCAAAAGGAGAGGATGGCATGAGTACAAATTATGATTTGTTTCTTAATTTCTCAAACAAAAAATCTTCCCGACTAATTCTTTTAAGTGTTCTAAGTACATTGCCATCTAATCATCATTAGTAACATTTTGCAATGTTTCTTTTATATCAAGTGACAGCAATACAACATTTCCTTCTTAATGTAATACATCCAAGATTTCTAATGTTTATATTAAATAGGATTAAAATATATTAATTCAAAATAATGATTAAAGTACATTGCATATTCACAACAAATTGGACATATTTAAGTAAATGTCTATTAACATTAACAAGGTTATATCAAGACACTGTTATTGATAATTCATACTTATTATTGTTATCTGTCAAGCTTAATAGGTTGCAGACAGGAAGATATGATTCCTTTCTATAATATAATAAAACAGACAGAAGAATTAGGTTATGAAAAGACAGGGAGATGGTGCACATCTAACCAAATGCAATTGAGTTAACATTTTTCCTTTTTTATCTGTTTAATTCTGTGGACCATGTTCACAGAAGCTTTGTATAAGGAGAAGATTCTAGGTAGTTGAAGAAGGGATTTGCAGAAAAATTACATTCTGTATAATTATAGAGATGGAAGGGACATTATAAGGAGGAAAAAAATCCAAGGTATACTCCAGTGTATGAGGGGAAATTTTTTTAAGTACATACTATGCTGGAAAGAGAACGAGTAACTCTACAAATAGCAAACTGGTAAAGTATTAGGGACTTAAGATACTCTGGATTTTTTATACAATCCTTTATTTTTGGGGTTGGCAATCTGTGTCTCAGAATGCAACTTGCTTTTGGTCATGTGGCTACCTGTTATCAGAGAAGCAACTAGAAAGTAAAGCTTCAGAACAGACCATGCTTTTCCATGACTATGTGTTCCAGGAAATAATTCCAACAGGTTAATTGTATATGAGGTATTCATTTTTAATGCAATAAAATTGTTCATATTATGCTTTTTAATTCAGCGAATTTGTTTTCCTCTGTGTTTGGGGAATATTTGAGGATGATTACAAGAGGCAGGCAGGAAATGGATTTTAGTGGAAATAGCATGGCTAAACTATTCGAGTCAGCACTGGAATTCTGACTCAAATAGTTTTGGGGGGAGATAGATACTTGAAATCTTTGTGCAAGAATTTTCTGTCTGTTGCTATTATGGCATATGAGACTGCAGATAAACCATACATGTGGGTTCAGTAGATTCTAAACAAATGTTAATTTGCTTGTACTTAACTATATTTGGAAAACAAAAGTTTAGAAAATAAGAAAATGGGTGTCAGATGCAGATCAGTACTTTGAGGAAAATAATTAGACTACAGTGGAGTATAGTGAATCATGTACTTGCAGAACTGTACTCTCATTAGACATATAAAGACTGTACCGTGGCTTACAAAAAATGTAGAGAAAGGCACAGTAATTGCTTAACAAGTCTGTGTTTAATATGTGAAAAAGAATCTCAGGATGTGTAGAGAGCTTGAAGGTGGGCATTATAGGAGGCTCGGGTGCTGATGCTGAGTCTGAAGCATTACTTAGGAGGAAGAATAGATTTCTACCATGTAAGGGGGAGAGCACAGAGTCACTTAGAACCACTGAAGGAAGAGCATCCTCTGTCCCAGGTAGCAGACTCCTGAGGACTTACCTTCTTCCTTGCTTTCTGGGATAGGGCAGCATTAAGACAAGGCAGCCGGCCACTCCCCCAGCATCTTCCTGGTATACATACTAGTCTGTCGCTTTCTTTCCCCCACTGACCTTGTTTTTGGCAGCAAGTGTCTTATCTCTTCAAGATGTCTTCATGATGGACTGTAACCACTGGATCGTGGGCTGCATTGTTTACATGTGTTTCCCTATGGTGTATGAGCAAAACAGTTGATTCTTTTCATTTTGATGTTACCCTTAATATTTAATTTTACTCTCCAAGCTAAGCAGAAATATAAGGCAGAGTGTCTTCATTTCTGTTTGCATATAACTTTTAACTGAAAAAAATATACTTTCCCTTCTTTCGCAGAGTATACTCACAGTAATCTTATCTCTGTAAGAATGACCCATACCACAACAACCAGAAACAGTACTCACTAGTGGTTGTGAAGAGAAATATTCACACACTGTTAGTAAAACTGTAAGCTGGTCCAGCCTCTTGGGGGGAAATTAGTATGGAGATTGCTTAAGTTTCTAAAAATAGCCTTGCTGTGTGATCCAGCAATTTCATTCTTATTTTGTACTACTTCTACAAATAATACAGAAACATAACTTGAAATGATACATGCCCTCCTGTGTTTGTTGCAGGAGAATTGATAATAATCAAGATTTGGAGCAACCCACCGTAGCCAGTGGTGAATGCGTAGATAAAGAAGTGAGTAAGTGCATGCCCTATGAAAGTCACCTCAGTTCTAAGCAAAGATTAAATCTTGCCATTTGCAATCACATGTGTGGATTTGGAGGTTTTAATGAATGCTAAGTGAAATATCGGAGAGCCCGGCAAGCTACCGAGAGTATTCGATATGCCAAACACAGTAACAACAAAGCCTCCAATGGAGACGTTACTGGGCCCGCTCGAGCAAATCGACGATCAACGGGAGGGCCTTAAGTGAAGTAAGTTATATAAACCAATATAACCAATATATGTAACTTTGGATATATATATGTATATATATGTATGTATGTGTGTGTATATATATATATATATATATATATATATATATATATATATAACAAAAACAGTCCCACTTGAACCAGATCAAGGGAATAGACAAACCCCAATCCATAAGTCACCCTTGGATTTGGACACAGAATTGAGGTTGCCAGAGCAGGAATCTTGGAGACACATAGATGGGGATAGAAAGAGTGTAATTGGGAGAGTCCCTTCTACTTGTGTTTGATGGGGTCAAAGGAGAATGAGGTTGTTGGCAGAGAAAAAACTGCTAACATGGCAGCAGGTTGAAAGGTGGACGCATGTCTTAGAGAACCATCTTGCATCCATTGTCACAAGAATTTGTTTATATAGCAAAAGGATAGGGGGTTTAGTTATAGACTGGACATGTTGTGTAGACTGGACACTGCTGCGTTTTCTAGTAGTCAGTGAGCTTTGTTGAGATCTACTCTCTAGTGCGTTACTCTGATCTACTCTCCAGTTTATCTGTAAGTCTAAAGGACTTCGGGGGAAAAGTTCTGCCTGTTTGTTGTCTCCCTGTGTAAGCTTTAGAGGAAGAGCAGGAAAAGGGAAAACAACATTTAC
Source organism: Sorex fumeus (assembly GCF_029834395.1). Lineage (NCBI taxonomy): Eukaryota > Metazoa > Chordata > Mammalia > Eulipotyphla > Soricidae > Sorex > Sorex fumeus. The sequence continues at coordinate 14,122,213 of NW_026606085.1, read as the reverse complement.
TGCAATATCCAGAGGACTTTATTAATTCTGATGATACACTGGAGAGTAGATCAACATCAAATTAAGGTGGTGATAAGGCTTTTTAGAAGAGTCTTTCATGATTATTGATAGTTTGGTATCCTTGGGTATTCTCATCAATTTCACACATAGACCAAGTGCATTGGTGCAGTCTCCCTTTCAAACAGGAAGCTTGACTTTAAGAAATGTATTGAAACAAATCTAGGGGGGGGCTGGATTTTTCTGTATGAATTTTTGCATTTTTTTCCCTTAAAATCACACCCCAGGGTCTGGAGAGATAGCACAGCAAGTAGAGCGTTTGCCTTGCACGCGGCTGACCCGGGTTCGATTCCCAGCATTCCATATGGTCCCCTGAGCACCGCCAGGAGTAACTCCTGAGTGCAGAGCCAGGAGTAACCCCTGTGCATCGCCGGGTGTATCCCAAAAAAGCAAAACAAAATCACACCCCAAAAAGATTCCTATTTAGTGGTCTGCTTTTACCTCACGTGTAAAGATTCATCTGACTATTTATAAGTTGCCTTTAAAAAGTGGGGAATGGGTTATACTTTCTTTTAAAAAATTAATGCAATAAGGGAACACAGTACTCGTCATATTGAGAGCCCTTAAATCCTCCTCTTGAGCATAAATATGAAAAACGCTTGGGAATAATTCAGATGATATGCTGCATGGCGGCCACATGGGAGCCTTGTGGACAGCAGGTATGAGCCGGGAGTGGGGGGGCGACTAAAACCTCATGGGAAGGGGGGCGTTTCGCTCCGCCCTTCACGCCCTACCGAGGCCACCAGTTGCCCCCCACGAGCGGCTCTCCAGCACGGCCATGACTCCAGAACACAGAAACCAATTTCTTAACTATCTGACTTTCAGTAGAAATACTTCCAGGGTCAATAGGTAAAATAGCAGAAATCCAAAACCAACATTTAATTCTTGAACCCAGCTGTAGAAAGCAAATCACTTCACAATGCTTTTTCAGCATGTCTGATTTGGGGGGGGGGGTAAACTCTAAATAATAGTGGTGAATCTTTTATTGAAACAATCTAATCAAAGCGGATAGAGTGTTAACTAGAATTCATCTGCCTCACAGGGACGGGGAGGGGTGGGGGGTGGGGTTTTATTGGGGTTCTTCATGGGAAAAAATAAGTATTGGTAAAGGGAAATGTGTTTGATATTTGCATGACTGAGACATAAACCTGAAAGCTTTGTAACCTTTCCCACAGTGATTCAATAAATAAATAAAAAAAAAAAGTGGGGAATGGGTTATACTTTCTTTTAAAAAATTAATGCAATAAGGGAACACAGTACTCGTCATATTGAGAGCCCTTAAATCCTCCTCTTGAGCATAAATATGAAAAACGCTTGGGAATAATTCAGATGATATGCTGCATGGAGATCTAGACCTTATTCATTTATTTATTTACGTCTCTGTTTATTTAGAGTTTAAAAGTCAGTGGGAAAATCATAATAAAAACCAGGATTTTTTTGTACAAAATAGTGTCCACCACTTTATCAGAATTAGATTATGTGAAGTCCCATTGACTCAGATGGCTCATACAAAGCAAAAAATGTCCCTTAGGTTCAGAGTTATTTTGGTCAGTAAACTTCCTTTGTAAACAGGAAGAATTTTTAACTTCGTAACTGTTTGGAACAAATGATACCCATTGCTTACATCCACTCATTGTAACTTAACTTTTCTTTATTATAACAGTGTAATTTACCAACTTGTTCATAATACAGTGTTTTCAGGTCCCAATACCAGTTCCACCAGCAGTGTGACCTTGTCTCCTGTTTCCCACCCACCAGCTCAGCCTACCCCTTTGCATTCACAAATTTACTGCATCTCCTTTGTTACAACAGAAAGGCAAATGGAATTATCAAAAATTATCAAATTATCACTAAGAGTCAATGTGTGATAATTGTTATCACTCCAACCGTGCTATTGAAGTCATTTACGATTGCTGGGCTGGCTGGTGCAAGTTGAGACTTCCACGTTATTATTTAGGCTCACAGAGCTTGGTGGGCTTCTAGGCTTCTTCCCATCAGATTTGTCCTGATCCTACTGGGCCAACTGTACTATGAAATTTGTAGGTGCAGCATGGCCGTGTATATGGTTGCATGGTCCGACGCTATACAGTGGGAAGGATTTGGTGACTTGGCAGTTTGATGAGGTTCAATTGTGGAGCTGGGCTGTTTCTATGTTAGATGTGTCTGATGTCAGGTATGTCAGTGACCTGCTGGGCCTTCAGACAGAAAGGGGAATCTGCCTGCCCTCCTTCCAAGAAGGACACAGCATTGTCAACCGCAACCAGCTGGGCAGCCTCCGGTTCTTTATTGAGTTTAGTTGTGGAGTTGGGCTATTTTTCTCTGCCCAGTCATTTTCACTTTAATACAAGAGTTGGCATGATTTATCTTACCGTTTTAAGCTTAATTTCCTCTGCAATGTTTTAGCAACACAGCAGACTGAGGAAATACATATATATCTGAAGGGAAATGAATGTGTGAATAGTATATGCTTTAATATTTCCAAATTTTATTTATCTTTTGAAAGAACCCCTAATATCTTCTACCTCCCATGAAACCATCTACACTCTTTCTCCGCCTTCCCTTTAAATACTCTGGTTTACAAAGGTGTTCATGATTTGTTCCAGACATTCAGTATTCTAACCCCAGTCCTACCACCACTCTCATCTTCCCTTCACCATTGTCTCCATTTTCCCAATCACCCCTCAAGCCTGTCTCCATATTAGGCCTACAGTAGATTATTTTATATTGCTTGTTATCATTAAATGGTGAACAGAAAAATCAAAAATATTTCCATAGAAGAAACTTTGTGAAAATTATTATATCTCACCATGGGGATATTAAGTCCTTATCTCAGGGTTTACTAGCTGTTGTTGTAAGTTAAGCCTTCTCTGTTGATATGTTTGTTAGTCGAGATTGTTAGTCGAAATTGCATTACATTCCTATCCAATCTGGTGTGCTACTACTGGGCATAAGTGTTTTAGATTTTGAAGATGTCTATTAGGTGCTGCATGCTTCAGAAAATCTAGAATATTTAAGCAGCCAGTCAGGAGGCATGGCAGAAGCTTTGGGATGTGGCAGTGACTGCTCGGGCTTTGTTGGGGTGCTGGTTGGTCCACCCTGCTCCAAGAGTGCCCTAGAGGTCTCAGAGGAAACAGGTGTCTGAGAAATTTTTGTGGCTAGATTATCTCTTTTGAGATTTATTTCTGAGTCTCTGGAACAGGGCTGGGAGATGAGCTTCCACGGCCATGGTGGGATTTAGGTATGGCTGCCTGGGCTTTGGGAAACCTGGGGAGGTTGGGGGAGATCACCCATCCAGCTCTGAGAAGGCCTAGAGTTTTCATCCACAATGACTCAAGTACCTGGAGTTTTTGGTAGATCTCTATGGTACTCAGTCCTGAGGTGGTGGGGTCTGGCTGGGGGCATCGTGTACACTCTTTCATCTACCCCAAAATCTCTTCTCCTTTTGCAATCTAAACTTTGTTGAATATGCATGACTACTGGCTTATTTTTAGTTCTATTTGTTCATTGGTTTTCTTTCTTTACATTGCTCACATAGATAAAACCAACCAATTTTTGTCTTTATCCTTTTGACTTACCCCTTAAGTCTGCACAATCCTTTGCTGCTGATGGCAAAATTTTCTCTTTTAAAAATAGGTTAAAAATAGGTGAAGAGTGTTCTCCTCTATGCGGGCACGTGTGCATGCAATCATGTGCACATGTGCATACACCACATCTTTCTAACTGTCATCTGTTGATGATGTGCACCTTTGTTTCCATTTTGCAACTTTTAAATAATTCTACAAACAAACATTGGGGTGATATAATTTTCAAATGAACAACTTTATATTGGATATACCTAAAAATGGGACGGCTGAATCTTAATTTTGATGAATCATCATGAGATACATTTACAGACTTACAGGCTTTCATGATTGCGTTTCAGTCAAACAATATTCAAGTACCCATCCCTCCACCAGTGCCCAGCTGTTCTGGGAAAATCCACCACCACTGTTCCCAGTGTCCCTCCCCCCACCCCCACCCCTTCCCACCTCCTGATTCTGGTGCAGGCACAATCCCTCTTACGCTCTCTGTCCTTTGGGGTGTTATGGTTTGCACTACAGGTAACAAGCAGCCATCATGTTTGCTCCATAATCTACTTTCAGCATGCATCTACTATCCTGAGCAATCTCTCTAACCATCACTTATTTAGTGTTCCTCTCTCCGTCCCAGCTACACCCCCTCCCCCACGCGCATGAGATGGGCTATCAAGCCATGCGGCAGTCCTCCTAACCCTTATTTCAACTGTACTTAGGTGTTAGTCTTCTATTGTGTTACTTTGTACTCTACAAATGAGTGCCTCTCCCTGATGATTATTGATGAAGAGCATTTTTTTTCATGTGTCTTTTGGCCATTCGGATTCCTTCTTTGAGAAAGTTTCTGTTCATTTCATTGCCCCGTTTTCTGATGGGATTGGATGTTCTCTTCTTGCAGATTTCAACCAGTGCCTTGTATACCGTTGATATTAACCCCTTATCAGAGAGGTATTGGGTGAATATCCTTTTCTATTCTGTAGACTGTCTTTGTATTCTGGTCACTGTTTCTTTTGAGGAACAGAAACTTCTTAGTTTAAGATAGGGACTGCTGAATCTTATGGTGGTTCTGATTTGAGCTTTGAGGAAGCTCCTTGCTGTTTCCCAGAGTGGCTGCAGGAATGGGTCTTCCCAGCAGTGGTACAAGAGCATTGTTTTATCCACGGCCTTTCGAGGACATTGTTTTTTATGTAATTTGCCCTACAGATGTGAAATGTTGTCTTGTGGTTTGGGTTTGACAAACCTTTTCTTATGTTTCTGTTGATCATCTTTATATCCCTTCTGGATAACTTTCTATTCAGATCACTCTTCACTTAAATGACTTGTTCTAGTTCTTTTTAAACCTTGCATGTGAAATTTTTCTCAGATGTCTGATACGTATTTCATCCACTCAGTATGTTGTCATTTTGTTACGCTAACATTTTTTTAAGCCGTACCCAAATCCTCAGATTTTGTTGTTTTGGGTGTTCAGGGATCACTCCTTTTCCTGTCCTCAGGGATCACTCCTGGCAGAACTTGGGGGGCTGTACAGGGTGCCAGGGATTAAACCCTGCTCAGCCCTGTGTAAGGTTTGTGTCCCACCTGATGTCCTATCACTCGGGCCTGAGAGGCTCTCAGCTTGAGAAGGTTTCAGCTGACTATCTTTGTTTGCTTTCCCCTGGTCTTTGAGGTGGACTCTGGTGCCATCGCTCACTCTCCCAACACAAGCCTCTCACCTTTAATCTTCTAGGGCTGTTTTCAGATCTTTGATCCACTAGATCTGTTTTCGTGCATCTTATTGGAGTCGTTCATTCACATCCTTTTACATATGGGCGTCTGGTTTTCCAAAAACTGAACACTATTTGTTGAAGAGATATTTCTCTGCTATTTGTTCAAGACTCTTCTGCCATGGTGTGGTGGAGTAATATGTGTTTTACTGACATTGGCTTATCTCAGTACCAGAGAGTGGGAGTGACAGTGTACACATTTCATATTTTAATACCTGTTTAGGATCAGAGAAGAAGACATGTCTCTGAAATGATAAGAGTGGATTTCCATAAGATCTAGAAGGAAACCTCAAATGGCATTTATATTTATTTGGGTGCTCACAAAATATTAAGAAATACTTTTTGGATTTAAGCAAATTGGGGTACAAGTGCAGGAAAGATTTGTCTAGATTGCTTTTTAAAAATAAGCACAAGCCCATTTGTCTTCCTTAGAAGTGCCTTTCAATCCCCCGCCTCCCCTAAAACCCCCCAAGACAAAAACCAAACACCCAATAAAAAAGCAACTAAAACGCTTGAATTTTATTTTGAGGGGTTCTGGGTTAGATGGGGGAAGGTGTTTATTTATTTTGCTGCCAGGGGCCGGGCGGGATAGCTTGGGACTCCCCCTTTCGGAGGGGGCACTCTCTTTTACCCCTTCGTCCAACCCCTTACCTTAGTGGCGCAACCCATCCGAGCTACTGCCAGCCCAGTGGCGCGGGGTAGGTGCCGGCCGTCCCGGGCAATCTGGATGCACCGGCCCCAGTGTGAGCGGGCAGCAGGAACGTGCGTGCTCTGTGGCTTGGGCTGGGAAAGACGCTCACCTGACTCGCCCTAGCTCAGGGCGCGGCGTTTCAGCCAAGCGCGAGCAGAACCGCGTACGGGGCGCTCGGACAGGGCGGGGGAGGGACGCGGGCGCACCCGGTGTGCTCCCAGCCCGGTGCTCGGCCTGGGGTCTGCAGGAACGGGTGCCCCGAGCGCGCGGCCAGCGCGGCCAGCGCAGCTGCAGGTGGCCCAGGAGCTGTCCAGCACGAGGGCGGCCAGGCCGGTGCTCGCTTGAGCCCGGGAGCCGTCGCCGCCCTCCGCCCCGTTGTCGGTGACTCCTCCACCCCGGGCCGCCCGGCCTCCCCTTCTCGGCGTCTCCCGGGGGTGGTGGGAGGTCCCGCCGGGCCTGGCCCTTTGCCGCGAACTTGCCCGGTGAACTCGGAGAAAGGAGGGGAGAGAACAGAGACACCCCAGCCCCGCCTCCCCGGGACCCCCGCCGCCTGCCGCTGCCCGCGCCCCTCGGGGCCGCGCCCTCGGGAAGGCTGCGCGCCTGACGGGAGGGGGCGGGAGCCGGGAGGGCGCGCAGAGGACGACGCCCGGGTGTCCCCGCCGCTCCCGAAACGTGGTGCCCGGCGGGGCTACACTCGCGCTGAGTGTGCGGGGCCACGTGACGCCGGCGGAGGGCGCGCGTGGGGCGGGGGGGGGCGGGCGGCGGGCGAGGCGCGGGAGCCGCGCGGGCTGCAGAAGCCTCGGCGCGGCGGCGGCGGCGGCGGCGGCGGCGGCTCCCGGGCTGTGGTGCTCCCGGGCTCCCCGACTCCCGGATTGCGGTGCTCCCGGGCTCCCCGGCTGCGGTGCTCTCCGACTCCCGCGCTCCCCCACTCGGAGCCTCTCGGCGGGCGGCAGCCCGAGCAGCAGCAGCCGCCGCCGCCGCCGCCGCAGCAGTAGCAGAGGCGGCGGCCGCCCCAGCCCAGCCCCGCGCCGCCGCGGAGCGCGGGCCCCGGAGCCGCCGCGGCGCCTCAAGTTCCCGCCATGAGCGCCCGGCGCCCCCACGGCTCACTGCCGGCCCGGCGCCCCCGCCGCGCCCCGAGGCCCCGCCGCGCCTAACGCCGCCGCCGCCGCCGCCGCCGCCGCTCCAGCCGCCCCGGCCCCGCCGCGCCGCCCCGGCCGCCGTCGCCCGCAGCATGTCTCGGAGGAAGATCTCGTCCGAGTCCTTCAGCTCCCTGGGCTCCGACTACCTGGAGACCAGCCCCGAGGACGAGGGCGAGTGCCCCCTGGCCAGGCTCTACTGGAACGGCAGCCGCAGCCCGCCCGGAGCGCCCGAGCCGCGCGCGCCCGCCGCCCCGGCCCCGGCCCCGGCCCCGGCCGCGGCCCCGGTCCCGGCCGCGTCCGCCGCCGCCGCCGCCGCCGCCGCCACCGCCGGGGCCCGGAGGGTTCAGCGCCGCCGGCGGGTCAACCTGGACTCCCTGGGCGAGAGCATCAGCCGCCTGACGGCACCCTCGGTGAGCTGCGGGGCGCGGGGGGCGCGGGCGGGGAAGTGGCCCCGGCCGCTGGGGGGCGGCCTGGCGGGGCCCCTGCCCGGGTTCCTCGAGCCCTGCATCCCGAGACCCTCAGCTGCGCCCCCGCGGAAAGGGGTTTCGGTGTCCCAAGCCCTCGCGCCCGGGACCGCCGCCTCCAGCCTGGGGGCCCCGTGGCCCCGGAGCGCCTCCACGCCCACCTGTTTTCTTTGCCCCAAACTTTCCCGGACGCTGGGACCCGCGCATCCCACTTCCACGTCTCTCCTGTCGCGCTCCGCTCCGGGACCCGCCACCCCCACTCCGGGCTGCCAGCGAGCCCCGCGCATCCTAGGAACGCCACCGTGGCGCCCCCGCCGCTCCCGGCCTGGGGCTTCGGGGTTCCCTCAGCCGCAGGCATCGCCCGCCTCCCCCCGCGGAGTTCTTGTTGCCAGCCTCCAGGAATGGGAATTCATTGGCTCCTGCTCTCTGAGTCCGTCTGTGTCCGGGTTCTGGAACTTCAAGGTGTTTTTGGCACCCGCGCTTCATTCTTCACTTTTCCCCCGAATTCGGGGATCCGTGATCTTCTCTGGGGAGCTTCAGAGGCTGTGGGGGTGGGTAGCACTGCCCAGCTGCTTCCCTCGCGGGCCGCTCATCTTCCCGGCTCAGCCATCCCAGGGGTGCTTCTCAGCGCCCCAGCACCTAGGCAGCACTGTGCTCCCCAGTACAAATGCGTTTCAGCCACCCCAGGTGGTTCCCGGGTGTGGGAGCTGGAGCGTGACTGCCCTCCAGACCCTGGGAGAGTCCCATTTGCAGGACCCCACTCCACTCTGCCTGCAAGTGGGATCAGAGAGGCCCCTTCATCGTCATTTTCACCCCGACCTCCGGAAAGACTTAAATTGCTGACAAGCCTTGGTAGCCCCCCAACTCCTGAGACCTCTGTGAAGTTCCCAGAATGACGCAGTGTTCGGCTCTTTGCTGCAGACTCTTGCACCCCCAGCTAGGTGGCACCTGCTTGGGAGCCAGCGCTCTTTGGGCTAGGTCTGGCATCTCTCTGGCCCTTTGACAGGTGTGTCCTGTGGTCCTTGCCTTTTACGGTTAAAGAACGTCCTTTTATCTATTAGCAGTCAGGTTCCTTTTCACCTTACTATCTTATATTTACTTTCCACCTCCAGTCTGCCAGTTCCTTCCTTGGTAAGTTAAGGGCAAAGCTCAGGAGAGGTTGGCTACTGTTTCCTGTTGCTCCTGGGAATTTTCCCAGGCCCCATAGCCTTCTGAGCTGTTGGTGTAAATTGCTGATTACACACTTTCATAAGAGCTGGGCAGCCCGTGGCCCACTGGTCAGTGTCAGTGCCAAAGCAACATTGTGTTGGATACATCTTCAGTGCTGCAGCTTCATGCAGAAACCATGATTTGACTGAAGATTAATTTATCTGGGCCTGGGGGAAAGGGGCTTCCCAAGAGGTGCTCAGAAAACCTGTTAATTATTGACCCAGTAGTTAGAGGTTGAGGTGTTGTTCAGGCACTGCAGTGTGGAGATCACCTCTGCACCCTACTGACCTCCAGGATTGCAGAGTGGTGCTGGGGATGGAACCAGGGTCCCCCACCTCCTACTTGACCTCTGTACTATCTCTCTGACCCCAATGATTAATTTCGTGAAGATTGTTTTTATAATTTCAGAGTTTTCTTTTTGCCAGAGAATTTACAGATTTCTAAAAAGAGTCATAGCAGAGGCTCTGGTAATGTCAATTTAACCTAAGTTTTCAACAACTTACGTGAATGGATAAAATAAAGCATCTACTACCAAAACAAAGAGGGGAAAATAGTCTCTGATTTTTACCTTTATAAATCAAATTTGAGTGATGCCAGCCTTTTATTGGCTAGAAAACTATATCCTGGACCAGAGGGATAGTACAGTAGGGAAGGAACTTGCCTTCTATGCAGCTGACCCGGGTTCAATCTTGGGAACACCCATATGGTCCTTTGAGGCCCTCCAGGTGTGATCTCTGAGCAGAGAGCCAGGAGTAAGCCCTGAGTACCACTGGGTGTCGTCCAAAAACCAAAAGACAAAAAAAAAAAGAGAGAGAGAGAGAGAGAGAAAACTATCCTGATAGTAATTTTTACGGTAAGACATTTGAAAATAATGGTTATTACTAAGTATATGCTATAGGTGTTTTTACTTTCCATGCTGTAATTTTTGAAAACAGTCTCACATACACAGGTGAATGTAAACCCTTTCAGGACCATAAGGCATGCAGGAATGAGTCTTGCTTGACTGCCTGCATCACTATAGACACAGAGAAGACATCATATTTTAAAACAGTTACTTATTTCTGTTGGCTCCACCCTAGCTTTTATTTCAAAAACTAGAGCACATGCTTTTAAGTTCCAGCAGATTTCTCTCCTGAAGTGTCAGGATCCTAAACTTCTATTTTTTCTTTTTGGGTCACACCCGGTTCTGCACAGGGGTTACTCCTGGCTCTGCACTCAGGAGTTACTCCTGGTGGTGCTCAGGAGACCATATGGGATGCTGGGAATCAAACCTGGGTTGGCTGCTTGCAAGGCAAACACCCTACCCACTGTGCTATCTCTCCAGCCCCAGGATGTTCCATCTATTTTTCTTTTATTTAAGCCAAAGGGCTGGAGTGATAGTGTAGCGGGTAGGGCATTTGCCCTGCATGTGGCTGACCGGGGTTCAATTCCTCTGTTCCTCTCGGATTGCCCAGCAAGCTACTGAGAGTATCCCACCCGCACGGCAGAGCCTGGCAAGCTCCCTGTGGTGTATTTGATGTGCCAAATACAGTAACAACAAGTCTCACAATGGTGATGTTACCCGTGCCTGCTTGAGGAAATCCATGAGCAATGGGAGGACAGTGCTACCGTGCTACATTTGAGCCGAAAGGCTTTGAAAAACAACAATAAATCTCTGTAAATAACTGTTCCAGAGCATTTGGCGATGGGGTTGCTGGTGGTTCTGAGTGTCCTGAGTTTTCCTGCCTCTCCATGATGGGATGTTCTGGATTCTGCAAAGATGTACATTGTATTGGCAAGGTTTTGGGAAATTGTTGTAATTGCAATGGAAAGAAAAGCATGTATTAGGAGATTTAAGTCTGATAAAAATACAATACTTTCTTAAGTGGGAACAAAAGTAATACTTATTCTACTGAATTATGAAGAAATATTTGAGGATGTACTGTGTGGTGGGTACTGTACTATGTGGCTAACAGAGCAGTCTTAAGGGAGTTTTATTCGTCATTCACTTTAGATCATTCACTGTGAATCTCTAAGGCACAACCAGTATCATAAAAACAACCCTAAAGACCTGAGTGAAGGTGCATAAATCACTTACCATGTTCTTTATTTTGAAATGATTTAGTACTTGGGAACACATATGGAGTAGCAGCTGGGATTTTTTTACATCAGGGTGAGTTTAATGGTTTATTTATTTTTATTCCTAAAAAAAGAGAATTTGTTACAACCATGATCCCTTTGACCTTGGGGTTTCCTTTGCTACAAATAGCCTATGGATGAGGATCCTTCAGGAGACCACATCAAAGGCAAAGTTCTTTCAGTTTCTTGTCAGAGATCCAGTGACTGTGGCAGCATTGCCGGTGACCCCAAAGCCATGGAGAACAGAATGATAGGAAGTAAAAATGATAGCACTGGGAGAATAGTACAAAGGACAGAGGGGCTCCGGACATGTGGATTGTCGGGGAAAGAAAGGAAGCTGGAATTCTGGTAGCATGCGAACAAACATGATTACATTGTGTGGGGAAGGGAAATTTTATGATACATATTTACAAAAAAGACGACATAAAAGTACCTATTTTACTAAAGCTCATGTTAAACTGACTCTCCAATTTGTATAAAAACCTCAAAAAAGCCTTAGGAAGAAGTATTAGTGTAGTTAACGTATAAATAATGGAGAATGCATCCTATGTTATGAGTTAGGGTAGTAGATAAATATTTTAATTAAAGTTTTAAAATTTGGGAGTTTGTTTAACAAAGATCTGAAAACTGGATTTGTTACAGATTTAAAAAAAAAACTGGACAATATATGTTCTAGACAAAATACAGTTTAGTATTTTTGTATTTGTAGAAATTGCTACCATAATTTGAAGTCATTTTTAATGGTCATCTCTTGCTTTTTTTACTAAATCATGCCTTATATGGGCTGGAGTGATAGTATAGCAAGTAGGGTGACTGTCTTACACCTGACTCACCTGGATTTAACTTTTGACATGTCATGTGGTCCCCTGAGCACCACTAAGAGTGTAGTGCCAGGAGTAATCCCTGAGTACTGGCTGGTCATGGCCCAAACCCCTTTCACCCTCCCCACACTCCTCCAAAAAGAACTCCCACCAAATCAAAATCAGACCTAATCATCCAGAAACAACATGGCAGAGTTGAGAGAACAGGGATCCGAGTGGTGAGATGGGCTTGAGTGTTCCTTGATAAGCATGAGCTCTGCAAAAGGAGACTCCAGGAAGCCGGGGTTTCCTACTTTGTAGAAAAGGAAAATTGTCCCTTGTGGATTTGCTGTGAGAGGATATTTACAACATTCTTTGTAAAATTCCCTGGAACTCAGTAAATGATAGGTTCAGGGTGAAATCCATTATTTATTTAGTTTTGCCTCCCAAGCAGTGCCTCAGACCACACAGGCCGATATTTCAGTGTGAGGACCCAAGGATGTGGTGTTGCTCGCCCCAATGTGCTGGGGATGACCTGGGTTAACCAGATGGGGGTCTCCAGGGCCACACCCTGAGACACTCTGAGGACTGGGGATTGAATGGTTAGTGGTACTGGGGATTGAACCCTGGTCAACCCTGGCCAATTGATGCATGCAAGGCATGTGACATTTTAACTCCTGTAACATCTCTTTTGTGATCCATTTACTTGGGCCAAATTCAGGTGTCTACAAATACTCTAAAATTATTATTTTTTTCTGAATAACTTACTTTCTAGAAACCTTATTAGAAGAATTTACTGGTGTCTTGTTCCTAAGTACTATTTAGGAGTTTATTTTGTTGCCATCACCAGCTAGTGCATGAAAAAATTAAAACTGGACTCTATTTTTTAGCTTCCTGTCCATGATGTGTGTGTAAGAATTTGTCATCTTTGCAGAATCAAACATTTCATCCAACTTGCGAATACTATATGAAAACCACTTTTATAACTATAAAAATTGAAGGACATGCATGTTTGTAGAAAGTTGCAATAGGAAATGACAATGTATTAAACCCACTGGGTAAAGTGAAAGGAGGCTGCTTGTTTTATTTGTTGAAGAGTTTTTCAAGCTTTTCCCATAAATTTTATTCAGATGGACGTGTGTGTGTGTGTTTTGTATTTAGTTGCCAGTTCAATAGTTAAATTTTCATTTTATAGATAAAATTTGATGATAGGACATATCACCAGTGATTATTAATTTGTTGATAAAGTTTATTTTATATATAGAGAGAGTTTATTTTACCTTGTACTTCTGTGCTATGATGTATTTCCCCTCTCCATATTATTAGTACTTTTTCATTCACCACTATTTTGTCTTTTTGCCTTATAAGGAGTTGAAGGTTATATATGTAATATATTCATAACTTGCTGTGTTTAATAGTAGATTTATTTAATTAATTAATTAATTAATTTTTTGTGCCACAGTCAGCTTTACTCAGGTCTTACTCCTACCTCTGCACTTAGGAGTCATTCCTGGCTGGTTTGGTGACCATATAGGGTTCCCAGTATTGAATCCAGGTCAACTGTGTGCAAGGCAAATGCCCTGCCCACTGTAATATCACTCTGGCACCATATAGTAAATTTACTATCTCCTGGAGTTGGAGGCAAAATAAAAATCATAAGGAGTTGAAGATGAAATGAGAAATATATCTGTTTATTGACTATGATAGTAAATTCCAAAAGAGTTCATTACACCTTCTGTTAAACTATGCAATAACAGAAGGTGTAATGAACTCTTTTGGAATTTCATACATATCTAGCAGGAAAAAAATTAAGTGGCAAAGGTAGGAAGAATATGTGCAAGAGCTTTCCATCCCTCTCTGCAGGCCCTTCTTTGATGTCTGAGCTCAAAGAACAAAGTTCCTTGGCTTAAATTCTGACCACATTTTTTGTATTTATCTAGTATTTAGTATAGTACCTGGTACCTGATGGATATTCAATAGAGTGCTCAGAATAAATGGTTTGCAGCTCATGTTTAATTGCCAGTTATTTATTTTGTGCTAGCTGTTTTTGTGGTATTTGATTCTATCAAACTAAATATTTAGATTATGTACCCAGTCTTTGCACTCAAGCATGCAAAGCTTTACTTGCACCTGCAATTTGCAGCAAAACTTCTGAATGAAGTTGTGTTAAAAGTGAGCAGATGCTAGAGCCGGAACTGCAGTGGGTAGGGCCCTTACCTTGCATGTGGCCAAACTGGTTTCGATCCCTAGCACCCCACATAATCCCCCAAGCCCTCCAGGACTGATATTTGATCACAAAGCCAGGAGTAAGCTCTGACATCACCAGGTGTGGGCCAACCCCTTTACCCTAAATGAAATTAAAATGAGCAGATGGAATAGTAGCTGCCTCCTGGAATTGATCGTATGGTCCCATGTATGTGTATGTTTTAAGAAATTGCGTCAGTGTAGTGACTCTCCTCCAGTATGTCTGCGTATTCATATATATATATATATACACATATATATATATATGGTCTCCAAATAAAAGGCACATGTTTGTTAGCAAGGGAGGTAAGTTACCCAAAATGCACTTGTAGGAGGTAGAATGACATAATCTCATCCCCTCAGTTCTCAAGTTAGGTATTGATGGCTCAGAGCACCTCATAAAATAGAACATGTCAGGGCGGTATGATTTAGAAAGTAAGGAGTGGAAATGTCTCTGAGAGCTGGAGATTTGTTGGCACTACTACAGGGGATTGAATGGTCACTTTTATTGCTAGAACAATATGATACCACTCACTGGACGGGATTGATTTGAGGCTTATTAAACAGAAAAGGTAGCAACTGTCAAGCTTTAGGGGACGGAGAAAGTAGCCTGAAGAGTTTTAGCATGCAGAACAGGTGTTAGCTTTTCCCTCAGAGATCCTGTTTGATAGTTCTGGGGAGGAGACGCGACTTCTGCTGGACACTCCAAAGTTGTCTAAAGGTGAGAGCATCTCGCATCTGGAGGATCATTTAGGCTTACTGAGCTGGCGGCCTGGTTTCTGCAATGAATGATCCTGTTGATGGCTCCTTGGGGATGAGCAGAGCCCAACAATTACTGTGCTAATTAAAGGGGCAGAATAAAGTGGTGAGCTGGAGCCACATCACATTCTTAGATGCTTGTCGAGCGACATCATCTTGTTGGTTGTGTGGGAGGATAGTCTTCAGAGTTTTCCATTTGTGGGCTTGTTATTTGTGTGTTCTCTTCTCATTTTTGAGACAGTCTCAAGTTTGAGACGGTCATAGCCTTCACATGCTCCATCTACTGGTTTGTTTTGGAAAATGATTCGTTAACATTCCAATGAAAAACATTTCAAAAGGTAAAGGAAGCAACAGATTTTTATGTCAATGTATTTTTTTTCCGTAAAAAGGAAACACAAGGTTATAATATTAGATGGATGAACCATTCCTTAAACCCTACTAAAATGTGACAGAATAGTAATGCTTGCTAATGTTTACATCCTAAGCCCTAAGCCAATTAGTATCTTCATTCAGTGACTATTTGGGTAGGGGTCATTTCGAACTCTCAATAGCGATCCAACATCTGTAGTGTACTAGTGATCTCTAGAAGCAGTCTTGTGGAAGAGCAGGTTCTCCGTGGTGATCCTGATGTAACTGCAAATCCTTGGAGCCCTTGGAGCCTGCTTTATTTCTCCTTCTGCTTTGGTGGCTTTGTCGTGTGTGGGGCATCTGTGCCAGCAGAGGAAACAAGCTTCTGATGCTTTGCTTCTGTTGCCTGGCTCTCTGTCTGTGGTCCAGGTACCCTCTTCTACCCTAGGCTCCTATTATGAGTGAATGTTTTTCTAATGAATTTTTTGTTGGTGGGACTTGGCCAGCTAGGCTGGATAGTTCATGCCTAGTGGTGCTGGGGCCACTGGGGACATACCCACAGGTGCAGGGTCTTTGAGTTCTGCACCCTGTAGTCACGGGGGTCACATGCTTGACCGGGAAGGGACCCAAGTCCTTGCACATGTCCTTGCCCAGGGTGCTCGAGCCCACAGCGCCCTGTTCCACCCACTGCATCTTCTGCCCTACAGAAGGCCACTGCTGCTCGCATCATGGCCACAGGGTTTACTGTTTTACTCTCTGGTTTTCTTTACTTTTCCTCCTAAAGACAGATGCATGTGTATGCTTAGGAGAAGGTCTGGTTTATAAGGCACATGACCACGTTTGAAGAATGATAAAGGAGTAAATAAATCCTTGTATACTCTATGTTATATCTGGCGATGCTCTGTAGCCTACAGGATTCTGTGCTGCCATATTTAAAGTGGAGTAATTTTAACTGTTGTGTTGCTTTTTCTCAAACACAAATTTGAGTAGATGTAGTTAGAACAATGTATTTTAGAATAGTGTCAAGTTTTTAAAATATATACACATAGGGCATTTTCTTGGAGCTTCCTAGTCATCTCAACAGTGATGTGCATGCCATCTCCAGTTTGGGTTAGAATGATTATTTTAAAATGCCAATACACACACAGAATACCTGGGGGAGCATATGAGTGGACACTTGTGATTGCTATTAGCTCTTAGAGAGATAAACATCTTTTTCCCCCTGCTGATTATTTTTTTCAATTTAATCACTGTGAGATAGTTACAAAGCTTTCATGTTTGAGTTTCAGTCATACAATGATCAAACACCCACTCCTCCACCATTTTCCACTGCCAGTGTCCTCAGTATCCTCCCCCATCCCACCCCTCCCCCTGCCTTAATGGTAGACAGTTTCCCTCTTACTCTGTCTCTACTTTTGGGCATTATGGTTTGCAGTACAGATACTGAGAGGCCATCATATTTGGTCCTTTATCTACTTACAGCACACATTTCCCATCCAGAACAATTCCTCCAACTATCATTGACTTAGTGATACCACCTCTATTCCAGCTGCCTTCTCCCACAGCTCATGAGGCAGGCTACTAACCATGGAGCAATATTCCTGGACCTGTCTCTACTATCCTTGGGTGTCCGTTTCATATTATGTTATTTTTTATTCCACAAATGAGTGCAATTATGCTCTGTCTGTCCTTCTCTTTCTGACTTATTTCACTTAGCATGGTACGCTCCATGACCATCCACTTATAAGAAAATTTCATGACTTCATCTTTCCTCACAGTTGCATAGTATTCCATTGTATACATGTGCCAAAGTTTCTTTAACCAGTCGTCTGTTCTTGGGCACTTGGGTTGTTTCCAGATTTTGGCTATTGTGAACAGTGCTGCGATGAACAGACAGGTGCAGATGTAATTTCTACTGTGCTTTATTGCACCCTGGGGATATATTGCCAGAAGTGGTTTTGCAAGGTCATATAGAAGCTCAATTTCTCATTTTTGAAGGAATACCCATATTGTTTTCCAAAAAGGCTGGACCAGTCGGCAATCCCACCAACAATTAAAGAGAGTTCCTTTCTCTGCTTCAGCACTGGTTGTTCTTGTTCTTTTTGATGTGTGCCAGTCTCTGTGTTGTGAGAGATGATACCTCACCGTTGTTTTGATTTGCAGAGAGATAAACATTTGGACTCTCTTCAAGCCTAGGTTCTCCCTTGAACACATACTCGCTTGCTTGTCTGTTTCTTTGTTACCTGTTTCAACTCTGGAGAAGCCTGAGTTCTCTTTTGAACACTACTTCTCTCTTTCTCTCCCCTCACATCTAAGTAAGTTTCAATAAAAACAATCTCACTTCACACACACAAAAAGAGATATGCTTTTGTATGAGATATAAGGATGGTATCTCTCTTTTTATTATTTTATTTATTTTATTTTTAAAATTTTTATTAATGAATCACCATAAAAAAGAAACAGCAAAAAATATTACTTTGCATTGCATATGGAGGTGCTTTGAATGCTGACAATAAAAGCAAATTCTAATTACGAAACTAAGGAAATATGAAAATAAATTTTACTTTATGATTTTGAATCATTTTTAAAATTAGAGGTCAATAGAGTACTAATAATCAAAAAGCAAATTCAAAAACTGAGGTCATGATATCAAATATCTTTCACTTCTGCTTTTTTATAGTTTAAATGCACTATTTACATTTCACGTTTTATCTAGATTGAATAATGAAATTTTTCTTTAAAAATGGTTTTGTTATTGTTTTTTGTTATTATATGGTTTTTTAAATTATTTTTTTTATCTCTGCTATTTCGTTAACTGTTATTTCAGTACATAAGAAGCTCTATGTTTTGGGTGTATTTTGAAGGCCCCTGTGAGTTTAGAGGTAAGGATTTGTAGACTAAGCTGAGAGAGACAGAAAGTGGTGAAGGCATCCACTGTGCATAGGAAGGCTTATCGGTCAGTGTGAGCTGGGGATGTTTGGGGCTAGTCCATTAGCCTCGGAGCCTGTCACAGGATATAATCAGAGTGAGTGTCAAATGGGGACAGATTGTGGCAGTCACAGGCCTGTCTAACCCTCCAGTACCTGACTGTTCCCTGTTAAACTTACATAGCTTGGGTGTGGAGTTTGTCTTCTGTGATATAATTCACTATCCACCAGGGGAGTCTCTTATGTGAAGGAAGTCAAGTTGGAGTGGATTTTAATAATGGGCTTTCCTAACTTTTAAAATTCTGAGTATTATTTGATTAATGTACTTGTCTTGTTTTCATGAAAAATGCCTATGTTTATGTGTCTGTATGTAGGATAGTGGGGGGGGCACATTTTTCATTACTCAGTAAATTGATTTTGCTTTCATTTGATTTGGGAAATACTTTTTTCCTTTTAAATCAGGTGTAATACTACTCTTATTCACTAAACGGTAAATACTTAATGAGTGTGAACAATGAATTGATGACATTGTGTTTAGTAAGTAAGTAAAGTAAAGGCCCTCCCGTTGATCATCGATTTGCTCGAGCGGGCCCAGTAACGTCTCCATTGGAGACTTTGTTGTTACTGTGTCTGGCATATCGAATACTCTTGGTAGCTTGCCGGGCTCTCTGAGAGGGGCGGAGGAATCGAACTCGGGTCGGCCATGTTGGCTGCGTGCAAGGCAAACGCCCTACCCGCTGTGCTATCGCTCCAGCCCAAATCGACGACATTGTGTTTACTGTTGTAAATTATTGCTAATCACTTCATGTGCTACTTTGTTGCTTTCTTGAGGATGGAAACATCATTCAGATTTCTTTACTCTTTATGTTCTTGGAAATGAACCAAGAGGCTTTGGAATCAGAAATTCACTTGATTGTTACCCTGAGAATTTTTTGATAAGCTTCTCTGAGGCTCCATTTCTTTTCTATAACATGAGGATAATAATTATAAGATTATGAAGATTAAAAGTATAATGCATACAGCCAGTAAATGATCAATTAATTTTGGTGCCTTCCCCAACACCTTCTTTACAGTTATAGATATGCATATCGAAAGTCCTATTTGATAGCCCCAGTCACTACTATACACAGTTGTAAGTGAAGCCTCCGGATGTTAGCCCTCATGATCATTCCTTCAGATAGCATGTTTAGCATATGAGCTCTTTCAGATTTAATCAGCATGCACACAGTATATGCTACACACATGTATGAAGTGGGATATTCTGTTGGAAATTTAACATGGTCCTTTTGGTTTTTAAAAAGTCACCAGCAGGGGCTGGAGCAATAGCAAGCAGGTAGGGTGTTTGCCTTGCATGCGGCCGACTCAGGTTCGATTCTCAGCACCCCATATGGTCCCCTGAGTACCACCAGGAGTAATTTCTGAGTACAGAGTCAGGAGTAACCCCTGTGGATCACTGGGTGTGATCCAAAAAGCAAAAAAAAAAAGTCACCAGCAGTGTGCACTGTGGAAGGAAGTTACTTCTATTCCTGCTGATCCCTTGGCCCCTTCCCTCATCTTGCATGTAGAGAACCTGCAGGCAAAGGAGGGGTCTGTATGTAAAAAAAAGTGGGGTGTGAGGATGATGAGAATAGTAATAATGACAATATTGGTTTATCAAGTTCTTACCATGAATGAAGCACTGTGCAAAGTGCTTTGATGTTGGGATGCCATAAAATACAGTGATAGAGCAAGTTCTGCCTTACCATGGTCTTTATGAGATACCAAGCCTTAACTGGCAAACTCTCGTGCACTCTTGGGTCTACTGTACATTACTTGAATGTGCCAAGCAAGCTTCATATTTGTCAGATTTCTTGTCTGTTCCCCATGTCAGTAGTGTTCCCTTGGCCTCGTTCTCCATGTGATTGGCTTTTTTTGTTGATGGTCAGATTTCAGCCTACTGTCATCGCCTATCTCTCCCTACTGTACTTTAACCTGTGCAAGGACAAGGCCTACTCTGGTGGTCTTTGCAGTGTCTAGAATTGTGTCAGTACATCTTTATTGATGGAATGAAAAGTTATCATTTTAAAAGTTTACTGATCTTTATTATGAAATATCCAAAATGCGCTTAACATATTATCTGTTTAAATCAATACATCAACACAGTGAAGTAGATGTTGATATTATTACTTCTATTAAGACACGGTGATTTACAAAGTTGTTCATAATAGAGTTGTTTCAGTCATACAATGTTCCAACACCCAATCCCAACTCCAGTGTCTCCTTCCCTTCACCAGTGTTTCCAGGTGAATGACAAAATGACAAAATGAAAATTTTTCATTTTGAAGGAAGTTTCAGCACTTGAAAAATAAAGAGCATAATTAAAAAAACTGTAGGGCGGGAGAAAGAACTATGTGAGTTTTGCAACTCACACCAAGCTCCCGGGAGAGAACAAGGCAGAGTCTCCTACCCTGTGCCTGACTGTCCTCACCAGGGCCCAACAGCTGAAGACCTCCAGGCCCCAGCCAAGGCCATGCTGGGACCACTCTCCACACACTTGGATGAGCCTCACGCTTAAAAGAACTGGCAGAGGAACCCAGGTGTGTGGGACCCGGGGCTGAGACCCCCAAGCCTGCACGGTTTGGGACTGGACCTGTCAGTAGCTAGACAGTTACACCCACCAACTGCTGTGTAACCCCTACAACGGCCAGGATCCAGAGATTATCACACCACGCTCCCGGGAGCATGCGGCCGCATTTGCGGCTGTGCGACTTTTTATTTACATTCCTTTAATTTTTCAGGGTACCTTAAATATCCCACCCACATGGCAGAGCCTGGCAAGCTATCCGTGGTCTATGCCAAATAGACCAAATTGATATGCCAAATCCAGTAAAAAAAATGGAACTCATTCCCCTGACCCTGAATACGGCAGAGTCGAGAAGGATGTGGAAGGAGAGGCTGATAAAATCCCAAGGCAGAAATATGCTGCCAAAACGAAGAAAGACAAAAATGATTGTCTGTACTTTTAATGCTCGTATGCTGGCATCTGATGCATCCATTGAGGACCTGATGGTACAAGCGTGAAAGATCAAGTACGACATCATTGGTCTGACCGAAATGAGAAGACATCAATCACATCATGCTGTTTTCAACACTAGAGAAGAACTGTTCCTTGGAACATGTGACAAAAGAGGCGTCGGTGGTGTTGGTATCCTTGTCAACACAAACTTAGCCATGAGCATTGATTTCATTCGAATGCCTAACAACCCGAATCAGACGATTGCACTTGAATAGATGTGGCTCAATGCCGGCAGTTTCTATCTTTGTTGTCTATGCACCAATATCCAATTATGGCGAAAGAGAAATTGAGAAGTTCTACATGGAGCTGGAGAAGTTCTATAAAGAAGATCAACACCTACAAGATCATTGTCGGTGATTTTAATGCCAAGATAGGACCAAGAAGATCAGCTGATGAACTCCACATCGGGACCCATGGCCTAGAATGGAACGAACAGGGTGACAGACTGTCTGAGTTCATCATGTCAACTAAGACCTTCTATGGTAACTCAGAGTTCCAAAAGGCTGAATCTAAACATTGGACATGGGAGTTTCCCGGTGGACGGTTCCACAGTGAAATAGACCACATCATATTCAATCGGCGGTTTTGCATAACCGATGTTGCTGTTGTCCCAAAATTCCAAATGGGATCAGACCACCGTCTCCTTCATGCAAAATTCTACCTCACAGAACAGGGAGAAAAGAATGCAAAGTTTAAGAAGAGGACTCCCAGAATGACCACCAACTGGGAGCTCTTTGGCTCTGTTGTGGCATCATGGGAAGATGCCGTCATTGACAACATTGATGAGGAATATGATCGAATGATTCAGCACCTCCATGATTGTGCGAGGAACGCCAAGAGAGAGATAACCACAAAAATCCTCCTTTCTTTGAATACTCTTGAACTTATTTGCCAACGTGGCTTGGCACATGCCTCAGGCAACCACAAGCGAACGTCTGAGCTGGCAAAACAATGCAGAGAAGCCATCAAGGATGACCTCAAAAACAGGAGAGCAGCAGTGCTGCTGGATGCGACAGAAGCCGGGAAAAGCATTTGTAATGCCCTCCTGTCCTTCACCAACTACAAGACCAAGATGACTGCCCTCTGACATCATGATGGATCTATCACATCTTCCAGAAGGACAATGGAGAAGATTATTCATGATTTCTACTCAGATCTCTTTAATAGCCACGTCCACTTGCCCACATACCACATTCCACATGATGGATATGTCGTTCCCAATGTTCTCCCTTCCGAAATCCAACATGCCATCTCGTCGGTAAAGAAACAAAGAGCACCTGGCCCAGACAAGGTCAGACCTGAACACCTGAAGTACTTACCATCAATACTCACCAATACACTGGCTTGGCTCTTCACATGTTACCTGTCTGAATGCAAGATTCCATCCCAATGGAAAACCAGCAGGACTGTACTACTATACAAGAAGGGAGACATCCATGACATTGGGAACTACCGCCCAATCTGCCTATTGTCTGTCATCTACAAACTGTTCACTAGAGTCACCCTGAATAGGATTAGCAGAACACTAGATGAAGGACAACCATGTGAACAAGCCGGATTCTGAAAAGGATTCAGTACCATCGACCATATCCACACGATTACTAAGCTCATTGAGGTTTCTCAGGAGTTCAAGATGCCGCTCTGTCTAACGTTCATTGATTTAAAGAAGGCCTTTGATTCTGTTGAGACGGAGCGGTCGTAGAAGCCCTAGCCAATCAGGGCATACAAACTCAATACATCAGGATCCTTCGTGAGCTCTATTACGGATTCACTACCAGAATCTCACCATTCTACAAAGAAGTAATCATCCATGTCAGGAGAGGGGTTCGGCAGGGTGATACCATTTCACCAAAACTCTTCAGTGCCACCCTCGAGAACATCATGCGACGACTGGAATGGGAAGGAATGGGAGTTAAGATGGATGGTCTGCAACTACACCACCTCCGCTTTGCTGATGACATCATTCTAATAACACCAAACATCAGCCAAGCAGTACAAATGCTGACTGACTTTGACTGTGAATGTGGAAAGGTCAGACTACAGCTGAATCTTATGAAGACAATGTTTATGAGAAACAGCCTTGTTCCTGACGCTCCATTCGCTCTCAATGGAACCACCATCTCCGAATGCAACAGTTATATATACCTGGGTCGAGAAATCAACATGGTGAATGACCTGGCACCTGAGTTGTGCAGGAGGAAGAGAGCGGCTCGGAATGCCTTCAAGAGCGTTGAAGAAATAACTAAGAGGACAAAGAACCTCCAGCTCCGAGCACATCTCTTTGATTCCACTGTTCTTCCTGCATTAACATATGCTTCAGAGACCTGGGCCCTAGGAAAACAGGATGAGAACGCTATTCGGGTCTCTCAAAGAGGAATCGAAAGAGCTATGCTTGGAGTATCATGCTTCAGTCAAATGAGAGATAGAATCCGGAGTTCTGATGTCCGTCAATGCTCAAGAATCAGGGACTCTGTCTCATTTGCCAAGGCATCAAAAATCAGATGGGCTGGACACGTAATGAGGTTTACAGACAACCGCTGAACTAGAGCCATTCCTGATTGGATTCCATGGGACGTCAAAAGATCACGTGGACGCCCACCTACAAGATGTTCAGACTTCTTCGTCAAGACCCTGAATGATTGGTTCGAGGCTCTGCATGTTCCTAGAACGAACAGATGCCATTGCGCTACACTAGCATGCAACAGGGATGAATGGAGACGTTACTGGCACCTGCTCGAGTAAATCGATGAATAACGGGGAATTAAGTGATAAGTGATTAAGTGATGCAACTTAAATGCTGAGTCCGGCATTTATGAGAGCCTCATTTGCCCTTAACCATCATTGATTACTGACAGAGGTCAGATGAAAACTGGGGTCCTTTTAGCTCCAATCTCTGTTCCTTCCACTTGGTGACTGCTGTAAGCCTCTGTGAGCATGATGGCTATTGCCACGCATTGTCATTTCTGGAGAAATGATGGATTTCATCACCCTAGTGGTTCGGAGCACTTCTGGAAGCATCTGCTGATGTATGTCAGTCCCTATATATCTTACCTGGACTGGAGAGAACTGCCCTGCCCAAGTCATGCCTCATTTGCGTGACCAGTCAGTGTGGAAATTTGAAACACAACCCACTTGCTGTACCCAGTCAACTCTGAAGGCTGAGCTCCATGTAGTGGCGTCCAGTAGGCACTTCAGACTTTATCACATATTTTCTTAGATGGTCTTCCAAGAGTACTGATCCCAAGTGCACTTCCTAGTAAGTTTTCTGTGAACTTCCTGTTTTGGGCATTCTACTTCTCAGGGACCCCCCTCCTATAATCATGAGTCTGAGAACTGTGGCAATAACTAAAGTGTAATGGAGAGATAGCATTTGGAAGAGCTCTGACAACTTTAGATCTGGGTGTTTTGGATTTAAGGATTTAGGAGCAAGGATGCCTCTTGATTATTTGTTGGGGCTAGAGAGTCGCTGGGAGTAAGGCTTGGTGGTAGTGTGTTGGAAATACTGGTGACTTGAGAATGTCATTATCTCACTGGTGATTTGAGAATGTCATTATCTCAGTAGTAAGTAGTACAGTGTTCATGAGATGCTGGTAAAGTGATGGCACCTGAGATAGAACTGTCTCGAACCAGGGCTTCAGTGAGACTGTCAGACGGCTGACGATAAAAATGAGAGCAATGGAAGTAGTTGATAGAGCCTGTGAGACAAATCAGCTTAATAAAGCAGTGGGGATATATTTAAAGGTAACAATTATAAATAAAAAGTGGCTAGAGATAGATGAAATAAATAGCTTTTGTGGAAAAAAAAGAATTAATCTAGATACTTTTTTGAAGAGTTCTTGTATATGGAACAGGGACACTTCTTTCTCAGTGCTCAGAGGGAATGCAGTCTGATAGTGGGAGTATTGATGAAGGCTGCTGCTGGATTTGGGCCCTACAGAAATCCAGATATCAGCTGAATGTCTCTGTCTCACCATCTAACTCAGTGACTGATCAGTATGTTTGTAAATCTAAGATGGTTCAAGTTAAGTGCTCTTTTACAGTTATCTGGGTATATCTTCAGTATGGTAGTATGGTTGTTGTATTTGACCAAATCAAGTGAAGTCTGAAGTGTCTCCAGTTCACCTTTTGGAATTTTTAAAATTTTCTTGCCACATGATGGTATTCAGAGCTTACTCCTGGCTCTGTGCTCAGGGATCACTCCTGGCAGGGCTTGGAGTGCATAGTGGTGCAGAAGATTCAACTTAGGTCAAACACATGCAAGGCAAGTTACTTACTTACTCATTGTACTGTCTCTCTAGCCCCACCTTTTGGAAATTTATACTAGACTCATGAAGTGATTTTTAAAATACTGTGGATTATTTTTGATTTGCTCGAGCGGGCCCAGTAACGTCTCCATTGGAGACTTTGTTGTTACTGTGTCTGGCATATCGAATACTCTCAGTAGCTTGCCGGGCTCTCCGATCTGCTCTATAAATCTGAAAATGGTAGATTTTCATTTATCCCTCACAGATTGGGACTTTATCTCCTGAACATCACATATCAAGGAACTGTGTTTTGATTTATGCTTATATAAGCTGGCTCTTGTACAGTTTTGAAGGGAAGTTGTGACTTATATTTTATATGTATAATCTCTGGCTTTCTGCTCCCCACGCTCAAGATGTCTTTGCTAGGGTTGGGCTCTTTGACTCTGTTGGACAGGATACTGGGTGAAGAACTTAAGTAGTAATAGAGCTCAGTGACTCCAGATGCCACAGGCCCAGTGAGGGACACAGAGGCCACACGGCCCAGTTTTGGGTGCTCCATTCATACTTTGTGAATAATTGACCCAGTTGAAAGGTGCTTTGGGACGTCAGGGAAACAGACACATCAGCTGGATAGTTTCTTGACTTTCCATTTCTTTTTCTGGGTAAATTTTGCTCAATTTTGATTAGCAAATACACTTTTTCCCCGCAAAGTTTAAAATTTTCCCAAATTCTATTTGAGTGGTTTAGTTTGTCAATTAATATTTGTTAAATAAATAAATTTAGAATAAATCTAAAGATGATTAACAGTACCACCTGGAATGTATGAAAAAATAAGTACAAATCTAGAAATATGAGAAAAGTAAAATAATAACAAAGTAGTACAAACTCTACAAATGTGAAGCAAGTTATTCATTCATATTATTTTTATTTCTCATCATATATTTGCAATCTGCCCATGGTGCATGCTTGACTCACCATGTCCTGAACCAGAACTCACCATCAATTGAGAAAATGTGTCAAGTTATCTGTAAAGTTAAAAAAAAATGGATGTTGAATTTTATATAGACATGTTGAATTTTATATAGACACTCATGCAATTAGCTAAAATGATCAATTTACACTATAGGCCAGCAGAAGAGAGCAACCTTTCACCACCAATTCTGAACTATATGTTTGAAAAATTCAACTTTATTTTACTAAGCAGATATTTGTTGTACTAGGAATTTGAGCTGTCTCGGTTACATCAGGGAAATCCTTATAATTCACCTTCCTCCTTATTTTTCTGGGAGTTTTCCCTTTTTCTTATTTTTAAAAATAATTTATTTAGACACTTTGGTTACAGAGTTGTTCATATGCAGTTGTTCTATGTTCTAACACCAAATCCACCACCTGAGTGACCTCCCCTCCACCAGTGTCCGAATTTTCCCAGCCTTCTTTCTTATCAGGCACACAATAATTTGTTTTATATTGTTTGTTACAATCAAATAGCTTAAGGAATTATCAAAAATACTCCAGCAAAAGAAAATTTGTGAAAATTGTTATATCTCACCATGGAATTTTTCTGACACAAATACTTCAATAATAAAATTGCAGAAAGATTTCATCATTGTTTTCAGCCTCTTTCTTATAGAAAGTTTTTTCCCAAGGGAGAATATGAACCTTTGGAAGAAAAACTCAGATTATCCCAACAGCAGATTGCAAGACAGCAGATCTGCCCCTGTGTTAATGTGAAGCTTCTTGCCTTAATTTGGTGTGTCTCTGTGGATGGCAGCGAAGGAAGAAAGTATTTGATTTCTACGTGTCCAGCCAGGTTCTTACAGTTGTAGGGCTGCTGGAGTCTGTCTCCCAAAGACAGTTTTTCCTCTTGTGTGATTGGTTTCTTTTGTGTTGGACTTGTTCAGATTTTGGAATGCTGTCATGTGATTTTTAACTTAAGTAATTGCCGTTTGTTTATTTGTATTCCAGAAAGAGGTAAAAAAGGATAGAGAGATTCTTAATTTTTGCTTTAATCACAGTATTTACAGATACAAATTTGAGAAAAATTTTAATAGCTTATTTGAAGTCCTTATCTATACTCTAAATCTCTCTTGCTTGTATAGGGCAGAAGAGAATTGACTGTCATTGATTCTGAATTTAAAAAATGCTATTTAATAGAAATCTGGAGGAGGCATAATTACTCTCATTGTGTCTTTTAAAAATTTGCCACAAGTAATGAAAATGTCTTTTACCTCCTTAACAAAAGAATCTGCCTCCGAAGGCTTTTATTGAAAGAAGCGGTAATGAGGAGATGATTGTGTTGTAATGGAACAGTGACTGAGGGAGCTTGCATTTTAGATGCAGACTATTGTGATTCCATGTGAAGCTTCAGACAGATATGAGGGAGTTGCAAGTGTGGAAGCTGGAGAAGATAGATTTATTGTTTCCCGATAAAAAGATCAATAAGTGCTTTGTGGACCTGACAGTGTTGGCAGTCTGTGAAGACTCTCTTTGTGCTTCTTATATGTTAGCTTATTGCCATTGTAAACACATTTCAAAGGAAACTCCTCTTTCCTTTTGTTCTAAATTAAATTCTTTTCTATAAATGTGTGCCACAGAGGGCAAACCCACCTTTCCTACGAAGGGAATAGATGACAGTGTGAATTCACCAATGGACTGACAGTGTGAACTGGGGTTTAGGAGGCAGCCAGTTACTTGGTAATTAGGCCCTTGGCAGTTTCTCCTCATTAGTCATATTCCTGGTACAGAAGTGGGGAAAGATGGAGGACATTGATTAGTGTAAAAAGTTGTTAATGTGGTTTCCACCATTAGCCTAACGATCTTATCTACTAAGAAGAATCCAGAGAAGAATCCATATGAATTTAGAGTCTCAAACACGCAGTCAACACCATGTAAGACATTCTCTTACGTTGATCATAGAAATGGGAGGTATGGGGGGTGGGAGGGGGGTGGCACGCATGTGAGGCCTGCACTCAAATGTTTAAGTGATAAATCATGTCAATGGCATTGAGTAAGACAGTAATGATAAATAAATATCTCCTTTGGACATAATTGTTAGAAAAATTTGACTATTAAGTTACCCCAAGAGACATAATACAGAGAATGCAGTCATCAGCTACTTTATATAGGAGTCAATAAAAATATTGCCATTAAATAACTAAAGTAGGGGGTTGTAAATATGGCTTTAAAAATAGACACACAACACTTGAACATAAAATAAAATGTTCGGTTATTGTGCTTTATGAATCAAATCAAGTTTTGCTCACCAGATACTATCCTGAAAGACTAATATTATAGTTCATTACTTTGCTGTTCTGGTGTAATTGATAGAAATGAAAGCAAAGATGCATTAAAGTAAAGCATATCAGAAACTTTCCCTTAGGAGCCTAGAGTAATAGAAAGAGGGAGGGTAGGGTGCTTGCCTTGCACACGGCAATTCTGGGTTTGATCCTTAACCCCCTATAGGTGGTCCCCTGAGCACTACCAGGAGTAATTTCTGAGTTCAGAGCTAGGAGCAACCCCTGCCAGGTGTGAATAAAAAAAAAAAGCAGAAAAGTTTTTGTCCTAGGATTTATAAAAGACAGTAATTTGCTTTTGGTTATCTCTTTGCTCTTTCTCATTCTCTTATCTAGTTCTGTCTCTCTTGATTCTTTTATAAAAACCTTAATGCCCAAGAAGTCCGCTATGAACCCCTCTTGCCAGGGAAAGCAGACAGTGTGTGTTTTAAGTACCTTGTCACATCAATTTATTACTTGAAAATTATCTCCCTTGATCTTAAGTGTCTGAACAGTGGCAGAAAGTAAAGTTTTGGGCTGAGAATTGGGGAATGGAAGGATATAGGTGACTCTCCTGGTGTGGCTCAAGCAGATTTGTGTCTCCTCCCACATAGCTCTGCTCTGTGTTGGCGGCTTCTGGTACCCAAGCGCCCATCTCTCCTCAGGCCCTTAGTTATCTGGTCCCGGAGCATCAGACTCTCCTCAGGCCCTTAGTTATCTGGAGCTTTAGCAAATGATTGAATGTGCTACATCAAAAGAAATGAAATAGACCCCTTGGAAGGTGAAAAATGAAACAATACATTAGATCTTTGATGATGTGGCATTATATTCTTAATCTTGTATCACAATCTCTTCTGTTATTTTAAAGAATTATTACTGTGAATTCAGTGTTCATTTAAAAGTCATTTAAAAGATTTTTTTGAGGGGTGCCATACTGGGTGGTGCTCAGGGCTTACTCCTGGCTCTGTGCTCAGGGATAATTACTGGCAGTCTCTCAGAACTATAGGGAATGCTGGGGATTGAGTTTGGGTTGACTGTGTGCAAGGCAATTGTACAATCGCTCCGGGCCTTCAGTGTTCATTTGAAATAGGCTACGAAGACTAGTGGGGGCTGGTACTGACATATGTTTATGGTGCTTGGAGATACCAGAGAGTTTTCTCTTCTCATGGATAGTTTATAGAGTAATATGTATTATATCCTTTATATATACAAATAGTAGCACTGTCCTCTCATTGGTCATCGATTTGCTCAAGCAGGCACCAGTAATGTCTTTGTTGTGAGACTTGTTGTTGCTGTTTTTGGCATATCAAATATTCCACGGGGAGCTTTCCAGGCTCTACTGTGTGAGTGGGATACTCTTGGTAGCTTACTGGGCTCTCCGAGAGGGACAAATAGTACATATGTATAATATATATAATACATATGCATTGTATATATATTCCTTCTTTTATAAATTCCAGCTAAGCAACCTTATGCATGCAAGGAAGCAAAAATAGTTTTAGAAGTTAGAAAATAGGGAATGATAATTTTTTCCCAAGAATTAGAACCTTTTCTCAAGCTCACGTTATTAAAATTCTCCATAGGTGTGACTGTGTGTCCAAGACTTGTGTGGATCAGTAATTGATATTTGTAAAGATGAATGGCAGAACAAGATATTTAATTCTAGAAAAAACTGGAAAAAGTGATTGTGTTGGAGACATCCTCTGGAAGAAGCTCTCCCCTCCATCCCTTTTTTCCTCTCATTCTCTCACCGGCTCCTTTATTCCATGATTAGATGAGACAAATGAATGAGAAAATTACACAGAGTTAAAAATTTGATTCTAATGTGAGCAAGTTGGAGGTCTTTTGTGGATCACTGTCACTGTATCACTGTCATCGTGTTGTTCATCGATTTCCTCAAGCAGGCACCAGTAACATCTTCTTCGTCCTAGCCCTGAGATTTTAGAAAGTGTCACATTCAAGGCTCTTTCAGGGTCAGGGGAATGAGACCCATCATTGTTTCTGTGTTTTGGTATATTGAATACACCACGGAGAGTTTGCCAGACTCTGCCATGCGGGCAGGATACTCTGAGTAGCCTGCCGGGTTGTACAAGAGTAAGAACTAGATAATAATATGTCACACAGCCATGAATGCGGCTGCGCACTTCCGGGAGCTGGATTTTATAGTCTCTGGGTCTTTTCTGGATGTCCTAAAATATTCCCAGACGTCAATATTATGAAAATCTTGATGATGAATGGCTTCACTCATTTTTAGCATAAGCAGATTTGCAGGGGAAAAAACCCAGGAACGTACACTACTATGTTTTTTTTTTAAAAAAAGCAAAACTAAACTAAAACTTAGAACACAAGATATTACTGACATCACTTTTTTCTTAATTTTCTCCACTTCAGGACTTGACACATCATTTCTATATAGAAAGGTTACTAGCAATGAGAAATCTGTTTAGAATTCACAAAGTATGTTTCCAGAACATGTTATTTTACTCTGATTCACCCAGGAAAATGAAAGTAGCAATTACAAAGATGACAATGAAGATCATTTTAAGGATGAAGAAGTTGACGCTCAGGGAGTCAGTATCCAGTTCTAATTTCATGCCTGGTTCTCTTGCTTTGGAACCTTAAACTCTTCCCCCATGGAATACCTTTCAGCATGTTCATGAGTAGTTCAGCCTGAGCATGCAGTGTTGGGTCCGTGTTGGTTTCCTGCACTGCTTCACATGTTCCAAAGTTTGTGAGTTGCTCGATGTGGTATAGAGCAGTTTAGTTGGTTTTCTTGATCCTTACCTCCTCCGTCCAGTTGTCAAGTTTCTGTTTGTGCTGTGAATCCATGTGACGTAGACCCATTTTAGGAATGACAAAGGACTCTTTCTTTACCTTTGGGCTGTGTTCTGGCTTTGGGCTGACCTGGTTCACTGTCCCCTGTTCTGTTTGTGTGCTCCAGAGTCTTAGGGGTGAGGTAACTGTGAACAGAGTGACAAAGCTGTCATTGCAGCCAGCAGTTTAGTTTATGCTGCTCATAACAGGAAAGGCAATGCCACTGCTTGTCATTTGGTTTCTGAATATAAAGAAAGTTATGATTATCCTAAAATAGTTACTTGCACAAGGACTTGTGTTTACCTACATATATCATATGTAACCGTGCGTAAGTACATACATGTGTCTTGGAATAATTTCCTAATTTATAAGAAGGATTGATGAAGCAGTACAACATTTACTGCGAATGGAGTGATACCCAGACCTAAATAGCTGCTCCGATGTAGTTGAATTGAAAATATAAGACTTCCCATGCTCTGAAGCATTAACTTTCTTCTGTCTGCATGTTATTACCCAAAAGACACGAGCTTATGGTGTCCCTCTAGCTTAGGAGAGTATCGCATCATAAACTCTGCTATGGAAGTCGCTGTCAGCCCCTTGAATACATCTCCATCCATTGAGCTCACGAGATGACCCTTAACACTGTGTTTGAATGCTGAGTTTTCCTTCAAGAGGGAATGAAGCTGTGGGGACAGGCAGAACCCACAGGATATTCTGATGATTCTACATATTTCAGAGTTCAAGACTTTCAGACTCCAAGGAGCTGTTCTTATCAGTGTCCTGAAATAATTAGACTCGCAACTAACTGGCTAAACAAAGTGTCTCTGACACTTGAGCTGGCATCTGAATGACAGTATACTTATTTACAACCTTGAGATGAAGCTTTGTACATAAAGTCAGCCTGGTCAGCACAATTCTTACCTCTTCAGTCTATGTGAGGAGCAAAGTCATAATCAAATATTTGCTTTAATCTGTATTTAGCATTGAAAAAAGTGGATTTCGTGCCACATACTACCCCCTCAGATGCTCAGATGGTTGGAGAATTTCTCTTACCTTAGGAAGGATCTTCCTTTGAGTGAGAGAGCTTATCTATGCTCACATAAACAGCAGTAGAGGAGATGCTCGGATCCCATCTCCCTTTTCTTTCCCGGGCCCTCTTCCCTGCCCCCTCCCTCTTCGTATCCCCCACTTTCATCTGCTTTGGGCACATCTCCTTGCTGTTCCGAGGCTACTTCTGAAGCTGATCAGTCTCTTCTTCATTAATGGTTTTTTAAGCGTTTAGGTGTGACATAGCATCTCCTTACTTCATGCGTTTATTTGACAATTTGACTGCCAGGCAGAGGAACTGTTAACTTTCTGATTTCTGAGAAACTCTTCACTGTAGCGGGCACCGAAGTACTGCCCAAGTACTGCAGGCAGCAGGGGTTTCTCCAGAAATGCCCACGTGACACTGCGGGAGCATTGAAAGGCACGGGAGGGCTCGGTGACCAGGCTGCCTGCCTTGTGAGCATGAAGCTGCTACTTCATTGTGTGCTTGCTCTGCTGCTGGGTCCCTCAAAAGCAGTGTCCAACCACACTGCGGCCAGGGGTCTGTGAGTCCTGGCAAGCACTATGACCACTGGAATGTTTTAAAGAAGTTGCTTCCTGGCACAAGGTAAAATGGCATTTATTAGCCTTGCGGCCTCTCACTGGCAGCCTTGGACTATGCTGTGTGCCTGGCAGCAGTTCTAGGTATTAGGCTATTAGACATGATCAGTTCCGATCAATTTCATACCTTTTTTTTTTTTTTGGTGTGTTTTTGGGAAATACCCAGTGGTGTTGAGAGTTTATACCTAACTGTGCTCAAGGATTACTCTGGGTAGGGGCTGTGGGATGTCGGGGATCAAACTGGGTCAGCCAGGTGCAAGGCAAGTGCCCTACCCGCTGTACTATATCTCAGGCCCATTAAAATATATTTTTAACTGCTTCTCAAGAAATTTTTGGTTAGAATCAATTCTATATTGTGGTTTATTTCATTTTGATCTTAAAACATGCCCACAAATAGTTTTGCTAAGAATTTCCCATTTCATAAAACAAAAACAAAACAATAACTCCCTGAGGTTTGGAAAAGATGTGCTCTATCCAAATGACACCATCCAGCAAAAATTTAATACCTTCAATGAGATTCTCCCTCCTTTTTTTGTTTTTAAAATAGGACCATTTGTTGAAGTATTGGGGGCTTGGGCATGTCCGTAGCATTGATGGATGTGGGGGGTGTTCACAAGCTGGTGTTGACTAGGGACCTCTAGGTCTGCAGCCCACAGTGCTTAGGCTTGGAGTGGGGGTGTTGAGATCACACCCAGGCATCTGCTCCATCGCGACTCCGCTGCACAAGCTCTCAGCCATGATCATCTCTGCATTACTGAAGATAGAACAATGTGCTTTAATTTAGAGGAACAGGTATGAAACTTGGTCCTTGGGCCCTATAGAGATAAGATGGCAAGTAAGGCACTTGCCTTGTGTGCGTCCAACCCAGGTTTGATCCTTGTACCGGGCTCCCCATATGGTCCCACCCAGGTACCCCACCCAGATGGTCTCACTAGCCTGCCAGGAGTAAGCCTTGAGCACTGCCAGGTGTAGACTCTGAACAAAAACTAACACAACTTGGGCCTGGAGCGATAGCACAGTGGGTAGGGCGTTTGCCTGGCATGCAGCCGACCCAGGTTCGATTCCCAGCATCCCATATGGTCCCCCGAGCACCGCCAGGAGTAATTCCTGAGTGCAGGAGCCAGGAGTAATCCCTGTGCATCGCCGGGTGTGACCCAAAAAGCAAAAAAACAAAACAATATGAAACAAAAACTAACAAAACTCTTGGTTCTTGGAGACAGATCTAGTAGAGTGGATCTGAGACACGTAGACTCATATGCTAGCTAGATGACGGGCCAGTTCTTGACTCTGGGGGCTCACATTTGTTCATATTTGCACTGTTGGGGTCATGATTCTTCTCTTCCAGGACTTTGGTGAGACTTCAGTGGGAATACCTGTTGCCTGCTAGTGGGGCACTCAGTCCAAAACCTTCCCCTGTTGCACTGTGTGAACCAGCCTGGCCCAAAGTGGGTGATACTAACTGGGGGACACTGCAAGAATCCGGGGCATTGGTAGTGGCCTCAAGGTACATTTCAGGGGGTGCTTTTCAGTTCCACTTAAAGACAGTAGATTTAGAGTTGGGAGGTAGCACAGCAGTGAGGGCCCACACCAGCGTATGCCTGCCCCGGTTCAATCCCGAGCCTTCACTGGTGGAGTCCTGGAAGTGCCTGAGCACTGTGGGATCTGAGCAGCACCACCTCCCCCAGTCCTCACAGAGCTGGGGCCTGGCTGGGCGAGTCTTGATGAAAGGCACACCCGGCTCTGAGCTCCAAATAAGAGGTCGGTTTTTGGGGTGGTGGTGGTACTGGTGCGTGGTAGGCAGCCAAGTTTGGGAACATCTGCCAGTGTGAACCAAATCATCATGTGCCGAGATTAAGGGTTCAGGCCAGAGCCAGCCCCCACCTCCACCCCACTAGGTCCAGTGTCTGAAGAAGGTTTCCAGAACCTTCTGCCGTCTCGTTTCAGTTTTCTTACTGAGCGACACATTCATCGGAATGCTGCCTAGAGGCTTGTTTCTCCCAAGGCTCCCCCCAAAGTCAGTGATGGTCCCAGCACAGTTTATGTAACTGCATAATTAGTGTGGGGGACATCAGCTCTGCAGCCTGGGTGTTTCCCTGTGCAGCGTAGATGGGAGGAAATGGGGGCTCAGAGTTCCAGTCACAAGAAGTGAGTGAGTGGTGGGGCCCTCGGCTGCAAGGAGAAGGCCCTGGTGGGGGGCTCTTTCTGCGCCCTCATGCCTCCAAAACACTTGAACTCTCTCAGTGTCACTTGTCTCATCTGCAAAATGTGGATAATTACATGGGAGACTCTGGAAGTTGTGAATATCTAATGAGGTGAGGGAAAAGAAAGTGATTTGTAAACTGTGAAGCTTTCCAAGACTGAAGGTGCTGTTACTCTAGAGTTTGTGGGAAACATCCGAGGTTCTTGGATGGCAGAAATGTGTTCATGCCTGAAAGCAGGAAAGTGACTCAATAAACAATCCTTTGGATCCCGTTTTGTTTTGGGGAATACATATTTTCAGTTAAAATTAGTATTGATGGTATTAGGTCTTGTCTCAAACGGAAACTCTATGGCTATTTTTGGAAAGACATTAAAAAACCAAAGGGAAAACACTGGGAAAATAAGTCTGCTTTGTATATGAAGCCTTGATTATCATATTTATTATATACTTGCTTATGATTAATAACTACAATGATAGTAACTACTGTGCAGTGCAAATTAGAACAGGCTCCTACTAAGGCAGAGGCTGTCAGTTTGGATTCCTTTATGGACCACTCACCCTTCACCCCGGACTCTTGTGAGGTAGCCTAGGGTCCTAGAGCTGATCAACCATTCTGAGTAGAATTCCACATAATGCACCTCATGCTCTGATTTTGTTTTTTTAAAACAGGGCTTCCTAACACTTTTTCCACTTAGGGACTCCTTTTCACCCAAGGCATTTTAAAGAGACCCTGGACATTATAGGTATAAAAATCAAACACTAAAGACAACAAATTAAAGAAAGTTTAAAACAATCCCACATTCACTTGTGTGAACCTATCTGGGTCCTGGTCCACAGTTTCAGAAGGTAAGCTCTAAAACAGAGAGAGAGAGAGAGAGAGAGAGAGAGAGAGAGAGAGAGAGAGAGAGAAGAGGAGAGAAGAGAGAAAGAAGATGAAGAAGGAGGAGGAGGAGGAAGAAAAAGACTGGCATAGAGGCAGGCAGGGCTGGTGGCAGGAGGGAAACTGGGGTCACTTGTGGTGGGAAATGTACACTGGTGATAGGACAGGTTTTGGAACGTTGTATACCTGAAACCCAATCATGAACAGCTAACAAAAACCAAAAGACAGATTTTTCTTTTATTATTTTTTTCCCCAGAAGGCTTTGAACCACTTTGGGTTGTACTCAGGCATCATTCCTGGTGGTGCTGGCAGGGGTTGCCATGCAGTGCTGGGGATTTAGCCTTGCCTCCTGGACTTGCCCTCTGGCCCTTTATTCAGGCTTTTGCTAATTTTCTCCCTACTATGTTCCGCTCCTCCTCCTTCTCCTCTTCCTCTCCTTCCTCCTTGTCCTCTGTGCTGTGTGTCAAAATGACCCTGAGAACTAAAAATTTTTAAAACTGTTTTCCAGATGGGAAAATGGAGGCATTTTCTTTTTCCCCAAAGGTTTTCTTTTTTTTTTTTTTAACTCCCAGGTGAAGAGACTGGCTCATTATACAAAAGGTCAGTAGAACATCTGGCTTTGAAATACAGAGGTCCTGCTATATTTAATTTGTCATCTTTTTTTGCTTGTTTGTGTATAGTAACTGAAGTCAGAGCCTGGGAAAATTAATGTTATGTCTGGATTAACAAGATTGATGATTATGGTATGATTATGGTTTGTCTCCTTAGCAGTAGTTAAGTTGATCAAAGTGCCTTTTTTGGTTTTTGCTTGGTTTTGGTTTGGGGCCACACCCTTTGCGTTCGAGGCTTACTCATGCCACTGCAGTTAGGGATCACTCCCCTCCTGGCTGTGTTTTAGGGGGACCATCTGGGGGTTGAACCTGAGTTAACTGCATGCAAAGCAAGCAACCCCTATCTGTTGTACTATCTCTCTGGCCCCTGCAGTGACAATTTATTTTGAATAATTTTATTAATGATACCGATCATATAATTTGGTCTATTGGTGCTACAAGGCTAACCGTAAAGAGAATCCATGTAACAGGATTTGGATCAGTTGATTTGTGTTCTGTTGAGGTTGGCAGCTTTTGCTTTGGAGCTGTACCTGGTGGTGGGCTCTCAGAACTCTTTAGCAGTACTGGACACTGGTGCTGGGGGTCAGCTATGGCAAGTAAAACATTCACTGGCCCTTTAAGTCATCTCTCTGGTCCTAGTTTTGATCAATTTAATGATGGAATTTGGCAGATTATGTTGGAATAAACAAAATAAGCTTTTTCTTGTGTGGAGGAAATGGAGATATTCCTCTTATTAATTAAAGGCGAATGAGTCTTTTTGTCCCCAAGTTATCTCTCACTGATAGTGGGTCAGAACATGTAATAGAGGGAAACAGCCCTCTGGCCATCTGCTGTTTCCAGTGTGAGGCTCAACTTTTTAAGGGTTGGTGGAGGGGTGAGGGTATTACCTCTCCCGAGCACTGGCTTTGGGTACTGGATCAGGAGACTTGGCATTTTGATGAAGGAAGGAAGAGAAGACGATTTTTGAAGACTGGTCTAGGAGTTTGGTTGGTGGATGTGGGGACTTGACCTGTCAGATGCCACTCAGGGGGCAGAGGTGAGCCAGAGGAAGGGAGGGAAAAGGAGGAGAAAGGGAAAGGGAAAAGCAAGGGAAGGGCATCTGGGAGAAGAACTCTATGACGTCTTTGTTCATACAGATTAGCTTAAATGGTTCAGCGCATTTAAAAAGCAAATAATTCATTTGGATCCCTGTGATGTTTTTATGTTGACATAGAAATATTTTTATTGTTGTTGTTGGTGCCTCCCTGGTATTCCTGGTGTTCCTGTGTTTCCTTATCCCATACCATAAGGTACCGGCAGAGGGACAAAGGCATGCGGGTCCCAGGACTGAGATCTCCAAGCCTGCTTGGATCGGGGCTGAGCATCCTCCACCCAGATCCTCCATCTTCCAGTAGGCAGGGGTCACACCCACCAACTGGCCCCCTGGCGCCTTGTAATCCCATCAACGGCCAAGACCCAGAGACTCTAAAATCCAGCTCCCAGAATTTGCGGCCGCACAACATCTTATTATCCCATTCCTACTTTAGACAAACTGGCAGGCTACCGAATGTAACCTGCCCACACGGCAGAGTCTGGCAAACTCTACGTGGTGTACCCAATATGCCAAATACCAGTAACAATGATGGGTCTCATTCTCCTAACTCTGAAAGGGCCTTGAATATGGCACTTTTTAAAAAATCTCAGGGCTAGGACGAAGGAGACGTTACTGGGGCCTGCTCAAGGCAATCGACGAACAACAGGATGGTCGTGATCGTGATTGTGATACCTCTTTAACCACTCAATCACCATTAGCCCTCCTGTTTCAAAAGTGGCTACTGCAAATAGTGCTGCAGTGAACGCAGGCATGCAGATACTGCATTCAGAGGCAAAGTCTTTTCTTTTGCTATATTTTGGTGCTGGAGGAGGGTCATGTAAGAGAAATTACTCAGAGGGAGAGCAAATACCAGATGCGCTCACTCACATGTGGTATCTCAAAAAAAAAAAAAAAACCCAAACCCAAAACAAAAATCCCCAAGGGAGTGCATAGCAGCTAATGACATCTCCTTGGCCTTTGGGTACAGAACTGAGATTCCTAAATGGGACGTGGGTTGCTGACCAGGGAGGGAGCAGGGGACCAGCAAGGACTCCAGGAAACTCTGGAAGGTGGACAGGCAGGAATTTCATCCACAACAAGCATGAACATAAATACTGTCGTAACCATGTTACTTCAACTGTTGGAACGATAGCACAGCGGTAGGACGTTTGCCTTGCACGCAGGCAATGTGGCCAACCCGGTTTCGATTCCTCCGCCCCTCTTGGAGAGCCCGGCAAGCTACCGAGAGTATCTCGCCCGCACGGCAGAGCCTGGCAAGCTACCCGTGGCGCATTCAATATGCCTAACACAGTAACAACAAAGTCTCCAATGGAAACTGGGCCCGCTCGAGCAAATCGATGAACAACGGAAGGACCGTGACCATGACTGTGAATTAAAAACAGAATACCCCAGCTGCTTGATGCTGATAGTATCCTACAGAAAGAAACGCTCATATTGTAAATCAAGGCACCGATCTCTGACTTTCTTTCTCAGTCTGTTTCCCCGGACTTGTGAAAGGATCCGTTGGGATAACGTGGATTTGAAAATGCGGGCTGTAAAGTGCTCCATCATCTTTTGAGCATTAAATCCTCTGTCAAGTATAACACGGATATTAACCTCTAGACTCTAGAGTGGATTGACCTGATTTTCAACTCTGACTCGGTCCCTTTTTACCTGTTTGACACAGGGCAAGTTATAGTTTCTGTGCCTCAGTTTTCTCATCTGTAAAATAATCACACATCCCTTACCATGTTGATGTGAAGATCGAAGGAGTTAATGGGCATTAATAGACAAAGTAAAACAGCCATGCTGTATTGCTGTGTGCATGGTAGCACAAAATTGAATAAATTTTCAAGTGAATTACTTGGAAATGAAAATGAAACCTCTATTCCTCAAGCAACTATGACCATTTATTTAACAAATTCATATTTGATTGTAAGTCAATAGTGACAGCTAATAAATACAACTGTGTTAAATTTATCAGTTATGTGTGAATGTATCTTAGAAGTTTATTTCTGATATTTGGATAAAGCAGTTATTCTCAGGGCCAGAGAGATAGTACAGTGGGTAGGGATTTTGCCTTGCATGTGGCTGACCCAGATTTAATCCCCAACAACATAAATAGTACCCTGAGTCCTGCCAAGAGTGATCCCAGAGCACAAAGCCAGGAATAAGCTCTGAGCACTGCCAGGTATGCCGCCTACCCTCTGAAAGAAAGAAAGAAAGAAAGAAAGAAAGAAAGAAAGAAGGAGAGACAGATACTACTCTCAATGCTGATTTACTCAGGTAAAATATATAGAGTTATTGGTCTTGATCGTCATGTTTATAATAACTGAAAGGTTTTCAACTCTGGCCATACATGGAGGACATAATTGTCCTTCAGACCAGTTGAATTGGAAAATTTGGGGTGGTGCTCAGGAATTGGTAATCTTTAAAAGCCCCCAAATGTGATTTTAAAGTTTAGAGTTGAAAACTACTGGCTTTAGGGCTTAGTAATCTTTATCCTTAGTTTCTGGCATTGATATATACAGTTTTCTCATATTTAAATGAAAATGATGTTATGGCTATATAATTCTGCAGCTTAGGGGTTTAAATCAGTGTTATAAAGCCAAATTGAGTGTATTTTTAAAAAAATATGAAACGCTACATATGCAGTAAAATAAAATAAAAAGAATGTAGATTCAGAGACTGTTGAAAATGAGAGGGACCCACAAGGCATGTAGTATTTTTTAAATATGATGTGTGCTATATGTGTAGTAAAATAAAATAGAAAGAATGCAGAATCAGGGACTGTTGAAAGTGAGAGGGACCCAGAAGGCATGTTGTGGAGAAAGACGGTTTCTTTGGAGCAACCATGGCTTGCAGTGACTTACTAGCTGTGTGATCTTGGGGTAGTTACTTAATCCACCTGAATCTCAGTTTTTCACCTCTGAAGAATGAGGTGAAAACATCCTCTGTCCCCTGAGAGCAGCTGTTGTCTGTCTCTGTCTCTGACCCCCACGCACACACAGTCTCACGCGTATCTGTCCTCCGACTTCCGCACCATCTGCTGTGGCCTCCAGGGCAGGGCTGCTGGGAACTGCTTCCTCCTACCCCTCAGGGAAACTTTCTTTGGCTCTGTGGGGACTCTGTTTCTTGCCTGACTGTTTGGATCCCATGACCTTTCAGGAGCAGAACGTTTCCTCTGTGGTGGCCAGTCAGTACTGCCAAAGAGAGGGACACTGTTAACGAGACTGGAGGTGGAGGTGACCTCGTGCTTTCCTGTGCTGGGCCAGGCGTGTGCGGGCCCGATGGCTGCTTTCTCTTCTCTCTCACTGCTTCTCTGGGCTGATGAGGGACAGCAGACCACTCTCAAGGCCTTACTTCGGGAGAAGCGGAGAAAAACTCCAGATGTATTTGATTTTCTACCTCTGACAGGAACAGTAGACTTGCTCTCCTCCTGCTGCTTCTGTCTGTATTGGGAAGGAACCCCTGGAGAGAGTCGACACTGCTGCCCTTCGGTGGGGACTCTACGACTGCTTGTCTGGGGTTCAGATCCCAGCCTGGTGGCGGTACTGCCTATCCCACTCGCAGGCCTGCCTACTGGCCTGTCTTCACTCTGACTTTGGGAAGTCCTGTTTTTGTCATCCTCTCTGCCATGATCCAAAGGGTTCATTGAAGATATTTGTGGGCGTGGTCACCATTTTGCTACTTTTGTTTCTGGCTACTGGAATAAGCACTTTGTCCTTGCTAGCAGTAGTTGAGGCACTTGTGGGATGGGTGTTCGAATCTAATCTTCTGTTCTTTCTTTTGATGAGGAGACTTTTGAAGAAAAGAACCATAATTTGTAACTGAGCATAGTCTTAACTGTTAATATCTAGTATGCACTAGATACTTCTTTATTTCAGTTTATTCCCACAAAAATAATGTGTTCAGAAGAATTCTTTTTTAAATTTAATTTTATTTTTATAAAGTTGTTCACAGTAATTGATTACCTTTAGTATTCAAACACCAAATCCACCACCATTATACCTTCCCAACACCATATTTCAAATGTTTCCATCCCGAATCCCAAACCCTGCCCTCAAAGCAGAACCAAAGTAATTTATTCTGTATAGTTTGTTATGAATAATTATGATCCCAAAAAGGTTTTTTAGAGGAAAGTGTGTGAAGATTGTTGTATTTCACCCTGTAGCCATAAAGCCCTTCTATAAGAGATTATTAACATGGTGTTAAAGGTTGAACCTTGGTGCTGATATTATATAATATGTATGTTGCTGAATATATATACAGATATATGTATATATCTATATATGTCTATATATATCTGTATATATTTTCCTGTAAGATCAGTTGCCTTCTACTTTAAACGCTACAAAATGTCATGTGCTTCTCTTGGTATGTCAGTGGTGTAAAGTGTGAGATGTCCAGGAATAGATTCACTCATGCCCGTTTGAGCATGTAGAGAATGGCCATGAGTGTGGCGGTGGTTGAGTTCTGGAAGTTTTTGGCTACCAGGGCTAGCTCCGTTGGGGCGGGGAGGGGAACTCACCCGCCCGCCTCTGGGTTGCCCTGAAACAAACAGTTTGGCACGGGGTCTGGAGGCATCTCTATGACCCAGAAGGATTCTTACTTCAGTGGGTTAATCAAACTACCTAAGGCCATCTAGCTCCTCAGCTCCTGCATCATAGAGCTGGAAATTTTGAGGGGCGGAGGACTTGAGCCTCACCCGGCAGTGCTCAGAGACCCCTGGAGGGTCTCAGAAGTCCACATGTGGTATTGGGGATTGAACTGGGGTTGGCTGCATGATTGGCAAGTGCCTTGACCTTTGTGTTCTCTCTCAGGCCCTATAGCTGGATTATTAATTCAGTTTGACATTAAAAGATTGACATCTTTTTAAAATCATCTTTCTAAAGTTCTTTTAGTACTTAAAAAGTAATCATTTATTTGTGGCACCATAAGTTATGAGCCTGTTCCCTCTGGGGTTTCATGCATATGGCGTTCCAGCACCATACCTTCCACACGCAGGAGGAATGGAGTCTGGCATGTGAGACAGTTGGGTGGAACTTTTGACTAGTAGATGGGCATGGAGGCACAGTCCTGACAAGGAAGGAAGGTCTGTCTGTTTGTCTTTAAAGCCCTTGTTTCTCTACTTCCCCCGGATCAGGGCATTCTCTGTAGCCTCTGTGCTTGGGGTTAGACCCGTGGGCTGTGGCTACTAGCTCCAGCGAGCAACGGCAAGTATAGAAATGCTTCTCCAAATGGAAGCTTTGTAGAATACGTGCGGCACACTTTTTCCTTTTAGTATGTTTGGGAACCATAAATCTATCTCCTGTTGGGGAGTAAAAGTAATTGCTTCATAAAAGAAGAAGCTCTTTAAAAGGCTGGACTCCTTTCACAAGCATGTATTTTTTTTAATGGCTGGGAAATTCCTTGCAGAGGGGGAAAAATGTCCTTTGGTACGAATGAGATCATTCTTGGTTCCTGCTCTCTGTTTCATGCTTGGGGACCAAAGGTTATTGGTAGGATAATCCCTCTGTGGAAATTATTGGCTTTTAAGGCTTATTTCCAAAGAGAAAGTTAGCTTAGCTTCAAGACTGCCAAGAGGCCCACATCCCAGTGGGCCTGAGCCAGTGGCTGACTGAGCCACTTTAGACTGGTTGTGAGATTCTTTTATTGTGGGGTTGGGGATGGGTCATACCCAGAGTGCTTAGGCCTTCCTCCTGACTCTGAGCTCTCAGGACTATATATGATGCCAGGGATTGAATCCAGGTGTGCAAGACTAGAGCCTTAAACTGCTGCACTGTCTCTGGCCCTGGGTCACATTCTTTAAGGTTCGCTTTTCTTGTACTTGAGCAGTGATATGTGTCTTTGTCCTCAAGGTCAGGATGCCTCAACTAGGGGCTGGGTGGGCCCTCAGGGCATTCTAACACTGCAGGTGAAAATTACACAAATAGAGTGTAGGGGAGGGGACATGAGATAGATGAGAAGCAATGGCAGGGTTCAAGGAGATTCAGGAATATCAGGGGTGAAAAGGAAGGATAGAGCTGAATATCCAAACCCCAGAGTCGTCAACACTGAAATCAGGAGACCCAAAATTCAAAGGTGCCTTTTAAGGTGGCAAGCTGGGGGTGGGGCTGGAGAAGGGTGGGAGAGAGACCCTGGGACACTTGCTGATGGAGGGAAGTTGACACCGGTGGCGGGATGGAACACTGTATGCCAAAAACCCAACTAGGAATGACTTTGTTTTAATGAAATATATATAAAAATTGGGGACCACCACACCAGACTAGGAGGCCAGTTGGTAGAACTGGGGACTAATGAATAAAATGAGGTTAGAGGGGAATTACACTGGGAAGAAGGTTGGCATTCCCTTCTCCGTGTTTCCCAAT
This sequence comes from Sorex fumeus, assembly GCF_029834395.1. NCBI lineage: Eukaryota > Metazoa > Chordata > Mammalia > Eulipotyphla > Soricidae > Sorex > Sorex fumeus. The sequence continues at coordinate 14,077,956 of NW_026606085.1, read as the reverse complement.
AACTGCCTTCTTCTAGGTTGAGAGTGATGTTCTGTGTTGGCATACTCTGTTTGCCTTCATTCTCTTTTGATGAGCAGGAGCTTCTGTGCCAGGTTGAGAATCAGTGTTCATCTTTATAAATGAATGCCAGCTCTTGGAAAGTCCCCCTCTGCCCTTCCCTTTGAACACTTGGAGACAAATCTCTCCTAAAACTAATTTCTGAATCAGTTTGACCAAAGGAAAGACTATTTCTTAGATCATAGTTTTGCTCACTGAAAGGGCTCATCTTAATTGTAGTGTCGAGAATCAAGCACCCTTGTTGTAAGCGAAATTCATTTTCCTCGAGCTCTAAAATAAGTAAGTATTCACTTCCAAGGAGGATGTTGAATTTTGAAAAGTGTAGTTAGGAAGATTATTATTTCCATCCTGGATGTTTTTAGTAAAGTGGTGAACATAGAATTGGTTCGAGTTAACCTTTATAGCCATTTCTGCGATCTTACCTAAATTATATATATTTAAGACAGCCACTTTGTGGGATGAGGAATTGTTAGAAACAAGCTGATATTTATTGACTGCTTCTTAGGTACCAGTCCTGCATTTGACCCATTCTGCAAACCACCTCTTTAGACTGGTCTAGTTTATCTTATTGTGGGGTAGGTAAATGAAGAAGGCCATGGACTTGCAACTGTTTTCCATCTTAAAGGGACTGTGTCAGTTATTCAGTCTACCCAAATTCATATATGGTTCTAGGGAACCTAGTAAGTTGTTTGATTGGGTTTTTCCTAGTTGATTGACTTTGAGTTATCAGTATTTTAAAATTAATTCTGTTACCACTGAAAAATTTTTTCTCTTCCAGTTTTGTTAATATAACCTATGTTCTGGTTTCTGAAAAGCATGAAACATTTATATTATGTTGCCTAAATAGGTATGGATAATTTTTTGGTCTTAGATAGAGAAACTGTATTTTCAGTTGTTATAGAGAGAAGTTCCCTCCCAGAGAGCCCAGCAAGCTACCAAGAGTATCCTCACCTGCATGGCAGAGCCTGGCAAGCTCCCCGTGGTGTATTTGATATGCCAAAAACAGTAACAACAAGACTCACAATGGAGACATTACTGATGTCCGCTCGAGCAAATCGATGAACAACGGATGAGAATGACAGTGACAGTGATAGAGAGAAGCGATGATAAAATTTGATTATAAGCTGCTTAGGCATTTGCTGCAGACAGATGCCTTGCCCAAAGTACCTGTGCCCCAAATAGTATTTTCCATAAGAGTTCTTTGATATTTTACTGGTCATTGGGCACATCTGATTTTTTCTGGTTATGATCTATATATTTTTTACTACCCCTTCCATCTCTGTCCTCAGGGCCTAGGTTTATTGTTGGTAGCAGTGAGTATTTTATTGAACTCAGCTGGTTCAAAGAATAATCGAAAAAATATGATAAGGAAGTGTTATCATACTTGAAATTGAGAAATTGCTGAGCGCCTCATATCAGCACCTTTGGGGAACAGTGTGTGGTATAATGCATAATGGGTTAATATAAAGAAATGCTCATGAGATAATCAGAAGCTACATATCTGTGATTCTCAGGATGAGAATGACACTGATTTGCTGATAATATATTTTTATTATTATTGTTATTATTATTCTATAGCCTCAGACGATACAACAGACTCTCAAGAGGACCTTGCAGTATTATGAACATCAAGTTATAGGGTAAGTAAAAATGGATTTGGTTCATTATTGGGGCAGAAAAGATAATTGTTCAAGTATAGCTTTTGAGTGTGTATTTTTTTGCTCCCAGTTTAACCTTATTTCATGGTATCTGGTTCTCACTTTAGCCCCTTGGATTATTTCACTTGGCTTATGCTTAATACTTTTTATTTGTCTTTTTATTTTATTTTTTATAAAGCTGTTTCCAATAATTCATTACATGTAATATTTAAACACCAATCCCACCACCATTGCAACTTGCTATCACAATATTTCAAATATTTCCATCCCAAACCCCAAACTGTGCCCCTCAAAGCAAGACCAAAACAATTAATTTTGTATTGCTTATTATGAATAATACACTAAAAATGGTTCAATAAAGTTTCCTTAGAGGAAAGTGTGTGAAGATTGTTGTGTTTCATCCTGGAGTCATTAAGCCCTTGTATAAGAGATTAAAAATATGTTTTTTAAACCCAATCAACTTATTGTATGCTGTTCTTGGTACATCAGTGGTGTAGAGTATGAGAGGTCTCATGGCTGCAAATGTGACCCCGCACTCCAGGAATTGACTCATGGATGAGGCCTATGTTGCTCTCTTCTGGGAGCTTTATTTCTGAGTCTCAAATCATGGCCATTGATGAGACTATATGGCATCAGGGGCAGTTAGTAGGCATCACTGCCAAGCTACTGGTTAACTTGGGAGCTGGGTGGAGGTGGGGAGCCCATTCCTGCTCTGACTGAGCTTGGAGATTTCAGTCATAGGTCCCACATAGGTTTTTCTGCACATTCACATATTCACTGGGTCGTCCAGCCTGTGGAGAATGGCCATGAGCATGGCAGCGATGGGATTCTGAAGGTTTTTGGCTTCTGGGGCTCTGTTGCCCTGGTGAAGACAGCCTTGTGCTTAATAATTTTAAATGAAATTTTCTTTGGACATTGCTCTTCCTTAGTAATTTTTCTCTTTTTTGTGTTCTTGCCATACCACTGAATCTTAGTCTCATAGTTTTGCCTTAGTTAATATGACTTGGTACAAATCAAGAGACTTTGAATGAATTTAGAATTCTTCAGTGAAGTTTAATCAAAATCTCTACAGGCTTACTGCAGTTCAGTGAGAGGCGTTTGTTTCGTGAGAATCACGTGCTGGGGGCGGGAACTGGAGAGGGAGTACAGGGGTGCAGGGGTAAAGGCAATTGCCTTATGTGTCACAGTCTCCAGTCTGACCCCTGACACGGTGTGACCCCCGAACAGCACCGTGGTGGGCTTTTTAGGGAGCGACACCCAGACTTTCTGAGCACTGCTTGGGAGACACCCTCTGCCCCCCCATAACATGCTAAATATTTTTCATGATTACCCCATTTTTCTTGGTTGTGAGATGTTATATAATTAACAAGGCTTGAGGTAAAATGACAGGAATTCAAGATCTCATCAGCACATAGAACTTTTCTTTTTTTCTTTTTTCTTTTCTGTTTTGGGACCAATCTGGTGGTGCTTGGGTCCTCCTGGCTCTGCATTAAGGGGTCACTCCTGGTGGGATCGGGGGACTATATGGGGTGCCAGGATCAAACCTGGGTGGACCTCATGCTTGACAAGCACCCTAGCCACTGAACTGTCTCTTCGCTCCTGGCACACAGGACTTTAAAGAGACTTTATCTTTTTTTTATGAAGGGTGATGATAACAATAACTTTACGATACTACAGATTAGGTGTTAAAATTATATGAAAGAATTCCAATAAAAGTATTTTGTTAACAGAAAACTGCAAATGAATATAGACCTTTTTAATGTAGGAGAGGCTCTTAAATAAAATTAACATTAGAGGCAATGCATATTTTGAAATTTTAAAAACATTCTGTACATTCTATAATGGTTTATCTTTAAAACATTTTAAGGACATTTGATGAGTCAAACTCCAAATTATGTACCTCTTGAAATGCTATTAGAAATCCTTTAACATTTATAGTTATTAATCATAGCAGAGGGGTTAAGAATCTAGTTTTTGGTTTTTAGGGTACAGTCTGATTTCCCTGTACAAAAGAGAAAGTGACTAAAACCTTATGAAAAATGAAACCAGGGTCTAGTACAATGCCATAGGGTTTAAGTGCTTTGTGATTATGTTAATTGTGATTCAAATGGAATAGCTATGATACTTTGTCACATCAATCCTCAGAAATGTAGTACTGGGAAAAACATTTAAACTCCTGAGATGGCTTTCACTTTTGGTCCATTAGTGATTTTAAGTGGTTTACGCTAATGTAGATAGAGAATGCTAAATTGATCTCTTCCCACATTTTATTTTATTTATTTATTTAATGTATTAGTGAAACACCATGAGGTACAGTTGTAGACTTACAAATTTTTGTGCTTGGGTTTCAGTTATAAAATAACTGAACCCTTCCCATCCCTCCACCAGAACCCATTCTCCACCACCACTAATTCCAGTATCCCTCCCACCCCTGATCCCCCCAATCCCACCTTGCCTCTGTGGCAGGGCATTCCCTTTTGTTCTCTCTCTCCTTTTGGGTGCTGTGGTTTGCAAAAGAGGCATTGAGTGGCAATCATGTTCGGTTTAGTCTACTTTCAAAATGCATCTCCCACCCTGGGCGGATTCTCCCAACACCCTTTATTTGGTGCTCCCCTCTCTATCTGAGCTGCCTTTTCCCCTAACATGTACGGAAGGTCTCCAAGCCATGGAGTAAACCTCCTGGTACTTATCTCGGCTATTGTTGGGTGTTACTCTCCTATTTTGTTACTCTGTGTCCCCCAGATGTATGAAATATTTCTATGTCTGTCTCTCTCTTTCTGACTCATTTCGCTTAGCATGATACTTCCCATGTAGTACCACTTGTATGTAAATTTCATGACTTCATTTTTTCTAACAGCTACATAGTACTCCATTGTGTAGATGTACCACAGTTTCTTTAACCAGTCATCTGTTCTCGGGCACTCAGTTTTTTTCCAGATTCTAGCTATTGTAAACAGTGCTGCAGTGAACAAACAAGTGCAGATGTCACTTCGACTATACTTTTTTGCCTCTCTGGGATATATTCCCAGGAGTGGTATTGCTGGGTCAAATGGGAGCTCAATTTCTTATTCTTTGAGAATCGTCCATACTGTTTTCCAAAAGGGCTGAACCAGTCGGCATTCCCGCCAGAGGGTCCCTTTCTCACCACATCTGCACCAGCACCAGTTGCTTTTGTTCTTTTGGATGTGGGCCAGTCTCTGTGGTGTGAAATGATATCTCATTGTTGTTTTGATCTGCATTTCCCTGATGATTAATGATGTAGAGCATTTTCTCATGAGCCTGTTAGCCATTTGGATTTCTTCTTTGAGAAAGTTTCAGTTCATTTCGTTGCCCCATTTTTGATGGGGTTGGATGTTTTCTTCTTGTGGAGTTCAACCAGTACTTTGTATATCCTTGATATCAACCCCTTGTCAGATCTGTATTCAGCGAATATCCTTTCCCATTCTGTAGACTGTCTTTGTATTTTGGTCACTGTTTCTTTTGAGGTGCAGAAGCTTCTTAGTTTAAGATAGTCCCATTTGTCTATCTCTGTTTTCACTTGCTTGGCCAGTGGTTTGACATCTTTGAAGATACCATTAGCTTCAATGTCATGGAGGGTTTTTCCAACTTTGTCTTCAATGTACCTTATGGATTCCGGTCTGATGTTGTGGTCTCTAATCCATTTTGATCTTACTTTTGTACACGGTGTTAGGCAGAGATCTGAGCCCATTTTTTGCATGTAGCTGTCCAGTTTTGCCAGCACAATTTGTTAAAGAGGCTTTCCTTGCTACACTTCACATTTCTTGCTCCTTATCAAAGATTAGATGATCATATGTTTGGGGGAGATGTCAGTGTATTCAACCCTGTTCCATTGGTCTGCAGCTCTGCCTTTGCTCCAGTACCATGCTTTTTAAATTATTACTGCTTTGTAGTAGAGTTTGAAATTAGAGAGGTTGATTCCTCCCATTTTCTTTTTCAAAAGAATTGCTTTAGATATTCGTGGGAGCTTATTGTTCCATATGAATTTCATGAGTGTTTGCTCCATTTATTTGAATTTGTACAATGCTTTGGGAAGTATTGCCATTTTGGCAATGTTGATTCTCCCGATCCATGAGCAGGAGATATCTTTCTACTTTCTCATGTCCTCTTTTATTTCCTGAAGTAGCATTTTGTAGTTTTCTTTGTACAGGTCCTTTACTTCCTTAGTTAAGCTGATTCCTAGGTAGTTGATTTTCTGGGGCACAATTGTGAAGGGGATTGTTTTTTTCATGTCACTTTCTTCTCTCTCACTATTTGCGTATAGGAAAGCCATGGACTTTTGGGTATTATTTTATAGCCTGCAACTTTACTATACAGTCTATTGTTTCTAGGAGTTTCTTGTAGAGGTTTTAGGGTTCTCTAAGTATAGTATCAGATCATCTGCGAATAGTGATGAATATTTCTTCCTTTCCTACCTGGATGCCCTTAATATCTTTTTCTTGCCTAATCGCTATTGCAAGTACTTCCAGTACTATATTGAACAGCAGTGGAGAGAGTGGGCATCCTTGTCTCATTCCTTATCTTAGGGGCAAGGCTCTCAGTTTTTCCCCATTGAGGATGATGCTTGCTGTAGGCTTGTGGTAGATTGCTTTAACTATATTGAGGAAAGTCCCCTCTTTACCCATTTTGGCGAGGGTTTTCATCATAAATGGGTGCTGGATCTTGTCAAATCTTCCCATTTTTTTTGACCAAAGTTTGTTTTTTATTAGCGAGACATCATGAGGTACAGTTGTAGACTTACAAATTTTTGTGCTTGGGTTTCAATTATACAAATCTTCCCATATTTTAAAGTAAAACCTCTTATTGAATTTATCTGTCTTAAAAATTATGTTTGTTTTAAATTAGTTATATACTTAGAATAGTTTTGGTTTGTGATACGCACTAATAGTTTTTCCTATGCTTACTATCATGATTATTATTTTTAGCAATACAAGTAATCAAATGCAAATATTTTCTAAAATTATGATTGCTCTGTTTTGAAACAAATAATAAATGATGAAATAGTTTCTATGTTAACTGAACTATTTAAAAGGCAAATTGGAGTGATAATCTCATAAATATGATAAAAATGTAGCTCTATACCTCATGGTGTCTCACTAATAAAAATAAAAAAATAGAATAAATGTAGCTCTATTATCACACTCACGGATATTTTTGTGTTTCATATAAAAAAATGACTAAACTCTTCTCTGTCTCTGTAGACATAGCATGGGATGATTCTTTTTCTCACTGTCTAAAAGGTCTTTTTCTAATTCTGTTTATTGCAGTTTGAATAATCTAGGTAGTAAATGTCAAGCCAATATAATGAGGTGTCTTGATGTTTGCCTGATTCCAAGGTCTATTAGTATATTTTTGCTTGGGTGCTGGCTAATTACTGAGTACTTCAAGAGCCTTCTTACTACTTTTACGTGTTTTCATGCTGATTAAAATGAAGAGAACTCAATGGCAGGGACGTGACGAGGTTAGCATTTCTTAAATTTTCTTCCTTGTTCTCTCAGACTTGGATTTTCTGACCAGCACCCTATTTTATCTTTTTAAATTGCACCCTGCTTACTCTTTCTCCTTTTAGTTCAGGAAATTGAAAAGCATCTATTATCATTAACAGTTGGGGCGACATGTGTTCATATCTATGGGTTCACAGTTTAAGGCATTTTATCTTAAAAGCAAAGGAATATGTTTCTCATAGTTGAAGGGATTTGAGGTGGTTGAGGAGACATGCTCTCATGTTATTTATGCGTTTCTGGGGATGCTGGAGTAGGAAGGAGATGCTTTTCCTACTTTGTGGAATAGTAAGCTTTGCCAGTGTGGAGGTCATTTGGGATGTATGGTGGAAGGGAGAAACTTGCCCTTCTCCTCTCCACCCCTTGTGTTCCTCTTCTCCCCTTTCTTTCTCAAACTCCATACTTGGACCTGTTTGTGTTTAGCAGAACTCCAAGACTGTATAGTTCTGCTCCTTGATAAATTCTTATACCAGGAGTGGGAGCCTAGAACAACTCCCAGGGACTTTTTTAGTCTCCCAGAAGCAGACTTGAATGCAGGGCACAGCTGTTCCAAGGATCCAGCAGATGGAGCACTGGGAGGGAGGAGCTGATACTCTTGTCAGAGTATCAGGAGAGACCTCTCTGTGCTATAGCTACATCATCTTAAACAGTCATGGCTCTCCTTCACTTACTGTTTCTACCTTGTGGACACATTCAAGTAGGAACAGTGATGAAGTCATTCATGCCCTGATGTGGATGGACGGACGGACAGACGGACGGATGGACAGATGGACGGATGGTGTTCTAGTTACCATCATTAACCCTTGCCTTTCACTGAGGAATTCTAGGCATTTTCTGACTTATGCTCCTGTCCTTCAACATTGTATTTTCACCAAAATAAAGTGATTTTTAGTATCAAAGTGCATACCTTTCTTCTTTCTTTCTTTTAGTGTCATAGGCAGCAATGTGTGGGCGCCTCTTCTGGCTTGGAGCTCAGGGGTCATTGCCAGCAGTGCTCAGGGGACCCTGCAGTGCCAGGGATTGAATTGGGAACTCCCACCTGTAGCCCTTTGAGCTGTCTCCCAACCCCAGTTCTTCCTTTCAACCAAAGATCTCCAATGCTAACGTGCACAAGAATCCCCTGACAAGCCTGTTAAATCGTGGGCTGAGGGGGCAGCCAGGGAGGTTCTCGGACTTATGTTTGGATGGAGCACCCATCTCGGCATTTCCTGTGAGTTCTCTGAAAATGCTGATGCATCATCCAGAGAATTGTGCTTTGAAATCCCAGCTTTAAGCCACAAAATAACTTCTTGCTATAGAATAAGATGTGGTCTGGCCTCTGCGTGCTTCTCTGATTTTATTCTCTCCACACCCTCACTCTGCTGTTTCTCAGCTACACCAAATTGGTTTAGTCTACAGTTCCATTTTCTGGAATGCTTTGTCCCCAGAATTTGGCGTGAATTTTTTTTATACCTTTGGGTTTCTGTTTAAAATATTATAAGATAAAAAAGATTGTCAAAATAAAAAGAGAATATTTCATTTAACCCCCGTCATCTAGCTTCTGTTATATTACTGATTTCTATTGTTTTTAATGTTATGTTATATCATATGTTTATTGTCTTTTTAATTTATCTTGTTTTCTGTGGCTTGGTAGGTAGTTAAAACTATCTTATTTTCTTGGGGGGGGGTTTGCAATCTGGATGAATATATTGCACAGTAGAGATGTTTAGATAGGGAATTAAAGAATTAAATTATTATTAATTTAATTAGTGGTGTAAAACAAGGGGTGTAAAACAAGGGGTGAATTATATGCAGAGTCTCATAGTTTTTTAAAAAATTTTTATTAGTGAAACACCATGAGGTACAGTTGTAGAGTTATAAATTTTTGTGCTTGGGTTTCAGTTATACAATGATCAAGTACAGTTTTAAGTACTACAATTCTAGTGTCTAGGACCTTTGCTTTGTACCATTAATTATATTGATTTTTAAAAAATGCACTTTTACATTTATGTTTACTTTTTGTCACTATCAATTAAATTTGTGATAAATTTTGATTGCTATGTAAGATCTATACATTCATCTTCACTTTTATCACCTAATAGCTTTTGCAACTTAATAGGAGGAAAGGGGGCATTAAGAAGAATGTTTATGTTTTTCTTCCTTTAATTCACGTTTCCATCTCTTCCATCTCTGTATAGATCTAGCTCTCCCACTCGGTCTGGTATGGAAAGAATGATAAGATATAAAAGGTGTGGTAGCTTACAGACAGGATAAGTTCACTTTAGAAATTAAAAAAAACCCTTAATATGCAAGAAAATCTGGTTTATGATGACTTTTGAAAACATGAGTAATATCATTGAAGTTTGTTTCCCAGAATATTTCACTTCTAATGATATGTTGAAGTTATTCTCTCTTAATATCTATTGATTGTCAAAATAGAAAGGGAACAGAAGGCTGACTGAGAAAAACAGGCCCCACAGTGAACATTGGAGGAATCAAGTTTAATTTTAGGTGATTATGGAAAATGGTGTCTCAGACTAATAAAGAGGTTGGCAGTATCCTACTTATGATATCAGCATAATGCTTATTCTCACAAAAACCTATGAAATTAATGGCTGAGTTCCAAAACAGAGCCATTTATACTTTAAAATGTAGGATACGTGACATTGTTATCTCGAAAGTTGATTATCATGTGTTTACTAATTTAGTTTTGAAGAAATCTTCGTTATGTCTGACTCTCATAGTTACCCAGATATATGACCTCTCAATTGCTCAATAGGAATCACAGCATATAAACGTTGGAGTGAACTATTTGGGTTAGACATTTAGAGTTACAAATTTAGGTTAAAAAATTCTAAATTCTGTCAGAAGAAACTTGTAGCTGAAAAATGACCTGAGGTTGGTTAGCTTTGACACTAAATTGCTAATCCTAAACTTTCAGGCTTAAAGAGGAAGGAAAAGACTATAGTAAGATAGAGACAAAAATGGATCAGTCAGATGTGAGCAGAAGTAACAATTCTTCAGTGAACATATTGATTACTTTTATGTGCCAGTCACTGCATTAACTATAAATTACATGAGTTAGTGTGTTTTTATCCATTTCCTTTGCTTCACTACTGACAACAGCAGTGACTGTTCAGTTTCTGAAGAGTTGCTGACCTTCTTGGCCTCTCCTCTGGAATAGGAGCATCCAGCTTCTGCGCCTCTGCTGGGTCAGCGGCAGCTGGGACCATCCTGCACCAGTGTTCCTTCCTTCAGCCCTTGCAGTGACTCTCAGAGCTTTCCCAGCTTTATAGAAACAGACAGATTCACTTCCTTGCCCTACTTTGCAGATAGAGAAAGGGAAGGCCAAGAGTCATGTTGTTGAATCCAGGGGCTTCCTTTGCTTGTTTGTTACCCATACACCATCTTGCTGTCTTCTTAACTGTCCACAATAGAGGCCCCGTGTGTTCACTGTCAGATTAGTGAGTGCCAGTGCCTCAACTCAACACTGTTACCTTGTTTGTTTGTTTGGACTTTTTCTTAAATGCATATCTTCCTTATTAATAATTGCTTCCTGTTCCAGGTCTGTACCTCTAACGCTGATGTTAACGGTGGGTTATATCAGAAATTACTCTTGAAAGATCCGGTTATTTTTCATTGTAGCTATGCTGATGGTATAGGCGTTTGCATGTGTGTCTGTATATTATTACATTTGTAGATGCATGAAAACATTTCTCCATGTGCTAATTAATTTTCTTCTTAGTTATAGAGACACAGAAAAGAATTTCCACAACATCTCTAACAGATGCTCCTATGGAGATCATTCCAACAAAGAAGAAATTGAAGATGTCTCAGGAATTCTTCAGTGCACTGCTAATATACTCGGTATATTAACTCTGTACTTATATGGCTAAGAGAAAATGAACAAGGGCGGGAAGGGGAAAGTAAAGGTGTAAGCGTTTAATTTACTAATGAGTGGTCTGGAGACCATGACAAAGACCTTGTCTTAATATGTGTTTGATTTCAACACTCGTGAAGAAGTTTGAGTGGAAATTATTTTTATGTCATTTACTTGGAGTAACATATTTCAGTAAGCATGTCTTACAGGTAAATGTTTCCAAATATTTGTAAGTTAGTGTTATTAATCTCATAGAATTGATTTTTCCCCTTGGCACTTAGTTTTGGCTGACAAGGTGAGCCCTTTCTCTCCCCCAAAGCGCTTACCCTCTTGTTCATATGATTGCTGCTATGCTATTATTGCTGGCCTTGGGTAGGTTGTTGAGTGGCTGACATCACGTGGACAGTACGGTTCAGTGACCATGAAGCTGTCTATCTGCTGAGGTCGTGATAAACTGTATGGAGGCAAAAGCGATTCTGCCCTGAAAGTGTTCGTATGTGTGACAGAGGCGGGATTTTGGATGTACTGACCCTGGCTGAGTGCTTCTGTTAGAACCTGCTAAGTCAAAGCTAAGAATCCTTGGCGAGCTGTGCGGTCTTAGTACTGTGTGTGTCTGCTGCTTTGTGTTATACATGCTAGAGAAGGGAGCTTTCATATCTGAGGCTTTAGGGAAAATACCTTTTGGCCTTCTTGGGATCATCTTTGGATCCTTCTGACTTCTGAGTCCCAGGCCATAGAAGGCGGATGGCAATGGTGGGGACTGCCAAGAATCGCCTCGTCTCAGAGGCAGATGGCAGAGCCGGGAGCAGCTCAGCCTCCCCCACCCCATTTCTCTTCTCTTTCTGGGAAAGGGATTCCCCCAGACACCAGGAGTTCCCTCTGCACCCAGCTTCCCTTGGACCTCAACCCGTGAGCCTACCCCATCTTCCTACACACACATGATTTCCAGGGATAGGCTGGCTCCTACCACTGGGCTCCAGGCTGCAATTCACCCTGGGGAAGTCTTATCGACGCAGAAGACTAACAAGGGGAGGCATCCACGTGTGAGCAGCTTATCTGGAATGGTTTGATGAACGCTGGAGAGTGAGAGGAAGGCCAGAGTCACTGACCTTGCCCACAATGCAGCTTCAGGGATGTCGTCACCCTGAGGAGACCCCATTACTGGAGAAAAGTGAGAAGGATCACGGTGTCCAGGCTGGAGCACTCCCCAAGAACTGCTGACAGATTTTGGATTTTTCCATCTTCAGGTCCACTAGGAACATTTATTCCTACTGGCACCCTGAGGTGATGCCCCCGTGGAGAGATGTGTCTGGACTTTATTGATGGGTGTTTAATATTCGGAAAAGTCACCCATGGCATAGCCCATTTCTGAATGCTCCCCTGTCCCCTCATCTTCTTCCCTTATACTTCTCACTCAGAGACTGATTCAGAGAGAGTAGGTGTCTGAATAGTGGCTGTGTAAGGAGGGGATGCTGAAGGTGTCCACGTTAGTACTTGCACATGATTGTCCATTCCACCCCCAAAAGCAAAACAGTCTAGGCCAGACTATTCAATGTGGTCACCACAAGGTGACAGAGGTGCCTCTGCTTGTCCACCACAGTTTTGTTATCGTTCCAGTGTATCTTGAAGTGCAGATTAAATCCGTGTCTATACAGTACAGGCAGGACATACTGCCTGATGGGACGAAGGTACCTTACATTCAATTTCTAATTTAGAAGGTGACAGGGTTTTCATGATATGTATTTGATTTTTTTAAAAGGAGATACTGAGTCTGATTTTTCTCCTCAACTGATAGGTGGCTCCTAAAATGTGGAAACCGTAGTCTGGTAAATGATCTATTTCTGAGGAACAAATAGAAATGCCTGCCCTGAGGGCACAGCTGTTGGCTCGGCTGCTCTGGGCCTGTATCAGAGGGAGCTGCTCCTCTCCTCTCGGCCAACGACTCTGGTGATGTTTAATGAAAGTCACCGCACTGTAACTAATCCTGACTTGCTTGGATTTGATCTTTTTCGACTTGAAATCACTTCTCACTTCTCTTTATTCCCTTGTGAGACTGAAAGAACTGACAGTATAAACTGACAGTGGTGTGTGTGTGTGTGGGGGGGGGGAGGTTCCTCAGCAGTGCTCAGTGCTCATGCTGTGTGGGCCTGAGAGTTCAGCCCCTAGGCCTGGTGACACAGTGACACACAGGTGGCCACTGGTTTTTCTTCTGGACCTTCACTTAGAGTTCAGTGGCCGGCATGGACCTGAAGGAGGCAAGTCGTGTGGTGTGCCTGGTCTGTCCCCACTCCCTGGGGTCTGCCTGTGGGGGCCGTGCCTTCCTAGTGACCGGAAGGGGATGGTTATAGGGGAAAAGCTCTCTGGAGAGCAACGCTTGCCCCTCATTCCTCCCGTGGGCCCAGACGCCTACTGCTGTGACTGGGCTCAGCACAGCTGCTGCGTGTCCCTCTCCGCTCTGACTGGTCCTGCTGTCCTGTGGCCGCGGCGCAGTGCTCTTCGCCACTTTATTTGGTGCGTGCCTTTCACATACCCAAACCATCTAATTTTAGTTGTCAAAAAAAAATTGTAAACCTTTTATAGCCATAATCTGCAAAGCTCATTTTTAGCTCTAATTAGCTAGTAAAAAGTGTTCCAGACTCATGTTTTTCCCCCCCCCCCCCACTGATTTTAGTACCTTTCCTTCAGCTCTTTCACTCCCCCCTCCCCCATTGTTCTCTGGTGACATCAGTCTCTTCAGTCTCTTATCACTGTCCACTGGTTCCCTGTTTTGCCCCCCCCCCCCCACTTTATTACCTTCCATTGCACATAAAGGGGCTAATACCCAGGATTTCTCCTCCTTCTGACTCATTTTCGTTCAGCGAATTCCCCACAAGTTCCTTCCGTTTTGCTTCAAATGATAAAATTGCTTTCTTTCTTTCTTTCTTTCTTGCTTTCTTGCTTTCTTGCTTTCTTCTTTCTTTCTTTCTTTCTTTCTTTCTTTCTTTCTTTCTTTTTAAAGCTTACTAGCTAGTTTTCTGCTATGTATACACGTGTCTTCTTTATCCAATCCATCATTTATCGTTGGACATTTTGGTTGTTCGATTGCTTAGCTGTTGTGAATGGTATTGCTGTCAACATTAGGGTGGGAAGAACCTTTTGAATTTCATATTATTTTTGGTAAATTGTTTTATATTGTTCCGCTAGATGCCCAAAGTGGGATTGCTGGGTTGTAGGTATCGAGCTATTCCATACTGTTTTCCAAAAATGGATGTGCCTTGTTTACACTCTCAGCAAGAGTCTGTGAGTGCTTCTTTTTTCTCCACATCTTTGCCCGCATGTATTTTGTTTTGTTTGTTTTGTTTGGCGGCCCTCATAGTGATGCCCTGGGGAGGGGAGGAATCCCACCTGCTCAGTGCTCTACCATCACACCCAGAAGTGCCCGGGGCCCAGCCAGGGGAGGCCCAGCTGCTTCACACCTGCCGAAAGTGGCCAGCTGGGCAGGCCACGGCTGCTGCTATAAAGGGCCGTTCCTGCCATCCGGTCTCCGGGGCCACTGCATGCCCTGCCTCAATCAGGGGCTGGTGCTCAGGCTGAGGACATTTAGTGGCATCAGCTTCTCCCTCAGCAGTGGTGTGTGCAGACTCCACAGAGCTGTGTACAGACCCCACAGAAGTGTGTGATGCCCTGTGTGCTGACCCCACAGAGGAGTGCGGACCCCACAGAGCTATGTGCTGACCCCTCAGCAGAGGTGTGCCTGACCCCACAGAGGGTGTGCCAACCACACAGAGGTGTGTGCTGACCCCACAGAGGTGTGTGCTGCCCCGTGAGGAGAGGTGTGTGCCGACCCTGTGTGCTGACCTCACAGGGGTGTGTGCCAACCCCACAGAGGTGAGTGCTGACCCCTTGTAAGTGTGTGCTGACCCCTCAGCAGAGGTGTGTGCTGACCCCACAGAGGTGTGTGCTGCCCAGTGAGCAGAGGTACATGCTGATCCCTTGCCCCACAGCCCTGGTTCCTTCCCTGTGTGTTAGCTCTTATCTTCTTGGTGTCTGTCTGTCTATCTGTCTGTCTGTCTGTCTGCTCCCTCTGTGTCCTGTGGAGTGCTTCTGTGCCCCATTGTCCCCTTCTCCCTGTGGCTGTGGCTCTTCCCGGGTGCCTCCCCTTGGGGAGATGGAGCCCTTCAGCTGTGGATTTTTTGTTTGGTGCTTTGACCTTATAAACTTAGTATCTCCCCATTGTTAGAGGAATAGTTTATTCAGATAGATATGTTTAATCTCTTTATTTAAAAAGGCTGGAGTGATAGCACAGCGGGTAGGGCATTGGCCTTGCACACAGCTGACCAAATTTGATTCCTCCGTTCCTCTCAGAGAGCCCAGCAAGCTACCAAGAGTATCCTGCCCAAACAGCAGAGCCTGGCAAGCTCCCTGTGGCATATTTGATATGACAAAAACAGTAACAACAAGTCTCACAATGGAGACATTACTGGTGCCCGCTCGAGCAAATTGATGAACAACGGGAGGACAGTGCTATACAGTGCTATAAAAAGATTTTAAAATATTGTACTTTAGGAAGTTAGAATAGTGTCGATGTTTATGGCACCAATACACAGAAAGGCTGCACCCCGCCCCCAGGGACCTCTTGCCTGTGTCTCCCCTGACCTTGCACTGCTGCCCTGACCCTCGAGTCTGCATTGGGAGTGGGCGCTGGGCCCAGTGCCCAGGATGGCCCGCTGTCCGGATGTCTCCATCAGGAGTGGGCGGTGGGGCCTCTTCCCCGCGTGTTAGTGCCCAGCCCTGTGCTGCAGTTTCTCTCAGCAGGTGCAGGGGCGCATCTGCTGAGTCAGTATCAGGGGCCTGTGGTTCCCCGTTCAGGGGCGCGTCTGTGCCGCAGTAGCAGCTGCGTTCCGGGGGTTGTTGCTGGCGCAGCTGGCCCTTTAGCTGGGACTTAGCTTGTTGGGGCAACAAGGGTGATGGGGAAAGGCAAGGCAAGAGGGCTGTGTGTGTTTCAGCAGCCACTTCTGCAGGACAGAGACAGAGGATGGAAAGTCATCTTCCCACAGGGCAGAGGTGAGACAGCTGGGACAACGTGTGGTGAGCTGCTCCCTGATGAAGCACAGCACCTGGGCGGGCGGGTTTCAGCAGCAGGAGGCGCAGGCCTGGACTGACCACGCTGCTCTCAGGTGGCACCCCTGGAAATGGTCGGCAAGGACGAGAGGACAAGTGCTCAGGCTCTCTGTTCTAAAGCTATGTCAGAGAGGGGCTTGGTCTTCTCAGATTTAGGATGGTTAGAGTCAGAATGGAGTAAGGGGGTCATGGCATTATTGCAGAAAGTGCTGGGGATGGCCTCTGTGTACCTCTCACAGGATTTTCCATTGTTGGAGGAAATGGAATCTTGTTACCAGGATCCTGAAATACCGTAAAACTTGGACTCTCTGTAGCATGCCACCATTTTCAGAATTATCAGCTAGTATGTGCTTTTTGATGTTTTTTTATAAATAACAATGTGTTTTTTTATGTCTCAGCTTGTCTGTGTTTTTGAAATTTTATTGTGATCAGGAATGTACAAGTACCAGCCTTTTGGTGATAATATCTGAGAAATTAGTGAGCTTGGTGTGAAGATGACATAAGTGGTTTTCATTTTAAAAAAGACAAACTCTAAATCATATGATTATTTATGAATTGGAATATATTGAACACACTTAGCAACTTTGAAAATTGGTTGACTCAATAAAAACATTTTATTGATGACTTATGATTGATAACAATAAAAATTTGGATATAATTATTACTGGGCTGGAGCTATAGCACAGCGGTAGGGCGTTTGCCTTGCATGCAGCCAACATGGCCGACCCAAGTTCGATTCCTCCGCCCCTCTCGGAGAGCCCAGCAAGCTACCGAGAGTATCTCGCCCGAACGGCAGGGCCTGGCAAACTCCCCGTGATG
This sequence comes from Sorex fumeus, assembly GCF_029834395.1. Taxonomy (NCBI): domain Eukaryota; kingdom Metazoa; phylum Chordata; class Mammalia; order Eulipotyphla; family Soricidae; genus Sorex; species Sorex fumeus. Next base: position 14,060,944 of record NW_026606085.1, on the reverse strand, counting down.
TATTCGATATGCCAAACACAGTAACAACAAAGTCTCCAATGGAGACGTTACTGGGCCCGCTCGAGGGGGCCTCGAGCATAATTATTACTACTGTAACTTAATAATTGGTTATCTCTCATTGAAAGCAAATGTTTTCAGTATTTTGATAGGGTAAATTGGAGTTCAGACAGTTGTAGGTGAACTCTCTTAATCTTGTTATTATAATGTAGGCATTCCAGATTGGGGCCATCTAGGGAGTTTATTGTCTTCTTTTGTGACAGGGACCATGAAGATAAAATTAGAAGAGTATTTGAACATAGACTGATTTGCTCTTGAAAATTTTGGGACAGTTTTTAATCAGATGAGGTGGCTGATTCCTCTGTATTCCAGTTTGTTGCTTCAGACTGAGGAGTGCTCATTTCTAAGTAATAAAAATAATTTCTAATACTTCTGTTGTTTACTTTTTTATACCAGTGACATCTTCTCTGGGACATGCATTTTTTGTAATCACTTAATCTTTAATTATGACTTTTTTTTGGGCTCCCCAAGTACTTTCCCTGAAAGTTGGCCTCTGTGGACTGAGGTATCTAATTGCTTCCTTTCCATTTTAAATGCCCAGCTTAAACCGGCCTCCACTGTGTGCCACCAGCCACTAGATCTATTACAGTGTGCTGTAGAAGTTTTTCTGTAGTTGTAGCAGTGCTTGGTGCATCTTGATACTTGGTCTACGGTTAGATGAATAGGATCTTCACCTGAAGTAGGACATCGCGCCAAGTAGCTATTCTGTGCTAATTTTATTTTGGGGTGATACTGGGTATCCAGCCCAGGGCTTCACTCATGCAAGGCAGTGCTCTACCGCTGAACCACATCCCTGGCCTGTTGCTTAGTGTTTAAGCAGAGCTCACAAGGGGAGCAGAGAGAGTACAGCAAGGAGGGCACTTGCCTCACATGCGGCCTACCTGGGTTCTATCCCTTGCACCCCAAATGATCCCATAAGCCTCTTCAGGAGTGATCCCTGAGCTCAGAGCCAGGAATGCATACGCCCTGAGCACTTTGTAATGTGTCCTCCCAACCTCCATCCCCACCCCCAAAAAAACCTCCATCCCCCCCCAAAAAAAGGAGTTGAAAGTAAACTTTCTAAAATGATGGGGAACCCCATGGCAAGAATTATGTATAATTAACATTATTCCCACTGGCAAGATCTTCAAATTATTAATGGACCAGAAGCCCCACCCTCCAGATCTTGTGCATGCTGACACATACAGCCAATATCTTGGCCCTTGGGGAGGGGTAGTTTTAATGATAAATGATTAATGATAGATGATTTAATTGATTATGGGAAGCAAAAGTTTGAATAACAGTGATAGTCATGAATCAGTATTACTGCTTTCCTCTTAGTATGAATATGTGGTCAGTAGGAGTGACTGGTGGGGCTGGCGATCTTCACGCTGTCACACAGGAACTTGTCTTCTCCAGGCCTCATGATTTTACCCTTTAGGTCCTCAGATCTGATTCGTGAAATGGGAATGATACAGTGAGCTCACCCCAAGTATGAGTTTTGCAGATGGAATAATTTAAGCTTGTAGGTTCATTGTTTAAAAAGATTGTCCACAACCTGAGTTTTGCAATTGAAACAAGATTCCCGTGGTCACAGGCTAAAAAAAATTTCTTATTATCTCCCTGCCTTCCAGGGCACCAGGCCAATCATTTCACTGTTAGTGGATAGAAAAAACAAGTTATGTTGACCCTTGACTTCTTTCTGAAAACTAGACAGGAAATAGCAGCAATATTCTGAAAAGTCTTGGGATACAGCTGAGGAGAGAAAAGTCAGTTCTCCTCTCCCCATTGCAGTCTGACATTGCTGCAGCCTCATCAAGGATGTGGCCCCTTTCACTGTATGTGATTCAAGATACTGTGGCATTGTAATATCTTTTTCCTGTCAAGTACTAGATTTGGTTGACCTTTCAGATAATGCATTTTTGTTTGCTTTCAATATTAAGAAAAATCTCATAGAACCTTTTGTTTCCTTTCAGTGTTAAAAAAGTTGTGGGAGGTCATGAGGGTTCATGCACAAAGAACTCCTAATGCAGATATTTCTGTTCCACATCTCCTCCGGGCTAGCCAGTGGCTACTTTTCCCTGAAGACCTGTGCCCAAGGAAAGCAAAAGTTGCCTCTTCTTTCTCCTCCTTTGGTTCAGATTCCCCATAGTCCCCAGAGAGGCTGTGCCTTCCTGCTAGGACCCCTGAGGTGCTTGCCAGTGGGGGCTGCTGGATTTGGGGGATTCCAGTGAAAGCACACACATTGGACACTCAGAAAGCGTTGAAAGGAAGGAATAGATTTAAGAGATGATTTTTGTGCAGTTCTTAAAGAACTGGACAGAAATCTTAGGTCTCTAGGATTTGCCGGTTTGTCTTGCTAGATAAACCAAGTTCAACTTTCTCCTTCTCTTTCCCATAAATTTGTCAGATGGGTCCTGTTATACTAATTACAAACGTAATTTTTCTGGTAGACTCTGAGAGCTTTAAGTAGCTGTTAATTTTATTTTGAACTTAATCTTTTTAGTTTTTAAGCTGATTTCCGTATCAAAGTGGATTCAACACCATCTGGGGTCACATAACTGGCGGTGGGAGGAGGGAACAATTTTTCTTCTCTTTTTTAAAAAAATGTTTTTTTAAAATTGAGTTACATGGTTACAAAGTTGTCATGATTGGGTTTCAGTCATATAATTTAGGAGCAATTTTTAAAATTTAGTGGGTCGGGTGTTTGCCTTGCACATGACCCACGTGGCCAACCTGACTTGATTCCTCCACCCCTCTCGGGGAGCCCGGCAAGCTACCAAGAGTATCTCGCCCGCACGGCAAAGCCTGGCAAGCCACCTGTGACATATTTGATATGCTAAAATACAGTAACAACAAGTCTCATGGTGGAGACATTACTGGGCCCGCTTGAGCAAATCGATGAACAATGGGAGGACAGTGCTACAGTGCTACAATTTTATTTCTATAAAGTACTCTATAATTTTTGATTGCATTTAATATTCGAACACCAATCCCATCACCATTGCACCTTCCCACCACCACATTTCGAATGTTTCCATCCTGAGCCCAAACCCCTGCCCCCAAAGCAGAACCTTAAATAATTTATTTATTTAAATAATGTATTTAGTATTATTTGTATGAATAATCTGCTAAAAATGATCCAAAAAAGGTTTCTTAGAGGAAAGAGTGTGAAAATTGTTATATTTCACCCAGGAGCCAGTAAGCCCTTCTAAAAAAGATTAGTAACATATTGTTAAAGGTTGAGCCTTGTGTGCTTATATCTATATCTGTATAAATATATTTCCCACTAAGATTGGTTGCCTTCTACTTTAAACCCCATCAAATGTGGTGTGCTTCTCCTGGTATATTGGTGGTGTAAAGTACGAGATGTCCAGGAATAGATTCACTCATGGGTGAGACCCATCCAAGTCTGTGGAGAGCAGCTGTGAATATGGTGGCTGTTGAGTTCTGGAGGTTTTCGACTGCTGGGGCTGAATCTGTTGTGGCAGGGAGGGGTCTCACCCACCCACCTCTGGGTTGCCCCTAATGAAATAGCCTGGTGTGGGGTCTGGAGGCATGGCTATGGTGAATCATTCTAGGCTCTCTTCTGAGAGATTGATTGTTGAGTCTCTGGATTATGGCCAGAAACATTTTTTTTTTCTTTTTGGGTCACACCCGGCGATGCTCAGGGGTTACTCCTGGCTCTGCACTCAGGAATCACTTCTGGTGGTGGTTGGGGGACCATATTCCCATATGCTGGGTGTCAAACCTGGGTTAGCCGCATACAAGGCAAACGCTTTCCCTTCTCTGCTATTGCTCCAGCACCCCTGGAAACAATTTTTCAACAATAATATTTCTGAATGTGCACCAGCCCAAACTTAAAAGTCAGATACATTACACGTGTAAGGTGTGTCTGGCAGTGCTTGCCAATGAGACGTTTCTCTGGCGGAAAAGAGATCGTGAGCTAGAGAAGCTGCAGTATCTCCATGGTCTCTCTCCAGCCCGTAACACAGAGCAGAATGTTGTGCAAGTGAATTCCAGCTTTCTGCTCTTTGACCTCACTGGGCCTCTCCAGCATCCTGTTCCGAGTGTTGGATCAAGGGTGCAATAATAACTGAAGTAATCTGTCCCAATTCCTTAGTATCCTGGTGGCTTATTTTATCTTTGGATTTATGTTTACAGTCTGTAAACCTCAATGACAACAGACTGAGAACTTTAGTTATCAGTATTTTATAATGGCCCACACTTGATTTTTTTTTTTTTTTTTTGCTTTTTGGGTCATACCCGGTGATACACAGGGGTTACCTCTGGCTCTGCCCTCAGGAATTACTCTTGGCAGTTCTCAGGGGACCATATGGGATACTGGGAATCGAACCCGGGTTGGCCGCGTGTAAGGCAAATACCCTACCCGCCGTGCTATCATTCCAGCCCTGATTTTTTTTTTTTTTAAGAAACCCAAACAACAGAAACATCAGTTGGTGGTTTGATGTTCGTTGCATGTTCTTTATGCTGACAGAATGTGGGCAACAACTAACAGTTAAGAACTGGCCAATTAAAATGTGATAAATACGCTTGCAGAAACACTCAGCAGCTGCTTCAAGGAGAACTCTGTGGAAAGCTCATGCTATCACACAGGAAACTGGGATATTGTCATGGCCTGGTTCTCTGGGAAACAGACTGAGCTGGCGGACTGAGTTGGAGAATGCTACTGAATAGTGCCCTCAGGATCAATACTTGCCACCAGGCAAAGCCTTATTAAGTTCTGAGGCCGAGACTAATCTTTCATGGTGTTCAGCCTCACTCTGAGTCATCCTTCCTTTTTCATGAAACGTTGTGTGAATTTGTAGCTTTGTGGCTAAACTGGACTGTTCATCCCTCTGCGGATATAAAAGGAAGTATTTAAGGATAGGGGGGTGGTGGTGGAAAGCTGTGCTTCCTACAAGGTCTGCTGACCACCTTCAAGCAGCCTCACCTCTATTACCCGCCTCGAAGACTCATTCACCTTCCCCTGTAGAGAGGAAGCAGGGCCTGTGCTGGCCGCTCCTTTCCCCAGCAGGTCTCAGCTGCAAACGTGCCTCTCAGTAGAGAGAAAATTATACAGGAAACTAAAAGAGCCACCCTGAAAGTGTTTCCACCCCAAAACTCTACACATTTTTCAAGCCCAGCTATGTAAAATGTGTGTGGGTATGTGAAAAAACAAACTGAATGAAGACACAAGGAACAAACTCATCTGTGTTACCAAAGTCAAAGAACAGATCCTCTCACTAAATATTTAGAACCAAATGGTAGTCACTTCCTTGACAGAAATGCCAAAATTCGGGGGACATACTGTCTTCTCTCCCAGCTTTGAAATATTGGCATTTCCATTAATTTTTGTTCATGTCAGACTTGACTTTGTGTCTCCCTGTGGCATTTTTCTGGCATGGTGATGATGACCACAACTGTGTTCAGGTTGCTTTTAGCCATAATGCAGAAGAGGCGGTGGGTATGAGATCAGGCAGCCCTTGGACCACTTGGACTCCCCCCTCCCGGTATGAAATTTCTTCCTTTTTCAGCCCAACAGCTTATTTGTGTGTGATCAAAAGCGAACGGAGTATGAAAAAATGTGAATGGGACAGGGTGAACAGTCACAGCCAAAAGCCTTTGTTCCCCCATAGGGCTCACTCTTGATGTTGGACATCCTCAAAACAAAAACACGGTCCTCCCGTTGTTCATCGATTTGCTCGAGCGGGCCCAGTAACGTCTCCATCATGAGACTTGTTGTTACTGTGTTTGGCATATCGAATATGTCACAGGTAGCTTGCCAGGCTCTGCCGTGCGGGCAAGATACTCTCGGTAGCTTGCCGGGCTCTCCGAGAGGTGTGGAGGAATCGAACTCGGGTCGGCCACTTGTAAGGCAAACACCCTACTGCTGTGCTATCGCTCCTCCGCCCCTCTCGGAGATCCTCAGTTTCAACAAATGTCCAGTGACTGCCCATGCTCTCCCTTACAGTATCATACAGGGTAGTTTGATTCCCCTAAAAGTTCTCTGTACTGCACTTATTCATCCTTCCCTCTACCCTAACCCCCAGAGTATGAACTGTTACAATGCTGTAATTAGTTCTTCAGTTTTTTCTCATGCTCTACTCCATTTACTGCAGTTATCACAAACAATATTTTAGTGATTTCCTTCTCTAAAAATATTTATAGAGAAAAACTGTAAAACTTGCCTGTATTATGTCCAGGACATAATCTACTTATCAAAATTTAATTGTTAAGGGGGAACTATTGACCAGACAAGGAATCTGCGAGTATGAGCAGCTACATGCCTGAGAAAAGACTTCAGGTGACCAGGTGTAAACTGAAGGCGTTAGCTGAGTCATTTAAGGGGAAGTCATGAAGGTCAGCTAGACCACAAAGATAAGTAACACAATGAGTTAGAGGTGGAATAACGTGATATGATTGGCATTCATTCCCCTACTCTCCTACAAAAGGACTGTCAAGAACGGTGTGTGTATATTACCAGACCTCTCCCCGCCCCGACGGACCCAGCCCCAGTAGTCAAAAACCTCCAGAACTCAACCGCCACCACGTTCACAGCTGCTCTTCACACACTTGGCTGGGTCTCACCCATGAGTGAATCTATTTCTGGACATCTTGTACTTTATACCACCAGTATACCAAGAGTATAGTGAGACTGGGAAGTAGTAGGAGGATGCCCAGGTGGAGGAATAGCACAAACACCTGTCCTCTCTGGCAGACAGACACTCGGGCTACCACCCTGGGTAAAGCAACTCACAGCACACAGCCTCTCTGAGATGGGCTTTGGAAGCTTTGCTGCTTCCCACAGTCCTTCCAAGTTGGTACTTGTGGTAGCCTTTCAGATCACTCAGAAACACTGATATCTTTGCTTTCTGAGGCACTTTTGCTCTTTATGTCTACTTAAAAGAGTTCCTAGAGCTGCCTTTATTGTATTTTGAATTAGTTCATTGAGAAAATAAGATGGAAGTCAAAGAGAAGATGAGCATGAGACAGTTCCAGGGATGCCTGGGACAGGAGCATGCAGATGGACACAGGTCACTGCAGGGCCATAAGAGAAACAGTGGACCCAACTCACCAGACTCATTCTTGGCTCAGTGAGTGTAGGAAGGGATGTTGTGATTTCCAGGGACAGCTGCACTGGAAAAGGAAGCTTCCCAGGCTAGGCTGCCTCATGGCTGTCTTGGGTTGTGTCACTGTACAGCGGAGAGGTGATGGTCAGAGGGTCACTGTATCGAGGGAGGCTGGAAGGGCTACCAGTGAAAGTCCAGAGCATTTGTTGGCTGCCTGAAGCCACATTAACTGGAATGATGGATCTGTAAATTCTCTTTAAAACAATCCCTCACAATCCTATGTGGTTGTCCTCCAGAAGTGTTTGAGTCTTATGCTGGCTCATTTGTGCACACTGTGAATACTGCACCAGCTCGCCACATGGCTGCTGGATTGCAGACACGGGAGATGCCTGTCTGATGTCAGGGGGGCGCAATAGTGCATTGCCTTGCACAGGGCTGACCTGGGTTTGGTCCCTGGCACGCCAGTTGGTCCCCCAAGCCTGCCAGGAGTGATTCTGGAGCGCAGGGTCAGGAGTAAGTTCTGAGCAACGCTGGGTGTGCCCCCCAAACAAAAACAAACAAAAACTTTGGCTATTTTTTTAAAATGAAATACATTTTTAGGGCTTCAGCTAAGTATTACTAAATTTAGTAGGAAATCTGGAAGTTTTCCAGATTTTCATCAATTTTATATCTTTACCACAAAACATTTATTCCGAAAGTTAATCCTCTGTACAAATTGGACAGGCAGAGCTCCCAAAACTGGGATGGAGCAACTGAGGAGAGTAAATCACAATTTAGTGAGTGTAAAAGGCACAACAATTAAAGAGGCATTAGCAGTGATTAACAGCTCTGAGTAAGCCCTCTGAGGTTCCAAATTATGCTCTCCTGCTGCCATGACTGTGGGGTCCAATTTGAGCAGGTCGAGTCATCAGCCACAGAAGCCAGGATTTGTGCATTTGCATAGCAATTCCCTTCCCTGCCTCCTTAGCCATTAGGTAAGAAGGAGTAAGAAGTGCAGGTATGAGAAATGAGGGGAGCATACCTCGGGAGTTGTCTAGAGCCCGGGGACTGCTGCTGTGGTTCTCAAGGTGTGGCAGGTGACCGGGCCAGGTGGGTACAAAATTGAGGCAGACGCTACTGCTACTGTCCTCTGCCCTTCGCTCTGGGCAGCACCTGACTGCAGTGTGGCTACTGGCCATTACCTCAGATGGTCCCTGGAGTCTTGGCAAGAGTGATCCTGAGTGATCACAGAACCAGGAATAGCCCTGAGAACAGTAGGGGTAGCCCAAAAGGCCAAAAACAACCAGAAAAGGCCATAATGTGAACTTGGGTAACAGATGAGACTCCAATTCTAAGAACCAGCTTTTATGGATGGGTCTAAGTGGTTCCAAAGTCAGTTTCAGTGGCATGTTGATTGGGAGCCAAGTTTGAGTCTTTCCTGTCTTGCTTTCTCTCTTCCCTAGCAGAGAGCTAGACAGATCGCTGCTATTATTGGGGAAATTGGCACTGTTGTAAAGTGTGCAGCATATGCTCAAGGGCAGTCTGTAATATGCCACTGTGAGACACGTGATGATGTTTTTATCTTCGTCGGTGACTTTTTCAGCTGCCTTGAACATTGTGTCTAACACTAAGACTGGTAATTTCAAAGAAAGGCTTCATGGTTAAAGGCCGTTCTCACTCTGGTTTTCCTACTTTTCATTTTACTTTGCTTTTCTGAACTTCGTTGACATTGTGACTTCATTATTGCCACAATGGTTAGACTCTCCAGTAGGCTTCCAAGAATAAGTTGATGTGTTTTGAGTGTGTTTTTTTTCCCCCTCACTCTGGGTTGGGAGAACCCTTAGGGAATAACAGCGGAGGTGGGAACAGCTAACTAAGTCACAGAAACCTAGACTTCTCTTCATTCTAACGCAACACTAGCAGAGGAACCTACATGGTAAGGTTACTACTTGTCCAGACAAAGCATTTGCAATAGAATGGTTTATGTAGAGACTTTCCTTAGTGCACACACCCAGACTTTTTGCATTTGTTGTGTTCTTGTGGGGGACATGCATTCTCTTCATATTGTTCTGAGATTGTGCTTGGAGTGATATTCAACGAGATAACGCATATCTCTGATCCTAATCACTACATGGACTTTTGTGAGTGTGGATGTATAAGTGCATGTTTACATATGTTTATTATAATTTATTACAATAGAGTTCCTTTTCACATAGCACCTGCAAGTATGAACTGAAAAAATCTTAACGACATATAGCATTTTCTGGTAATACACATACACCATTCTTGACAGTCCTTGTGTAGCAGAGTAGGGGAATGAATGCAAATCTTATCACATTATAACAGCTCTAACTCACTGTGTTATTTATTTCTGTGATCTAGCTCACCTTCATGACTTCTCCTGAAATGACTAAGCTAAGGCCTTTAGTTTACACTTGGTCACCTGAAGTCTTTTCTCAGGCATGTAGCTGCTCCTACTCGCAGATTCCTTGTCTGGTCAATAGTTCCCACTTAACAATTAAATTTTGATAAGTAGATTATGTCTTGGACATAATATAGACAATTTTTATAGGGCTGGAGCCATAGCACAGTGGTAGGGTGTTTGCCTTGCGTGCAGCCAGCCCGGCCTAGCCGGGTTCGATTCCTCCGCCCCTCTGGGAGAGCCCGGCAAGCTACTGAAAGTATCTCGCCCGCACAGCAATGCCTGGCAAGCTCCCGGTGATGTATTCAATATGCCAAACAAAGTAACCACAAGTCTCAAAATGGAGATGTTACTGGGCCAGCTTGAGCAAATTGATGAACAATGGGAGGACAGTGCTACAATGCTTTCTATAAATATTTTTAGAGGAGGAAATCACTAAAATATTGTTTGTTATAACTGCAGCAAATGGAGTAGAGCATGAGAAAAAAAACTGAAGAACTAATTGACAGCATTGTAATAGTTCATACTTTGGGAGTTAAGGTAGAGGGAGGGATGAATACATGCGGTATAGAGGACTTTTAGGGGAATCAAACTACTCTGTGTGATATTGTAAGGAAGGGCATGAGTCACTGGACATTTGTTGAAACTGAGGATGTCTAACATCAAGAGTGAGCCCTAAGGGGAACAAAGGCTTTTGGTTGGGACTGTGTGAGTGGAGGTTCTTGGTGTGTAATTCATGCACCACGGGAGTGCAGGACACTGTGTGGAGAGTGGGGCTTGAGCTGGGTTCTACACGTGTGGTGTCAAGATGCTATATGAAAAATATATTTACATACCGGGCAGGCTTTGAGTCTAAAACTGTGCTAAAGAATGTCTGATGCAAAGTGAATTATGCCCCCTGGCATTTCAGAAGCCTGGAGAAAATGAACTGAAATTCAGTTTCCTGTCCCCAAATGATTGATTTCCCAATCTGGGAGGTCTGTAGGCCCAAACTGTGTTGCTTGCACACATCAAGAGCTACATTCTTGGGAAGTATGGAAAAGTTAGATCTTTGTTTACGCTTCTACTGATACTTGCTTTCCACCTGCCTCTAGGTTTGAAGTTTGAGGAGCTCCAAGAAAGGTTTGGAGAGGAATTCTTCAACATATGCTTTGATGAGAATGAAAGAGTCCTTCGGGCTGTTGGTGGTACATTGCAAGACTTCTTCAATGGCTTTGACGCTTTGCTGGAACACATTAGAACTTCTTTCGGGAAACAGGCCACCCTGGAGTCCCCCTCCTTCCTGTGCAAGGAGCTGCCTGGAGGTTCTCTGATGCTCCACTACTTCCATCCCCACCAGACCGTGGGCTTGGCCATGCTGGGGATGATCAAGGCTGCTGGAAAGAAGATCTACCGGCTGGACTTGGAAGTGGAGCAGGTCGCGAATGAGAAAACGTGCTCTGACGGCGCAGACTTGGACAACTGCAGCTGCCTCACTTTCTCCATCAAAGAATGCGAGAACAGCAACAGCAGGAAGAACCTTGCCCCAGGGGCCTCACAGACGCCCGAGGACCTCAGGATCAGCATCAGCACCTTCTGCAGGGCCTTCCCGTTCCACCTGATGTTTGACCCCAGCATGGCCGTGCTGCAGCTGGGGGAAGGCCTGAGGAAGCAGCTCCGCTGCGACCCCCACAAGGTGCTCAAGTTCCAGGATTGCTTCGAGATCGTGTCTCCAAAGGTGAACGCCACCTTTGAAAGGGTCCTGCTGCGGCTGTCCACCCCTTTTGTGATTCGGACCAAGCCCGAGGCCTCTGGCACTGAAAATAAAGACAAGGTGAGTGGCCATGGATCTGAGCTGGGTGAGGGGGATGGTGGTCTCACACAGTCGCTCACCGGCTGGCCTTGCAGTTACTTAGACGAGAGAGCTTCAAGCGCCATTTACGAAATTACTGGGCCCTGGGTGTATGTAAAAAGATTTGGCTCTGTTCCCAGCCATTTTTCATAGTATCTGCCTCTTCCATTAATTTATTTCAGCATATAAAAAGAAGACATTTATTAATACTAACCACAGTAATTATAAAAATGACAGGACTCACTGAAAACCTAATACTATAAACTCATGAAAATTGCCCTGGTTTGTGAAACTGAGAGAAATGGTGAGACCGATTTCAGTGCTGTGGGGCCGGTGGTCATTTCCTCAAAGGAGCACAGGTAAAGGAGACAGCTGTATCTGGAATAGATTCTCTTCGACGTTTCATAGCATAGGAACACTTTATTCATAACCTATTTCTGTCTTAGAATGCCAACTAATGTATTCCATAAAAAGTCCTGGAAGTCTCAGGACTACTGATTAGTTCTAGCATTGAACTAGAGAGTCATTTCCTTTTTTTTTTCCTTTTTGGGCCACACACAGTGGTGCTCAGGGGTTCCTTCTTGCTCTGCACTTAGGAATTACTCCATTACTCCTGGCGGTGCTTGGCGGAGCATATGGGATGCTGGGGATTGAACCTGGGTCGGCTGCGTTCAAGGCAAAAGTCCTTCCCACTGTGCTATTGCTCTGGCCCCTAGAGAGTCATCTCCACAGGACACGGTCCCTCACTCTTTGAAGGAATACAGTGAACACTTAACATCCTCACTGTGAATTGCTTTGATTCTCTTTTGGGAAAGTCTGGGTTTGTTTTTGTTTCATTTTTGGGCTCACCCAGGTGTGCTAGGGCTCACTTCTGGCTCTGTGTTCAGGTATCACTCCTAGTGAGCTCATACGGGGTGCCAGGGATAGAACCTTGGCTGGCTGCATGCAAGTCAAGCTCCTTACCTACTTTACTATCACTCCTTCCATCCATCTGAGTTATGAGTTATGCATAAATAATAAAAACGCAATTTAAATAAATCTTAGAATAGTTGAGTTTAAGCTAGCATTTTTTTGCATACAAAGTATTTTAAAGAAAGTTCAGCACTTCAGTCAGTAATAAAATGCAAAGAAATAAAGCACATCTATTTTCAGTATGCTTTTAAATGATTTGAAAAGAAGTTATTTTCTGGAATAGACATCTGACTGCACATTCTGTTTTCCGTAAACTTCTCTCTAATGTTTCACACAGAATAAAGTTATTTAAGGCTATTCAGTTTGTTCCGAAGCATTTTGGGAAGCTTTCGGCTGCCAGAGATGACCGCACTGCTCAGGGCTATAAGGAGGAAGAGTAGCAGAAGCAGCCCTCAGTGATGAGTGCCTTGCGGACACTCCTGAGTGCCTGCAACAGTGCCTGAGGGAACTTCCCATGGGCAGAGCTAAAGGCATTTCTCTGGAGTTTCCATAGTATTAGTGGCATCATTCATTAATTCGTGTCACTTTGAAATTCGGCAGAAAATTCTTAATATACCTGAGAAGAATTGGATGATAACCATTTATTCAAAATGACCAAATCAAGTGATTCAGGAGAGTCTTTCAGTAATGACTTAGGAACATACAGGCATAAATCCTAAGATTCTGATTTAGAATATTTCAAAATTTTAGTGTGATGAGTTTTATTTGTACTTATATATTATTTTAAATAATCTTTCACATTTGCTTATATATAAAGTATGTATTTAATAATTCCCCATTTTTAAGCTCTTAACAATGGAATGAGTTGTTAAATGTGTATTTTGGTCCATAATTTATAATTGCTTTAAAATTAGAATTGTACTCATTATGATTTAGGGATCGTTAAAGCTCTTGGTTCTATTTTATAGAAGTACAATATTTGAGTAGGAGGATTTGAGAATTTTGGCCTTTGAAATTGAAGTTAATATTCTTGAAAATATGCCCGAAGTAGAATATATTATTACCAATTTTCAGTGCTTTGTATATCTTTGTAGATTTCAGGAAGATTAATTCAGTTTAAAGTTATTGTTTCAGATTTTCCTCCCTATATTTCATCTGGCTTATATTTCTATTTAATTTATATACCGAGGTAGGAATTAGACATAATGAAATGATGACTCAAATGTCCAGACCTCCTGCCAGTACTAATATTGAGGAGCTGTGCTCATTACGAAGGTGCAGGTATAGCTCGGACCCTCTCCTGGCAGTTTAAAAAGAAAGCAGCAGGGAGCATTTTCAGTGAGAGAGAGGACTGAGCCGCTGCCCCTGTGTTTATGTGTCTGTTTGCTCACTGGGGACACTGGGAGGTCGAAGTGGTGTCAAAGAGTGGGCTAGGGAATCTTAGCAGGATAGTAATGTGATGGCCAGATTCTTTGGTAAAACATGGAAGTAAAAAATTCAAAATGATCCTAGGCATTTAGAAAATGAGGTGAAAAAAAACTTTAAAATAAAATAATCACCTAAAAAAAAATTCAAAATGATGATGGTGTTTTGCTGATCAATTTAACCCTGCTAGATGACCTCCCATAACTTCTTACAGAATACCTGTTCTTAATCATTGTTGCCTAAAGTCTTTAATTATTTGGTCAGCTTTGATAAGAAAGTGCAAATTTATAGTAATTTTGGAAATCTGTTGCAGATGCTGACAGTGAAGACTTTTATGGTGACGTGACTATTTTGGCCATGCACATCACACTAATGAACCAATGTCCTTCCATCCAAAATAAAAACTTAGAATCTAATTGTGTAGCCATATGTCAATTAATGACTTGCACAATGAAATGCTTTGGCTGCACTTTGATCTTTGTCATTGTGTGTTGTCCTCAAGTGTTGGAGTAGGGAATATACCTGCGAACAGTATCACACTGTGGTGATGAGTTACACCTTAGTTGACTGCCAGAAACAAGGATGCCAGGGATCCCCCTCAGATGTGGGAGGAGTTGACTGGCTTCCCTGAAGGAACTTCCCGATGGCTCAGTCTAAACTCAGATTCCTGTGACCTGGTTTCTATGAGCTCTGCAAATGGTCATCCATATTCTTCTCTCTCCTTCTCAGTTTTCTGTGTTTAGCATTCCTGTATTTTCATATTATTTTCCACTTTCTTTCCCGTTTCATCTTTCCTTATCAGATGTTAGCCATCAAATAAATGTGACTGAGTTAATTCATTATTTAAAAAATAGACCAGGGACCAGAACAGTAGTTGCATGCAGGCCAACCCGATTTTGATGCCTGGCACCCATATGGTCCCTCGAGCCTGCCAGGAATAATTCCTGAGCATCTCTGGGTGTGACCCACAAACAAAAGCAAAAATTAAAAAAAGAAAAGACCAACATTTGGAATGAAGAATGAAAAATCAGGCCATACTTGTTTGTTTTGTGTATCTTTCTGATGGTTCAAATCTAATATTGATTTGAGAATTTAGAAGTTCCTTTGAAGCCCTGCATTTGAATTTGAGGGATAAAAATGTTGCAATCCAGCATATGTTTGGGCATTTAGATTTAGTATAAACCAAACACACTGAATCTAATTAGATTCTAAAGCAGGAACTGTGTAGATAGGGATGTCAAAATTGTGTTTCTTCGCATTATAAGGTCACAAGATGTAGAGAAAGTGCCAGCAGGCGGGAGGGAGAATTGTCTGCCAGCCATTATTTTTGTTAAGTTTCTATAGTCTGCGCCTCAGGTTTATTTAACTGGAAATTAAGAAATGGAGACTTATAACTGATATTTTTTCATCTTGTCAGTCTTCCTTTATACATATAAGGAAGTAAAGTAAAGGCCCTCCCGTTGTTCATCGATTTGCTCGAGCGGGCCCAGTAACGTCTCCATTGGAGACTTTGTTGTTACTGTGTTTGGCATATTGAATACTCTCGGTAGCTTGCCGGGCTCTCCGAGAGGGGCGGAGGAATCGAACTCGGGTCGGCCATGTTGGCTGCGTGCCAGGCAAACGCCCTACCGCTGTGCTATCGCTACAGTGATTTGCCTTGCACGCAGCCAACATGGCCGACCCGAGTTCCTTTATGCATATATGTATGTATATATATATATGTGTATATATATAAATAGATATATGGGCTCTCATGAACATGAAGCTTCCGATCATTTCTGGTTTATTCTAATTCAGATATATTTTCAGGGGGCACAGGGGTATCTGATCAATTTTTTAAATCATGACTAGCTCATTCTGTTGTCAAGATTAAGTTATAACAATTCTGATCATTGAGCTGTTTTGTCTTTGATAGTTGTTATGTAATATAGCACTGTAGCACTGTCCTCCCATTGTTCATCGATTTTCTTGAGCGGGCATCAGTAACGTCTCCATTGTGAGACTTGTTGTTACTGTTTTTGGCATATCGAATACATCATGGGTAGCTTGCCAGGCTTTGCCATGCGAGTGGAATACTCTCAGTAGCTTGCCGGGCTCTCCGAGAGGGGTGGAGGAATCGAACCTGGATCGGCCGTGTGCAAGGCAAACGCCCTACCTGCTATGCTATTGCTCCGGCCCAATAATCCATGTAAAATGTCATGTAAAAGGTCAGTCCCAGGACTAAGCATGAAATAAATCAGTGTGCATTACCGTTACTTCTACCCACTATCAATAACTATCTTTTCTTTTCACATACTTCATTCTTCTATCTTCCCCCCATAACCCCTGCCTTACAGTAGACAGAATTGGAGTTGGTAGCTTTCGTGCCTTTTGAGGAACACTCTAAGCCCACTGAACTTTCAGGCTTGCACTAGTGGGTCTGATAAACACTGGAAGTGACTGTGAGATCCTAGGATCACCAGCTGTCACCCCTTTAAAGATATTACCAGGAAGCCAGAGCCATAGTACAGTTTCTGGGTGTTGCCTTGCATGTGTCTGACCCGGGTTTGATTCCTGGCACCCCGTACCATCCCCCTAGCCTGCCAGGAGTGATTCCCAAGTGTAGAGCCAAGACTAAGCCCTGACACAGCCCAATGGGACCCCTAAACCAGAATTAAAATATTCCCAGCCTTCTTTCCAGAGTCACTGGAGTTTGCAATCAAGATTTTATTATCTGTGTGTCTTAGAATCTTTTATGTCCACTTGGCACAGCGCTTTTCTGTGCCAGTGGCTTCCAAAATAAAATGAACTGATTAGCTTAGGCACAACCTGAAGCAGCAGTGGATTTTGAGAAACAATAAATGTGTTCTTTGAATTATTTTCAGTAGCAACGCTTCAAAGAACTTTAATAACATGATGGAAGCAGTCCAGCATTTGAAATGCATCATCTCTGAGTCAGGGCCCTTGCTGTTACTCATCTTCACTTTGGTTTCAGGGACTGAATTAAGAAGAAGCATAACGAGAACACATTTCTTTGCAGCCCCCAGAAGTAACTTTACAAAAGAAGTTTATCTCACTGATCAGGTGCTACAAAACAAATGTTGGGGGTCAATTTTCAAAGTATAAATGAGGAATTAGCCTCTGATTTTATTTGCCCAAATCAGTTTCTAAATGTTCTTTTTAACCCCCTAAGTATATGCCTTTTTTTAAAAGATGACTGAAAAAATTTAATATATTTATTAATCTCATCACTGGTAGTTTGCCAGGCTTTGCCACGGGGCCCATCTACTCTCGGTAGCTTGCTGGGCTCTCTGAGAGGGGCGGAGGAATCGAACCCGGCTCGGCCAGGCTGGCTGTGCTGCAAGGCAAATGCCCTACCGCTGTGCTATCGCTCCAACTGTAGGGCGTTTGTCTGGCTCGCAGCCAGCCTGGCCGAGCTGGGTTCGATTCCTCTGCCCCTCTCGGAGAGCCCAGCAAGCTACCGAGAGTATCTCGCCCCACAGCAAAGCCTGGCAAGCTACCAGTGATGCATTCAATATGCCAAACACAGTAACAAGTCTCAAAATGGAGACGTTACTGGGCCTGCTCAAGCAAATCGATGAACAACGGGAGGACAGTACTACAGTGCTATTTTGTGTTTACATTTCTCTAGACCAGTTCCCTGACCATAAACTACTGTTAATTTTACTCACATTTATTTGAGATATTTCTTAATAGCTTACTCAAAAATAAGTTTTAATAAGTTATAATAGGATCTTGAATAACCAAATTTTACTGATGTAATATTGGTTTTCAAGCGTGTAATTATTGCTGCTTTTGGGGTACATTATCAGACCACATTTAACACATTTAATAATTCCACTAAAGTAAGAGTTCTGGCGAGTTCAGCCTTTTTCATCTCCCATCAATTTTCAACCTTAATTCTGGGGCCAGACACTAAGGGTTAGTTTTTATTAGACATTTTCTAGTCCTCTACTTTATTTCTTTACATACCATTGGTGAACAAGATTATTTAGTGTTTGATTTTCTCCATTGTTTTCACTCAGTCTGACACCCTCCAGTTCCTTCCATGTTGTCACAAAAGGAATGATTTTCTCTTCAAACTGAGAGGTATTCTGTGTAGACACAGACCCCAACTTCATCTCTTCAGCAGCTATTTCCGGTTCTGGCTGTGGAAATAGCACTGCAGTGAACATCGGTGGGCTTGTATCTCTCTGAGTCATTGTTCTTGTTTTCTTTTTGGCCAGATGCTTCTGCACAGGAGTAGAATTTCTTTGGCTAGAAGTGGAATTTCTGGATCAGATGGTAGTTATAATTTTTATTTCTTTGAGAATTCTCTGTACTGTTTCCCATAAAGATTGAACCATTTTATACTTGGGTCCAACAATGATTGTGGGTTAATGAGGTCTCTTTTTTCACCTCATTTCTACCAACACTTTTTTTTGAGAAATGTTTAGTCAGCTCTTATCCCTGTTTTTGTCTTGTTTTGTTTTGTTTTTGATGATGATGAGCTTGGTGTTAAATTTTAGGACTGCTATATGTGTCTTGTACATTGTTTTGTCAGATGTCTGGTGAATTTTTCTCCCATTCAGTAGTATATCTGTTGGAAACCTGCTAGTAACAATTTAAAAAATTAAAATTGAATCACTGTCTTACCTGGTACTCAAAAGTGAACGCAAAGTAAAGGTTTAGATGTTAGAACAAATTATAAAACACATTGAGGAAACATAATAATTTGCCTCCATTGGCAAGAAAAACATAAGTATATAAAATAATTATATCACCTATCACTAAAATTGATTCCCCTTTAAAGTATAATGTGAAAGAAATTACTGTTGAACTGACTGTCTTTTAAAGTAGGTTGAGTTTTGTTCATTGTGGTACTAAGTACAATAGCCATGAATCAGAAATAGCCCAATTGTCTGATGACAGATGAATGAAAAAGTTGTGATATAAATCCACACAATGGAATACTATGCAGCTGTAAGAAAAGATAAACTCTTTCAGTTTGTTGCAACGCAGATGGAACTAGAGAGCATTATTTTAAGTAAAACAAGTTAGAGGGAAAGGACAAATATCAGATGGTCTCATTCATGTGTGGTAAAGGTTAAAAAAAGGTAAAGGCCCTCCCGTTGTTCATCCATTTGCTCGAGCGGGCCCAGTAAAGTCTCCATTGGAGACTTTGTTGTTACTGTGTCTGGCATATCGAATACGTCATGGGGAGCTTGCCAGGCTCTGCCGTGCGGGCGAGATACTCTCGGTGGCTTGCCGGGCTCTCCGAGAGGGGCAGAGGAATCGAACTCGGGTCGGCCATGTTGGCTGCGTGCAAGGCAAATGCCCTACCACTGTGCTCTCGCTCCAGCCCTTGGAATAATAAAACTAGTATTGTTACTGGAAGTTATTGTTTAACTGCTGGCTGACCACTGTTACTGTAGACACGTGCCAAAACATCTATGTGTAGGCTATGTGCAGCGTGGTGACTGAGAGATTAGGGGGTGGTAGGAAGAAAAAGGTCAACAGGAAATGACATAACATCTGTGGTGGAGGGTCTCAGGCCCTTTGGTGAAGGTGCACTGACTTTCTACATCAAACCCACACACATTTAGTACTACTTTAACCATGTCATCTAAACTACAGTAAAAATTCAGGTTTTCTTTTCCTTGCTTTTCCCATACCTTTCAGTGCTCAGGGATCACTCCTGGCTCTGTGCTCAGGGCTCACTCCTGGTAGTGCTCAGGGGACCATATTTTATAATCTTAAGTGTTGATTAAGTTCTTCCTTTGCTAAATTTTAGTATCATCCGTAATGTACTTTAATATTTAAAAATCACTGTCTACTTTTTATTTATATTATGTATTTATACTAGATCATAATTTACTTTTATGGAGGTACATATTTTTATGTAAGGCACTTAGAAGTATCACTTGATCACTTGACTTCCCGTTAATCGTCAATTTGCTCGAGCGGGCGCCAGTAATGTCCCCATTTGTCCCTGTCGCGTGCTAGTGTAGCCCAATGGCGTCTGTTCGCTCTAGGAACATGAAGAGCCTCAAACCGATCGTTCATGATCTTGATGAAGAAGTCTGACCATCTGGTAGGGGAGCGGCCACGCGGTCTTTTGACATCCCGTGGAATCCAGTCGGTAACAGCTCTAGTCCAGTGGTCGTCTTTCAATCTCATTACGTGACCAGCCCATCTGATTTTTGACACCTTGGCAAACGAGACAGCGTCCCTGATTCTTGACCGTCAACGGAGGTCGGAACTCCGGATTCTTTCTCTCATTTGAGTGAAACGTGATATTCCAAGCATAGCTCTTTCTATTCTTCTTTGGGAGACCTGAATAGCGTTCTCATCCTGTTTGCGTAGGGCCCAGGTCTCTGAGGCATATGTTAGTGCAGGAAGAACAGTGGAATCAAAGAGATGTGCCCGGAGCTGGAGGTTCTTTGTCCTCTTAGCTATTTCTTCGACGCTCTTGAAGGCATTCCAAGCCGCTCTCTTCCTCCTGCACAGCTCGGGTGGCAGGTCATTTGTCATGTTGACTTCTTGACCTAGGTACACATAACTGTTGCATTCGGAGATGGTCGTTCCGTTGAGAGTGAATGGGGCATCAGGAACGAGGCTGTTTCTCATAAACATTGTCTTCGTAAGATTCAGCTGTAATCCTACCTTTCCACACTCACGGTCGAAGTCGGCCAGCATTTGTGTCACTTGGCTGATGTTTGGTGTTATTAAAACAATGTCAGCAGCAAAGCGGAGGTGGTGTAGTTGCCGACCATCTATCTTCACTCCCATTCCTTCCCATTCCAGTCGTCGCATGATGTTCTCGAGGGTGGCACTGAAGAGTTTCGGTGAAATGGTATCACCCTGCCGAACCCCTCTCTTGACATCGATGATTACTTCTTTGTAGAATGGTGAGATCCTGGTAGTGAATAGAAGTATAGAAGTATACCTGGAGTATTGAAAGATACAGATCCCGAGTATAAATACAAGTATAGATACAGAGCTTTCAGTACTCCAGCGTTGTTCCAGGACAGTTTTCTTCTACCACTGATTTATGACTGTGATGGTCTGGAGGTGTAGAAATATTAAGGATGCTGTTCTAAATGACTTGCATGAAAATATTCATGAAAAAGAAGTGGAACTAGCTTCAAATATTTGAATCAAATTGATGGATTCTGTGTGTTGTTTATTTTCCCCCAAAAAGGATAAATCAGAATCAAACAGTAGACTGAGAAGGAACCAGATTTTGTTTCGGAGTAAGAGAAAATTTACAACAATGAGAAATATTAATGGAGGTTTATTAATTAATTATTAATTAATTCAATTTTGCTTATGTGATAGTGAGCCATATAATACTTGATGCTTCAAAAGATAGTGACGATGCCTGACGTATATTTTATTGAAGATTCATAGAGGGTAACTCCAGCAACTTCCAAGTGAAGAAATACCCATTAATTTATTATGCTAATTTTAGGTTGGAGCCATAGCAGAGTGGGTAGGGCGTTTGCCTTGCATGCAGCTGACCCAGGTTTGATTCCTCGGTCCCTCTCAGAGAGCCCAGCAAGCTACCAAGAGTATCCTGCCCGCATGGCAGAGTCTGGCAAGCTCCCTGTGGGATATTCAATATGCCAAAAACAGTAACAACAAGTTTCATACAATGAAGACATTACTGGTTCCTGCTTGAGCAAATTGATGAACAACGGGAAGATAGTGCTAATTTTAGGGGAGTGGACTACCATCCCTGTTACAGACTTTTTGCACCATTATGGAGAGCTTCTAGGCTATTTTCCTAGCAGACATAATTTAATCTGATAAAACAAATTAATTTGATTGGGGGGGCTCCCAAGCGGTACTCAGCAGGTGTGGGGACCCACCTGTGCTTCTCATCCAGCCTGGATGCTGGTTCAGAAGCCGAGGGGCAGTGTTGCCTGGTCCTGAGACACAGGAGATACCTGAGATGCCCAGGGGCCGGAGAGCCTGTGGGCCACATCAGGGATGCTTGGGGGATGGTGGATTCCAGGGGTTGAACTCTCACATGCCTCCTGCACTGTCTGAGTCCCCTAAAACTAATGAATTTCTGAAAATAGATTTATCAAATTTATAAATATGCTCAGCAATCTATTCTAAAACAGTGCCTAGCAGGATCCTCCAAAATTTAGCTTAATAATGTGTCTTTGAAATGCCACTAATTTGGGGATATCAAATTGACTAGACAGTTTTCACTCTAAGTTTCTGTGAAAACCTGATTCTTATGGTATATTATACATAAATACAGTAAATTACTATGTTAAAAATGTTTTCTACTTATAGGAGTACTTTATAAGGAAGTTATTTATACTTTCAAAATCTACAAAATTGAATCTTTTGGAAATGCTGAAGTAGTAAACAAGGCATTAGAATATGAATATTCAACAAGCTTATTATTAGAAAACCAATGGCCAAGTTTCACACTTTTAGCTTACTGATAACCTATTCTGTGAGATAATATGCATGTTGGGCTGGAGTGATAGCACAGCGGTAGGGCATTTACCTTGTACGTGGCTGACCCACCCGAGCCGGGTTCGATTCCTCCCTTCCTCTCGGAGAGCCCAGCAAGTTACCAAGAGTATCTCGCCCGCACGGCAAAGCCTGGCAAGCTACTTGTGACGTATTCGATATGCCAAACACAGTAACAACAAGTCTCAAAATGGAGACATTACTGGGCCCGCTTGAGCAAATCAATGAATAATGGGAGGGCAATGCAGTGCAATATGCATGTTATTCTTATGTAATATTTATATTCTGTATAAAAGGGCTGGAGCAATAGCACAGCGGTAGGGCGTTCGCCTTACAAGCGGCCAACATGGCCGACCCGAGTTCGATTCCTCCGCCCCTCTCGGAGAGCCTGGCAAGCTACCGAGAGTATTCGATATGCCAAACACAGTAACAACAAAGTCTCCAATGGAGACGTTACTGGGCCCGCTCGAGCAAATCGACGATCAACGGGAGGGCCTTTACCTTTATAAACTCAAAAGGAAATGAAACTTAGTAAAAGTAATCTTCTCCCTCGCCAAAGTGCTGTAATAATTTGTTCTCCATTGTCCAGACTGTCCTCTTTCTCTCGGACCCTTCCGACAGCTGGGAGCTGGCTGCTTTCACAGATCTCCATTCCTGAGCAGGCTTTCCAGGTCTGTCTTGTTAAGTGCCTCCACATGAGCACTGCCTTCCTGAGTCACAGCGTGTCACGTGTCAGCCCCAGACTTGGTGCGGTGCCCAGACCTCCTGTCCTTGTTCAGCCAGCATCCTCCTGCTTTATTCTTACACACAGGGCTTTTGCACTCGAGTTCATATGATTTAGTTGTGGAAAGGAATGAGGAATTTTGTTTTGCATCAGTGAAATGACTAGTTGCGGATCTTTGGTTGGAATCATCAGACACCACCATGAATGTTTTCTCTGTGTTTGGGGCAGGGCCCTCCCCACTAGTGCCTAGGCCTCTGTGGAGGAACCGAGTCCTGGTGTGGACCTGATAGGATCATTCTCGGCCCGTGATGAGGCCCTGTTTGGCCAGGTTGTGCTGGAGGCCACCAGGGCTGCCCCTGGGGGTCAGATGGGCTCCCGCCCTTTGAGCTGGCTCCCCCGCCCAGTGTTCTCAATAGACACTTTCTTTGGGGCCTTTATCTTTCCACAGACTCACCTGAAAAGAATCAGTGTTCTAGATAGTGAACTGAGTGCTGCCAGAGCTCAGTTGAGACAGCTGCCTCTTGCCTGTGACATAACCATTCAACCCTGCTTATAGAGTCTTCTCGAAGTTGAGGTAGAGAATGCATGTCCGTCTAATTTGTATCCCTGGCTCTCATTCGCTATTTCCCAGGGGGTGGGGGGAGAAGGGCTGACTCTGACTCTGTGCCAGCCACACACCTAACTCGACATCAGGTCCTTCCGTTCCCTTCACTTAGAGTCGCCCGAGACCTGTTTACCATTGACACAAAGACCATTTAAACATTTAAACATTTTTACAAACACCATCAAGCACTCGGTGTGTGATTGAATGATTCGGTAATTTCTGTTTGTTAAGGCTGAAGCATGAGAATAAAAGTGACTGCATTTTGTAAAGGACTGTTTAATTGTGAGATGTTATTAGATAAATTTCATTAATTACTGACTGTTTGAATATTCACTGCTAATATTGAGTAATTTGATTAAGCAGTGTTTATTGAATTCCTGTTATAATTTGCCTAGCACAAAATGAAAATGGAAAAATAAAATGTTACAAATAAAATCCTAATGAAGCGATTTCCTGATACTTGGTCCCTATTTGTGACTAGTTCAATTTCAGTCATACATAATTCTGAACATTAGTAATTCAGTCTATTATATTCTCTTCCATTTTGACATGTTTTTACAACAGATATTCCAATTTTGACATCAAGCTTCTTTAGTCATCTTTATTTTTATTTTTTATATGCTGACTATATTCAGTCATGATTCAAGGTCATTTATTGAACTCTTTATTACAAATGTGGGAGTTCAGATTTGAATAGGGTACATTTTCAGCTCTCAGACTTTATTACTCACCTCCAACATCATGCATGTTTTTTGTTGTTGTTGTTGTTGTCTCACTAAATTGAGAGCCAGCTATTAAACATGACCTATATATTCTCCACCTCTGTTTATTTCATCTGCTATAGTTGGTAGCAAAAGAGAAATTCAATAATCGATTAACTGAATAAGTGGTAAAGGCGATTTAAAAAATTTTAATTATTTAAATTCCTTTTACATGAGGGAATATATCAGAAAACTATGTGCATAAACATTTCTTTTTCTTCTTTGGCCTCACCAGCAGTACTCAGGGTTTATTCCTGGCTCTGTGCTCGGATATTACTGCTGGCACAGCTCCTGGGGCCATATGGGGATTGAACTTGGGTTGACCATGTGTAAGGTAAACGTAAATCTTAAAACAAAACACACACACTGTCCTCCCATTGTTCATCGATTTGCTCAAGCGGGGCCAGTAACATCTCCCATTTTTTTGATACTTGTTGTAACTGTGTTTGGCATATTGAATACGTCACGGGTAGCTTGCCAGGCTTTGCCGTGTGGGTGAGATTCTCTCGGTAGCTTGCCAGGCTCTCCAAGAGGGCCGGAGGAATCAAACCTGGCTCGGCCCTGCTGACTGCATGCAAGGCAAACGCCCTACCGCTGCGCTATCGCTCCAGCCCAAATCGTAAAATCATCACATTTTTTTTGTCCTACCTGGTAATCTTCAGGTGCTACTCCTAGGACGTGTTGCTTGGGGCCCCTTCCCTCCTGGGCAGGGAAACGTGTTGACAGAGGGCCCTTGGTGCTAAACGTGTTCACCACTTAGAGCTATTCCAAGCCCTCACATTCTCCTTTTGCCTTGGAAGTTTAAGCAGTTTGCTACTTCTTAAAATTCCCATTTAATACTTGCAGAAACAGAGGCATGGTAGCTGTGATTTACCACATATTTGGGTGCAGATGACCTTTCCTAATCATCGTCTGCCTCAAGGTTATTTTATACAAAAACAGTTTGGGCAGAAGCAAATTGTCAGAATATGTGGAGTGTGGACTGTTCCAAGCTCACACAGAGTAATTCCTTTTTGTCTTGTTTCAATGATTTTCATTACTTCTTGAGAATTGACTTTGGGCTAGTCACTGCTAAACGTTGAGGAGACAAATGATAACCCACCTGTTGTTAGTGAGTCTCCAGAATACTGCACAGTAGGACGGGGTTCACTGTGTGGACACTCAGTGTGTCAGGGTTTTTGTGCTCGTAGAGCAGTTACTTGGTGCATGCTTGTTTGCTTAATGTTTATCTAGTGCTTTGTATGTGTGAAGCCTTGGATGAAACACTTTATACAATCTCATCTAACTGTTCTGACAGCTGTAGAGACAAGTCACTGTCTTCTTCACCTTATAGGTAAGAAAATTTAACTATTGTATTTTTGGGTCCTTCCAAGAGGGACACTGGCTTGTTGTGGAAAAATTGGAGGACACAGAGAGTAAGAGAATGACATGTTCTTATTGGTTAGGAAAAGATGAAAAAGTTTATTTAAGCTATATTCTTAATATTATGGTTTTTGCTTTGTTTTTTGTTTAACCAAAATTGTTTTAGTCTTTTGCTTATGATTATTACTTTGGAGCTTTTGTTTTGGGTTTTTTTGGTCCATTTTGTGTTGGCATGTGTCCCTAGGAATATGAGGAAAGGAAAGGTCATCTTCGAATATTCCATTTGGCTAGAAGTTTGGAAATATCTCTTTGATCAGGCCCAGTAAGGGTAGAAATCACACTCCAGTTCTGGTCTTGGAGCATTTCAGGATACAGAAAATTGAGTTCAGTATATATGGAAATAATGAGAAATCCATAAACAAGATTTAAAAATAGGTGATTTCTGTGTTCCATTCCTTTTCCCATGGTGTCACATAATTACATTACATTGCACATGACATCCAATCTTGTGATCTTGATAGATTTGACAGGTTTTGGGACATATTGTTTGCATTGGATTGGTTATAAAATGTGAAAAGAGATCAGAGCTCGGATCAATCACAATAGTCTGAATATAATAACATTTTTGGAGAAAACAGTCTCCATGGCTTTCTATTATTAGAATGCCATTGATTTTCAGTATTTAGTGTAATACTGAAGTACCATTATTTAAGTAATTGTAAGTAGGAGAGCCTAAAATGGGGAAAACCATGCATATAACCTTTTGAAAAATAAATGGGATTTTGTTATAGTCAGGTTTATTCAGTTTTGTGAAAAGAAAAAACCCTTAATATTCTGTTCATTTGAACTTAATGCAAATTATTGATTTAAAGCAGCTTACAGAACTTTAATGACAGTGTAAGAGTCATATGTAAGTATCTGATCATAAATTTCTCATTTATTTCCAGTGATATAAGTAAAGCAAGTGTTATGTGAGTTTGCTGCTTATTAGCTCAGTTCTTGTCCAGGTCTGGGTCAAAGTGCCTGACTTAAGTGCCTTGTCTAGTTGAAGGCAACTGTTGATAGCATGACCTGATTTTGCATTACCCATTGTGATGTTATGAAAATAGCTGCTTGTAACTCTGCATCACTTCATGTTGAGTCTCAGAATGATCAGTTTCTCAAGTTTCTCAAGCTCCTGTCCATGAGGTATCTTTTTAGAGACTGCCTCATCCAGCTTGCTTTCCCGTGGGACACATGAGCTTTGGCTCTTCACTTAGTTCTGAAACTTGAATGCCATAATCTTGAGGTGGTCTTGCAGGAAGGGTTGGGAATGTTTGACGCGGAAACCAAGTTTTCATGGTTAAACCTGATTCTCTCTTCTCCCCAGCAAATACATTTTGCCTTACTGCATGTTAATAATCAAGTAGCACTCCCAGCTAATTCTGTTTTGTTTTCGTGGTTTTTTAGGGGTCTTCATGCAGTGATTCTCCTGGCTCTGCACTCAGGGATCACTCCTGAAGGGGGTTGGGGGAACATATGGGGGCCTAAGGATCAAACCTGGGTCAGCTGTGTGCAAGGAATGGGTCTTACTTGCTGTACCATCTCTCCAGCACCCCCCCCAATCATTTCGAAGTAAACTTTTAAATCAGCTCTTCTAGTTGTCTTTGAATTTTATCTTTGTATAAATTATTTACCACTGTTAAACTTCATCTTCCCAGCTTTAGCTTTACTGCTCTAGTTATTGAAATGCATTTAAGGCTGATTCTATCATTAGTATGTGAGCTCTTTTTTCCGAAAAGCCATGTTTTAGCATGCTTTCAAGAGTGGAAGAATGGAAGAGAAGAAAGAAAACAAAAGGAAATCCCTGTCAGAAATACATTTAGGGGCCGGAGAAATAATACAGTGGTTTAGGTACATGTGGCTGACCCTAATCAATCTCTGGCCCAGTTGGTCCCCCAAGCATTTTTTGATGAAGACCTGGAGATCCCCCCAGCACAGCAGGGTGACCTGGTAATCCTCAGAAAAGCAGGGCCTGTGAGGCTCTGCATTGGAGGGGCCTTGGAAGCTTCTGTCCACACAAAGGCCTAAATATGGACTTTTAAAATAATATCTTTATTAATAACTGCTAAAATTTACAGGCAACCAAGATGCCTTTCAGCAGGTTACAATTAGTAAACTTTAGTACATCCAGACAGTGGACTGCCTATCATTTAACTCTAAAAGGAAATGAGTTGAAATAAATGACTCACTTTCTTTTATCATTTTTATTTATCAGGCTGTGACAAGACCCGGGAGAATCTTACATATTTCTAATTGAAAGAAGCCAATCTGAAAAGCATGTAGCATGTATGATTCCAACTATGAAACATTCAGAAAAAGACAAAATTAGAGAGACAATGAAAAGAGAGTGCCAGGGGTTGCCAGGGGTTAGGGAGAAAGGATGAATGTGTGATACATGGATGATGGATCTGGCAGTGAAATTGCCCTGTATGAGGCCATGAGGATGGATTCAGGCCATTGTGTATTTCTCAGAACCTACTGCGTGTGCAACACCAGGAGTGAATGAATAGGAGCGGGAAATGTGCACTTGAGGTGATTATGCAGGACTCATATAGGTTCATGGGCCATAGCATTTGAACCCATCTAGAGAGGGATGCTAGGAAAGGCTGGGCCTGGTAGGGGGGCTGGCAGGGAGAGGAGTGATTCATGAAAATTTCTGTGATTCAGCCTAAAACGGCTTTGAATATTTCACTAAGAATGCCATGAGTCTACGTGAGTGGTGTCTCGCAATTTCAAAGTAGGTAACGAAGACCGTGCCCTGCCTCTGCGTGATTGTCTCGGGACCCCCCAGGTTGGAGCACTGTCCTAGTTTAAAGCGTGCCTGTGCCAGAGGCTTGCTTGAAAAAAAGTTTGGTTGTGGTGAATAACCAGTTTTATGGTGGGAAAGTTATAGGAAATAAATACTTTGAGGTCGAATGAAATTTAGTGCCTCGGGGGAGAAATTGCATAGGGTAATGGGTGACCGTGCTTCTGTATTTTGGTGCAGTAGAATGCCTTGACGGGTCATGTCACACGGAAATGTAATACAAAGAAAATCTGTGTGATTGTTTCTCTTGAGACAGTTCAGGCAGGCTCGGTTGCTATATTGGATCAGGAGAGGAGGCACCGCGGTTGAACTGAGAAAATTGGATCAGGCCTGATGGTGTTGGAGAGAGAAAGAATGAAATTGATTCTGGCTGTGAAAAGCTTTAGAAATTGGCAGGCTTTTTTTTAAATATAATTTTTGGTGGATGCAGTAATGGTTATCTTTAGGATTTTAGTTCAATCAATTTAATATTATGCAGAATTATATTTTATCATTTGGAACTATAAAGGATAAAATGATAGTTTGGAAGTAGAGGAAACTGTTGAATTGGGAGACTGTGGGGCACTTTCTCTTTACTCTCAATAAGGTAGATTCTCAGTGGGAGGCACCAAGTAAAATTTTCTTTTTCTGTAAAGGTGATGGTAGGCCAAATAAGTTTGGGAATCCCTGAATTAGAGACTTCACATCTGAAGAGACATTGCAAGTTCTAGCTTCATAATCAAGATTTATATACATCATTATTATTATAAGGAAAATATCAATTGTTATGAAAAACTGGGACTAGTGGGCATCTGATGGCCTTTGGAGCCTCCAAGTAACCAGTATGAAGGCATTGGTGTTTTAGCTAGAATTGCTTTTGCTCTATCTGTGAAAATGTCAGCATGTAAAAAAGGTAAAGAGTATCTCAGTGTTATTTTTGGAAGCAGTTTTGGCTTGTGGGTTCTCTCAAATTATTTCTGAAACTCCTAGAAGTCAGTGATCGCATTTGAGCTGGAGAGGTTTGGACTGAAGGTTGTCCCATGGAGCAGGACAGCCACACGCCTGCTCTGTCTCCTACTGGAATTGCCTCTACTCCCCTTTTATGGCTAAAATTATATTTTAAAAGATTTTTTCTTTCGATTTTTACTAAGACACTGTAATTTGCAAAGTTGTTCATAATAGAGCTGTTTGAAAAGTTCCCAGATTCCATGGAACTGGGAATATTTCTATGCTAAAGTTTTGTTTTCTCCTTTAGAAAAATTATTGAAAACAAATCGCATGCTTTTTGAAAATAAGGGTAAGAATGAGCAACAATATTTAAAATTAGTGGTGGAAATATTTCATACATTTTCTTAAGATACACTAGTACTGATATAAAACCTGGAGAAAGGAGAAACGGAGGTGTTTGGGGAAATTATTTTTAGAAAGGTTATCTTTAGTAGTAGCAAGGTATTCATTCCGATTTACTCTGGATGCTGTGTTTGAGCATAACTTTCTTCTTAGTTTCTGTACCAAATTGTGCTGTGTAGTGATGGTTGCTGGATCAATAATTATGTTTGGTTTTTGTTAAAACACAGCAATGACCAGATATCACAGAGTGAGACAGGATAGTTCTCATAGGACATATGGGTATATTGTAGGGCTCCATGCAAGTCCTGAATTGTTACTGTACAGAATTCAGCTCATGAGGACTTTTTATGTGGTGAAGGTCAATACGTTTATTACAATTTCCCTCCCTCCCTCCCCCCCCTTTTTTTTTGTGATGCCAAGGCTTAAACCTAGAGCCTCACACATGCAAATCAAGTGCTATATCACTGATCTGCATCCCCTACCCAGAAGGTTTTCTTACAAATAATTACTCCCTGTATTATTTAAAGAAATGACTGCAAATACTTTATTTCAATTCTAGGGGGAGAAAAATAGAATTTTAAACACAGATTAGACAAAACTACTAATTGCTTGAAATTTTTCTCTGAAGCTGTTCTGGCATTCTGTAGACAGAGCCCAAGTCCTTTAATTATGTCTGATTAATTTACAATACATAAAATGCACCCCACACTTGTTCTATTTATCTCTCCATGGAAACAGCATGCATTGTGCTTGTGCTGCTACTAAATTTTTTACATGCGAACATTTCCACTTTTAAATGTAACAATATATTCTTATAGATTATTTTGTCTCATTTGAGCTCTTTAAGGAAATGAAGTAAAATTTAAAGATCTCTTAAAACTGCATTTGGAAGGAAGTAAATTTTCATTGCATAGATTGGTTTCCTTGTCCTCATCAAATGGTTTTTGCTTGTTTATTTTCTAATGCTGTTTCATAGACTTTTCTTGAAAAAAAAATCATATTTGGGAGATCCCATTGGATGCAAAGTGTTTTTTATGTACAGATTCCACAATACATTTTAATTACAACTTTCTTTGAGATTTAATTACTGTTAATTAACACAATTTGAAATATGTGACAATGCATTTGTGTTTGTGTGTTAGTTTGTGTGGGTGGTGGCAGTTGCTAGGACCATACCAGGTGGTGCTATGTGGGCACGGCCCCCCATAGAGGGACCTGTGGGAAATGGTCAATGCTCATGGGCCACTGCACCACTCCAGCCTGAACTTAGGGGCCTTGACAATCATCATGATTATGCTGAGGGACCAGGCCTTTCTTGGTGGTGTTCTGGGGATGTCACGTGGTAATGGGGATTGCTTTCAGGCATTGTTAATGCAAGATTATGTGTTTTGCCACTCCAGCCATGCTCCATATAGTTCTTTAGTGGACATTTTTTTTCTTTCAGTGAAGGTTTAGGTTCACAACGAAGTTGAGCTAAAGAGTAGTTTCACTGCCTTAAGAATTCTCTGTATGACTGGAGAGATCATCCAGGGACACAGGAACTTGTGCTTTATATTTGCCTGATCCCTTGTGGATCCCTGGCACTACCAGAAGAGAGCCCTCAGCACCACTAGGTGTGGCTGAGTATGGCATGGATATACATGGCATATTGTGATAATCACTGTGTAAAATATATGTGAGTGTAGTATAAATATCTCCAAATTCTCCTTGTTGGAGTTTGAAGCATAGTCATAAAACAAAGATGAATGTCAGGTCATCAGATTTTCAGGATGAGGGATGGGCTTTATTTTCAGTGTTATGGGACTTAAAAGAGGCCCGTGGGCACAGAGCAGAGTGACTCTTAGATAGACAGTGCCATTGTGGTTCACTTAAAAAATAATTTGCCTTTTTCTGATAACAAACATATATCAAAGAAAAACATTTTTCCATACCCAAACACCAGCTTGTTGAAGTCCGCTTGTTAGCTAAAATGATACCCCTTGAATATTCAGTTTTCATGGATTCTTCTCGTGAGAATCTGAACGAGAGTTGTCAGGTCTCTAGTTTGGCCATATTTGGGTATCAAAATTAATAAAACCTTAACATCACATCCCTAACTGGTAAGTTGATTTCATTTTTACATTCTTTGTTTACCAAGTATATGGTTTTGTTTTTTTCCTCTGAAATTTTATTATTTGGGAAGTGAATTTTGTAGGGAAATTGCAGATAGTCACTCGAGTTGGACATTCATGCTCAAGGGGCATCAGAGGTTTGAGTCCTTCCTGCATAAAAGTTCCCCAGAATCCTTCTGTGGGTGCCCAGTGCCTCTGGGGTCCCTGCTGACTGGGGAAACGTGTTTCCTCTGGAAACAGAAGCACCAGCACGTCTGGGAGAGAGCAGCGACCTGACATCAAGCAAATCATTTCTACTCTGGGTTGTTTAATGGCTGCTTCCCTCTGAAAAAGCGGGGGGAAAACCAAACAGCTAGGAAGCAAAAGCAACTGTCAGCTTCTTCGGAACTTTAGAGTGATCTCCCACATACCTTTGTGGTTTTTTGCCAGTTTGGGCACTGAACCCATGACTGCCACACATCCCTTAGCTAAGCCACAAAACCAGCACAGAAGATGATGGAACTGTGTTTGTGGTAATGACACTTACCCTCTCAGCAGCATCACTGCATCCCAGTAGGGCCTTTACTTGCTCTCAGGCAGTGTCTGTGACAGAACCACACTGCTGACTGAGGTGTAGATTTCCCAGTTGTATATTGTCACTGAATGAGATCGCTTTCTCTCCTCACTCTTTTCTTCCCCAGTATCGGCTTGACTTTGTAGGTGGTTGGCAGCTCTCCAGTTCTGGTCCTTCATCTGGATTTGATCAAGCTTTGTTTACTCTTTTATCTTGGACCTCATGAGATCAAACTCATTTACACGAGTGAATCACATATGAATACATGAGGGATAGAACTTCCAGAATTTGCTTTATTTTGCCCTTGATATCTGGAACCAGACCAGAGTGATCTGAGGGTAAAAGGTGGCTGGGATAATGGGAGGGACAAGTCTTCCGTGGAGTGAGGATTGAGTTGGATTTCTTGTTGCTCTGCATGCAGACGAGCTCAGGGATTAGCTCTCTTCACCAGTGCTGAGTCACCAGAGCGTGGATCTTCGAAACGTTTTCCTTCTTTTCCAGTATTCTTCTTTTTCTGATTGTTTAGAATATCAGAACAGGCATTATTTTGATATCACGGTGAAACCAACATATCAGTGGCCTAGCTTTTGATACAAAATCAGCTACAAACTGGTCTATAATAAGATTTTATTTGATCTGACTTTTTAGGTTTTGAACTTTTATTCATCTGAAAAATTTATTAAACTTCATTTCTCTTCTGAATTTTTTTTAATGTCCCTTAGTATTCATGCTGATTACATGATCTAGGATTTAGTTTGTTTTGTTCTGATAAATGTGTTATAAGATGCTTGTTAGGTCTATATTTGGTTTTGGATGATACAATACTGAGCAGTAAATTTTAATTGTGTTTCAAGAGGATTCTGGACACACTGAAAATTTAAAGTGACTTATCACTTAATCACTTAATCCCCGTTATTCATCGATTTACTCGAGCGGGTGCCAGTAATGTCTACATTCATCCCGGTTGCGTGCTAGCGTAACCCAATGGCATCTGTTCGTTCTAGGAACATGCAGAGCCTCAAACTGATCATTCAGGGTCTTGACGAAGAAGTCTGACCATCTTGTAGGTGGGCGTCCATGCGATCTTTTGATATCCCGTGGAATCCAATCAGTAATGGCTCTAGTCCAGCGGTTGTCTGTAAACCTCATTACATGTCCAGCCCATCTGAATTTTGATGCCTTGGCAAATGAGACAGCATCCCTGATTCTTGAGCATTGACGAAGATCAGAACTCTGGATTCTCTCTCTCATTTGAGTAAATCGTGATATTCCAAGCATAGCTCTTTCGATTCCTCTTTGAGACCCGAATAGCGTTCTCATCCTGTTTTCGTAGGGCCCAGGTCTCTGAGGCATATGTTAATGCAGGAAGAACAGTGGAATCGAAGAGAGTGTGCTTGTAGCTGGAGGTCCTTTGTCCTCTTAGTTATTTCTTCAATGCTCTTGAAGGCATTCCAAGCCGCTCTCTTCCTCCTGCTCAACTCAGGTGCTAGGTCATCATGTTGATTTCTCGACCTAGGTATATATAACTGTTGCATTCGGAGATGGTGGTTCTCTTGAGAGTGAATGGAGCATCAGGAACAAGGCTGTTTCTCATAAACATTGTCTTCGTAAGATTCAGCTGTAGACCGACCTTTCCACATTCACGGTCAAAGTCGTTCAGCATTTGTGTTGCTTGGCTGATGTTTGGTGTTATTAGAACGATGTCATCAGCAAAGCGGAGGTGGTGTAGTTGCCGACCATCTATCTTCACTCCCATGCTTTCCCATTCCAGTCATCGCATGATGTTCTCGAGGGTTGCACTGAAGAGTTTCGGTGAAATGGTATCACCTTGCCGAACCCCTCTCTTGACATCGATGATTACTTCTTTGTAGAATGGTGAGATCCTGGTAGTGAATTCGTAATAGAGCTCACGAAGGATCCTGATGTATTGAGTTTGTATGCCCTGATTGGCTAGGGCTTCTATGACTGCTTCCATCTCAACAGAATCAAAGGCCTTCTTTAAATCAATGAACGTTAGACAGAGCGGCATCTTGAACTCCTGAGAAAACTCAATGAGCTTAGTAATCGTGTGGATATGGTCGATGGTACTGAATCCTTTTCGGAATCCGGCTTGTTCACATGGTTGTCCTTCATCTAGTGTTCTGCTAATCCTATTCAGGATGACTCTAGTGAACAGTTTGTAGATGACAGACAATAGGCAGATTGGGCGATAGTTGCCAATGTCGTGGATGTCTCCCTTCTTGTATAGTAGTACAGTCCTGCTGGTTTTCCATTGGGATGGAACCTTGCATTCAGACAGGTAATGTGTGAAGAGCTGAGCCAGTATATTGATGAGTAATGATGGTAAGTTCTTCAGGTGTTCAGGTCTGATCTTGTCTGGGCCAGGTGCTCTTTGTTTCTTTACCGACGAGATGGCATGTTGGATTTCGGAAGGGAGAACATTGGGAACGACATATCCATCATGTGGAATGTGGTATGTGGGCAAGTGGACGTGGCTATTAAAGAGATCTAAGTAGAAGTCATGAATAATCTTCTCCATTGCCCTTCTGGAAGATGTGATAGATCCATCATGATGTCGGAGGGCAGTCATCTTGGTCTTGTAGTTGGTGAAGGACAGGCGGGCATTACGAATGCTTTTCCCAGCTTCTGCCGCATCTACCAGCACTGCTGCTCTCCTGTTTTTGAGGTCATTCTTGATGGCTTCTCTGCATTGTTTTGCCAGCTCGGACTTTCGCTTGTGGTTGCCTGAGGCATGTGCCAAGCCACGTTGGCGAATAAGTTCAAGAGTGTTCGAAGAAAGGTGGTTTTTTGTGGTTATCTCTCTCTTGGCATTCCTCACACAATCATGGAGGTGCTGAATCATTCGATCGTATTCCTCATCAATGTTGTCAATGACAGCATCTTCCCATGTTGCCGCAACAGAGCCAAAGAGCTCCCAGTTGGTGGTCGTTCTGGGAGTCCTCTTCTTAAACTAAATGCATAAACTAAAAAGATAAGCCCTTTTGTCTTTTTTTTTCTTTTTGGGTCACACCCAGGGGATGCACAGGTGTTACTCCTGGTTCATGCACTCAGAAATCATTCCTGGTGGTGCTCGAGGGACCATTTGGGATGCTAGGAATTGAACCTGGGTTGGCCGTGTGCAAGGCAAATGCCCTACCCGTTGTGCTATTGCTCCAGCTCTCTTTTGTCTTTTAAAATGAATCATGCATTGAAAAAGTTTTTACTACTCTCAAGTTGTATCATTGTTGAAGGTTGTCGCTGCAACAGAAGATTGTCTTGTTCATCTGCACTTTATAAAAGACTCCCCTGTATTTTTCTGTGGAGCTGCAGAGAATAATTCTGTGTCAACGAAGACAGGTTACTGATCCTGTGCATTTGAATGGGCTGATTTGGTTCTTCACATTGCTAGTAATGAAGATCAGGAGACTACAGATCCGAGGAGAGCTGCTGTAGCATGGGGTGCTCAAGGTTGGGATTAGCAAAGAAAGGGAGAAATTCTATCACAAACTCTAAAGATACAGATTTGTGGACTCGGCTTAGCAGGATCAACTTGCAGAGTGACCCAGAATGTTTTTCAACAGCTTATCCACATTTTCTTCCTTAGATTTAGCTGAGCATGGAAAAATCCATTCTCTCCCAAATCCTTTTCAGATCACCAAGTCTATTTTGATTTGAACAGTCACAGGGACTTGCACATTCCTGTAATGAAGCCACAGTACAAAAACTTTGGGGTATATTCTGGGATTTATTAGTCTGCTAGGAGACATGTTCTTTCTCTGCTTCCTTCCTCCTTATTTTCTTCGACCTTCCCACACCACCAACAACCAATTTGTTCTCTTCGGCTTGAATTTGAGTTAGAAATGATATAGCCCAGCTTTTTCAGTTGAGGAAATGAATGCCTAGGAAGGTTCAGGGATGCAGAGATGAGAACTAGACCCTAGAATTTTCTGATCTGGTCTTTTTATATCTTATATAATGCCTAGTTATGATAGTATACTATAATAAGAGTACAAACAAATGCTATAAGCCTTACCATACACATACTGAACATTTGCTTTTTATTGTCTGTAGGATTTTTATGTGTATCAGCTGGAGCAATAGCATAGTGGGTAGGGCGTTTGCCTTGCACGCGGCTGACACGACCCACCTGAGTTTGACTCCTCTGCCCCTCTCGGAGAGCCTGGCAAGCTACTGAGAGGATCTTGCCCACACATCAAAGTCTGGCAAGCTACCCGTGGCGTATTCCAAACACAGTAATAAGTCTCACAATGTTACTGGGCCCGCTCGAGCAAATTAATGAACAACGGGAGGACAGTGACAGTGACAGTGACATGTCACTTCATTTTCAGAAGTTAAAAAAATCCCCAGTAGAAAGGATTTAAATCTTGTTTCTCTTTAGCTTCCCTCTGATGACAAGTTCACCTTTGAAGCCCAGGCAGAGATATGGGGTTGGGGACTTTAGTCCCTCCTCTTGTATGACACAGAAATGCCCCGATTTCAATTGTTCTGTCCTCCCTTTAATTTATAATTCTTTTATTTTTTTCAAAAGAGCCCTTTTCTAGGAGTCTGAAAAAGAACAAATACGGAAGCATCCTCAGCACCTTGGTGCTGTGCCCACAGGGCCTCTCCCTCCCGCACTACTCTCAAACCCAAACCTTCAGGAAGAGCCTGAGAACCAGGTGTTTGTGGCCAGGGACACATGGAACAAAATCTCTGTCACTTGAGCAGAGCTGCGCCATGGATCATTAGCCGTGCAAGGGAGAAAGAATGATCTTGTTTTGCGTTTGCTATTTTCTTGGGTGTTGGCAAGTCTTAGATATTTCTTTTCTCTTAAGTATTTCTCCCTTCACTTTTCACAGTAGGAAAGACTGTTTCCTCCAAAAGTTACAGAAATTTCAGAGCTGCTGAGAGAGGAGAGATGTTTCTGACAGGGATTGAGGTTGACAAAACCTTGGGTGACAGTGCTAGTCAGAGCCACCGTTTAATCTCCTTGCTTATACTGCAGATGCATATTCTCTTGTCTTTGTTTTTTCTGTATCTTATTACATCCTTGTACTGTTCCTGTTAAAACATTTTACAAGGGAGATACTCAGTACTTTGTTGGCGGCTTGAGTCCCAGGTCTGAGTCTGGCACGTCTCTTGACCTCAGAGCTCACCGTTTGTCCTCTGCATAGCTTGCCCAGCTCTGTGGACAAGCGACTTTCTCGAGTATCTCAGGCTGCTGACAGAACGGTGTGAACAGCCGGTACCAGCCTTGCTTTCTTGCTGAGCTGGAGGACATTTCCGTGTCTACTGTTAGAACCACGCACTTCCTTTAAAGAGGAAGAAAAGGACCTGTTGTATAATTTCTCAGCTATTATAGATTTAAGCAAAGATTTTTTTCCTCCCTCAGTGCTTAATGAGGAAGACACTGCAAATATACTTAATACTTGTTTAGAAAATTTTCACTTTTCACTCTTAGTTTGTCAGAAGATTATTGTCCTACAGAAAATTGAACATAAACAGTGATTTTGACTCAATTATACTTGTTTTTAAAAAATGAAATAAAACCAAATTTTAGATAAATACAATTAAGAAAATAAAATGGAAAAGAGACGGGAAGTGCTGGAACATGTGCCTTCCACGTGTGAGGCCCTGAGTTTGATCCCTGGCACCACCCGGCCCCCTGAGCAGCCTCCAGTTTCACCCTGCTCGCACCCCCACCCCCCCACTCCCCCCCTGGCCCCAGCACTGCTCTGAGTACAGAACCTTGATATACAGAGCCTGGCTGCAGGGACTCTCCCCACTCCGTGCCTGCAGGCACTACTGGTGGAGGGAGGCCCTGATAAAAGGTAAGTTAAGGGCCAGAGTGTCTGCCTTGCACGTGGCAGACCCAGGTTGAATTCCCAGCATCCCATATGGTCTCCCAAGACCCTCCAGGAGTAATTCCTGAGTTCAGAGCCAGGAGTAAGCTCTGAGCATTGCCAGGTGTGACCCGAAAAGCAAAACAAAAAAAAAGTAGAATAAGAGTATTACCTAATTTATGCTGGGTCGTATAAAACTTGTCCCTGTAGCACTGATTCATGTCACTCTCTTCCTATATTAATAATCATTATTATTATTTGCCATGTAATTCTATTGCACTCTCAAAATACAGTTCCTTGAGAACAAGACTCTCATAATTGCATTTTATTGTCATGTCTTTTGGCTTAATAGATATTTAGTAAATTTTTATGGATTCAATAATTACTTAAATCTATTGTAGGTTTTATTAGCACTGTATCCTTGCTTGCAGTTTATTTCTTTGCAGGGTAGAATAATATATGTATGAGCTTCAGCTGCACAAATACATAAATTAAGCATGGATGGCCAGCTCAAGTTAAATATGAGACAATATTTATTACCCTCTGGTGGTTATAAATTGCTCTCTTTTAGGAAAGTTAATATTCATACCAAAAAAATAGCAAATCTTAAACAAGCCTTAACTCAGACTGAAGTTGCTAATTCAGAGCAACCTTTCTTAGCAATTAAGTATTTTTGAATTCAATTTTAAGAACACAGCTACTGAAAGTTTACCTTTCATTTTAATTTGAATTCATTAATTTTATGTAATGTCAGTAGGTCAAGTTTTTATAACAATAAACCACAGTCCTAAATATTAAGACAAAAGGCCATATATATATAAATATTTAATATTCTATATAGATTATTAAAATATTTTAATTATATACAGGAAAAAATTGTTCATGATTGGGTTTCAGTCATACAATGTCCCAATACTCAACCTTTCACCAGTGTATGTTTCCCACCATCAAATGTCTGCAGTTTCCCATCTGCTACCCCCTCAACTGGCCTCTATGGCAGACACTTTTCTCTCTCTCTCTCTTTGTCTCTCTCTCTCTCCCTTTCTCTGTCTCAGTCTGTCTGTCTTGTTTTTTTCTTTTTAGGCCCTGTAATTTGCAGTACAGGTACTGAAAGATTATCATGTATATCTCTTTATCTCCTTTCAGCACTCAGTTCTTGTCCAGAGTGATCATTTTTAGGTATCCTTGTTATAGTGGTCCCTTCAGAGCTAATTTTAATTTAGATTGTTTTATATTTCATAATCTCTTGCTACTTAGATGTGATCAGAATCCTCAACTGTTGCGTAGCTATTGCTCTAATAAATCATATTAAAATCATTTATTTTGGCTGTATTTTGAGCCACACCCGGTGGCACTCAGGGTCCACCCCCAGTTCTGTGGTCAGGACTTGCTCTAGGGGTGCTCGGTTGACTGTAGTTCCCCGGGAGTTGAACTGCCCTGTCTAGAGTGTGCGCTGGCCTGTTGAGTGTCTCCCTAACCCAGACTGTTTGCAAGTAAGGTGTTAATCAACGACTCTGAAGTTAGGAATTAATGAATTCCAAGATCATTTTTAGGAAAGCTGCCTATCTAACAAGAGGTGACTTGGGGTAACATCGAAAGTCTGGACTCAAGAAGGTGAAGGGCATGTGGATATTGCTGGTTGTTAGATGTGGGACTAAACCAACACTGGATAGATAGTGAGAGCTCCCACCGCACCAGTCTGCAAGGGGCGTCACCAGCAAGGCCAAATATGAATCCTGCCTTTAGCTTCTCCATGAAGTGCCCATAGACAATTTTTCTGATTGACTGTAATCTCGGTGTTCTCCTTTGTAAACTAAAGATAATGATGGCTCCTGTTTCACACACAGGGTTGTCCAGGGGTTTCATTGGGGCATCTTGGAATGAGGCTTGGGCCAAACTAAGTACGTAATCCTTGCTTCCATAGCAGCGCCAGAGCACCTTGCAACAGTCCCTGCTATGGCTCCAACTTTATAGATGTGTGTCATTCCGAGTTACCTCACGCCTCCTATTGTTCGCTGCCAAGTAAACCTGTTTATTTCTTCAGGTAGCTCTTAGAAGGAAAACAAGTTCATTATCTTAATTCTTTACTAATACACAAGCCTCTGGTAGAAATAAGTCTTTAAAATTTATGTTTTAAGGAGAGGTTTCTTATTTTCTTCAACTTAAACCCATAAGTTGAAGTCAAGGCTACAGATAGTGCATGAGGAAAAATTATTTTCACAGTGATTGCTGTCAGGTTGGCTGGTGCTTGAAGGTTTACCTCGGCGGCTTGACTAATGAGTGGTTTGGGGGCCAGGAGAACAGTGTCTGGCTTGATGGAGCATTATGTGTAAACCGAGCACAAACACCATTCTCGCAGCTGGATAAACGAGTGCATGAATCCATTTAATCCTGCATTGGGACATATCGGAAGATGGTATAGTAGCCCATTTAGGTAATTATCTAAATAAGAAATAGGGCATTATGGAAGTTACTTGGAGATTGGTTTTGTTTTCAAAACAGCGACAACACTGTGGGGACTGGTCTGAACTGTTTCTTTTAAGTGAAAAGGACCAGACAGCAGGTGGTTTTCCCAGAAAGACAATTCAGTTGGTGAGTGGGGAAATTGGTAGCGTTCTGACGTCGGCTTTCTGAGATGTGGAAGAGAGGAGCGGGGTCTGCGGCAGACACATCCCAGGCATTCTGACTGTCCTCACATGAATTTCATCATGGTACAGCCCAGAAATGGCATACACAATGGGGTCCAGTGGAATGGCACTTTCTGGGTAAACAGAGCTTTTGAGTCTATTATGTCACTTAATCTTCAGAAAGCTTCCTTGAGCATAGGTAAAATGGACAGTTTTACTTTTAAATTATAGTTATGGATATGGGATAGACAAAATTCATACAGCTTCTTCTCATCAGCACAAAGGAGAAAATTCAGGCCCTCTTTATTCTCTGGTGTTCTTTGTATTCAAAGACCATGAGGTAGCAAAGCAGTGCTCCGGCCTCACTGGTGAGTTCTACACTTTTCAAGAATTCACGCTAATTCAATCTCTTGTGTGTGTGTGTGTGTGTGTGTGTGTGTGTGTGTGTGGAGTGGCACAATACTATAAAATTAGTTTGTAGTTGTTGCAAAGTTCTCAAGTCAACTATGAAAAATCCACCAAGTCTCTCAGAGGGCGAATGTTATGTAAATCTTTGAAAATAAAGATAATGTAGCCTTCTTGATGGCATGCCATATCTTCCTTCCTCTGACTTTGTTTCACTATTTCTTTTTTCCATTATAATGCCCCATTGAGGTTGAATTATCAGTTCCTTTGCCGAAATCATCACCTGAATTCGGTACTTAGGGCAGGCATTTCTCAAATCCTAGTTGGAGCCTTCTTTTTCTTTGGCACATTATAAAGTGACTGGAAACACAGCTAAGGGATTTGTTCTGAGATTTCTTTTCCCCTGGCCTTGTTTTCCCTTGATCATAGTAGCGCCAGAGGTGCGGTGCTCAGTCCACAAATGTGGCGTGGTACTTGCCAGGGCCATACGTCTGCACGCTCAACTTGGGTCTTGGCTGCGAGTTGCAGGAATTCGATGTATTGCAGTGCTGGCACACATGTTCTTGCTGGGCGTCACACAGATTTAGTTGCGGTGCTCCATGGGGCTCCCCACCAGGCACACCCTTGTGCTCTGAGGACTGTACCTTCTGTTGCTGTTGAGGGAAACCAGATAGCAGATTGCCAAGATGGTGCTTGGTGCATGTGTGTGGCATCAGGGATCAAAGTCAGGGGCTCAGACATACATGCCTGTAGCAACTGAGTCTAGGTCCTTGATCCAAGCGCCAGGTGGAGTGATGACCAAGGAGTGTCCACTTCTTTGCTTGTTGAAATATACCCAAATAAATTTACCAGAATGGCTACTTCCTCCACTGCAAGGATATCAGCCCAGACCACGTGCTACTAACCAACCACTGGAATGCCACTTTTCCCAGAATCTGCACACACGCAGTGGTGGTACAAATAGGGTGTCAGTTTGTCTAAGACCTGACAGTTAAGTGCACACATGAGCTCATCACTAAGTGTTTTTAGTTGGATATGCCAGTTTCTACACCAAGGGGGATGGGTTGAGTATTTATCCATGTGCATACCTTATATCTATCATCCAAATATGTTTAAGTGTTTTAAAACTTAAGAATCTTTTCTACTTTTACAAGGCTCATTATTTAACAGAAAGCTTTTATCCAGAAAGAGAAGCGATTTCTAAAAAACCTTACCTTTTCAAAACTGACTTCCTAGAATTCCAGACAAAGTTAAAAGAATAAATTTTTTCACAGCAAAAGTGAAACACTAGAGATGTTATAAACGTAATGACATAGCATAGTAATCTAAGATCATATTTCCTATAAATAATCATATACTTTAAAAGTTTTCACAGGAAGCTGTGGGCCGGTGGCACTTTTTTTTCATTAATAATGATTTTTCTTATTTGAGTTGTGCTTTTGTCAATGCCAGTGTACAATTGCATAAAGAGTTACACAAACATTGTCAGTATTTTTAAATCCTATCTGGCTTGCAGCCAAATTGTTACCTAAGTGAATGTCTTTTTCTCCACTCCTCTGGGAATCCTGTCAGGGGCCTTTCTGTGGCCTTTGCTCTCCCCATGGAGAGCAGGCCCCCAGACAGTGGTGATCCGAATGGGTTTTGACACTACAATATAAGGCATGGGTATTGGAGACTACAGAAAGACACAGGTTTTTCACGCACAATTAAATGTTGCTTGAATGAATAAATGATGCACGAATATGATGTTCGTGTTCTCAGTGCCCCTTCCCTGAAGGGAATCTTACTCGTTTAATATTATTTGCACATGTTTCTCAAAACTTGATTGTTTCGTATCCACAGTCTGCACAGGCCAAGTGTGTGCTGCATGCCTACTGTTTGGGCTTACATGTATTCCCCATACAGTGGCTTTTGACCTTGAGGCATGTATTCTAATCTTTCCTCCGCTTAATCCTCAAGCTAACTCTAGTTGGAAGGCAAAAGGAAATATTTCCAGATTTCTTAGCAGCCTCTCCTTCGTTTCTGTTATGACTACGAGAACTCTGTGATGCTTTCCGCCCATTTTTGAGTGTCTGCATAATAAATAGAACAGGGTCTGTGAATTTGAATGTTTTTAATTAGTTTAAGTAATCAGCGTCCAAGCCCTCCCCTATTCGGTGGTGATTTCCTGTACTTATTGCAGTGGCTGCTGTTCTGGTAAATTAGATTAGTGTTGACCTTCATGGAGACAGAGTTAAAAGTGATTGCTGAAAGTCAGTAATTTTCTAGAACCATTCATCATATTCTTGCCTGTCCACTTAATAACTTGGTGGCGTTTCTCATTTTCAAGAGTGTTTATTTCCCTTAGTGTCTTTCAAAATGTGTTGTTTATTGTTTTGCCTGTCCTTCCTTAACCTCTTCTCCCATGATAACCAGGCAAAATTGCTGGAAAAGAAGAAACCACAGTCTATCTATATATCTTTCAGACATTTCTGGGGTTCTTTCTTCTAAAGATTGAAATTTTAGTTAACAGTTCATCTTTCTTTGTGCCTCATAAATTTACCAAGGGCATCTAAAATAAAACATCCATTTACATAGCCTCTATTGCAGGGACTCAGATGATCTCTCCTTCTGTTGGGTACACAAGGCTCTGGTAGTTGTATTTGTTTCATCTTCTATTGCAATCATATATGCGCAGCCT
The DNA here is from genome assembly GCF_029834395.1 of Sorex fumeus. NCBI lineage: Eukaryota > Metazoa > Chordata > Mammalia > Eulipotyphla > Soricidae > Sorex > Sorex fumeus. The sequence goes on along the minus strand of NW_026606085.1, from coordinate 14,016,944 downwards.
TAGTTATGGTTGAATAATAAGAATATTAATAGTGACTGCTATGATTAAACATTTCCTTCGGGATAGACACTTGGCCTGAAAGATCTAATTTCCTAGTCACTCTGTAGTGAAGGTAGTATGACCGTTTATCTCATCTATGCATATGTATAGAATTATATGTATGTTTATATCTCTGGTTTTTTGGCTGATGCTTAAACTATTTACGAGTGATGTATTTTTGTTTGGGGGTCACATCTGATGGTGCTTAGGGCTTACTCCTGGCTCTGCACTCAGTGATTCCTTCTGGCGGAGCTTGGAGCACCAAATGTGGTGTTGGAGATGAAACGTAGGTTGACCATGTGCAGTCCCACCCAGTATACTCTCTTTCTGGCCCGGATGGTTTTAGTTATTTATTTAATTAGAAGGTTATTTCCATAAAGAAAAGTCTAGCAAATTATTCTGGTAAGTAATATTGCATTTCATTTTTCTTCTTGACAGTTTTTTCTGTCATTTAATGCTCTTATATATTTGTTTGAAACCAGTCAATTTCTCATTCTTTGTGACTTAATTTTTATTACAAAAGTACCTGAAGCATTTAAAAAATCCAATCTTGAAATTTAATAGCCTTTTCCCTGATTCATTTCTACACAGAGATTGGATTTTCTCCTTATTTCATTTCACAGAAAGTTTCCTCTACTTTGTCTCTGAGTAGTTTTATTATTTAGCTATCTATTTTAGGAAAGTGCAACTTATATTCTAACTATATATTAGTATAAAGTTCACAGAATAAGAACAGGTTTATGTGTAGATTTCTAGGTAAACACTGTTGAAGAGGTTAGAGGTTAAAATATTCAGAATTCCACACAAAACGCTTTCCCTCTACATCATTTGAACATGCATCAAAAATTAAATAGTCCAACTGACATTCCTCACTTTCCCACCAACATTTTATTTCAAAAAAATTTGAGGTCCCTTGAAAGCTGTAAACCAGAACAGTTTAATTTTTAATGCGTAAATCCATTGATTACTGACACTCATTAATAGGAACTAAATTCCACCATTATATCCCTCAAATATATTTACCACCTATCACCTGAGAACAAGATTAGTTTATACAGTCAAGCTTTGGAGTTTAACTTTGGAAGTATATTGCCTAAAATATAACATATTCAAATATTTCTGTCTTAAATATGTTGATTATAGTTTATCCTGTCTAGAATCCAATAGGGCACTATACATTGCATTAGTTTACAAGACTAATTATCTTCATCCAGAACAGTTTCTCATTGTTGTTTTTATGACAGTATGTTTTCAGGAGTTAGACCATCTGAATTTTTCTGATTTTTCTAAAAGTTAGAATAAAAGTTTATGGCAACAATACTGGGTGGTTACTGCATTTATAGTATAGCAAGGTAAGGTTGTCCCATAATTCCTAATATTAAACTTAGATCACTTGGTTAAGTTGTTGACTTCTAGATCATTCCATTGAAAACAGTGTTCATTGATTTTTGATAGGTTATCAGCTTGACCCCCACTCTCGGAGAGCCCGGCAAGCTACCGAGAGTATCTCGCCTGCACGGCAGAGCCTGTCAAGCTCCCCGTGACGTATTCGATATGCCAGACACAGTAACAACAAAGTCTCCAATGGAGATGTTACTGGGCCCGCTCGAGCAATCGATGAACATGGGAGGGCGTTTACCTTTACCTTTACCTTTACCTATCAGCTTGACTGGGTTGACACTTCCGATACTATCTGTGTTAATTTCAAGTGCCTTTCTGTGGATAAGTACAGAATCCTTGCTGGGATCTGTTATTTTCTTTGGTGAGCTTCTGATTCAACCCCCTGGTCTTCTTGAGTCACGACTGTATCTTCATTATAAGAATCTCTAACTTCCCCAAATATTTGAGGCCTCTGTTTAGTCAAGATTAGAATAGAATATCTTTAATGCAAAAAAGAAAAGAATTAATGTCAGTAGAATACCAGGAACACAGCTAATGTGGATTTTCACCATCATTACTCAGGTGGATAACGTGGCTCTGTGGGGGCACTGCCTTGATGGGGTAAGTAGCCCCAGGGGCAGTTGGAGGGTGCTGTATCTGGTTAGCTTAAAGAAGGTAGATTTGTTCTTTTGGATGTGGGCCAGTCTCTGTGGTGTGAAATGATATCTCATTGTTGTTTTGATCTGCATCTCCCTGATGATTAATGATGTAAAGCATTTTCTCATGCCTTTTAGCCATTCGGATTTCTTCTTTGAACAGAAAATTTCTGTTCATTTCGTTGCCCCATTTTTTGATGGGGTTGGATGTTTTCATGGATGGTGAGAAAGGGACCCTCCTTCATTGCTGGTGAGAATGCCGAATGGTTCAGCCCTTTTGGAAAACAGTATGGTTGATTCTCAAAAAATTAGAAATTGAACTCCCATTTGACCCAGCAATACCACTCCTGGGAATATATCCCAGAGAGGCAAAAAAGTATAGTCAAAGTGACATCTGCACTTGTTTGTTCACTGCAGCACTGTTTACAATAGCTAGAATCTGGAAAAAACCTGAGTGCCCGAGAACAGATGACTGATTAAAGAAACTTTGGTACATCTACACAATGGAGTGCTATGTAGCTGTTAGAAAAGATGAAGTCATAAAATTTACATACAAGTGCTACTACATGGAAAGTATCGTGCTGAGTGAAATGAGTCAGAAAGAAAGGGTCAGACATAGAAATATTGCATTCATCTGGGGAACATAAACAAAATAGGAAACTAACACCCAAGAATAGCTGAGAAAAGTACCAGGAGGTTTACTCCATAGCTTGGAGGCCAGCCACACACGCTAGGGGAAAAGGCAGCTTGGATAGAGAAGGGAGCACCAAGTAAAGGGTATTGCGAGGATCCTCCCAGGATGGGAGATGCATGCTGAAAGCAGACTATAGACCGAAGATGATTTCCACTCAATGCCTCTTTTGCAAACCACAGCACCCAAAAGGAGAGAGAGGACAAAAGGGAATGCGGGAATGCCCTGCCACAGAGGCAGGGTGGGGTGGAGGGGGTGAGGGGGTGGGAGGGATACTGGAATCAGTGGTGGTGGAGAATGGGCACTGGTGGAGGAATGGGTACTCGATCATTGTATAACTGAAACCGAAGCGCAAAAATTTGTTAAGTCTACAACTGTAGACTTACAACTGTACCTCATGGTGTTTCACTAATAAAAATTTTTTAAAAAAAGAAGGTGGATTTCCAGAGGGCACAAGTGAGCGTGGAAACTCTGATCTTTGCCCACCTGTTCTTCACCTTCTTCCACTGGGAGGGAAATTCAACCAGAGCATGAAGAACCCTAAGGGAAACAAAAAGAGCCATGCAACATGTTTTTATCCAGTAAAAGCCTTGGATTTGGTTCCCTTCAAGAAAAAAAATCAAAAGGCATGCCCAATTACCAAAATTAAAGCCATTCCAAAAGATAAGGAGCCAGCAGTATCCTAAGCCTCTGAAGTTGATTTATTGCAAGTAAAATGAAGAGTATTTTTAGAAAATATCTTTCTCAAGGATTTGGGGGGATTATTTTGGTTGTTTTTTTTCTCTTAAATAAGAAAGGGACATAGCATTTATGTAACACTAGCTGACTGATCTCCAATTTGCCCAGTTGGAGTGGACACTAGATATTGATGTTCTAGTCTCACCAGGTGACTTTAAAGTGCATCCAGCAATGAGGACCTCCAGGAGAAGGAAGATATGCAGCTTTATTTATTTTTATATATTTTTTATTTATTCGTTGAATCACCGTGAGAGCAGTAACAAAGCCTTTCAGTTCGAGTCTCGGTCTTGGACAGGTGAGAATTGAGGATTTGCCCCCAAGAAAAGAAAAATACTGGACAAAGATTAAACTCCAGATGGCAGGATTCTCTGGCCTTTTCTCTATTCAGAGCCCGCCTTCCTCTCATGTTTATATGAAAGGGAACTTGAAATGATGTGATAAAGTTCATCTCTTTATAAGAATCAAAGGAGACATCTGCCCATGGTTTTGTTATTTTGAGATGAGTAAGATGCTATTCTCGATCATATCTGCAGCTTATCTGCAGTACAAGCCCCGCCACTGCAATCCTCTTACATACAAGACCCGTTTGTATGAGGAAATTACACCCTTTTGCTGGGGAGTTAGACTTTTTTTTTAAAAAGTAGTTGATTAAAAACAAGTTCTGGTATAACAGTGATACTTGGAAATGACAAAGCTTGCTTCTTACGTTTTTTAACCACAGACTTGGAAAATAAACTTCAAGCCTGAAGATAATGGTTATGTCACACAAGAAGTACAAAGTAAATGTTTTGGTGGAATAGTAAGAGTGGCAAATCACAGGTGAAAAGCATAAAATCGACTGTAACAGGCCTTCAGATCAGAGCAAGTGTTCAGCTATATCCATAGTCAGTTTGAGGAAGCATATAAGTAAAAACTAAGTCTAACTGTTAAGTTTGTTAATAAGGATTGTCTTGTCTTTTATATATGTTCCTAATATAAGTATTGTGTGTATTATAGACTTGAGAAGTTTTTTATTCCTGTATTACATGTTCAGAATAGCACAAGTTGTGGACACTCGGGCAAGTTGAATAATGTTTCGTTTAGGCTTCTGAAGTCAAAGGGGGAAAATTTTTGTCTACAAAATAAAGAGAAAAAAAAGCTGCTCAAATTTGAAACAGAAATAAATATTCTTTTAAAATTTTCATTTGAAAATATCACCCAGGAGATAGTTTCTCAAAGGGAACCTTGACAGGGGTGTGCAGCGGTGACCCTGTGACCCTCAGTCCCTGGGAAGCTTCCAGTACCCTGACACAGGTCTCATGTAAAAACAAATGACCCATGTACAAACAAGTAGGTTTTTCGTGCACTATTCGAAGTCATCATGTAAAAACAAATGACCCATGAAAAACAAGTAGTTTTTTCTTGGACTATTCGAAGTCATCAGACAACCAGACACAGAGAAATGAAGAAAAGAACAAACAGCCAGAGGCAGTGATGTGGTAAGAATTACTGGCTGGGGTCCCAAGAGACCCAGGTTCAGTTGTGACTGGGTCACTAACTAACTTAATACCTTTTGGAAAATACTTTCACCTGGACTATTTCTTGCAAAGCGAACATTAGACTAATAGTGTGGTAGTTTATAAATGGTTAAAGACATGGAATGGCTACCGCCTTGTGTGAAATCTTACTAGGAGCCATGCATTGTAAGCAGATGAAAGGTTCAGATGGTCATTGGGGAGTGCTGCCCTACTACCTGCTGCGAGGGAGCGGTGGGGACACGGCCCCAACACTGAGGGCCTTGATGCTCACTGTGGTCCAGAATGAGCAGTGTCAGTGGAGCAGCAGCACAGAGCTGCTGATGTTAGAAGTGGGGATCCTCTCGGGAATCTCGCAGAGGCTCCCAGTGAAGCAGAAATGCTCTGCTTTAGAGATTTGTGAGATTACAACTGAAAAATGATGACTGGTCTAGGTTACCCATGGCAGTTGGTGGCATTAATTTGGTCTCTGACATGCCACACACCCATTGAGCAAGAAGAAGGCAAGTGAGCAAGAACAAGAACTAGTGGCAACAATGGCATCTTTTAGGGTTTCACAATCTAGAATGTTCACAGACTCTCTGTTGCTTTGAGCCAATAGTATTATGTAAGACATGGGGCTTCAAAGAGGCCTTTATGTATTAGTCTCAGGTCTGGATGGCAAGGCCCAGCAGAGATCATTAGAGAGAGTTTTCAATAGAGGAGACCATTTACAGAGTTGGGGACAGCATCACAAAGGATGGTGAAGCACCCTGTGGTTAATGGTGTGGTTGGGAGAACTACTAACCTTTATCTTGATGGAACCAGGAAACGGATAGTCCCTTGGGACAGTTACCTGTGGCGTGGGCCTGGGACAGGAGCCCCTGATGTGGTTGAAAGAATGCAGTCACTGCCACTCCATAAGAGTGGATGGTACCAGGAGAACAAAGAAATCTAGTTTTCTCTTCTTCCCTACTCTAATATCTTCCCAGTGACCATCATTAGTCAAATGCAACTAGAATCTAGACTGCAGTTGAACCGCTTGATGGGATCCATATAAATCATGCTCCTGGGGCTGGATATGGAAAGTTGGAAGTGATTTTGGAAAGCAAATACAGAATGTTCAACATATGTATATGTATATATAATTTGCTTTTATGTATTTAAATATAATAATAAGTTAAAATTTTAATAAACGTATTTGCATATGCACGCATGTAATTGCATACTAAATATTTAACATCAAGCTTTTCTTTTCTTTTGCAACACATGATGGTGGTAAGAATTTACTTCTGGCTCTGTGCTCAGTGATCACTCCTGGAGAACTTGGGGAAATTGGGGGAACAATATGGGGTGCTGGGTATTGAATCCAGGTCAGCTGTGTGCATGACAAGTGCCTTATCCACTAAACTATTTCTCTAGGAGAATGATTTTTTAAATTGCTTGCACAGACCTATTGTGTTTTTGTGGATTCAGTGGTTCATTTTAAATTGTTTTAAGGCAGTTGTTATTCAAATCACGAGGACAGAGAAATTTGTCTTACCTTGCCAAATATAGGGTTACACCCGCTAATGTATAGTTTATGATGGGTCAGACCATGGGTCTACAAATATGTAATTATGAACGTCTACACAACACTGATACAAAGTGCAGCTTTACTTCTTGAGATTTCAGATACTAGGTTCTAGATCCAAAAAGTAACTTTTAAGAAATCTTGCTTCATAGATCTTAGAGGTCTGTTGAGAGATGAGAGGAGGAAAGATACTAGCTGGGCTGTGTGGAACCCTCACAGAGAGGCTTCTCGAAGCCTCTGTGTTTCTCAAGAGAGGATGCTTTCCCTTAGGCAGTCACATGGACAGAGCATCTCTCAGGACAGATTGATTGCACAGTGCCATGGCAGGATGAGAGAAGAGCGTGTTTCTGCCTGTGAATGAAGTATCATTAGAGAATCTGTGCTGAGACACAGTGGTTTGTTTTTGGCAGAAGCATCATGTGAGGGAGGATGCAAAGTATGGAATAAGATTTGTTCTACAACGATGTGGGATGGTGCCCTGACTGCATTCTCCGCAGAAGGCATAGCTGACAGGTGTACGTCTCGGGGGCGGGAAATGGTCCAGCTCTGGGCTTTGCTCTACTGCAGTGACCAGAGATTTGTTACATGTACTGACTTCAGTAGTTTTTCTCATTCATAACAATGACTTTTTTTAAAAAAAAACCTGTACATGGTTTATAAAACATTTCAGTTACATCTTATTTCTTAAACTCATTCAGAAAAAAAAATAATCTGGGATACTTTTATAACATACCATATACAACTGTGACTCACAGGTCATGACGGTGCTTATTTAGATTAATATATATTTTGTTAACTTTTTGTTTCTATTTTTTCAAATCTAGACTACCTTTCTGGGCTCATTTTTCTGTTTTTTTTCCCCCAATACATTAAAATTTTTGGTGTGTTAGCTTATTGGTCACAAATGATTAGTCTGTGTTTATCTCAGTAGGATTTTTGAAATATCTCTGAATGCATCATTCTAGCCAACAGTTTTCAATCCTTGAAAGTCTGATTTCATTACCTCTGGCTTCTATCATTTCTCTTTGCAGTCTGTCATTTGAAGATATTTGTGGGGGCTTTTAGGGGCTGCTAGGGAGTAAACCCAGGGCCCCACGTGCACCAGACATGCTTGCCAGCCCCTTAGCTCTGAGCCCAACTTCTGAAGATGCTCTTTCATCTCTGGCCGTGCTCCAAACCTTTCTCTGAGTTGGTATTCTACAGATTCGCTGATAAACTGTCAAATTTTAGATTTCTTCTTTTTGTTTCCTGCTTGATGCAAGATACTGTGTTTTCACATTTTATGTTTGTTCAGAAAAATTCAGTTATCACTGAGTCAAATACTATCTTTGCTCCATTTTCACTAGTCTCTTCATCAGATATTCTCATTAAACTTAGACTGTATTCTTCTATATCTTTTCCATTATTTTCCATCTTTGATCTCTGTGTGGCATCTTGCATTGTTCTCAGATCTAGTTCCTGTCTGCAGTTTTATTTTGGTTTTTAACTCATTTTCCCGTTCTTTATAAATATCCCTAGTCAGTTTTGATTAATTCCCATCTTTGTATTTGCTTGTGTGTGTGTGTGTGTGTGTGTGTGTAATTTCACTCTTTATTTCTTCAACTGTTCCTCCATGTTTTGTATGATGAATCTGAGAATCCAGGATTTGGTGGTCTAAATCTATTGTGTTTGGTTTTTCCTACCCACTTTTATTTGTGGTTAGTTTACCTGTAAGTTTTGTGATTGCTGATAATCCTCTACTCAGTATTATTTGATTCTAAAGAAAATCTTGGTGCCTGACCTAAACGCCCCAAACTGTCTATTTTTCCTTGGCCTCTTTCAGGGTCTCGGGTTTAGCTCCGTTTCCTGCCTTGCTGCTGCCATAAAGTTCAGTCTGTGAACCTTGGCGCAGACACATCTGTCCCCTCATTGCTTCCAGCTGCTCACGTTTGCATGTGCAACTCACAGTTGAGCTTTTAACTCGGGATTTCAGCGTCTGCTTTTGCCTAGGCTTCTTGGAGCTGCTCTTCCGTCACATATGAGGTCAAACAGTGATATAAAAATCTTTTCATGCAGGATCTACATTGTTATGCTGCCCTGAGGGCTCTTTTGAAGCCTCTAAATTGGCCTCTTGCGAGAAGCGGAATGCTTTGGAAGGTGAGGTGTACTGTTCAGAGCAGCAGCCTGGGAAATTAGTTAGCTTAGTTTGATTTGTATTCAGAAACTAAAGTGGAATGTTTTAGAGCAAATAAACAAACTAGCTTGGCCTCAGTCTGTCCAGTGTGGCAGGCTCTACTGATTCTTACTGCTTTGTGGGATGTTTGGATATTGTCTAAAATATTCATACAAAGTCCCTGTATATCTAAAGATATAACTGGACCCTAGGAAGCTACAACTGTGTAGCTCTCTTTAAAATCCCTAATTTCTTTTCTTAATATTTATTACAGTGTCCAAAGGAAAGGAAAGAGAGAATTTGGCCCACTTATAATTCAAAAACCTGAAGGAAGACAGAATATAATAATTCTTTTGTCCATTCTCCCATGAGTTAATCATCTTTATCCATTTATGCCTGATTACTTTCATAGAGGCTCATTCAATTATTCCACTACTCTTTTTGCACTGCTTATTCTGTACATGTCGCATTCTACTGGTAAAATTCACACAAAGGAACAACTAGAAATCTCCACCATCATGGTTCTTGCATCTTAACAAGATAGATATGCACAAGGCAAGGAAGTAAAAGAAATACTATGCTATAAGTTGAGTTGTGGGTAGAAAAATTAAGAAATGATGTGTGAGTGACAGTGTTGGGTGATGGATATTGGGAGATACCCAGGAGCTTCACCCTTGAACCTTGGTATTCTGGGGGACTATCGTGTCACAGCAGGGTCTGTCCCAGACTGAGCAAGGTGAACACTCTGCATGGTAAAGAAAGGGATGGGTTGAATTGTGACCTCAAAAAGAAAAAAGGAAAAAAGAAACCCCAAAATCAGGTTCCAAGAATATGATTCTCTTTTGAATTAGCATCTTCCATACACAGGGAGAAATCCTGTGAAGATTGTAGCTACCAGGAGTGAAAACAGTTTTATAGGCTAGAAGACAAAGACCTGCAGAAGTAGCACTGTCTTTACCGGCACCCTCTCTTTTGGAGTTCTAGCCTCTAGAATTATGAGAATATAAATATCTGTTGCTTGAAATGGTGGTTTTAAGCTTTTTTACAGCTGCAGACTGGTGTTGGTCACTGAGCCAACAGTTGAAAAACACTGGCTTAAATCATTCCATTTGTGGGGCCTTTTGGTGTTTCTGTAACACTAATACAGAAGTAATTCATTGTAATTAAAATTTAATTTATAAGACAACAGTAGATGATGAGCTTAAGGGTTCTAAAACTTTTTAGAGTACTGTAATACAGGCAGTTTTTATTTAACAATTATAGAATACTTATTATATCCTGGTGTCCAATATAAGTGCTTTTTACATATTTACCAGTATGTGTTAGAGATGGGGAACGTGACGTTTGGTCAATACCTTCTGTTACAGTCAGGGTGGAGAATGCTGACTGATCTGTAGACCCCAGCCAGGAGTTATTTCTTCCTCACATGGAAGGGCTGAGCTACGGTAGGTTTCCTTCCTAGCAACACTGCTGCAGGAGACCCTTTGGGACCCAGATTCCCCGCTTTTAAGTGGTTTTTCCACCTCTGATGAGCTGCCTTCCAGGTTAAAAAGGGGAGAGTGGTGAGGCACAAAGAGTCACATGGGCTGGGAAATTTAGTGCTTGTTAAGTAAAAAATGAATAAAGACTGTGAAAGCAAAACAAGATTTCTATGTTCAGAAATTTACACAACAGAATGCCAAAACATTTGCCAATGTATTTCTTTTAACTGTAAAGCATGTTTTCTTTAAGCATTATATGACTCCTGCTGTGACTTAAAAATGGAAGTCAAATCATGGAACAGTAAATCAACACTGTCATATTGGTTACCGGCTTATCTATCAAAACAGAATTCAAGTCATTTTCAAGTGAATTTCTGAGGTATAAAAAATAGCGGTGAAATGTAATCCAAAGGCCTTTGCAAATAAAACAAGCACAGAAGAGTAAAACTGTCCGCAGAGTCACAATTTTGACTTTTCTAAAAAATGATCTCAGTAGTCCATGAATTTTATTTGTCATTTCTACAAAGGCAACTTTTAAATCTATAGAATAAATAATGGCATCATTGTCCTCAGATGTGATTATTCTGCTAGTCTCATTGTTTCTACTTACACTATTAAATTTTCTGTTCAAGGAGAAAATAGAGGTATTTTTCTTGTGTTTCTGCTTATTTAAAATCCTTTGCATAGTTCAGGAAGTTCTTAGATTTTATGTAGCATATGAATAGATGTGGGCTGGAGCAATAGCACAGCAGGTAGGGCATTTGCCTTGCATGTGGCCAACCGATCAACCCGAGTTTGATTCCTCCGCCCCTCTCGGAGAGACAGGCAAGCTACCTAGAGTATCTCGCCCCCACGGCAAAGCCTGACAAGCTACCTGTGACGGGTCAGCACACAGCTGACCCGGGTTCAATTCCCAGCATCCCCTGTGGTCCCTCGAGCACCGCCAGAAGTTACCCCCAGTTGAGAAGCTAGGCATAACCCCCGTACACTGCTGAGTGTGACCACCCCCCCAAGAAAATACCAAAACCTATAATCCAGACCAATTAGGAAAAAAGATACAATTATTATTAAAGTTTTAAAGCTTGCCTTGTGAAGACTAAGGATTTTAACCCTGTAGCAGAAACATTTAAATAACTTCAATTCTCTGGTATACATAAATGCCTAGGAAACATGGGGCAATCTGTAATAGAAATTTGTGATGGCAGAGGTCCTACCTTTGTCATGGAGATCCTACCATGTGTTGGTGAAATTTACAGTGGACCTAACATAATTTTAGAACCTTCTTATTTATAATTTAAAAAAATGTGATCAATTTTTCTAGGCTAAGAGAAATCATGCAAAGTGTCGTTTTAAACAACCGGTGTCTGTGGTTTTAGGGCAGGCCTGTAGGGTCTCCATGATGCTGAGAATCCAACTTGTATCAAGCCAAGTGATTTAACTTCATGTACTATCTTTCCTGCCTCACGTGGTGTTTTTGTTTTTTGTTTGTTTGGGGGCCACACCAGCAGTGGTCAGGGTTTACTCCTGGCTTTGCATAAGGGATCACTCCTGGCGGTGCTTGTGGGACCATATGTCGTGCTGGGTGTAGAACTCGGATTGGCCACATGCAAGGCAAATTCCCTGCCCTCTGTACTATCACCCCAGCCCCTTTGTGCTTTGGAAATTAGTTTTCCACCTGTGAGAAAATAAAGGCAGCAACCATAGCTCCCAAACCAAACAAAATGATTAAAAAAAAAAGGAAGAAATAGCCCAGGTGGAAAAACCATAGAGAGAATACACATCCAGGCTTGCTTTGAACTAGCGCAAGGAATGATCTTTGCCCATACACCCTGCTCATGGGTCACACCCAGTGTGAGAGGTCACACCCAGGGTGAGAGTGTGGGGGTCACCCTGGCATCACCAGGAATTATACTGGAGCTCCATCACACTCCTCAAGTGCTTCAGCTCTTTGACCTATTTTCCCCCATAAGAGCACCATCTCACAAGTCCCACATAAGACCCCAGAACCAGAAGCACCCCCCCTTACAGGTACCAAAGGGTGGAAAACTCAGATCCCAACAGGCGACTGCACCTCTGGACCAGGCAGCATCACTGGTCTGTTGGAAGTTCTTTGAAGCCAGACTCCTTGGGGGTCTTGGCTCTCCTCCCACCTAAGAGCCAAGAACCACCTGGCACCCCCTAGCAGGGTCCAAACGATGGAAACCTCAGGACTAGGCACCAACACTGGCTGTTGGAAGTTCCTTTGGCTGACTTTGGCACTCCACCAGAACCTCGCCATCATCCTGGAAGGCGCAGACCTGGGGTGAGGCAGCACCAGCATTTATTGAGCCGCGTGGCCAGGACACAGACCACCCGCCACATAGGACAACTCAGATTGATGGGTCAGGGCCAGGGCAGGGAATCAGGGCAAGCAGAGCGGGGGCAAGGCCGACACACACGGGTCCCGGCCCCTCCCCCGTTCCCACCGATTGTTCCCTGTCCACCACACCTCTCCCTGCCCATTGTGCCCTGTCCACCACACCTCACCGCAGGCCACGCCTGCACGAGGTGCCTAGGAGACCCAGGGGCCTCCTGGGCTTCATTTGGCCTGTAGCCGAGCTTCAGGCCGGAGGTCAAAGATGCCTAGTAGCAGTTCGTTGTATGAGGTGTGGTCCCAGGGCAGCACGGTGCTGCCCAGGAAGAGACAGTGGTGCAACCCGCAACGAGTGTTGTTCCTGCAGCGCTGCCTGATCTTCTTCTGGTTCATCTTCGCCTTCAGCATGGTGGGCTTTCTGCTGCTGCTGGCCACCGCGAGCATCCCAGAGGGCAACTGGGACAGGCTGATCTACCTGGTCGCCGGCGGCTACTTTATAAGTCTTATCTGGTGGGTCAGCTGGTTTCGATGGGACTTCGAGCAGGGGTTCCGCTGTATCGAGGCCAATGCGGCCAGGGCTGCCGTGATCACCACTGAGGCCCGGGCTTCAGGCTCCTCAGACAAGGGCACACAGGTGTCTTCGGACTTCGAGGACCACGCGACCCCCGTCGGTCACTTGCTGGCCTCCCCGCAGGGTAGCAGCCACGTCCCCAAAACCGCGACGGGCAGCTTCTCCAGCCTGAGTCAGGCGTTCTCCTCCATCTCGCCTGGCAGCAGGGGGACGGGATGGGTCTCTCGGCTCCCCCTGCAGAGCCGGGCCGTGGGGTCCTGGATGGCCAAGCATCTGCGGCCGGACGGGAGCAGGGTGGCCATCCTGCCGCAGGCCGCTCAGAAGCCAGTGCCCGGTCCCGAACACACCCCCGCAGGCCCACTCCTGGTATCCAGTCACGCCTTGCCTCGCCCGCAGCAGTCCCCTGCCATGTGGTAGAGCATGCCCACGCTGTCCACGGCCGGCTGCCCTCCTTGCCTCTTGCCCGCACACAGCCACTCCTCGCCCTGGCTGCTGCAGCTGTGCACTGGCCAATCACTGCAGGCTGCCCTGAGATGCCCGCCATGAGCGCCCAACCAGGGCCACCCTCCCGCTGCCCAGAGTCTGGCCCTAGTCTGGCCTGGCAGCCCCCGTCCACTAGGGCCCCCTTCTCTGCAGCCTCGCCCCAAGACCACCGTGCCAGAGCCACTTCCATCCATGTGCCAGACCGCTGGGTACCACGCGGACACCCCTGTTCTCCACGCCAGCTCCAGCAGGGGCACCACCATGCCGCAAGATCTTGGTGCAGCCCCCGACGCCGGGCCAGGTCCAGGAGCCCCAGGGGCCGGGGTCCCCGGCGCCAAGGCTTGGGAGCCAAGAGTTTTGGACCTCTGTCCCATAGATTGTTGACGAGAGTCCTTAACTCAAGGCATGGTAGGCCCACAGCACCTCGCCTGGGGGACACAGATAGGGGCCCGTGCCAGACCAGGTGCCTGCTAGACCCCTGCCCAGCAAGAGGTCTTTGAGACCCAGGTGTCCTGAGTTCGGACCCGGGGTTTCCCTTTCATAACTGATCGTGCCAGGAGTTGCTTCTCCTTCAGTCCAGTAAGGGATGGATATGGCGTTGCTCTCTATCCTCCCAGCTCTAGGGTCAGGAGGATGCTCTGCGAAACCAAAGCTCTCTTGTCAAGTTTATTCTGACAAGAGAGTGAATCAGAACTCAGAACAATAATGTCGTTCCTATACAGATGCCAAGATTCTCTGTGAATGGGCCTGTTTAAAATTAGGATCAGTTTTCACATGGAGACGTGCATTAAAGTATGTTTGCTTGAATTTTTTGTTGTTGTTTGTTTTAATTTTTATTAGTGAAACATAGTGAGGTATAGTTGTAGACTTACAAATTTTTGTGCTTGGATTTCAGAAATACAGTGATCGAGTACTCATCCCCCCACCAATGCCCTTTCTCCATCACCACTGATCCCAGTATTCCTCCCGCAAGGCATTCCCTTCTGTTCTCTGTCTCCTTTTGGGTACTGTGGTTTGCAAAAAGGAATTGAGTGGCAATCATGTTCAGTCTATAGTCTACTTTCAGCATGCATCTCCCATCCTGGGCGGATCCTTCCAACACCCTTTATTTGGTGCTCCCTTCTCTATCTGATCTGCCTTTTCCCCTAGTGTGTGCTGCTGGCCTCCAAGCCATGGAGTGAACCTCCTGGTACTTCTCTCGGCTATGCTTGGGTGTTAGTCTCCTATTTTGTTACTTTATGTTCCCCATATGAATGCAATCTTTCTATGTCTGTCCGTCTCTTTCCGACTCATTTTGCTTCTGACAAGCTACCTGTGACGTATTCGATATGCCAAATAGAGTAAGAACAAGTCTCTCTATGGAGATGTTACTGGGCCCGCTCGAGCAAATCAACAGGAGGACAGTGACAGTGACAGTGATGAATAGTTGTAAAACAGAAGGATATATGAATCCTCTAAATTTCTTTCACATTGTATTTAATGCACGAGGGGAGGGGAGCAGGGGGGCTCCCAAGCTGTGCTCAGGGGGTCCGATGGCCACTTGGGAGATACTGCACCCACTGTGTGTGACTGTCCAGTGCTAGACCATTCATTGCAAGGGTGTGGGGCTGCTTTGGACCAGCAGTGCTCAGGGGCTGTGCGGTGTTGGGGATTGAACCAGCCACTCTTCCCTGCAGAGCAGTGCACCTAGCGCTGAGCGCTCCCTAATCCATAATTCTTTATTTGCTTCTTTTAAAATGTCTAAGGATTCTTGTCAGAAATTGCAGATATTTGGTTGATATTTAATAAAATCATTACCAATCTGGCATGAAATAGTTTTTCCTATAGATACCATTTCATTGGATAACTACATCCTAAGAATTAATGCATAAAATGACAAATATCAGAAGGAAAATTATATTTTTCCATATTAACTGAAAATTCATTTCACAGAACACAATTCCCTACAGATTTATCAAAAAATCTGTTTGCATCAAATCTTTTTTTATTGCTGTGTAGTATTCCACACTTGATTTAACCATCTGTCCTACTGAAATGCATCTGGGTTTATGTCCTTTTGTGTGATACAGTCCTTAAAGCTTATTGATTGCCAGTTTTTATTTCATGGAATCAGAGCACATATTCTATTTAATATCAACTTTTAAAATTCTGATTTATATGTGTGCTGTATGTGTCCCAAGACATGGTCTGTTTCATACTTTGCTATAAACATTTCTGGAAAAGAAAAAAAAACCCTGCATGCTTCGGTTGGGTACCTCATTCTGTCAGTGTTTGGTTGGGTCCTGGGTTTTGAGTTAATTATTCCAATTTCTGTTAGTTTCTTGGGGGTTCTGTAACTGTTCGTTACAAAGTTGGTTGTATAGAACAGCACTGGGGTTCAGCATCTGAAATTAGACTTTTTTGCCAGGCTGTCTCAGATCTGGGGAGACTGTCTTTGGACTCTTAGTTCTGGGGTTATTGGCCTATCTTGCTGCTTCTGTGCTGTGTTTGCATCAGTCTGATCCATCTCTACATTTTTTTCTCTCTCATACATACATGTCCCTCCTCTTCTCTCTCTCTCAGTAAATTTTCTGTAATTTTTATTTGAAGTGTCACATAGTATTTAATCAACTCAATGAAAAGGACACAATGGTGTTTGCATCCATATTTCTGTCCTTTATTCCCCCCCCCCCCCCATATCCTGATTCTTCTGTTTTATTTCCATTTGAAGATCATAGCCATTGTTCACGTATATTAGGTAGAAGACTTTCTTTTTTTTTTACTTTATCTGCAAATGATTTTTATTTTCCTTCATTATAGATAGTTCCCCCAGATACAGAATTCAGATAAATGCTTATTTTCATGTGGTTCATTAACAAATATTCTACTTTCTTTTGGTTCCATCATTTCAGATGAGAAATCAGTTACCATAAGAAGTAGCATACTAAAAGTGGTCTATAGACCAAACATGATTGCCACTCAATGCCTCTCTGGCAAAACACAGTACCCAAAAGAAGAGAGAGAGAACAGGGAGGAATGCCCTGCCACAGCGGCAGGGTGGGACCGGGGGGGGGATGGGGGGTGGGAGGGATGCTAGGACCCGTGGTGGGGGAGGATGGGCACTGGTGGAGGGATGGGTACTTGATCATTTTATAACTGAAACCCAAGCACAAAAATTTATAAGTCTATAAGTGTACTTCATGGTGTTTCACTAATTAAAAAAAATGATAAAAAAAAAAGAAGTAGCATACTCTACTAATTTGAATCATCTCTCTTTGTCTTAATCAGCCTCAATAGCACTACTGCCTCCCCTCCATAAATAACGGAAGCTTTAGAAGGTTAAATGATTTAGCCTATAGCAGTTTCACAACTAGGAGCCAGAATAACTGGAACTGAAATCCAGTTCTGATTTATCCCAAGTTTTTTCCCTAACATATCCTGTTACATTGCTACACTGATGATCTTAGAAGATGTCCATATCTAAGAGTGTGTGGGTTAGTCCATGTTTAGGATATCCAAGACTGCAGTGAGTAGCATTAGGTTTTAGGAGTATATACTTGAAGTTCCATTAACTTTTTATTATAAGAGTAACTATTTTAATCACTGTCACTGTCACTGTCACTGTCATCCCGTTGTTCATCGATTTACTAGAGCGGGCACCAATAACATCTCCGTTCGTCCCAGTCCTGAGATTTTATTTGCCTCTCCTTACTCATCTTTCCCAACGCTGCCATATTGGAGGCTCTTTCAGGGTCAGAGGAATGAGACCCGTTATTGTTACTGTTTTCGGCATATCGAATATGCCACGGGTAACTTGCCAGGCTCTGCCATGCGGGAGGGATACTCTCAGTAGCTTGCCAAGTTCTCCAAGAGGCATATGTATATGAAAAACAAATAAAAAAGATATTCTGATTCAAATATTTTAACAGAGATACAAATATATAAAAATAGAAATAACACAGGTTGTTTAACAACATCTGACTACAGACTCTGAGAGAGCATGAATTTCTAACCCTTCTGTGCAGATTAAAATAGTGCCCTTCATTAGGCCTACCATTTTTGAATTCTGATTTATAGGTAGCTTATTTTTATGTTTTATGTTGTTTAATTAAAATAAATGTAGGAGTTAATAAAAAATTTCTTTATATTTTATGTAACTGTTTACAAAATCTTTTCCTCCACATAAAAATTTGCATTCCTATCATATATTTTTCACATGGTTGAATTAATAAATGAGGACCAGGGTGAATTTCTGAATTAATAATTATGATGAAACAAAGACAATTCAAGATAGTAATTTGCTATTTTCTTAAAATTATGGCAGAATTTTCAAATTGAATTTATCCACCTAATAAATACAAAAAATTCACTGGTGAAAAATGCATGAAAGGAAGCTATCTACTATTTATATTGGAGCTTCTTTTATCACTTTTTCTGTGGTGTAGGAGGTAACCAATTATTTTTTCCCACTTCGGCACTGCTGATTCAGAGATTCAAAAAAATAAAAATTAACAATTGCCACACAGAAATCGGAAAACATTTGTGTTTCGTTATCTTTCACTTTCAGATAGGAATATAATAATCAGTTTGACCTTCTTGTATGCTAAGAGCATTTATTACAGCAAATAGTATATTACTTTACATACACACACATGGTAACTCCATAAATAGAGAAGTGGAGACAAAGTCAAAAAAAAAGTTAACAGAGAATGCCGCCTAGTTGCACCAAGGTTATTATTGCCCCCACCCCTACCCTTCCCTGGGGAGTTGGGGGTGTGATATAACCCACTTTGGGAAACAATTGTTTACTGCTTTGAAATTATACTTTTGGTTTGAATAAAGTATTATATTTCAAATAATAAAAAAAAGAGAGTCCATTAATGATGGGAAATGTGGGACTTGACTCCTAGGAAGAGAAGGGAGATAAAGGAAGAGCCACAAAGAGAATTGAGGGTGAAGTGGAAGGCTTGAGGGAGACAGGCCAGAAGAGGCCAGTGAGAGAAGGTTCAGGACAGTTCGACCCACATAACCAAGGGTGCAAGGGAGAAGCCAGCACCGTGGCAAAGAAGGAAATGGGAGGGTAGAGACAGGGAAGACCAGTCTGGGCCTGTGAGCACGGGCATAGTGCCTGTAACTTTTAAATCTTTTTTTTTTAATTTTTTAAAATTTTTATTAGTGATACACCATGAGGTACAGTTGTAGACTTAACAAATTTTTGTGTTTTGGTTTCAGTTATACAATGATTGAGTACCCATTCCTCCACCAGTGCCCATTCTCCACCACCACTGATCCCTGTATCCCTCCCTCCCCCATCCCCTCCATCCCACCCTGTCTTTGTGGCAGGGCATTCCCCCTTGTTCTGTCTCTCCTTTTGGGTACCATGGTTCACAAAAGAGGCATTGAGTGGCAATCATGTTCGGTCTAGAGTCTACTCTCAGCAAGCATCTCCCATCCTGGGAGGATCCTCCCAACACCCTTTATTTGGTGCTCCCTTCTCTATCTGAGCTGCCTTTTCCCCTAGCGTGTGCGTCTGGCCTCCAAGTCATGGGGTAAACCTCCTGATACTTATCACAGCTATTCTTGGGTGTTAGTCTCCTATTTTGTTACTTTATGTTCCCCAGGGGCTGGCGCGATAGCACAGCGGGTAGGGCATTTGCCTTGCATGCAGCCAACATGGCCAACCCGAGTTCGATTCCTCCGCCTTTCTCAGCCCGGCAAACTACTGAGAGTATCTCGCCCGTACGGCAAAGCCTGGCAAGCTACCAGTGATGTATTCAATATGCCAAACACAGTAACAACAAGTCTCACAATGGAGATGTTACTGGGCCCGCTTGAGCAAATTGATGAACAACAGGACAGTGACTCCTCATGTTCCCCAGATGAATGCGATCTTTCTATGTCTGTCCCTCTCTTTCTGACTCATTTCACTTAGCATGATACTTTCCATGTAGTACCACTTGTATGTAAATTTCATGACTTCATCCTAACAGCTTAAGAAGAATCCAACACGCTGATTTTTTTTTAAATGGGACTTTGTATTACGTGTCTTCCTTCCTGCACCTACGTTTCCCAGAAACAGGAAACACGTGCCACGCCTGCCACTCCTCTTTAGAAGCACCCCGTATGCAGAGTAGAGTGGACATGATGGGCCCTGACCGGTGCCCTTGGCACCCATACAGCCTCCTCCCCTGCAGGGTGCCCAGCCCCGAACTGTAGCCCAGCCTTTCTGCTGGTGGCCGTGGCCTTCACCTCCTTTCCTCCTAGCATTCACTCCCTTCTGCCAAGGGTTTTTCCAGGGCACCAGCTAAGCTAGCATAGACTCTGACACTCAGTGTTAAACAGTTCCCCAAATTCTGCAGTGTCTAGAAAGAAAGGGTTTAAACTGGGGCTGGGAGATACTATAGCAGTTAGGACACATGGATAGCATGCTCCCCTGAGTCCCACTCGTGCATCTCTGGGCATCCCTAGCCCCAGCGGGGTGTCCTGGGTACTCCCTCACTGCAGCGGCAAGCCGCAGCCTTTTCTCAGGCCTGTTGCCCGAGAATCATCATTGAACCCCCCGGATCTCCGGAGCGGAACTTGGGAGCCCCGCCAAATACATTACTGCCTCATACTCTTATTGATAGAATTTGTTTACCGTTGTGCTGATTTGCGGGTTTACTTTTATCTTCTGTTGAACTTGGTAGGAATATTTTCTACCAAGTCATGCTGGCAAGTCATTTTTTACTTCATTTTTTAGTATTTACTTTTAAGTCTTAAGACCAGTAGTCAGTGCAAAGACAACTATGTTTTCAAAAGACTACAGCTGGTTTTAAAAGACCTTATGTAAGGCCAAACCACTTTTTTTTTTATTTTAATTAATTTATTTTTTTACAGTTGTAGATTTACAATTTTTTTTGTGCTTGGGTTTCAATTATACAATGATCAGATACCCATCCCTCCACCAGTGCCCGTTTTTCACCACCATGGATAATATCCCTCCCACCCCCATCCCCCCATCCCCCCCTGCCTCTGTGGCAGGACAATCCCCTGTGTTCTCTCTCTCCGTTTGGGTGTTGTGGTCTGCAAAAGAGGCATTGAGTGGCAAACATGTTCAGTCCATAGTCTACTTTCGACATGCATCTCCCCTCCTGGGAGGATCCTCCAAACATCCTTTATTTGGTGCTCCCTTCTCTATCTGAACTGCCCTTTCCTCTAGGATACCCGGCTGGCCTCTAAGTTATGGAGTAATCCTCCTGGTGCTGATCTCAGCTATTCTTGGGTATTAATCTCATACTTTGTTACTTTATATCCCCCAGATGAATGCAATCTTTCTATGTCTATCCCTCTCTTTCTGACTCATTTCGCTTAGCATGATACTTTCCATATTGTACCACTTGTATGTAAATTTCATGACTTCATCTTTTCTAACAGCTACATAGTACTCCATTGTGTAGATGTACCAAAGTTTCTTTAACCAGTCATCTGTTCTTGGGCATTCAGGTTTCTTCCAGTTTCTGGCTATTGTAAAGAGTGCTGCAATGAACAAACAAGTGCAGATGTCACTTCGACTATACATTTTTGCTTCTCTGGGATATATTCCCAGGAGTGGTATTGCTGGGTCAAATGGGAGCTCAATTTCTAATTTTTTGAGAATCGTCCATACTGTTATCCAGAAGGGCTGAACCAGTGGACAGTCCCACCAACAGTGAAGGAGTGTCCCTTTCTCGCCACATCCATGCCAGCATTGGTTGCTTTTGTTCTTTTGAATGTGGGCCAGTCTCTGAGGTGTGAGATGGTATCTCATTGTGGTTTTGATCTGCATCTCTCTGATGTAGAGCATTTTCTCATGTGCTTTTTTGCCATTCGGATTTCTTCTTTGAGAAAGTTTCTGTTCATTTCATTGCCCCATTTTTGGATGGGATTGGATGTTTTCTTCTTGTGGAGTTTAACCAGTATTTTGTATATCCTGGATATCAACCCCTTGTCAGATGTGTATTCGGCGAATATCCTTTCCCATTCTGTAGACTGTCTTTGTATTTTGGTCACTGTTTCTTTGGAGGTGCAGAAGCTTCTTAGTTTAAGATAGTCCCATTTATCTATCTCTGTTTTCACTTGCTTGGCCAGTGGCGTGGCATCTTTGAAGATACCATTAGCTTCAATATCATGGAGGGTTTTGCCAACTTTATTTTCAATGTACCTTATGGTTTCTGGTCTGATGTTGAGGTCTTTAATCCAGCGGCCCTCTTAGCGCAGTAGGCAGCGCGTCAGTCTCATAATCTGAAGGCCAAACCACTTTTGACACATTTTAATCTCCTAGACTTATTTTCTGGGTTTCACTTTAATGGCAGTTAAGTGTAGTCATTTGACCAATGAGCTCATCCTAGTCTGCGTTATTAATCAGTTTGAAAGTGTATGAACTGGCTCATGAGCCAGTAGAGAGTGTGTCTCAGTTTAATTTAATTTTGAATAAAGCATGTTTCCCTGTTTCAGTTTTCATTGTTCTCACTGTCCATACATCATTATCAGAGAGCAGACAATATGTTTCTGTTTAAGACTATTAAGTTTCATACAAGATGCAAATCATTTACATTTTCCTGTACGTATGTGGAATGTCATATAACTAGTAAATACTTTCTTCCTCCCCTTCCTGGGAGGTTCCACATTCACTTTAGAGTCTACTGTGTGAGAAGCCCTCATCACAATCCCATGTTCATTTTCCAGGTGATGGAAGTCAAGGGACAGATGATCCATGTCCCAGAATCGGATTGCATCCTCTTCCTGGGCTCTCCGTGTGTGGACAAGTTGGATGAACTCATGGGGCGAGGGCTGCATCTCTCGGACATCCCTATCCACGACGCCACTCGAGACGTCATTCTGGTGGGTGAGCAGGCCAAGGCCCAGGATGGCCTGAAGAAGAGGATGGACAAGCTCAAGGCCACTCTAGAAAGAACCCACCAAGCCCTGGAAGAAGAGAAGAAGAAAACGGTGGATCTCCTCTACTCCATTTTCCCCGGCGACGTAGCCCAGCAACTGTGGCAGGGGCAGCAAGTCCAGGCCAGAAAGTTTGATGACGTCACCATGCTGTTCTCAGACATCGTGGGCTTCACGGCCATATGTGCCCAGTGCACCCCCATGCAGGTGATCAGCATGCTCAATGAGCTCTACACCCGCTTCGACCACCAGTGTGGCTTTCTGGATATTTACAAGGTAACGGCTCTAGTCCTTTTCAGTACTAAAGTGTCCTCTTGTTTTAATTATAAGCGGACATCTTAACCTTTATACGAAGTGGTAATATCTTTATTATAAACTATGAACATTACAGCTGCTCAGTTCTATGGGAAAAGAGGAAATTTTGCAGCTTGCTGCAACTTGGATGGAACTGGAGGAAATGGTCATGAATGTAGTGAGGCAGAGAGAAGATATTTCCAGAAAGATCTCCCTCTTGTGTGTAGCATCACAAAGCAAGAAACTGGAAAAAAATTCCTGAGATATGGCGCTGTGATCTGAGGGGGTCTGTGGAAGGGAGGAGAAGGGAGTGAGGGGTAATGGTGGGGGGATGGTTGGCATTCTAGGGGGAGCATTGCAAGGACAAAACTGTAGTATTGTATTGAATTTTTTTAAAAAAATAGGTAAAATATTAGAGGTGTTTCTGCTTTAGAATAAACTGTTATTGAGCTGATTTGTACTATTGTCATAGGGAAACAGATCATGGCATTGCTAAGGAGAAATGCAATAGAACTAATCTTGTATTTCCCTTATTAAGAGTAGCACTGTGTGGCACTGTCCTCCCATTGTTCATTGATTTGTTCAAATGGGCTCAGTAATGTCTCTGTTGTGAGACTTGTTGTTACTGTGTTTGGCATATCAAATACATCACAGGGAGCTTGCCAGGCTTTGCCGAGCCAGTGAGATACTCTTGGTAGCTTGCTGGGCTCTTGGAGAGGGGCGGAGGAATCGAACCTGGCTCAGCCAGGCAGGCTACATGCAAGGCAAACGCCCTACTGCTGTGCTAACACTCCAGCCCTAATTAAGAGTAGGCATTTTAAACCGTGACAACTTTTAGCCATGTAGTCTTAGAAAATTTCCATTATAAAGAAAATTTATTTCTGATAAAATTTTGTTGTTGTTTCACAACAATACGTTTGCCTAGATGATAGGTTTGTATATATATAAGAGTTAAGTTTTGAACAGTGTGTCCTAGAGAAGCTGAGAGTCAGGCAGTATTTAGGTTAAAAAGCTGGTTTAAGATTCCCAGGTTTTGTATATACATGCAATATAAATACAAATATTATAAAAATATACAAATAAAGAATTTTATGTTGAGAACTATAGAGGAACATGTTAAAATTGTTTAAGTCACTGGTAGTTTAATCAGATACTGAAGGTTAGCCAGTATTTTGTGCTTCTTTTTGTCAGTTGGCATGTTGTTGTTCGTATCCTCATTAGACAGTGTCCACGGGAGTTTTATAAGTTAAAACTTGAGATAGTCCCCCACAGAGATGCTAGATTATTCTTACCTGATATTGAAAACAAATAGCATATATTTGCACACTCTTGGCCTTAATGCGATTTGAAAAACTGCTAGATCCATTACATTCATCTGAAAGTCTGAATAGCACTGGCAACTCTTATTAATTTTATAAACTTCAAATTTCCATAGCTCAATCCTAATAAAAAGGTCTGGGAAGTCATTAAATCACTTAAGATTAATTTAACTTAATTATTCATAATTTACATAAGTAGATTGTTTTGCTTTACTCTCTAGTTAACTATTGATTCTGTTCATTGTCATGCCTTAACTGCTTTGTGATGTGTGATGGGGAAGGCCTGCATGTCCTAAGAATAAATGCCGCCTGCAGAAGTAAACAGTGATAAATAGCACGAGAAAAGGCTTGCATGTAAGGTTTATATTTCAGTTCAGTTTGAGCAGGCTGGCCTAGGGAAACTGAGAGTCGGGCAACGGTTTGGTGTTAATAATCAGGATTAAGATTCACTGGGCTTTGCACAGGTGGACTAGCAGTCGAGAACTAAATCAGAAGCACTGTCAGACCTGAATCTGTATCTTTAACTCCTTGGTTGGAGCCGAAAGCAGATGTTTCTCACATCACATTACAAGGATAAAAGAAGTCTGTGCTACAGGATTTTTTTTTTAATTTGACATTTGACAATATGCTGCTCTACAAGCTGGCTCTTCTGAACCTTCAGCTGGTCTCAGAAACTGAGCATTCTCAAGATCTCTCCAGTGTGAACTGCATTTTGCAGCAAAATGCTCCCTTTCTTAAACTGTTTCATGATAAGTATTTTCTCTATCTTGTTTCATATTTTTAAGGAAATCGGGTGCTTAGACTATTCATGAAGTTTTTATACATATGTATTTATCATATCTACTTCATTTCTTCACACTAAATGCCAGTCCCATAGAGTGAACAAGTGAAGATTTGTTCATTTCATCCAACATTTACATCATTAAAACAACAACAACAACTTTGGGACACCCCCAAAAAGGCTTACTCCTGCCTCTGTGCTCAAAGAACCCTGGCTGGGCTCAGGGTTCCAAGATTTGTTCATTTCATCCAACATTTACATCATTAAAACAACAACAACAACAACAACTTTGGGACACCCCCAAAAAGGCTTACTCCTGCCTCGGTGCTCAGAGAACCCTGGCTGGGCTCAGGGTTCCAAGGATGGAACCTGGGTCGGCCACATGCAAGGTTAGCATCCAGCCCATTACTAGTGCTCCAGCCTCACTCAAGATTGACATCATTTTGAAGACTAGTACACGCAATTTTGAAATAGAAAGTATGAAATATTTATAATAGTTTTTGAGTTAGTTTCCATCACCATGAGTGTCATTTACTTTTGGGCGAATGGGGTGGGGAATGAAGTAATAGTTGAGTCTCAAAAGTTCAGAAAGTGACTTCTGTGGTGGAAATCACTCATTCACTGCTGCATTCAACACGCTTGGCTCTCTCAGTGACACGGCATGACGCCCATAAAAACCCACAGAATGTTATGGAAATTAGTGTATATTTTTAGCACAGTTTTTTTCAAGAGTGGAAAAAAAACTAATTGATATGCTTTAGAAGGTAAGATGAAAGTCACAGATAAACATGCTCTTTCATTATCTTTTCTACTTGGGGGATTATACTGTCAGTTTCAAAATGCGCTAAAAATTTTTTGAACAAGGGTTTGCCTCATTTATATTTTTGCCATTGGCAAGCATTTGGGCTGGAGATAAGCGAGAAATCAGAGCAAGAATGAGTCCTTCCGAGTGTTCCTTTTGCCACACTGAGCTGGAGCGCAAGCTCACTCTCTGTCAGAAGTTTACTCTGCGTTTCTGACTTTTCCATCTCCATACACTGATTTAACCTCTCTGCTTCCCTCTTGCCACCCGTAAAAAGATGAACAACTAATTTTATCTACTTCGTTGTTATGTGTTGCGGACTTTCATAAGCATAAAAAGTGTTTGAACACCTGGTCCATGGTAGCAAATGTTTGCGCCCTTCTCTTACATAGTAGTATCTGGGCATGTGTGGGTGTTTTACACGTATGTGCTTGCTTATATTTGTACATAAACATTGTGTACCTGCTGATTAATAGACATAGGTAAAATGTATTTTAGCTTGGGTTTGTTATTTCAGGCTACTAGAGTTACACAGGAGCTAGAGAAAGACTGTGAAGGAAGAGGTAAAATTAGGGGCAAGATAGTTGCTTGAAGTGCATCATTTCCTCTTGACCAGTTCCTCAGGGAACCTTATTCCTGAAGATGCTCATTATCTGTTGTAAGGGGTCAGTTTTTTTGTCTGAAAACTCTAAGTTACAATGTGCAACTTAGGAAAACAGCAGTGTTTTTCAAAGAGCTATTTGCTTGTGCAGTGTCTGTGACTAACATGGAAACAAAACCTAAAACGCATATTTTAAAATTATTTTCTGTGGCATACTTGAATGATTTTTCTTCCTTTATTTAGAAAACATTCAGTGCTGTGGCAAATTCTGAAGACAAGGTTAAAATAATTTGAATTGTCAAGCAGAACTAAAAATGGATGAAGTGTCTTACTGAATTTATCAAACAAAATATTTGGGGGTTATTGTTTTTATCCCTATTGGTCTTTCATTTTCTCATGAAAGATGGTAGCTAAGAGGTTTTTTTTATTATCTTTATAATACCAAGTGTTATGTTTGTATACTTCCAAAATTCACCTTTGAAACCCTAGCCCCTTGGAGGTGGTATTGGAAGTGTGGCCTTTGAAGGATAATTAGCATCACTTGAGACTCCAGAGGAGGGCTGAGGATGACACACATGTCACTTTCATCCATGCACCCTGATGCACCATCTTAGTCACTAGAAATGCTTCAGGTCCGGACTGTTGTGGGGCCCCTTGGCCCTGGTTCCTATGTCCACCAGTGTCTGCGCTGTCCTCTCTCCTGTCTGTGAACATTGGCGCGAGCATCCCTGAGAAGGTTCCAGTGTTTTTCTTTGTGGAGGAGCCAAG
The DNA here is from genome assembly GCF_029834395.1 of Sorex fumeus. NCBI lineage: Eukaryota > Metazoa > Chordata > Mammalia > Eulipotyphla > Soricidae > Sorex > Sorex fumeus. The sequence continues at coordinate 13,989,877 of NW_026606085.1, read as the reverse complement.
AGAGGAACCGTCCCTGGGGAGTTGGCACTCCTGCATGCTGCATGTCCTGCCTGGCACACGGTGAGGAGCAAACCCTCCCTAAGAGGAGCGAGTGGGCACGGACTCAGATTTCAGCTGTGTGCCAGCCCTGCATGCCCAGCCCAAGGCCCTGCTGACCCCTCGAGAGACTCCCAAGGCTCTCCACCCCCAGTCCCTATCTGGGCACCTCAGTTCTCTGGTCAGAACTCGGGGCCTAGCTTACTCATTTCTGCCTTCACCTTTTTCCATTAAATCCCACCTATGAATGGCCCTTGTCTTTCTCTCACCAGCTTTTTTCTCTTGGCATTATCCCTGTAAGCTCCACCTGTGTTGTCACCTGGGCAGGGCATCATCATTTCCAGCTGGCTGTGTTCCACTGTGTCTGTCCGCCACATCTCACCCCCTCACCCACTCCTGGGCACTCAAGTCAGTGCTTCCCCAATGTGGCCTTCGTGACTACTGACACCGTGAACGCAGGACATAAAGAGCTAATAATGAAAAAAATTATAAGCATGAGGCCCTTGACATAGCTAGAAGATGGATTTTAATTTTAATTCTAATTTGATTTTTAGCCCATTTTAATAATATAAATATTTTTTTGGTAAGGCGTTTGAATCTTCACCTTTTTTTCCTATATATTGGGTCTTCATAAAGACTGGATCTATCTGTCTTTTGAAAGCTAACAGAGTCCTTTGTGCAGAAAGTCAAAAATAATTTCGGCATAGTAGAAGGTCTATGAAACGTCAGTAGGAACTGTTTCATTGTTCCAAACAATGAAGTAGATTGACTGAAATAATATGCTTTGGTTACTGGACTGATTTATACATGAACTACAATTTGCTTTATAAAACTCACTGTAACTGCAGTGTGGTTCGTAGTCACAGGAGGTGGTTTCGTGGACAGAAATAAGAATATAAAGAATTATCGCCATGATGTTAAGTGGTAGGTTGTAGTATGTTACCTGGAAAAGATGTGCTCAAGAACATCAAATCACTTTTGGAGCCCCCCTCAGAAGGGGCTAGTTTTGCCTGTATAATGGAAATGACTGCTGCATCTGTCATGTGGACCACTTGATTGCCTGAATATTTTCTTGTTCTCACAATATAAAGGTCAACCTAATCTGGTTGAATACACATATTTTAGAGATATATTGCAGTGATTCTAATTTTAAAAAGAAACGAACACTTCTGTGTTTAGCACTTGATAAAAAATTTTGTAATACTCTTGGAACTTAGGCATAATTCTCTAATACAAGCCCTATTCTAGCCCCTACAGGGCTTAAAAGATAACTGGGACATTATTCTTCTCTTTAATGTTAAATGACAGATGCTATGAGAGGTGAGATAAACACAAATGACAGGAGGAGAAGGGATGGAGAAACCGAGGTTCTGCTGAGGCCTAAAGGCAGCGAAGATGGCATTCTCCTGCGGAACTGGGGAGTCTTGCAGAGACGCATGGCATGATGATGGACTGTCACACCTTTGCCTCGTGGTACAGGGTTGGGGAAAGGCAGTTTTCTAAAACTATGCTTCCGGGGGGGGGGGGCGAGGGGGGGCAGGTGAGAGAGCAATTTGTCACTTGTACAGCTGCTCTATTTAGACATATCCTGTTCTAGTGTGCTGTGTGCAGGTTCTCCCACCAATATCACACTGTCTTCATAGCTTTAGCTTTATAGAACCTTGAAACCATTCACTTTCGTGACTAATACTAAAATACTCATTGCATACTTACTGAAAAATGTAATAGTTACCATTCTCTGGGAACATGTTGAAAACTGATAAACCAGGAATCCCTAAAAAACCTTTCCTGAAATAATAGTCAACAAATCTTTTATGACACGTGAAAAGATTAATTCCAGGTGGAGCACTTACTGGATATAAACACGGTTGTTGGAGGTACAGAAAGTTTGTGAAGAACATAGAGTTATTCATTTTGTTTGGAGCACTGAATAAAACAGAATAATGATGGTGATGAAAGTAGAAAGACTGAGCTGAACTCCACTGAGGATTTTTTAGGTCAGTCAAGTATACAATAGAAAGTTTCCATTGTCCACATTTAACTTGAGGATTTAGAAAGAAGTTTGCACTGGGGACACGCACACACAGACACACACACACATGCATGCACTCATGCACGTGTGCATACACACTTACACACTGTCACACATGCACACACATATGCATACATGCACACACACATTCCTTACATGCCTCAGTCCTCAGTTACAGTATTTAGTAACATTGGCGATAAATCTGGGACCTGACAATAATATTTTCATGGTTGCGATTTCAGGTTAGGCGTTGGAATTTATATTGCCAGATCTCCTGAGAGTTTCATCAGAAGAGCTCTCTTTCATAGGCAGTCGGTTCGAGTCTATTTTCTCTTTGGGGAGTAGTGCCCATGCCAAATCCTGTTCTATTTATATCCATGACCTCCTTTCTCATGCTGCATCAGCTGAGCACTGCAGAGACATCCTTGAAAATGGAGTATTTGGGTCAGAAACATTAGCCAAAATTAGTGTAATTATAGAAACTTTTTTCAAGAAAAAGGGATAGTTTGGAGGGGGTTTTAAGTCAGTAAGTCCTTAGCTATACTTGTTTCCATTTGGATTCCGAAACCGTTATACACACTGAACTTGGGCGTGTTTAATTGAACTCAAAACACATTTGGGGGTTCACTGAGTACTTTGCTGGGTGACTGTATGTGCGTGCACGGGCATGCTAGAAGTGGTCACTAGCTCTGATGAAGAAGGGGTGTCTGAAGAAGCATGTGGCCCTGGTGGGTGGCATTAAATCAGGAATACTTGGAAGTGGTCTGGGCTCTAAGTGCTCTCCTGGGAGTTCACCGGCTCTTAGAAGGGGTAAATAGCGGGTGAACACCGTAGTATATTTTTTAACTCACCTCTCATATATAGGAGTCTTCAAACACTGAGAATCATCAAAGAGACCAGGAAGCCTGTGAAACGCAAAGAGCTGGAGCCTCTTCTAGATTCTCTCACGGGGGGTAGGGGGGCCTTTTTCTGCCCAGGGTTGTTGGCACATTTGAACATTATCCTCAGTCTCTGGAGCACAGCAGACAGGCCTCAAGCAGCCCCTGCCGCCGTGGACCAGGGCCAGACTCTGTGATCTCTCATGTGGTCCATAGGCCGGAGGGAGTCCACCCTTGTTCAGTAGGTTTTAGAGAGGTCTGGTGGTTAATTTTGAACAAATAATTTGTATATTTGAGAATTTTGTGGCCACTCCTGAGAATGCTGCTCCTGATTCTGCTCAGAGCTACTCTCAGGGGTGCCAGGAATCAACCCCTTGTGTATAGGGCTGACCTGTACACTCACGGCTGTCCCATGGACCCCAGCCCCTCGGTGCCTTAGGGATGTGGTCCCAAGCAGTCAGCCCTCCAGTCCCTAAATGGACCACAGTTTCAAGCACGGAATAAAAGCACTTAGTGGGCATCTGGTACTGTGCCAAGGTCCAGATTTAGATAATTGGACGATCTAGTGGGGTGAAAACATCCCATCCCCAATATGACGCATCCTATGGTAAGTTGTGTATCAAATTTATGTTAGAATGTTAAGTACCTAATAGTAGGATAAGTTAAACAAAACAAAACAAAACAAAAAACCCCCAAAAAAACAAACAAAATTACCCCCAGAAAACGGAAGGACAGCTCAGCTCTGAGCCAGGCTTGCCTACTTGCTGTCTTATTTGGGAAACGTCTTGAAAAAGCTGCCAAAGTAGTGAGGTGGAAAGAGCCATCTCCTTCCCTCTGTGGGATTCCCCCTTGGAAACTGACCCTTGAGGCTCTCGGGGCGGGGCTTTGTGGGAGAGTCCGTGGACATGGTTTCTACCCTTATGAGTCAGGATCTCAGTAAGGAACCAGGCTGGAACTGGAGGCTGGGCTCCGTGACAGCCACTGCCCCGGTCAGTGCTACGGAGGGGGGCCTTGGCATGCTCAGCCCACGCACCTGCACGCAGCAGCTCCTGCCTGCAATGCCAGGAGGGTTCCTGATGGTGCCAGCTGAGGACTCTGCATTCCCAGTGCGAGGTAGAGTGGAGGGTAGATTGAGGAGCGTTTCAGAGCTGTTTGAATGACTCATCACACCTCAGTGCAGATCCAGGAACAAGTGCCGGGCTTCAGCCAGGCAGCCCTCGGCTCATTAACCCGTCAGCACTATTTTCAGATTGTCAGCCTGCAGCGCCATCGGACAGGGTCCTAGCGGGGAGACACGTGTCCAAATGACTCCGGGATGGCTTAGAAAAATAGAATGGGCTGAGGACACATTTTCCTGTTTGATAATCACACATTTTTAGAGGAGGGATGAAAATGTTGGGGTGGATTCCCAGTATAGTGTCTGAGCAAACGTAGACTCTGCACCAGCGACCACAACTCCCGTGGAAGACAAGATCTCTGGCTCAGTTTCACTTTCTGCGTTTCACTGAAGAATTGTCACAGATTTTATGGCTTTTTGTGCAAAATAGGGGGAAGGTGCATAACCATAATGTGAAGCTTTTCTCAAAGGACACTATTGTGTAATGAAAAATAACAAATTATGAAAACTGTGGAGGCTGGGCTCCGTGACAGCCACTGCCCCTGGTCAGTGGATTGGATTTTTATTTTCATTTTTTCCTCCATACTTCAGATAAACCTGATTGTGTAAAATGAGGACATACCCATAACTGTGGAACTGTTTTTGAAGATTTTACTTGTTGTCATTTTTGCAAGAAATAGGTTTACAAGGTTATGTTGGGGGGGGGGGTACCTGAAGAGATAGTGCAGGGATTAAGGCACTTGCTTGCTTTCTGTCAACCCTCGCCCCACATATGGTTCCCCCAAGCACTGCCAGGGTTCATCACTGGGCACAAAGCAAGGTTTAGCCTCTGAGCACCACTGGATGTGGCCCGATCCCCAAATTAGTTTTTTTCCTTTTGCCATGGGCTGGAGTGATAGCACAGCAGGTAGGGCATTTGCCTTGCACGCGGCCAACATGGCCGACCCAAATTCGATTCCTCTGCCCCTCTCGGAGAGCCCAGCAAGCTACAGAGAGTATCTCGCCCGCACGGCAGAGCCTGGCAATCTACTCGTGACATATTCAATATGCCAAACACAGTAACAAGTGTCATGAAAGAGACATTACTGGGCCCGCACGAGCAAATCAATGAACAACGGGAGGACCGTGACCATGTATCCTTTTGCCATAAGTGTAGTCCTATTTAATATTCCCACCACCCCAAATCTCCATGGGTAAACTGGTCACAGTCTCTGCATGTTCTCCTTTAACTTAAAAATTTTTTAAAAATTTATTGTGGTCAAGGTAACACAGTTCCAATAGTGTTATTGTTTATGGATTTGATGTTAAAAAAAAAGCACTGTACCTTTTCCACCACCACCAACCTACTCAGACCCCACCACTGTCATCTTGTTACTTCTAGTCCACCTCTTCTTCTTTCTGTCTCCCATTTGTGATGCAGTTTAGTAATCTAGGGCCAACACCTTAACATCCTTCCTTTGTTTTGTTTCTCTGCATACCACAATTGGGCAGTTCTATCCAGTATTTGTCCTTCTCCTGGTTTATTTTAGCTTGATAGGGTCCCCTTCAGTTCCATCCAAGTTTTGGCAGACTGCAAGATACATATCTTTTATTAGACTTTTGAAATATTCCGTTGATCATGGATGCTTTAAAGAAACTTGCTAGTATTACATGAAAAAATGTAAAACTTGCTGAAAAAATGTCTGTGGTAGTCACATGGTGGCAGCAATTATGTGGTGAATTATGGTACTTTTCCAGTTCTTCATAAATATGTAACATGAATCAGAAGTAAACCATTTTTAAGTGCATTAAGATTTAGAGGTTATGCAGCATAACCTACTTTAGCCAGATAGAGACCACATATTTTATATTCTAGTATGTTGGGTGTTTATGAATAACTGTTGAGTTCCACATCACCAGAGGTCATTCTTTTCCTAGTTCTTACCCTATTATTTCTGACACCTAATCTGACTTCATGTATTTGGGGACTAGGTACTATAAAATGTTGATCATGTAGAGGTTTAATGAGAAATTGCTGTGTTGGTTATGCACATACTTATCTTGATCTTCATTAGGTTTATGTGTTACTTCATTGGTACTGTAAGCTTCATTTCATGAGACTATGTTAGACCTTCCTAAGGAAAAACATGACCCACAGATCATCCTTATGTATATTTTGGGACAAATTCTAGAAACACACTTGCTGATGAGGACTTAGTTGGACAAATTTCTGTCCAATTTTGAAATTTCCCAAAAGAAGTTAAGCCTCGGGACCATGCGTGTTCAGAGTGACTATAAGGCTGTTCAATTTGTACAAGTAATTTACTATCTAAGTGTCCTGATATTTGACAAAGTTAGTTTCAAAATCTGTGTATCTTAGCAATGCTAGTGCATTCTAGATCTTAAGATTGTAGGGTTATGCAAACGAGATACATGTGAGGATTAATAAAGAACATCGTGTCTTAAGGGAGAATATGACAAACAGCTATGTTTAATATTTATATACTAATATATCATTTATTTATGCAGCACTGTAGCACTATCCTCCTGCTGTTCATCGATTTGCTTGAATGGGCACTAGTAACGTCTCTGTTGTGAAACTTGTTACTGTTTTTGGCATATCGGAATAAGCCACAGGGAGCTTGCCAGGCTCTGCTTTGCAGTAGTGCAAGCTACCGAGGGATACTCTCAGTAGCTTGCACGGCTCTCCGAGAGGGACAGAGGAATCAAACCTTCATATAAATGTTCATTATAATTATATAATATATAAATGTTGGTAAATTTATATTAGGGGCTGGAGCGATAGCACAGCAGTAGGGCATTTGCCTTGCATGCAGCCGACATGGCCAACCAGAGTTCGATTCCTCCGCCCCTCTCGGAGAGTCTGGCAAGCTACCGAGAGTATCTCACCCACATGGCAAAACCTGGCAAGCTCCCCATGATGTATTCGATATGCCAAACACAGTAACAACAAGTCTCACAATGGAGATGTTACTGGGCTCGCTTGAGCAAATCGATGAACAATGGGAGGACAGTGCTACAGATTTATATTAAATCTATAAATGTATTTATATAAATGTTTATTAATTGCTGGGAATCTTCCATAATAGGAATTCTTTTGGCATTAGTTTGGAATAAAAGTTTTGCTGACTTACAGTGCATTGTTTTTCTGTTCTTTCTTGGGGTCAGAGAGGGACCACTCCCTACATATTACCCCAATGCTACAAATAACGTCAATGCTTAGGGGTTAACTCCTGGCTCTGCACTCAGAATCACTCCTGGTGGTGCTCATGGGACCATATGGGATGCTGGGGATTGAACCCGCCTCTGCCTGGTACCACACAAGCTCCTTCCCTACTGTACTGTCTCTTTGCCCCTGTTTTTCTGTTCTTACCACATGATTTTATTTCTAATTTCTTTCTGGAATCAGTAAACTTGTCTTACAGTGAAAACTGTGAGCCAGACGATAGGTTTGAGGGTAGTAGGATTATTTGGGGGGACCTCCCAAGAGGGCCTAGAGCCCTGCAGGGCCTCACCAGGGTTCTTGGCCAACTGAGAAAGTGTTGCCCAGGCACACGGTGCTGTCCACTGCCTGGGCCACCCCCAGTGATGTTGAGAGAGCCCATGTGGTTACAGGAATCCAGCCTGGGCTAGGTGCATGTCAGGGCTGTGCACTACCTCCAATAATATCTCCTGGCCCCTTGGAATCATTTAAAATGCATAGCCCAATAACATTCTGAAAATCAAATAATTTTGTAATTCTTATTCCCATGAACTTGTTTCCATTATATTCTCTAAATTAGTGCTTAGCAAATCTTCATTTATATACCTAGTGTTAAGAATACATGTGTGTTTAATTATTATTAGCACATCCTAACCAATAGGCTGTTTTTATAATTCTTGATATACTTATGATAGATGGATGCATCTGCAATAATTTCAAGGGAATTTTTTCCTACACAAATCTATATGCTGCTCATAAAATAAATGGTGAAATGTACAAAGGATTAGAAAGACACTGCAATCATGGCAGACATGGTTAGTTAGTGTATTAATGTAGTTGATATTCATTAAATAGCTTTGTTTAGTCATTAAGTAAGTCCATGAGAAAATATGTTTGAAGACACATGCTGATTATATATTAGTCACATGTTGAGGATGTCTTTGGGTAGAAGTTATAACAAAGGTGTGGGAATTTTCATTGAAATAGAAGAAAAGGCTAGTTCTAAAACTTGTGGGCTACATGGTGGGACTTTACAGAAATAATAATGCTGGTATTGGACATGGAATAGATTTCATAACTTTCCCTACTTATACTTTTAAAACTATTGGAGACTTTACCACCATACTTACTTTGGTTAATGAGCGAATATTTCGCTTATAGGTATCTAACTTTTATGCCATGCTTCTAATGCTTTGGAAATTTTGGAACTTTTAATGTAAAGCAAAATTTTCTAAACATTTTACAGAAACAGTGGCTATTCAGAATGAACAGTGGCGATAGAATTAGAAGAAGGCTTGGAAATACTCAGGAATACCAGCTAACTCTTTAATCACCGAATTAGGCATGTTTTCTGCATGTCACTTCCTCATCTGCATAACTTGTTGTCTCCCTTGTGAAGAAGAAATGAGCTCAGGCATATTAAGTGCTTGATACAACCGAGGTACAGAATATGAGTTTTAAAAATGTTGAGTATTATGATTATTAAGATTAAGTAAGAGTCATTTTGACAACAGATCACACATTTCCAAAAAGTATTAATGGAACTTCATGGTAGAGCAGTGCTTTACAGTAACGAGGTCCCCTGAGTTTGAGCCCGGCAGCAAACAGACAAAAAAAACTACTGAAAAATATTGAGCATTTAAGATGAGAAAATTGGGGTGAGGGTTTCAGAGAATGACTTCTCCTTTAAGATCTACTTGACAGTTTGAGGAAAATCGAAGGGCGGCTTCCTAGAAGATTGTCACTTGGACATCTTCCAGGCAAATAACTGACAACTCTATTTTGTGGGGGAGAATTATGATATGTTTCTGCTGCTTCCATTTTCAGTGATTGTTGGTGGTGCTCAGTTGATGAATAGCCCTGGAGTGAGCTGTGAGCTCTTACCTGGAACTGTTTACAAACTCTGTTGTGATTACACTCAGTTGTATAATTAATTTATTGATGTTTTGCTGACATGGGTTTGTGTGTGTGTGTGTGTGTGTGTGTGTGTGCAAGATTTGTGATTGCAGATAGATAAGTATTTCTATTCCAGCTCATTATCTTATATTTGCATCTGATTTGTTTGATTACTGCAGGTGGAAACAATAGGTGATGCTTACTGTGTGGCCGCAGGCCTGCACAGGAAAAGCCTTTGCCATGCCAAGCCCATTGCTCTGATGGCCCTGAAGATGATGGAGCTCTCAGAAGAGGTGCTGACGCCAGATGGCAGACCCATTCAGGTGAGCCCTGCGCGCCCGGCTGGGTAGGCACACACCTTTAAGTGAAGGGGCAGGAAAACTCCCAAGGGATTCTGCTTAAGGTAACTCTAAGGTCTAGAGGAGGAAGAGGAGGAGGAGGAGGTTGAACTGGAGACTTCGGAGAACCCAGAGAGGAACACTTGGTAGATGGGTCCAAGAAGGACAAATTTTGTGAAGTGGAAACTGCCATGAGATTAGACCAGATGACCCTGGACTGTTTGGCTAACTGCCCTCTTTTTAGATAAACAACAAAATTTTTTTTTCTATAACCTTCTGAAAATCAGCCTTAAGTGAATGAAACATCCCTCAGTTGTACCTGAGGCCACTACCGGCTCCTCAGGATTACACCTGCACCCCTGGTCGGGTGGAGTCTGGAAAACAGGGGATTAGAATAAGGATGGAACTTACTGGTGGTAACTAAGTACCCAAGGTCAGGTAGTTGAGAGATGTAGTGGGCTCACACTGGTGTCCACGCAAACCCTCTGACCTCACAGAGGTTGATAGGCAGCAGAGCCTGAGGCTGGACCCCCGTTCCTGGGGAAACCAGAGAAGCATTGCTGCTCTGGCACCTGTGGCCTCTGACCACCTTCTGCCCTTGGGATTGACCTTCAGGAGAAGACAGGCAAGGCTGCCTTTTCATTGCTAGAACTAATCCTTAAACACGAGAAGCCTGTTTATGAAAGTGGCCCTGCATTTGGGATAGTCCTCACCTTCTAGCAGGGGTATGGAGTGGGGGTAGGTGTGGGATCACAGTGCATAAACTTAGTCCAAATAATAGACAAGAAAGATCTAGAATATTGTCAGATAGCCAACTTGGGGCCAAGATCTAATGGACAGTGTTTAATATAATTCAGAGAAGTCACTGAGGCTGGTGATGTGGCTCAGTGGTAAAGTGCCTGTCTTGCACGTGGGGGACGCTGGGTCTAACTGCCAGCACCACGGAAACTTCGATTCTTTAGAACTGAAAAAATAGGAGAGGCAAAAAACTGGGAGATAGAGATAGAGTCAAAAAAGAAGCAGAGAAAGCATAAGCAGTGGACTTAATTCTTGGAAATAAAAAGAGAATTCAGTAGATGAGTTTTGGAGGTTAGACACAGCTGAAGCAAAAATTGGTCTCCTGGAGAAATTGTCCATAAATAAGAGTGGGAAAATAGGAATGAAAATGCCAATGTAAATTTTTATCAATGTGAAGGAGGAGTGAGAAGACATATTATATGGCCAGTTGGTGTTCCAAATGGAGCTACAAGAGGGACTCAGGAAAAAAGAACTTTCCCCTAGAAACTACATTAATCAGTTCTCAGACAGAATAATGCTAAATCATTATATAATTCTAATTATATAATTATATAAGGTTTATCAAAGTCACAAAAATGAAATCTTTCTTGGTACTGTAAACTATCAGAGCAAGAGAAGACTTGATAAACACAAAAGTGACCAGTTTACGGGAAAGGATGGGCTATTTAAGAAGAGTTTGGGCACAATTGATTGTCTTTATGGTAAACAAATGAATTTTACCTTATGAGTCTGTTCATAAACTAGAACTCTATATGGCTTAAATGTGAAAGACCATGCTATAAAACTATATAGTTTAATATAGAGAAATTTTGATGTAGAGTAGAATTTTCATATTTTTTGACAAAAAAAATTCTTCTCTTAGTCAATGAATCAGGGCAAAAAAAATCTCATCGTAAAAGATACTATGTATAATTTTAACTTCTTATACTAAAAGGCTGGAGCCATAGCACAGCGGGTAGGGTGTTTTTTCCTTGCACACAGCCAACATGGCTGACCAGAGTTCGATTCCTCCACCCCTCTTGGAGAGCCGGGCAAGCTACTGGGACTATCTTGCCCACACGGCAAAGCCTGGCAAGCTACCCGTGACATATTTGATATGCCAAACACAGTAACAACAAAGTCTCCAATGGAGACATTACTGGGCCCACTCGAGCAAATCGATGAACAACGGGAGGACAGTGACAGTGACAGATACTAAAAGTAAAACCTACTTAGCAAAATATCTAAAGAGAATACAGTAACAACTACAGCTGGAAAAGTTTTTTCATATTTAACCAATATAGTATTTTTGGGGTAATGACACCAATCATAAGATTAATAAGTATTAATAACACTGTGATAGAGCATGCTGCTTTGAAAAATCTGACAGGGCTAGTGTTGGTGAGGGTCTGGAGTAGCTGGAGAGGATACAGATGTACAGATGGCATGCGGTATCTGCGATTCTCTAAAGGAATTTCACTGTGCCTTTCGGGCATCTAGTAATCCTTCTAGATGTTCACCCAGGGAAATATTTGTGTTTGTGTAACAGAAACCACACACAAGATCATTCACCGCAATGCTTTTGTGATGGCTTAAAACGGGAAGCTCAAAATATCCATTGGCAATAGAATGGATAGAGTATAAGGTATTTTTACCTTGGAAGCCCTTCTAGTAGGGCGAATGAATGACTGGCTATTGATTCCAATCTGGATGGCTGTCAGTAACAAAATGCTGAGGAAAGGAGCAGTTCCAAGAACTCTATTAGATGATTCTATTGATTTCAGTTACAAAAACTAAGGAGGAGGGGAGGATTGGGGGGAAGGGTCCTACTTGCACCGATAGGTAAAGTGTAAATGAAAGAAAGTGATCCTGTGCAAAATCCTGCTGGCATTTGCCCCCCAGGGGAATGAACAGTGGGAAGAGTGAGGTTCCACCGGCCTCTCGTACAGAGCACCCAGGGTACTGCAGTTCTTTTTTTTTTTTCCCAGAAAACTTATCTTTTAATTTAGATAAATGTTTTGGTTTCTAAAAATCTATTTTATGGTTTTGAGTTATTCTTAAATTTTTTAGTAAAATTCTTTCTTTTTTTTTTAATTTTTATTAGTGAAACCATGACCCAAGAACAGATGACTAGTTAAAGAAACTTTGGAACATCTACGCAATGGAGTACTATGTAGCTGTTAGAAAAGATGAAGTCATGAAATTTACATACAAGTGGTACAACATGGAAAGTATCATGCTAAGCGAAATGAGTCAGAAAGAGAGGGATCGACACAGAAAGATTGCATTCACCTGGGGAACATAAAGTAACAAAATAGGAGACTAACACCCAAGAGTGGCCAAGATTAGTACCAGGAGGTACTGCTGTTCTTTAATGAGCACCTGCACATTCATAACTCACAGTTTTGAAAATGAGCATTTTCTGAGCACACCCACGTGATGCAAATAGGAACATATAATGCAAATAGTGTGGATTAAACAGCCCTCTGGTTGTCATTCTTGTTAGTTGCCAGAACAAACAAAAGGAAAGGTGTCTCATCTTAGAAGCTGAAAATGGTCACTTTCCAGCTTAAGTTCCTTTCAGTTCTAAATGTTCAAGACTGCAGCTAGGTAGTCTTATTATTTTTTATCGTTGACATTTTTTTAAATGGGGGGTTTATGCTGTTGATGTTGATCCAACTTTGCAAAAACAACCTTAAATTACCAGAGGACAAACCAGGGCATTGTATCGTGAATGTTTTCAGTTGTGGGATATGACAGTACTCTGTTTTATTAATCTGATAGGCTTACTAAATCAGAACAGGAAATGGCCATAAAGATTTAATAAGGGAGCAGAGGAGAAATTCCAAATAATAAAACACGTTAGTAATTTTAACTTCATTACTAATTTACATTACTTGCATGATTGGAGTTTTGGGGGGCATATTAATGTGATTTTGAATTCACTTCCATTGGTTGCCAAAGGAACATTTCTAAATTTAATGGGAAAAATCTTTTATTAAAAATGGTGGGATGTAGGGATGATATGTGATTAGTTAATTGTTAACTTCAAAATAAGTTTTAGACTTGAAAATTTAAGCCATTGGAGTTTTAATTATTTCTCAAAGGAAAATTTCCCATACTCTCTTGAATTTCAAAAAATTGACAATTCTTAATGGGCTTGGGACAGCCTTTCAACATGGGAAATGTTGCTCACAAAAAATAAAGTAACAAAATAGGAGACTAACACCCAAGAGTGGCCAAGATTAGTACCAGGAGGTACTGCTGTTCTTTAATGAGCACCTGCACATTCATAACTTAATAGTAAATTCTAGTTGCTCACAAATGATTTTAATGTTCTGGAATATTAACTAGAAGGCTGATTTAGTTAATTTTTTAATTTGAAAAATTAGTCAGAGAATATAACCTTTAACCTAGTTTATGCTCAAATTATTTTTTCCAGTGAAAATCAGAGACTAGTTACAAAGCATATATAAATATGATCTGCATAATTAAGTCTGGAAAAATAACCCAAAAGTTATTTTAATAAAGATTTCTTTTTAAATAATTACAATTTTATAAGACATATGGCTGTATACAGCAATATCACTATTCTGCCTACCTTCCAAATGAAATATGGAAATATCACTTTGCCTTCCTTCCAGATAAAATATGGGTTTCTTATATTTTAAATAGATAATTTTAAAAAAGTAAAATTAGATTTGTTTGATCCTTCATCTGAATTAGCTTTATTGTATAGATTTTACTGGAAAGCTCTTATATTTCATGCTCTTCTTTAATCTTGTGACTCTAACTTTGAATACATTTTGTCATTAAAACCATAGTAACTTTTCTGAGTTCACACCCAGTGATGATTGAACCTGCTGCAGTTTAGTGCTCTGGGGTTGCTCCTGGCAGTACTCCAGGAATGATGCAGTGCTGGGAATCAAACCCAGGGCTCATATTTGTAAGGCAAGTGCTCTGCCCCCGAGCCACATCCTCTGTCCCATGAAAGACTGAGTTTTCCCCTACTTTAGTTAAAATAAACTAACATGCTTTATTTATTTTAATGTTGGGGGGAAAAGAGAGGTTGAACGGGAGCTGATGAGTGAGTGTTTAAAGCTAGACTAGGGGGCTGGGGAAGATGGCTCAAAGGGATGAGCAAAGGCCTGAACGCTGGAAGCCCTGCATCAGTCGCTGGCACCCACAGGCTTTCGAGGGGCACTACATGGGTCCACGCGGTAGGCCAGGTGTGTTCCTGAGCACCCTGTAAAGTGCTCCCACTGGGAGATCACCCTCCAGAACGAGAGATAGACATTCAGCTGAGTGAAGTACATCCAAGACAAGTACTGCATGACTCCATCCGACATGGAATCTGAAAATCAAAGAAGCAAGATAAGCAACCAAACCATAGAGAATGGGCAGAATGAGTGAGCGAGATCCAGGGCACACAGTTCCACAAGTGCTGGGCATGGAATATATAGCACAACCATCACAGTTTCTTATCACACACACATACAGACACACACACACACAACCCTGTAGCTATTGTGTTGGATATTAATTATACAGTACACATGGAATGGTGATATAATAAGGCAATATGTTACTTGCTTGATGGGATGCTGAAGTATATTTAAATATCAGACTCTTATGATTATACCTGAAATGAAGTTCTCTATATATTGACAATAGTTCAATAAAATATATAATAATAATTAGCATTGTTATGACATATCTTTCAGAGAAGAATAGGTATGCTCAGAATAGCTGTGCTTAATTCTGAACTTAAGTTGTTTATTTTTTAAAGATTGTAACTATATTTCATTACTAGGTATAAAAATTCAGATTCCCTTCAGTAGTTCAGGGACCAGCACATTTTATATAATGAGTCAGTTACAAAGAGATTGTGAAATGGAGTTTAAAAGAATGTGTAATCATGGTGTAATACTAATGTGTTCAGCAATCTCAATTACAAATCAGAGAACTAATAAGAATTTCTTCTGCCTACTCCAAAGACAGGAATATTAATGTGCAATTTACATGTGCTCTGATACCTCCAATTACAACACTTTAAGCATCATCACCTAATGAGCTTACAGGATTTAGAGATTATGAAATCAGTCTCCAGTTAATTTTTAAATGGTTGTTATTATTTACAAAGGAAACTTATGTTGTTACTTTTATGTTCTGGGGGAATTTGCTCCTTTCAAATGTCATAATATTTAATTGACCTTATGAGATGACAATCCTAGCTTACAATTAGAAAAAGGAAAAACTAATAGACAGGTTGGTTAATTCTTTGTAATTCTTTGATTGGGCTGTAGTGATAGCACAGCGGGTAGGGCGTTTGCCTTGCATGCAGACCCGAGTTCGATTCCTCCGCCCCTCTCGGAGAGCCCAGCAAGCTACCAAGAGTATCTTGCCCATAGGGCAAAGCCTGGCAAGTTACCTGTGACGTATTTGATATGCCAAACACAGTAACAAGTCTCACAATGTTACCGGGCTTGCTCGAGCAAAATCGATGAACAACGGGAGGACAGTGACAGTGATACTTTTAAATATTCTATTTCTAGAGCAGTTATCTCAGGAGAAAAACCTAGGGGATGAAAAACAACTGGACAGGTATTACAGACACTGAACCTCTTATCAGCATGTTTATCCAAAAGACACATTTGAATTTATCTTTAATCTTCTAGATAACACACATAATGGCAGTTTTAATAAACCAGTTTATTGCAGCAATAATATTAAGCAATATAATATTACTGCTGAAATGTAAATAGATTATTCTGCATGGTGAATTTAGTACTAGACATGTGTTTTGTAAAACAAAATAATTTTAAAGGATTTTTTTCACTGAGATATTACAGGAAGATTCCACTGGTCTATTTTTTATAATTTGTTTTAATTATCAGTGCTTAGTCTGAAATTATCTCTGGATCTCTTACAGCTCACAAATATTACTTTCAGTTAATTATATAAACCACTGTTAAACGTGTCCGCCTAATGTTAGTGTAGCATCTCACAGGCTCCTTCCTGTTACTATTTATGATAGAATTTTCCTGGTTTTCACTTATTTCCTTGAATCTATCAACCACTGTTATTTGACTCAGTGATCTCTAAAGTTCCTGCATTCTCTTACATCTGTTCTTTCATTCAAACTGTAGCCATTTAATTATTTCTGTGTTGCTAATATTTTTGAGAGCTCCTGGGACAGGTCCTGTGCTCCCGGCAGGAAGGGTATCTGGGCTCCTGCACTCTGGGGTTGATGAGGCAGTGCTGTCTGGGGGCCACCCGGCCTCAGACTCACCCTTAGGCTCTTAGCATTGCCCTGTTCTTGTGCCTTTTGTACAGAGGAGGGTTCTCTAAGAACCCCCACCCCCCAGCTTCTGCACCCTGGGTCAGAAGTTTATGTTGTCTAGTTGGGTAAGATTGTCGAGGATACTGCTTTGATGGGGTGCAGGCTTCACACTGTACTATCACTCTGGCACACTGCTTGATTTCTTAACCTCCAGGTTACCTCTTTGATAATCCAAAGATGCCCACAGCAGAAAATCACCCTCAGATTTCATCGAGTGCTTACTGTCATCAGCTTTGTCTTGCTGTGTCTTGGTGCAGTGCACTTTCATCGTCTTGCTACCTAACTGGTAGAGAGCTATTTCAGTGATATGATCTGCTGTGACTAGAAAAGGGAAGTTAAAAGCAACCTCTCTCTCTCTCTATATATATATATTATATGTATATGTATATATACATATAATATATATATATATATATATATGCTTATGGACTGGAGCGATAGCACAACGGATAGGGTGTTTGCCTTGCACATGCCCAACCCAGGTTTGATTCCTCCATCCCTCTCGGAGAGCCCGGAAATCTACTGAGAGTATCCCACTGGCACGGCAGAGCCTGGCAAGCTACCCATGGTGTATTCAATATGCCAGAACAGTAACAACAAGTCTCACAATAGAGATGTTACTGGTGCCTACTTGAGCAAATCGATGAGACAGTGCTACAGTGCACTAATCTGCAGTAGCTTCTGTCTTCAACCCAAGTCACAGAAGCCGTTACTAAGTTGCCTATTGCAGAAAAGCAATGAACTACACCTATTGGAGGCTTGCAGGCATGTGGGACAGTTCCTGTTCCACCTGCTCTCCTACAGTTAAGTTACTCTTACTGCACAGTACCTCTGTGAGGAAAGCATGGCTGTTACTTCAGCTTCTTAAGAGAAGAAGAAAACAAAATGGAATTGAAAATATCTCCTAATTATTATTCAAGAGACGCCCGCACGGCAGAGCCTGGCAAGCTCCCCATGACGTATTCGATATGCCAAACACAGTAACAACAGAGTCTCCAATGGAGATGTTACTGGGCCCGCTCGAGCAAATCGATGATTAAGTAAAAGCATTTTAAATGTTAGTTTCTCCTATTTATTCAGCATTTTGTTTTAGTAAGTTTGTTTCATGGCTATATTATTTAAGAAAACAAATGTCTATCTGATGGCCTTCATAAGAGAGTGGAAGGAATATACTGAATATATAGAAATTTTAGAATATATAGAATATATAGAAGTTTTCAGTCCAAAATATTTAAAGAGAGAAAGTCTGTGTGTGTGTGTGTGTGTGTGTGTGTGTGTGTGTGTGTTGTGAAGAGGAGATATTGGAGTCACTCACCAGCTCTGCTGAATACTTGCATCCATTTAGCCATCATTTACCATTATTTTTCTTGTTTATTTTCCCTTTTTCTATTGTGTTTCTTAGGCAAAAATATTGTCAATAACATCTGTTTTTGTAGGTAAGTTTTCATATTTAAACACTGTTGCTCATAGTTTCTGTTCCTGTATTGGCATGCCATTGGTGTCAGGGGTAAATCAGCCCTGTGCCTGCTGCTGCAGTGCTGAGCTGGTGACATATGAGGCAGAGCTGCAGTCCCTCTGTCAGGGGCAGCGGAGGGACCAGCAGCATAGTACTCAGGGAGAGCCAGCGGCAGGAAGACAGTTCCTTTGCTGTTTCTTTCTTTCTTTTTTTTTTTTTTTGTGAGCTTCTATCCTTGATCACAACTGATTCCAGTCCTGTCACAGTATCTTCATATATTCAGTCTCTGGAAATAGCGTGTCAGTCGTACATTGATGAAAATGCTGGTCTTTTTCATTTTGATAAAAGTTCCATTTCTTGAAGCACTGTAGCACTGTAGAACTGTCATCCCATTGTCCATCAATTTGCTCTAGCGGGCCCAGTAATGCCTCCATTGTGAGACCTGACTTGTTGTTACTGTGTTTGGAATATTAAATACGTCACGGGTAGTTTGCCAGGCTTTGCCATGAGGGTCAGATAATCTCGGTAGCTTGCCGGGCTCTCCGAGAGGGACAGAGGAATTGAACCCGGCTCGGCCGGGCTGGCTGCGCACAAGGCAAACACCCTACCACTGTGCTGTCACTCAGCAATTGCATTTTATTTTCTTTATTAAAAATTGCAATAAGTTTAGTGTAAGAGAAAACAAAGCCAAGCAGTGCGGAAAAGAATCTATGCCATAAGCTTATTTGTACGAAGCAATATAAAGTACAAAAAGTGCTGTTTGGTTTTATACTGGGAAATCTCACTTTCACACTTTCACATGTTCAGGAGAGAAATACACGCGTTAATGGAGACGTGGCTTACACATTTGGTAGATCTGTTGTTAAATAGCACCACTATCAGGTAAACATTTCTAAAGAGGTTGGGATCTATTTTTTTTGTTCTAGTCTCTCTTCAGAGGTGGTCCTCCCAAGATACTGCTCTAATACCTTAAAAAGTTAAGATTCTCTTTATTAGTAAAGACATTCATTTTCATTCAGTTTATGTGTGCAGTGCTTAAGAAGTGTGAAGCCTATAAGAAGTTCAGTAACGTTTTTATTTATAATTGAGTTGTATATGAAGAATTCTGAGAATCTCTGCCAGTATTTCCTCCTAAAGCAATATCTAGATGTAATTTCTTCACACTGTCTTGGGACTAGGTTAGCTTATTTATTTTTTAGAATTTTCTAGTGGAATTTTCTAGTGCAAAGTATGTATTGCATTGTCGTTTATTATATGGAACAACATGTATGAGAGAATGTGCTCTCTGTATACCAGATTGTTAGCTCAAATTGTTAGCTCAGTTTTATGTTTTAGGTTTATTACTGTAGTCCAGATTTTTATAACTAGTTCCAAATAAAAGTTTCAGAATTATTTTAGAGTGATGTTATTACTTTTTGTGAAATTACATCAACAAAAAGGTAACTTCTGAATACTAGTATGTAGAAGATAGTCAAAGTCATCTATAGTTCACCAGTCAGCCATGAGCACATTTTATGTTTTGTTGTCTAGTCTTTAAAAATACATAGCCCATTTTCAGTGTATATACAAACACACCAAAATAGCATATACAGACTGACGAGTAGGTTCTCTCAAAAATGGATTAGACCTTATTGCTCATTGGCTCAGGGGGAGACAGAGAAGTGGTATTCTCAGGATGTAACAAGCATCCTAAAGAGGCAGATATTGCTGGTGTGCCCTATGAAGACTTTCCACTGCTGATACCTCATTTTGATTTTGTTCCTACCATTGAATTTTTTAGTCGGTGAAAGGCAACTTTATCGCTTGAGCTACAAATGTGGTATCAGTGTCACAAGTGCTTTTAGGAATGTGTGAAGCTTTGTGTTGATGTCATGTCAGGCACATGGTAATTGTCTGGGTCACCACTATACTCCTCTTTATTTGGAATGCGTTTCCTAGCAACTCTTGCTCTTTCCTAATGGCCGAATTGGTTTCCACACATTGTAATGCTCCTTCCTGCGTCAGAAATTGTCACCTTTTTGTGCAGATGTTACAAGATCAAATTTACTTGTAGATGTAATTCTAAGAAATTATTCTGCTTTTCCACTTGCTTTTAATATGTTAGTTCAAAGGTTAGACCAACCATGGAAAAATACGTTTAATAAAAGCTCATTAATTCAGACCTCCAGTCTGAGAAAATGAGGCAAATCTGACAACAGTGTCCAGACTCGGTGCAAATATACCTAGTGTGAGACTTGCTGAAGTTGACAAAACAAAGTAAGTTTGATGGTCTGATGTCTATATTAAAACGAGGTTGACTGTGGTACGGACTAAATGTCCCCAAAGGAACAAGATTTACTGGGGAGGAGTTCAGTGATTGGGCTTGCAGGGAGACTTTTACTCTGTGTTCAGCATGTGTTCCCAGTACTCTTTTTAGGCGTTTGGATAGGCAATGGGGATGTGAGGATAAGCAAACCCAATCGGGCCTTTGTGACTGTCTCAGAAATTAGTCCATGGAACCAACATTAGACATGACTGGGTTGGTTAGCAAGTGGAGACACTGGCTTCAATCTTAGTGTTGAGTGATTTGTGTTAGGGCTTTGGAAAGATTCTGTGGTGACTTGAATTCTTCTTGGTCCGAGTATTCAGTTGTAAATACAGACCTACAGAGGAGAAAGGATGAGGAGAAAGGAAGGATGTTGTTTACAGGTCATACTTGTGCCAGGTATTGTACACTCCTCTCTACATGGTCCCCTTCCCAGAACCCTGCAAGTTTCATTTCTTTTATATATATAGAACTTGATTCACAAGTGTATTTAATTGACCAAGATTACACAACTGAATTCTGGAATTAAATTTGAACAGATATATGTACTTTTTTTAAAAAAATTTATTATTTATTGAATCACCATGGGAAAGGTTACAAAGCTTTCAGGTTTAGGTCTCAGTCATACAAATATCAAGCACATTTCCCTTTACCAAAACTTATTTTTTACCATGAAGAACCCCAATAAAACCCCACCCCCCACCCCTCCCCATCCCTGTGGGGCAGATGAATTCTAGTTAACACTCTATCTGCTTTGATTAGATTCATTGTTTCAATAAAAGATTCACCACTATTATTTAGAGATTACCCCCCCCCAAAATCAGACATGCTGAAAAAGCATTGTGAAGTGATTTGCTTTCTACAGCTGGGTTCAAGAATTATATGTTGGTTTTGGATTTCTGCTATTTTACTTATTGACCCTGGAAGTATTTCTACTGAAAGTCAGATAGTTAAGAAATTGGTTTCTGTGCTCTGGAGTCGTGGCCGTGCTGGAGAGCTGCTAGTGGGGGGCAACTGGTGGCCTCGGTAGGGCGTGAAAGGTGGACCGAAACGCCCCCCTTCCCATGAGGTTTTAGTCGCCCCCAGTCCCCCGGCTCATACCTGCTGTCCACAAGGCTCCCATGCGGCCGCCATCTTTCTTTCCAGAGAGGAGAAGGCGACTGGGGCAACACCCTTTCCCCTCCGGGCAGACATGATGGCCTGGATTAACGCATAGTCCTTTCACTTTTCTGCTCCAAGCTGCTGGGTTCTGCATTAAGTTCTTGTGCTTCTGGGGCTGTGGCTGTGCTGGAGAGCCGCTCATGGGGGGCAACTGGTGACCTCGGTAGGGCGTGAAGGGCGGACCGAAACGCCCCCCTTCCCATGAGATTTTAGTCGCCCCCACTCCCCCGGCTCATACCTGCTGTCCACAAGGCTCCCATGCGGCCACCATCTTTCTTTCCAGAGAGGAGAAGGCGACTGGGGCAACACCCTTTCCCCTCTGGGCAGACATGATGGCCTGGATTAACGCATAGTCCTTTCACTTTTCTGCTCCAAGCTGCTGGGTTCTGCATTAAGTCCTTGTGCTTCTGGGGCTGTGGCCGTGCTGGAGAGCCGCTCATGGGGGGCAACTGGTGACCTTGGTAGGGCGTGAAGGACGGACCGGAACGCCCCACTTCCCATGAGGTTTTAGTCGCCCCCACTCCCCCGGCTCATACCTGCTGTCCACAAGGCTCCCATGCAGCCGCCATCCTTCTTTCCAGAGAAGAGAGGGCGAATGGGACAACACCCTTTCTCCTCCGGCAGACTTGATGGCCTGGATTAACGCATGGTCCATTCACTTTTCTGTTCCAAGCTTCCGGGTTCTGCATTAAGTCCTTGTGCTTCTGGGGCCGTGGCCGTGCTGGAGAGCCGCTCGTGGGGGGCAACTGGTGACCTCGGTAGGGCGTGAAGGACGGACCGGAACGCCCCCCTTCCCATGAGGTTTTAGTTGCCCCCACACCCCCGGCTCATACCTGCTGTCCACAAGGCTCCCATGTGGCCGCCATCTTTCTTTCCAGAGGGAGGAGGGTGGAAGGGACCAACACCCTTTCCCCTCCGGGCAGACATGATGGCCTGGATTAACGCATAGTCCTTTCACTTTTTGCTCCAAGCTGCTGGGTTCTGCATTAAGTCCTTGTGCTTCTGGGGCTGTGGCCGTGCTGGAGAGCCACTCGTGGGGGGCAACTGGTGACCTCGTTAGGGCGTGAAGGACGGACCGGAACGCCCCCTTTCCCATGAGGTTTTAGTCACCCCCACACCCCCGGCTCATACCTGCTGTCCACAAGGCTCCCATGTGGCCGCCATCTTTCTTTCCAGAGAGGAGAGGGCGAATGGGGCAACACCCTTTCCCCTCCGGACAGTCATGATAGCCTGGATTAACGCATAGCCCGTTCACTTTTCTGCTCCAAGCTGCTGGGTTATGCATTAAGTCCTTGTGTTTCTGGGGCTGTGGCCGTGCTCCAAACTTAACTATGATTTTCAGAGAGAAACGTTGGGTGGTTTACTTCCCATGGATCACTTTGTATATAGAGAGATGTCGCGTGGCTGCATGAGCGGCCGCATGGATTTGAGGAAAAATCCTAGTTCCCGCATACTCGAGCTGTGGTTGTAGAGGCTTCTGGTCACCGGGGTTCCATCTGGGGGAGGCGGGATGCGGTACCTACCCCATCTGGGGCTTCCCGATGATCTCGGCTCTTTTTGGAACCTGTTTTTTTTTTTCCTTCGGGATCTGTGGATCCCGCCCTCCAGGTTGTCCTTCTCTTCGGCTGAATCAGATATATGTACTTTTTAAACTTTGACTTTTCCACATGCTAAAATAGCCAATATCTCCAGAACATTCAGTAGAATAGTGAATACTGAACCAGTGTTTACTTTTGCCCAGTGCTCACTGTAGGCTAGGAATCACACTAGCATGTACATATACGCATAGATGCATGTATGTGGGTAGTTTATCTTCATTTTTAATTTTATGTATGTTTTAGTCCATTTTATTATATAATTGAAATATATGTCTTAGATATTACCACATCAGTCTTTTTTTTTCCTTTATTTTATTTTATTTTTTTTAAAGTTGTAGATTTACAATTTTTTGTGCTTTGGTTTCAATTATACAATGATCAGATACCCATCCCTCCACCAGTGCCCATTTTACACCACCATGGATAATATCCCTCCCACCCCCATCCCCCCCATCCCCCCTGTCTCTGTGTCAGGGCAATCCCCTGTGTTCTCTCTCTCCTTTTGGGTGTTGTGGTCTGCAAAAGAGGCATTGAGTGGTAAACATGTTCAGTCCATAGTCTACTTTCGACATGCATCTCCCCTCCTGGGAGGATCCTCCAAACATCCTTTATTTGGTGCTCCCTTCTCTATCTGAACTGCCCTTTCCTCTAGGATACCCGGCTGGCCTCTAAATTATGGAGTAATCCTCCTGGTGCTGATCTCAGCTATTCTTGGGTATTAATCTCATACTTTGTTACTTTATATCCCCCAGATGAATGCAATCTTTCTATGTCTATCCCTCTCTTTCTGACTCATTTCGCTTAGCATGATACTTTCCATATTGTACCACTTGTATGTAAATTTCATGACTTCATCTTTTCTAAGAGCTACATAGTACTCCATTGTGTAGATGTACCAAAGTTTCTTTAACCAGTCATCTGTTCTTGGGCATTCAGGTTTCTTCCAGTTTCTGGCTATTGTAAAGAGTGCTGCAATGAACAAACAAGTGCAGATGTCACTTCGACTATACATTTTTGCCTCTCTGGGATATATTCCCAGGAGTGGTATTGCTGGGTCAAATGGGAGCTCAATTTCTAATTTTTTGAGAATCGTCTATACTGTTTTCCAGAAGGGCTGAACCAGTGGACATTCCCACCAACAGTGAAGGAGTGTCCCTTTCTCGCCACATCCACGCCAGCATCGGTTGCTTTTGTTCTTTTGAATGTGGGACCACATCAGTCTTAATCATGACCATGAACCAGCTATCATATCCTTATTACATATTAGAAAACCAAGACTGGGGTTAGAATGATAGTACAACAGGTAAGGTGCTTGCCTTGCATGAAGCTGTCCCAGCTTTGATCCCTCACACACCATAGGGACCCTGGAGTCTGCCAGAAGTGATCCCTGAGAGCAGAGTCAGTAGCAAGCCCTGAGCACTGCTGAATGTGCCCTCCCCCCAAAAAACAAAACTAATAATAACAAGACTTAGGGTAAGGGGCTTATTGTCAGATTAG
The DNA here is from genome assembly GCF_029834395.1 of Sorex fumeus. NCBI lineage: Eukaryota > Metazoa > Chordata > Mammalia > Eulipotyphla > Soricidae > Sorex > Sorex fumeus. The sequence goes on along the minus strand of NW_026606085.1, from coordinate 13,965,241 downwards.
AGTAAATGAAATTAAGAATGAACTTGGAATTAGAATTTAAACTATTTTACTTCAAGGCTATGCTGTTAACTACTGCACTGCATTGCCTCCCACAATCTGACTACAGCATAAGATTCCTAATACTGGGGCTAGTGTGATGGCTCAACAGTCTGAGTTGATGCTTTGCATGCAGGAGGACCAAGCACCTCTGAGAGTGACTCCTGAGCACAGACCAGGGAGCAGCCCCCAAGCACCATCAGCTGCACAACTCAGGTTCATGCATACTGTATTATCTGTTTGACCTCCATTAGGTAAATTTAAGGGCTGGAGCGATAGCACAGCAGGTAGGGCGTTCGCCTTACAAGCGGCCAACATGGCCGACCCGAGTTCGATTCCTCCGCCCCTCTCGGAGAGCCCGGCAAGCTACCGAGAGTATTCGATATGCCAGACACAGTAACAACAGTCTTCAATGGGGACGTTACTGGGCCCACTCGAGCAAATCGACGATCAACGGGAGGGCCTTTACCTTTACCTTTTAATCTATAAATTTAAACTAATTATGGCTATGACCACAAAGCCAAAAATTTCTTTTATAATCTTTTTTTGTTTGTTTGTTTTTATAATCTTATGCCTAAACTATTAACTTCAGTCTTTCTTGAATGTTATTGTTCTTCCTCTATAAGAAAGCAGTGTTCCTGTGCAATATGTAATGATGGTCTAATAGCCTGGGGTTATTCTATTGGAGGCAGATTCTATTGATTGAAACTGTACGTGGAGATGTGAAACTATTATGGATTACTAAAGCTGCATTGAATATAAGAAGTCTAGAGTACATCGATAAAATTCAAAATCTCTGAAGAAAAATTTAAGTTGGGAATAATATTGAAGTGGAAACTTCTGTGGTATTAGTTTTTCATAATCTCAGATGATCTTTTATTTGTGCTTATAGAATAATCCAAAGCCATAAAAACAGAAGTTTTAAATTGTATCAGACAATCGAAAAGAAATAGTCTCTTGAGAAACTACTATTTCCAGATGGTGCCAGTTTATCCTTTTGTATATTAAGTTATCCAAGAATATTTTGATATTTACAATAACTGATAGCACTGATTGAAAAGAGAGTGATACAATAGTTTGATCAGTCAGCCACTGAGCATTTACTGAATTTCTCTCATGTGCAAAACTCCATAATTGAATTTCAGGAGGAACTGCTGGGGTGCCCCACCCTGCTGGGCTTTCCTCTTGCACTCCTGAAGACAGCACTCTACCTCGCAACACCCAGACATCTGGTCATTTAAGTCCATTCTGTCAAAAACTCAGTTGCTGAAATCTTCAGACTCCAGGAATTCCCCTCAGCTGGCTTGCCTTAATTAGCAGTTTATCTGAAAGCCACATCAAGTAGGCTTTGGCCGGCATTGAGCTATTTCATCAGGGCCTGGCATCTTAGCTAGAAACAAGGCGGACCTGGAAGAGAGAAGAGTGGAAGGGGGCTGGCGTCTTTCCCAGGATGCCTCAGCATTTTTACCACTCGTGTATTAGTCTTCCAACCTCTGTTCCACCCACTCCTGAACCCCTCAAGCCTACCCTCCCTCTTCCATGGGTGACGTGATAAATGCTTGCAGAAGATATGTTCTTATGAACAAAGTCCATAAGTTGAGTCTCATGTAAGCTTATACAGATTAATTTATACTTCTTTACCCAGTAAATATATTGCCCTCAAACCCCACATTTTTTGGAGGGATAAAGCTGGAGAGATAATGTTAGGGTTAAGGCTTCCACACATCTGACACCACCCACTTTGATACCTAGCATCACATGCTATTGCCTGAGCACAGCCAAGTATGGCCCCAAACCTCAAAGAGAAAAGCAGAATAATATTATAAATATAAAATAATATGGGCTTCTATTACTAAGGATTCAAAGAAGAAACTGTACAAAGGTAAAACAAATATCAATCACATAACAACAAAATAAAATTCTCCTATTACTTGGTAAAATTTAATTCAATTTATCAATTGATCAAGCATGTATGTATAGAATAATAGATACATTCCTTTGATTGAAATTTAAAGTTCTAGTTTAAGACGTTTGCATTCCATTAAATAAATGGATTGACTGAAAAGTTTTCACTTCTAAAGAAGTATCATGAGTCTATATTTTGGACTAAATACTATTAGGTAAATTAGTTTATGTACTTACTATGGCTCCTTGGGCCTCATCCAGTGTGCTCGGGGCTTCCTCCGGAGCCAGATATTGAACCTGGCTCAGCTGTGCAACGCAGGTTCATGCATACTGTATTATCTGTTTGACCCCCCATTAGGTGAATTTAATTCATTAACCTATAAATTTAAACTAATTATGATATTTTACATTTCTAGTTGTGAAAATTTTAACTGGCATCAGTTCTTTCACATTTAAATTTTATAGTGATTATTTGCAACTCAGTCAGAAATTGGTTCATATTTCTGCCAATATAACTTTCTTTTATGAGTACTACTTCTGCCAACCTTAAGTTACCAAGCCAAATGATTCATGGCACAATTTTGTTTAAAATATTTGATGCTTCCATCAATTCTTTGTCCACCAACACCCTGATTAGTTGCTATTATAGCAAGCTATAGTCAAACACTGTTGGCTTACATATTTTCTTTTCTCGTTCTTTTTTTAAATTAAAAAAGTTATTTCCTTTATTTAAACACCGTGGTTTGCAAACTTGTTCATTATACAGCTGTTCTAGGCATTCAGTGTTTGAACACCAATCCTGCCACCAGTGTGACCTTCCCTCTGCCAGTGTCCTTATTTTCTCAAGCACCCCATAAGTCTGCCTCCTTAGAGGCACACAATAATTTATTTTATATTGCTTGTTACAACTAAATGGCTAATGGAATTATCAAAAAACACTTCAGTAAAAGAAAATTGTTGCAAATTGTTACATCACATGCTGGAGTCATCACTAGCTGAGCCTTCTGTGTTATTGTTTACTGGGCTGGTTGGCTTCCATGTTACTTTCCTATCTAATTTGCTGTGCTCTTACTCAGGCTTCAGTCTTGTAGAATTAGAGGTGTGTGTGGCCATGTGCTCCAGAAACTTTAGGTTCTGTGAGTTTACACAGTGGCTGTGGGATGTAAGTGTGGCTCCTGGGGCTTCTGGAAGTACAGGAAGGTGGTGGGAGGTTTCCCGCCCCCGACTCTGAGAAGATCCCAGAGTATTCAGCCTGAAAACTGGGGTGCCTGGAATTTTCAGTTTGGCGTCTCTGCAGATATTAGTAATTCAGTGGAATTGGGCCATGAGCTTGGAAACTGCTGTGGGGAGTCAGTGCAGCTGCCAGGGGCTCAGCAGGATGAGGGCCTTACTCCCACTCCGAAGGGCACCCCAGAACTTTCAGCCAGGAGACTGGTGCCTCCGTGAATTTTTGCAGCTTTTTTTGCATCTTTTCTGAGATTTAGTCACCAATCTGTTAGGCTGGGCCTATGGATGAGTCAACGTGGTGTGGCTCCACTGGGCTGTGGGTGCAGCAGCTGGGCTTTTTAATGGTCTTCTTAATGCTAGTTTGTCAGAATATCCATTTTAGGATAAAATGGAAATGCCCAGGAAAGCAACAGTCTTACCATTTTTTAAAGTATATGGCCAGGTAAACCACAACACCCTAAAGGAAAGAGAGAGCAAAAGGGAATGCCCTGCCACAGAGATGGGGCAGGGTGGGGGGATGAGGTCGGGGGGTGGGAGGCCTACTGGATTCATTGGTGGTGGAGAGGAGTGCTGGAGTGATTGCTGAGTTCTTCTCTCCCTTCCCTGACCCTCCACGGCGCCCTGAGCACCAGGAGTGTAGGGGTGTTGCACCACCACCTCTGCACTGCCAGGAGTGATGCCAGGTTCCCAAGCATGATCTGGGGAGGGATCTTCCCCCCAAATATGTGTCAGAAGTGTAAGTGTATTGTATCAGCCATAAACAGTTAATGCAAACCCTCTCCATTAACAGTAGAACTGTAAACTCTGGTTAATGCCTTCAAATGTTTGCTCCAAAATTACCAATCCTTATTCAGCGTTGGAATAGTGGTAAACATGTTCGTGTAGGGGTTGCTATCTCAGTTTGAAAAACTTTCACATGCAGGTCTGTGACATGATTAGCATGGCCCTGGATGCAGGCTCTAAAGCAAATGTGTTTTTCTGAGGAGCGCTCAGGTTTTCTGCAATTCTGACAAAACAGTGCAACTCTGATGCTACCTCCCACTTCTGGCTGAAATGTTCTTTTCTTTTCTAGTCTAATCAGACCTAGACCAGAGATCATTTATAGTAGATAATTATATAGAAACTCAGAGACTCCAGGTATGAGTGACTAACAATTGGCAATTGTAAAGCTTTTTAACTTAGATAATTTAGAGGACAACTCTCTCATTTCACATGCAGACAAACAGGTATAAAATTATATAACTAGTTTGCAATGGAATCTTACCATTGAAATTTACCAAGGAAGCTAATCAAGAAAATTAGGCCATCCAGAAGCGGGGGGAAATCAGATGTTGGCCTTGTGGTTTGTTTGGAAACACTTCATTATGATAGAAGAAATATCATTTGGAATAGGCTTTAGAAACTATTATATAAAAGAGGAGCACATTGCACAAATCTCTGTCAGAAAGTCCAATTAATTTGACCTCCCGAGAATATAATATTAATAATTATTCTCAATTTACTTCTTCTAAAACCTGTTCTTGTTCCCACATAGTAGAAAGCATCTCCTTTCTGCTAGAGTCTTATGGTTTTGGGAAACTACTTCCATGGATTGGTGGAAGCTGATAAGTAGACTTTCAACTTAACCCTAAGTGTTATTATACTAGACTAGTTATTTGTACATTTATAAAAGGGAAAATAAATAAATAATGCCCCTTGAATTCTCTTCCCGCTCCTATCGCATCTCATCGCACCATTATAAAACATGGTAATTCCGTCTTGACCATGTGGTTACAGCCTACCTCTGGACTTCACAGCACCGAGCTTCAGAACTCACCACAGCTTCAAACTGTTTTACTCTAGCATCTTAACTCCAGGTGTTCTCTGCTAGTCACAAACTCTTGTTCATCTGAACTTTCTTTTTTTTTCAATTTATTGAATCACTGTGAGATAGTTATAAACTTTCATGTGTGGGTTACAATCACACAATAATTAAACACCCATTCCTCCACTAGTGCACATTTCCCACCACCAATTTCCCCAGTATCCCCCCTTCCCCACCCTCCCCCTGCCTCCATGGCAGACAATATTCCCCATACTCTCTCTCTACTTTTGGGCATTATGGTTTTCAATACAGACACTTGAGAGCCATCATGTTTTGTCCATTATCTACTTTCCATAAACTCATCTCCCATCCCTACCGATTCCTCCAGCCATCATTTTCTTAGCGATCCCTTCTCTATTCCCATCTGCCTTCTCCCCTCCGCTCATGAGGCAGGCTTCCAGCTATGAAGCAATCCTCCTGGCCCTTGCATCTACTGTCCTTGTGTGTCAGCCTCATGTTATGTTACTGTATACTTCACAAATGAGTGCAAGTCCTTGTATGTCTATCCCTCTCTTTCTGACTCATTTCACCTAGCATGATACTCTCCACGTCATCTGCACTTTCTATTGTCCCATTCCCACTGATCTGTCACTGGTTTCCAAGCCTCTATCCATTCTTGGGTTTAGTTATTTCTTGGTTTTGGTAGCTTGCCCTTTCCATTGGTTTGCTGTGTCTGACATAGCACAGTGCTACCAACTGGGTAGCTGAGGACAACCAAAGTTGGTTTCTCAGGTCTAGTGGCCAAAAGTCTGAGCTCAAAGCATTGGCAAAATCTTTGAGTCCCTCTGACGGCTCTTAGAAGGATCAGCTCCAGATGTCTGGTAGTTTTTTTATTTGTGACAACAAAATTTCAATCTTTACATGGGATTTCCCCCTGTGAACCTGTGTACCCAAATTTCTTCATTTTATCAGAACACTGGCTATACACAGGGGTCCACCCTACTCCAGTATTCCTCCTCTCAATCAATTCCATCTGCAAAGACCCTAGTTCCAGGTAAAGTACTTCTAAAGCACATGAGCACGGGATTTAGGCAGGGAATAATCCAATTCATGTTCTTCTCCTAGTCAGGGCCCCACACTCTTTCATCTAAAATATTGCTCCTAGATTTAATCCCTCAAGTTTTAAATTTTTATCTTCCATCATATTGAACTTCCTATATGGAAAATTTCTGATGGAATTAATGAGCATTACTGGAGAAAATGACACAGTCATGGTAAGTAGTAAATATTCTGGAAAAAGAAATATTTTTGACCGGACTTATTAATAAATTTGTAGGGATGTCATTTTGTTTTACTTTACTTTTTAAAGCATATGTTTATTTATTTGGGAGCCTGCTCCTGGCTCTGTATTCAGGGGTCACTCCAGATGGTACTCAGGAGACTGTCCATGGCATCTGTTTGGCAAAGGCAGTACCTTACCCCCGTATTATCTCTCCAGACCAGGGACTTTATTGTCTCTAAGTTGTAAGTATTTCCACTATCTTTAAGGTGGTCTTAGTATCATTGCTTTTTTCCTTATTGGACCCTTCTTTTCATATTTAAATGAAATAAATAAAAACATGAGTATGATTGATTCTAACTTTTCCCTTCACATCCCTCTCCAATGTAATTCTTCCTTAAATTGCCCTTCCCATTGGTTTGCTGTGTCTGGCCATTGTATCTCTCTCACCTTGCCCATTCAACGGCCCCCATCTGTCATTAAAACTTTTATTGTTATTATTGTTAACCAAAATTTCTTAATTTCTTTGATGTTTTTCCCTTTATGCATGCTGTATTCTGTTTATGACCAAAAAGAAAACACAGCTATTCTTGGTCTCCATTGACTATAAAATAAGGATGAAATCCTAATCCTTAAATTTGTCCCAAAGGTACCTTTTTAAACCTTCATCCAATTAAATAAATAACCTCCTCGTCCGAGCATTCTGGAATTAAACCCAGATGACTGGCTGCTGCTCTGCACGCTGCTGCAACTTTGTTAACCACGGTTATTGTAGTGTTTTCATGATCTGCCCATCTTTCCTGACTTAACCCAACTCCTTAGTGATCCTAGCACTTTAATGTGCTTTAGGAAGTGGATGTATCAGACTGAGTTACCAATAGTTATCATATCTTGAAAACAAATTGCTTTATATGTATATGTGTGTGAGTGTGTGTGTGTGTGTATGTGTGTGTGTGTGTCTTTTGAACTAACCTGAGTTTCCTACGTAAACTTTTTTGGCCTACATCAACTTTGTTTTTCCCAGAAAAAAAAAAAACCTCACTCCCCCTCCCTTCAGAAATCTGCCTACTTTAAAGAATAGAAATCAGTTTCCCAGTTGTACCCAAGGCAACCACCCCAATCTCCAATCTTTCCAGCCGCCCGAAGGTTGGTATCACCCCTTTGGGTGACACTGAACTAGGCTTCCCTGTCTGAAGTTGAATTTCTATCTAATGTCTTTTTCAGTCGCCCTGTATGCTTGACATCAGACACCCTCCTAGATTTAGTTCCATATTTCTTAAAGTGGGAGATACTATCCTCTGTGGGACACTGAAATGAGCCAGGGGAACTGTTAGAAGCCTTAAGAACAACTGGGGGGTTCCTTTCTGTTTGTTCATTTAAAGCAGATTTCCAGATGGAGGTGCATAATTTTTTTTCAAAGATGCGGTAGGACAAATAATTTGGGGAATTTCTGGTATAGAAAACTGCATTTATTATTCATTTTACACTTCACTCAACAGTCTTACTCTGGTAGGAATTGTTGGAACATAATTTTGACTTTATATTTCAAGTGTAAAAGATGAAATTTATTTTTAAAAACTATAGCATGCTGGGGGAGGGGGTGTCTGCATGTGGTCTGTTAGTCATCCTGACTTAGGAATTGGTGCTGTATACCTTTGCCACTTTAGAAATCTGGTTTGTGTGTCTAAAGCAGAGGGGAGAATCCCTCACAGTCCTGGGAACAGATGAATTCCAGCTGGCAAAGAAGAGGGAAGCTTCAGTAGGTCCTCATGCACTGGATTCAGCTCAACTCACCAGGCCCAGTTCTACTTTCTGTACTCTTTACCGGAGACAAAATTCTAGAAGTAAAGCAAAGTGGTATATGCACATTTTTTATGTCTTCAATACAGAGTCTACTTCCAGAATTCACCAGAGTTACCAAGACAGAATAATTAGCCATTTCTAATGGTAACTGTTATTAGAACAGTAATTTTCACCCTTTGCAGTACAAGGTAGAAATCACATCACTGGTTGGGACTTCTGAATATTTTACTTGGCGACATTATCTTAGTAAGGCAGTGTCCTTAGAAATGAGATATGGGAACCAATATTTCAGTGACACAAAGAATTAACTAAGTTCCATTCTTTCATTTAAGAAACACATGATTAAATGCCAGAGCTAAAAAAAAATTATCCTTAAGAGTTAAACTAGCTGAAAAACCAATTTTATTTTATAGCTGTCAGCTTGATTGACAAAAGGACTCATCAAATATGTTTCTACTCTTATAATTCGGGGACACCTTGAAATGGTTTCTCAAGAGAAGAGAAACATAGGATTTTAAAAAGGGAAACTAAGAACATATTTAAGATAAGCTATAGAAAATTTTCTTCATTCGCTCCAGTGCTAAAACTGCCACATTGAAAAATGCCTTCTTTGTGGGGTGATAGGTGTAAATCACATATGTTCAGTGAAATATTTCTCATTTACAAACCAGTTATGGGGCTGTGCAAGTCATTTCATTTCTACTTGTGTTCTATATGTAATTTGTATTGGTTCAGCATTTTGTATTTGCAGCAAGAATTTATCTTGCCTGCATAGGAATGAAAAATTTAGCTGTGTAATAGCTTATGAAAACTGTCACTGTGTTACGAGATTGTGAATTCTGCAACATTCGGGGCCAGTGTTTGCCTGTGCTGTCTACACTGGATACCATCTAAGCCATGCCAGTGGATGTGATTTTCATTATATATGTGATTTTCATTCCACTGTGAGATTGACACACAGAAGCACAGCTTGGCACATGAATTCCATGAGGTTTTACTTTTTATGTCCTTCTGTTTGGGTATTGGAAAGATTGTAGAACTTCTGTAATTTTACTTTTTTAAAAAAAATTTATTAGTGAAACATCATGAGATACAGTTGTAGACTTATAAACTTTTGTGCCTGAGTTTCAGTTATACAATGATCGAGTACCCATTCCTCCACCAGTGCCCGTTCTCCACCACTTCTGATCCCACTATCCCTTCCACCCCCATAACCTCCCCCATCCCACTCTGCCTCTGTGGCAGGGCATTCCCCCTTGTTTTCTCTTTCCTTTTGGGTGCTGTGGTTTGCAGAGGCATTGAGTGGCAATCATGTAACTTTACTTTTTTAAAATGTGATGCCATACCATAAAATTCGCCTTGCAGTGTACAAATCAGTGGTTTTAGCTTACCCGGAGTTAAGAATTACTAACACCTAATCCATTTCATCAAAATTTGGGGTTTTGGTGTTGTGGGGGTTTTTTTTGGCTTTTTTGGACCACACCCAGCTGTGTGCTCAGGGGTCACTCCAACGGGGCTCAGGGGAGCAGAGGGGGTGTTAGGATTCACACGGTCTTCCTGGGCCTGCCGCATACCTTATCTGCTTGTTATCACTCCGGCCCCTCACCAAAAATTTTGATGGTAGTTTGTGCATTACTTGGACTCAGTATTTAGAGAGTCTTTCTTATTAAGAGCTACAGTTACAGTTGGTGACTACAGGGCCGGAGATGAGTGCAGGAGTGAAGGTGTTTGCCTCCAGCCCAGATTCTAATCCTGACACTGCATCTGTTCCCTGCACACTTCTGGGAGGCCAGGAGGGAGTCAGAGGAAGCCCAGGGCACTGCGGGGTTGTCCCCTCATTGATGAATGCACCTCATTCATTGTAGACCGTGAACTTGGCCTGTCCTGTAGTGCCGGTTGGTTCTGTGATGTTACTCCAGTGTCCCAGCTCCCCGGCGCTCAGAGTCTATAAACGGGTAAAGAATATCCATCTCCCTCAGGGGGATGCACCCCGTGGTCTTGCTCAGTTGCTTTGCTCCCTGCCAGCCCACTGAGGGCTCCCATGTGCACGAGGAGGCTACACTGGTGTTTGTTTCAGGTGTGTTGTTTTGACAGCTGTCATTTTAAAGCTGCTTTTCTTCTGTAGAGAAAAGACGCAACTTTTCTAAGAGGAGAGCTCCGTTATCATAATCACCCTTCAAAAAAGAAAAAATTACCTGTAATTTTTGCACTGAAGATGTATCATAATAACCTAGTCACCTACCTAACCCTCCAATCAAAGGCTCCCCCCCACAAAGAAACTGTTCTAACCTGTTTCTTCATTTTCTTTGGGGGATATGAGTCTGCGAGATCCCGGCACACCAGCCTGCACTCCGGCTGCTGTGTGTACAGGATCGATGCCTTGGTACTGTGTTCCAGCACATTTGCATAAAGGACAGGCAGAGGGGATAGTAACGCTCACATCCGCCATCCACCCAGGAACCCCCCTCTGCTGACATGAGCCCTCCTTGATCTGCACCCGTCACGTCACTGTTTCCTGGGAAGATGGAACATTTGCAGGGAGTGTGTGCCCCATGCTAGCATCCTGAGACTGGCTCTCTGACAGAATCATACCCTGGAACCAGAAAATAAAGGGGTGGGTAGGGGCAGGTGCCCAAGCCCAGCAAGGCCGATGCCTCTGTCGCCTCTTGCTCGATGTCTCCCACACCTGGGTCTCACAGCACCCTTGGAATCAGGCTCTGGTCATCAGCTCTGCAACGCGGCTCTGCATTCCTTGTCCTTCTAGAGGAACGGACCCTAGACTTGTCCCAAGCAGTGTGTGACTGTTGTTACGTGAAGCGGAAGTTGGACAGTTTGGGAGGTGTTACCTATATGAAGATTTATAACGCACATTATTAGTCTTTGTAAAATTCTGGAAATTCTCAGGACTGAGAAACTCATTCAGTCAGCACTTTTGAAGTGTATGATTCCAATATCTTTGACCCTCTCAAAAGACTGTGGTGTTTGCATGATGTGGGTTGAAGAACAGGGTTGATCTAGCATGTGTTTTGTTTTCTCCTGACCTCTTGAACATTCCCTTTTTTCCTGATGCTAAGCTCCCTCTGAAAAACTCTCATCCCTTCAAACAATGAACTTTTCTTCTCAATATTTTCTTCACTCTCCCAATATTGTTGGCTTCAGTGTTGTTTACTGTAACCCATGCGGACACGGCTATTTGTCTATGGGGAAAAAAGTCACAGTTTCAAATATCAGCTCTTGATCCTTCTTGATCCTTCATCCTGAGCATATCAAGGTGACTTTTAAATACAAACAACTTCTTTCAGTTGTGTGTCAGCGTTAAGGAAAAGGAAGGGAGAAGACATGCTGCCCTTTACCTACTTCTCTGTTGTTCTGTATTCATTTATTCAAACAGCAGCATCCGAGGAGTAGCGATCAGGTAGCTTGTTGAGTGTGTACTTGATGTGAATCATTATTTAAAGCATCAACTTGTAAAACCCCAGTGTTATTTTTTTTTCAGTCCATGCAGTGGCCATGTAAAGTATGCCGTGCTTCCCACTCTGCAAATAAAAATAAAAAAGACTCAGGCAACAGATTTGACTTGCTCCAGCCACATCACTGCACAGCAAGTTAAAAGTAAAATTAAGGTCACTGTAACTCAGAGCCTCTGCCACTTCCCTAAACTGCTGCTCTTTAAGACTCACCATATCTGCATGTCAGGCCCCGACATGCTCCCGGATTTTCACGACTGTTTATCATGGGTTCTGTTTTATAGATGGGTACCTGCACCTTTATTCCTGCATCTTGCCAGTGGTGTTGCTAATGGAAATGTGCTGTTTCTGCCATTGCACTTCTTAATGGTTTTCCAAATAGCTGAATACATGCAAGGTGGAAAACAAAGGCCAGTCTAACAAGCACACAAACTAAGGTTTCATTACATTGCAACATCAAAACTGTTTTCTGGCTCAAAATATATCCCTTTGTGTAGTGAGTCCTATACCCATGCCGAGTTGTTAAGCTATACCCCACGTTCTCTACCAGTTGAAAACAATGAAAAAGTGATGCAAAGGGGAAAATGAAAGAAAGGTACACTTGTATTTTTGTATTTCTGTCTGTTTCCCCCAGTTACCATTATTGCTATAGCAAGGGGAGGATATAAAGCATATTTGGGAGATTTGAAAGAGGCAGAATTTGTCAGCAAGAGATAAAGTATCACAGTGGTCATGAGGGGCTGAGAATAAGTTTGCTCTGAGAGTAGCTGTGATATCAGGACACCCATTCAAGAAGCTTAGTCATTACTGACAGGGGATTGCTCCCAGACAGGTAAGCACCTAAGAAGGAAGTAGCCATTTATTCCTCTTGTTATAGGCTAAACACTATCTATTCAATGGCTTTAAAAAGCATATAAACATTAAATTCTCAGTCTACTGAAATACAAATGATGATTACAATAAATATTTGGTAGGATTTTCTTTTTCTAAATGGGATGTAATTCAGTGAGGGATATATTACATAGTTGTATAATAACATGAGTGATTCATCTTTTTAAAGAAAGCAAAAACCTTTTAGGTGGTATACTTTTCATTTTTTAAATGTGTGCATGAATGTATACACATAATCACTACACATTCCCCAAGAATTGTTGTGAGGTTTATGAAGACCTTTTTATGTACAAATGCCATAAATTAAAATACAAGAGCTAAGTAATAGTCCATCTAAATATTGAAGCAACTTCTTTTCAGACTTATTGTAAACTATTTAGAAGTGATAAATCTATCCCAAATAGCTGACTCCTTTTCTTTTAACTCATAGTGAATTTAAATTATTTTTTCTTTCCTAAGGCTAATGTTTTTATTCTTTCCCTTCTTCATGTTTAACAGTTACTTAGACAATGTTTTAATGCAGTTTTATGCAAAGAAATTTACACTTTGAATTCTAAAAAAAACTGAGAAAAAATTATTTGAAACTGTAGAAGTGGAAAGATACTTGAAATATAAATGCCCAGGAGGTCAAAGAAAATTATCATCTCCTCTTGACAGGTTTAAGTACACACCAAAATTTGGCCTTTTCTGAAATATATAATAAACTGTTTTTTTCATAGTCTAAGTGATTTCTGCCCATTGCTGTCTCATCTTTCTATGACAGGTCACAGTTTTCAAATGTGAGGGAAGTTCTAGCAGACTCTCTCTGCACTCTTCTGGTTCTAAATTACTCTTTCAGCATATTTTAAAACAAACTGTGATGGCACAGGAAACCTTCCTGCTCACTGCCTCTCACAGCGTGTGATCCAAATGCCTAAGAGAATATTCGGCAACAAGGATAAAATTGGGTATGTACAAGAGAAGGTTCAGTTCTTCAAGAAAGTAATGTTTCTGGTCATTTAAAAAGAGTGATTTATTGTGATGTATGCACAGAAGACTTTTGCTTTGAGGAAAACTTGGTGCGTCCCTCATGCATTATTCACTCACATTTTGCACACTTTAATTCTGAGTGACTGCAAACTGGATTCCCTTCACTTAATGCAGAAAGGGATGGTGGATCAGGTCGGTATAATCATGTATAATGTTCTTCTGCAGTTATCTTAGTAGTTCATTTCTGACCTAGTTTCTAAATTGGAAACTAAATTAGATGACTCAGCTAAGGTTGGGGTGGATTCTTAAGCTAGAGACTTAGAAAACCATGTAATTTTCATTTTCAGAATTCATATTAAATTCTGGAATTTTAGCTCTAACTCTAGACGTGTCTGTAGATTTATTTTAATAAATATTTACTGAATGCTTCATATTGGATGAAATGCTATCCTAGAATAGAGGACCTCACATTAAGATCCTGATAAATGCTGTATTATGTGAGAGCTAAAGATTAAAAAGTGACTTTCTCTGATTTCAGCAGGCTTGCATACTAGTGTTAAAGACAAACATGTAGAAAATGTACTGATATTAAATGAAAAATGTATATATATGGAGAGCATGTGAAAGACTGTGGGGAGAACTTGGTCAGGAAAGCATCATAAGAATACACCATAACTGGGAAGAGTTGGGGATGCAGAGCCAGAAACTTCTCTGCCGGAGGTACTCAAGGAAGGTTAAGTGGTCAGGCTTAGATCCCGCTGGGAAAAGACCTTTCTGGTGAATTCGTGGGTTATAAATCTTAAGCGGGAAGACTGGGAAGAGAAATGTCGCTTAAGAGATTATTGGAGGAGGCTTTTGGGAGACAATGAAAAGCTGAAATTAAGGCTTGGCCTGAATTAGAGGAGATGGGGGCAGGGTCTGAACTGGAGGCAGACCACGGTGACAAGACAGCGCCCAGCTTCCGGCTAGTGGGCAGCAGTGGAGGGTTACCATGGCATTCGCAGGCACCTATTAAAGAATGAAAAATGTGTTTATACTTTTATTGGCATTTTAAAAACTTTTGAGCACCTCCAGCGAACTCTCAGATTAACAAAACCTGAACTGGGTTATCATGGAAAGAACTTCTCTGAAGTTGAGGGCATGTTAAACACCTCTCTGTCTGTTGAGAATGTACCCACTTGAAATCTCGTGTCTCTTTTTGGCCTCCACTTATTGCTTGTTTTTGCTGGATTCACTATGGCAACAATATGAACTCTCATAAAATAATATGGCACTTGATTGAAATAGTAATCTCTAATTCTATGCACAGATAATGGGGTCATTTCTTTTTATCATGTCATAAACCCATCAGTCTGAGAGAAGGAAAATGAGTGGCCTCCTTACATCTCCAAATGGTGTGACTTTATTCAAGATATCTAGCTCGACGTGCTACATAGAAATGAGCAATGGCTAAATTCATGATGCAGTTCGCTGGCTTTAGAGCAAAAAGGATGCAAAAATTCAATTGCAGGTTGTTTTTATGTCTTCCACCACTGCTTGTGCTTCACAGAGAAGCGTGGTGGATATCTGTCTTATCATCATCAGGTGTCTCTCTCTTTAAGGAGGGAGGGTAAGTACCAGACTTTGTTAAAAACTTTACACATCTTTCCTGCAAAATAATTTCACACTAGTAACAGATGTATCATCTTTTACATTTGGGCCCCAGGCCCATTTCTTTATTTGGTTTTTATTTTTTATTTGGCAAATCTCAGGGATTGCTCCTCACTCCACATTCAGGAATCAGTCCTGGTGGTTTCTGGGGTATCATATGGGATGCTGGGAATCAGACCCAGGTTGGCCATGTGCAAGGCAAGCTCTCTGCCCATTGTGCCATGGTTCTGCCCCCTGGCCCCTTTTATTTTTAATACCACCTCTGTTTAGACTGATAGAACATTATATCTGATTCTTCAGAGCTCAATTTCTATGAGCATTTTATGTTTTTCCTTCTTTTTCCATGCAGCATCACACCTTGTGAGGTTTATCTTCCTGTCGCAGAGCCTTTTTCATTCAACGGTCACACTCAGTGACACAGCTGTCCTGTCCAACATAGAAACCCCCAATAACAGGCAGTAGTGAGAATCTTTAAAATAGCTAGTTGGGCTGAGTTGTGCCGTAAATGAAAAATTCACACCAGAGTTAAAACATTTCCTATCAAAGAGAGAGAAATAGAGAGAAAGAAATAAAGAGAGAGAGATAAAAATCTCTATAAAAACTATATTCATATTGGTCAGCATTGCAGTAAACTGTAGAATTAAGGAGGGGCAGTACACTTAGTATTAAAGAAGAACAGGCTCTCTGTTTCGTGAGGGTCACTAGTGAGACATAACAGGAGCCACAGAAGGCAGTAAGGAGGAGAGCAAGCCAACATTCCCCATGCCGTTTGAGGAGGGAGGCAGGGGACAGGTTTGCTGGCACTCCAGGTGGCAGGAACAGTGACACATCTATTCTGGAGCAGGGAAGGGGCTACTGGCCACAGGGTCCCAGGGGGCTATGTTTCCCGTAACCTCTCCCAGCAACTGATCAGTGCCTTGGCACTTCTGCTGTAGGTCAGCGTCCACTTCCACCCTGTGGTGACAGGAAGGGCCAGCCCTGAGGGGAGGCAGTGGCAGAAGGGCAGCCTGCCTGAGAGGGAGCTCACTGTTTCTGGTACGCTGGGCTGGGTCTCGCTAGGGTTGGGATTAAGATGCTGGCGCACACTGCCTTCTGGTTGCGAGTAGGTTGCTTTTCCAGTATCTGAAGTTCAGTTTTTCTATTGCACAATGTATGACCAGGCCTTCTATGCATAGTTGTAAGAATCAGACATGACGTGAAGCTTGTTGAATGGCACCTTGAACTACTCAGACTGTGATAGTTTGACTTCTCTGGGTTAACTTGATTTCCAACCTCATTTTGGCTGGTTCATTCTCTGGAAGGGATTGGTCGGTTTAGGCATCTTGTTCCAGACCTTTCATATGTAGCTTTGAAAGAGAAAGTTAATGAAATATTACAAGGAGAATGTTTTATTGTGCTCTTAAATGCTCACTCCCCCTGTTTAACATAGTGAGTCCTATGATGATGATCTCCTATCCAGAGATGATTTCTGCCCCACAAAGGGGGCCAGGCCAAGACTATTCTCACTGTCTGTGTAAAGCTGTGATCATTTCTGGTGGAATGTACACAGAAATGCAACCCTTTAGGATAATAAGAAGAAAGACATTCAGTCTTAGTTAATAATGTTAGCAAATATTCTTTTGCTCATCTTCTGGGAAAATCCAGGTTTCATCATCGAAGCTTACTAAAGAGTGGAGGAATCTCTTTACTTAAAATTTTATTTTATTTTAGTTTTGTTTTTGTGTTGTTGAATCACACCTGACAGTGCTCAGGGCTAACTTTGACTCTGTGAGTGGGGATCACTCCTGGTGGAGCATGGGGTGCAGGGGATCAAACTGGGGTTGGCCATGTAAAAGGCGGGTGCCCTACCTGTGGTGCTATCTCTTCGACCCCGGGTGACATAAAGTAGTGTAGCCTTATTATGAAAGAGACTAAGAAACAATGGTCTAGAATAATATCCTGAGTTTTACAGCAAGTTCATAGTATGTCCTAAGACAGTGACAGACCAGGGGTCAGACCATATATAAGTAAAGTGTATCTTTGATTTTGACTCCTGTTCTCTCTTGAAGGGAAGAACAAGCCAGAGATCTGCAAAGAACAAAGGATTTGGAGGGCAGAGACTGAGATTTTGGTACAACTCCAATTGTGCAGGTTATAGATCACCTTAGGAGTTTCTCTGGTCAGTGGCTTAGCTGCCTTATGCTCTTCAGGAGGTGATTTATTTCTAAACACATTTTAAAAGCACTTTCGTGGAGAGTCACTATTAGTTTTCACTTTAGGACAGAAGGCGGCCTTTTTTTTTTTTTTTTTACTAAAATAGGAGGAGATGAGCACAGGCAGTCCACACCTGTATCACCCATGAGAGTTCTAGTCTACAGTGTCCGTGTAGCCAAATACTTCTCTCTTGCAGGTGTTAGAGTCAGTCTCCTCTCGGGGGCATTGGCAAGTGCATTTTTGTATATTCCCAGATGAGGCCTGATGCAATTCTACTAAACACTCTGGATTTCCTTTGGCATTCAAGTTTGAGCATCTAATTGGCAAGGTTCCTCCTACTGGCCAGGCCGTCGCTTCTCCTTACTCCTGGCCACTGAGGTTCCCTGTCCTGGTTCCCTGTTTGGCTTCTCGGCCCTGGTGCCTGGCATTGACTCTCTCCCAGGAAGATACAGTGCCCCTTTTTTTCTCTGCTCAGCTTGCTGTGGCTCTAGTCTCCTAACTATTGTAGAATAAACCAGCGTTAAAGTGATCGCCCTTTTCATAAAAGGCATGATCTCAGATGATCTCTAAGCCGACTTTCTGGTCTTCAGTTAATATTCACATAATGGGGAACTTTAACCTCAAAGACTGCAAACTTCAGATACAAATATAACAACTCTGAGGATCTAATATACAGCACGGTAATTTAATCTAATAATATGGTACCATATACTTGAATGTTGCTAAGTGAGTTGTTGCTAAGTAAGTTATCTAAAGTGTTTTATACCCAGAAAAAAGGTAAATGGTAGGTAGGTGACAGGATGGAGGTAGCAGTTACTACTGTGATGGTAATCAGGCTACAATTTATGCATGTAGGAAACCTTCAACTTACACAATGTTCTATATCAATAATCATTCGATAAAGCTGGAGAAAGGTGCTGAGACTTCACGGTGTAAAGAGAAGGAATGGGTCATTGGCTAATAATTGTGTAGTTAATTTCCTGGCGAAGCACTGCTCTCAGGCCTGTCAAGGAAACCTAAACATTCTCATTACACAGAGTTCACTTAAGCTATTGAAATGGTTTTAAAAATCAGATTTTTGACAACTCGTAATTGGTTCATGTTACCATTGGGCTACACTAGCATGCGACAGGGACAAATGGAAACATTACTGGTGCCTGCTCGAGCAAATCGACGATTAACGGGAAGTCAAGTGATCAAGTGACCCCCCCAACTCAGGGCACACATACATGTTTGTGTGTCAGCTACTCACAGTTAAGAGTAAGATGACCATGCTTAACCTTCCAACTCATACCAGATTGTTACCAGCAGTTTAAAATACAGTATAAAATGTATGAGTGCTTTTGGCAAGCTTGATCAAAAAAATGATTGATTAATTTGGCTGGAAAAAATAAGTCTTTTAGAGAGCATTGAAGTGGTAAAAGATGCTGAAAATGTCTTAGCTTACAGTAGCCTGTGATTATTCCAGATCTTAATTTTCTATTACTTTTTTCTCAGGAAGTCAGTTAATAGACATAACTTTGTAGTAGAAGAGACAGTGAAGTAAGAATATTGTTTTTACAAAATCTACTCTTCTTACCTTTTTTTTTCCATTTGGGGGAGAGGGACCACCCCGCAATACTCTGGACTTATGCCTGGCTCTGCACTTTCCCAAGAGAAGAACATTGGTGAGAAATTGCCAATATCTCTTCCCTCTCATGGTTTAATTGTCATGACAGTTCCAGCAGGTATGACACCTTAGATTCATGGAATCCTTTTGCTTTGGAAAGTGTTCTTCCTACCTCTTCCTGATTTTACAGTAATTGGCTGGCTGTGTCATTGCAGGAAATGGCTCAAGTTAGGTTTGACTGAACTTCTAAAGAACAATTTCAATGAAATGACTATACTCTTTAGTTTTTCCTTTGGCTTCCCAGCTAATCTCAGATAAAAGTAGGCTTTTTTTTCAATGTGCCTCTCAGTGTCCTGGCAAAGCTGCTCATTCACAGGGTCACACACCCAACTCACAGAAATGAAACTTTCTTTCAGTCATTCTGTTGGCAGTGCTTTGTTTTGGCAGGGGTGGGATAGAATACTTTTGGGCCATATCCAACTGTTCTCAGGGCTTACTCTAGGCTCTGTGCTCACTCCTGGCGGGACTTGTGTGGCCATATGGGGTACCAGGGATTGAACCTGGGTTGGCCACATGCCGTACAGTTGCCCTACCTGCTGTACTGTCATTCAACCACAATTTAGTAGTGCTTTTTAAAGAGACGGGGCAGAAATACTGCAGGAATCTGGAAAATCTTTAAAATCTGAAGTGACAGAACTCAGAATCTGTGTTTCATAGGGCAACACAGAGGGCCTTGCTTCTGTTTCTTCTATCCTGACTCCAGCCTTCATATCTTTCTTCTCTAATTTCTTTCCAGATCATAAAAAGAACATAAAGGTCTATTTTAAAGTATGACTTGGGGTGGTATGGGGGTTTTATGTATTTGTTTACAAAGCATTCTCAACAGAATGTAAATACCATCAAGGCAGAGATCTCATCTAAAGCCCTTATTCCTCTATCCTCAACTTCCAGAACAATGAACAGTCATTGAGTTTAATCTGTGGACTCAATGAACTCTTGCATAATGAATGAATGTGTAAGTGAAATAAATCAATAGTGAATAAATCTTTAGCAATCATACATTCTGTAGATAGGAAGGTGTCATACTTAATCTCAAAAGCTGGGAGAAATGAATTTAGTTTCATCATTCTTTAAGTACAACATCTGAATTTCAGATCATGTGGGTTTTTTATTCATTTAGTATTTATTGTACATCTACTATTTCTTTCACCAATAAAGTCCCTTTCTTCAAGAAATGAAGGTTTTGATTGAGGTGGTTATGAGAGAACAAATCTTCATTAAGGAATGGGAAGTGATTTGAAAATTAAATAGATGGAGTAGGCATTTGTCAGGTAATTAAGGTAATGGATTACAGTGTAAATAGAAGAAAATTCATATACAAGAGCCTCAGACTATGAGTTTACTTGAAACTTAGAAAATAGCAGGTCACCCAAGTGTTGTTAAGACCAAAAAAGTCAGGGTAGGAGCAATTGTACCTGATATCTCATATAGTCAACCTACTCACTGCCAGGAGTGATCCCTGAGTGCAAAGCCAGGAGTGTGACCCCAAACCAAACAGCAACCAAAAAGAGCAAAAATATTACAGACAGGAAGAATGTCAGATGAAATGAGACATTTGTAATCAGACAAACACTTTAAGAATTATGTCTCCTTGTGAAGGAACTTGGGTACTATTTGGTGGGAAGTTAGGAGCAGTCAGTGAATAACCTGTTTCAGATGAATGTCTGAGGATGTTTTAGAAAGTATCCTTTGACTACTCTATGTCAGAAGGCTTAGAAGGAACTAAAGGTAGTAAGAGATCAGTGTCCAAGTCCAGGCAGAGAATGGGCACCCCAGATAAGGAAGGGAAGAAGGAATGGAGAGGAGAAGCCAATCTGAGATTCAGGAGGTCGAGCCAGTTCCAAGAGATTTCACTGTATAAAGTCGAGTTTCTGAATACGAATTCTTATTCTTCTAAATAGTTTTTCCCCATAAATGTTAAGGGTTTTTTCTTCTTGAATTCTTTTTTAAATGACTGAGGCAAAAGAAATGATGAAAAAAATGTGACCTTAGTTCTGTCTCTAGTCAATTGAAAATTCTTCAGAGGCTTAAGAAATTAAGAATGTCTGCGGTTTCCACCCAAGATCAAGAGACCGAGGCCACCGTCTGTCAGAGCCGCTCGCTCATACCATCTGGTTGATGTTCCATGTTCTCACCGTGCAGAAGTGGAAGACTGCCAAGGCTGGACTCAGTTCTGCGGATTCAGGGAGCCGCCTTGAGGACTCTCCAGGGGCTCTTTGGGTTTAGCCTCAGAGCCAGTGCAGGCTCTGAGACTCTGCTCCCACAGTGCAGATGTCGTCTGCCCCGTCTTGAGTTCAGGCAAGTTCTGCTGAAGGACTGGCTCTTGTCTGAAAACTCCTATCTCATCGGGTCTTCTGGGTCCCTTCCCACCACCTCCATGGCCAGACTCCTCATACATGTAGTTCCATCCTTACAGTTGACTGTAACCTAAAACCCCTGCCATCCGATACTCTAGAACTTCAGGCTTGTGACTTGGCCTCAGGCCCTTGGTTATGAATCTTGAGATATTTATATGCCCCCAAATTATTCATCCAGTTAGTTTCCCCAGGCTATTCAGATAATGTATGTCCCGTCTCTCGCATAGAATCAATCTTCCACCTCCTTTATCCACCCCAAATGGACTTGGCTTTTCTTCTTGAGTCTGTATCACCTGCACACTGATTTAGAATCTTTTTTTTCTTTTATTCTTTATAAAGACCTTCTCCTTTCTTTTTCTTTTATTCTTTATCTCCTCTGCCAGCCAACCCTATCTGTTTGGCTGCCTGGACATCCCTATGATCTTTCTTCTGTCATTACCAATCTAAGTCTTTTCTTCCATCATTACAAATTTCACTAATGACATTTAGCCTGTATTTTTTGGCTTTTTGTTATGAAATACAACTGGCTGTGCTCTGGGCTTACTCCTAGCTCAGTGCTCAGGACCATATGTGTCAAGGATGAATCCAGCTGTCCCATGCAGCTCTTGGGAACCCTGAGCACAGTTCCTTTGTTTGATTCCCTCCCCCACAACCCTCCTCCTCCCCACCCTCCAGTCTGTCTGGGTTTATGCATGCAATTGTGTCTAACTTGGTAGGAAGAGTAAATGAAGCAGAATGGAAAGATAGACCTGAGGCAGATTTCTTACATATCATTCTTAATTTTTCATTATATTTCCTTTATGAAGCAGAGCAGCTGGAGAAAACAAAAATAATATTTCCGATATCTGAAAATACTTATTAATTCATACTTTGAGGTTTCTAAAAACTGATTAAAATTTCCTAGTTGACTCAGGATTGATTGAACCACCACTATGGGCAGAAAGGTTCTGGGGCTAGAGGACAATAAGAGATGTGCAATGCTTGTTTTCCCAGAGATTAGTGCAAGGAGAGGAAATGGAGTATAAAGTATAACAATCGCTACTACATAGAATATGGGTCCCGGGGCTGAGATCTCCAAGCCTACTCAGATCAGGGCTGAGCATCCTCCACCCAGATCCTCCAAATTCCAGTAGGCGGGGGTCACACCCACCAACTGGCCCCCTGGCGCCATGTAATCCCTTCAATGGCCAAGACTCAGAGACTATAAAACCCAACTCCCGGAAGAGAACAGCGCAGAGTCTCCTGTCCCCGCGCCTGGCTGTCCTCGCCGGGGCCCCTTGGAGGGGAGCGGATTGAGTTTTCCTCCCCGCCCCGACCAGGGCTCTGACAGCCGAAGACCTCCAGAACCAGCCACCATCATGCTGAGACCACTCTTCACACACATGAAGGTACCGGCAGAGGAACAAAGGCACGCAGATCCCAGGGCTGAGATCTCCAAGCCTGCTCGGATCGGGACTGAGCATCCTCCACCCAGATCCTCCAAATTCCAGTAGGCGGGGGTCACACCCACCAACTGGCCCCCTGGCACCGTGTAATCCCACCAACGGCCAAGACTCAGAGACTATAAAACTCAGCTCCCAGAAATGCGCGGCCGCAAATGCGGCTGCGCGACATCTTATCATCTCATTCCTACTTTGGACAAACTGGCAGGCTACCGAATGTAACCTGCCCACACGGCAGAGTCTGGCAAACTCCCCGTGGCGTACCCAATATGCCAAATACCAGTAACAATGAAGGGGCTCATTCTCCTAACTCTGAAAGAGCCTTGAATATGGCACTTTTTAAAAAAAATCTCAGGGCTAGGACGAAGGAGACATTACTGGGGCCTGCTCGAGGCAATCGACAAATAACAGTGCAAGGAGAGGAAATGGAGTATAAAATATAACAATTGCTACTACATAGAATACAGTTCATACCAGGAATTCCTAACTTCCTAATGAAAGGCTCTGAAGGAGATACACACAGGCATGCAGATACGATGATGGGATGTACACTGGGTCTGTAATGATGATGGGATGATGGCAAGTGGTAGAAGGCAATCAGAGCTCATGGAAGCAACTTGAAAGCCCAGAGGAGCTTCATATGGGTACAAACCTACTGGTGACATGGGGACATAATGAAATACATCAAGATAACTACATTGAAATATAGTCTTAGGACTTTAATATAACTTTAAAGTCAGATGTTAATAAAATTATCAGAAAATATATTAATGAAACTGGTTAAGATTACAAATTTCTTTTTCTGAATTTGTTGGTTTGAGGAAATGAAGTTAAAAACAAAACATTAATTTGTACCAACTCTTTTTGGAGTCCTGAGTACAACAAAATCTTCATGTTTATCACTGTGACTCATACTCATTTGACTATTTTCTTATCAGTAACTTAAAAAAATTTTTTTGGTTTTTGGGTCATACCCAGTGACACTCACGGGTTACTCCAGACTCTGCTGTGCTCAGGAATCACTCGTGGTGGTGTTTGGGGGGATTCTGTGGGTGCCAGTAAACAAACCCAGGTTTGCTTCGTGCACGGCCATTATTATTTCCATTGTGAAGAAGAAAAGTTTCCTATCTTCTCTTGATAGCATGAATGGGATCAGTGGCTTGCTAATTTAAAACAAATACTACAAAGTCTTTCATTTTCAAGTTAGAGCTTTTCCTCCCCCCAACCCCTCCCCCCCCCAAAAAAAAAAGTGAGATGCCAGAGTCCTGGTCTAACCAGATGACTTATTCTGGTCTTCACTGATCTGTAAGAATCTGTTATTTTGTACAAGAGGACACTGTCAAAATAGAAATGCCCCAGCAGGACTAAAGCAGTACTAAAAGACAATTTTTAATTTTTAGTAGTGACAAAAATGAATAATCTTTTCTTTCCTTTTGTAGACATTAACTAGTTTCTTCTAAATATTATCTAGTTTTAGGGGCTGGAGCAATAGCACAGCGGGTAGGGCGTTTGCCTTGCACGCAGCCAACATGGCCGACACAGGTTCAATTCCCAGCATCCCATATGGTCCTCCGAGCACCGCCAGGAGCAATTCCTGAGTGCATGAGCCAGGAGTAACCCCTGAGCATCGCCGGGTGTGACCCAAAAAGCAAAAAAAAAAAATCTAGTTTTGGGGGTGTCTAAAGATACAGTTTAGAAGATTTTAACCAAGGGTTACTTATCACCTATTGAGCAAATATGTGAGGCAGAAAACAGGATTGGGTACGAGACGTTGGAGTTCCTTGTTAAAAGGTACTTTTCATTTTTTTAACCAGCAAATTATGATGCTGTATATAAAGTTGAATTAGTACCCATTTACTTGAATGGTAAATAGTGTTATAGTTAGAGAACAGGAGACCATTTTTTCCCAGCATGGAATTTTTCTTTCATTGTTTTGATCATTAATTCAGTCATTTTATTCACCTAACAAGCTTTTTGATGTCATGTACTAAAAGAAAATTTTCATTGTAGATGCTGGACTTACAGAAAAAAAAACTGAAGCAAAAGGGGTCTTAAAATGATGGTTCTCCATATCGGGGAACTGGTGAACTCCCATGAAAAGCTCCTTCTTGCTCTGACTCAGTGACTCAGCTTCAGAGAAACACCCTAGGTCTGCCATGCCATCTCCTGGGATTTATTTACGAGTCCTGCTTAACCATTTCTTAGTTTCCATTTTTGTTCATTTGACTTTTTCACTCAAGCTGATGTTTTTTAGACCTTTTTATGGGATTGACTTTGATTTTACTGTTGACCACTAAAATTATTTTTGGGTCAGATCTTTTGGGGACACATCTAGTGGAGACAGAGCTGCTGGTACTGAGGCGTCACCCTGCCTAGTAAAACAGGCATGAGCACCACCTAATGCCCAAATGGGGTAAGTGACAACGAGGGTTAGGGTATGCATCAAAAGGTAAGCTTCTATTTTATTGGTTGGTTGTCTGGTTGGTTGATTTCTTTCCAAGATTCGTGCATTATTTTTACACTATCAAATTTGTTTTGTTTTGGCCATACCTGGCAGTATGGTAAGCCTCAGGGCTTACCCCTGGCTCTGCACTCAGGGATCACTCCTGGAAGTGGTCAAGGTACCATATGGGGTGCCAAGAATTGAAATTGGGTCGGGGCATGCAACGAAAATGCCCTACCTGCTGTAATATCTCTCTGACCTCACTATTAAGTACTTTATTACAAACCCTTGAGTTAGCTGTTTTTGTCTAAATTTAAAGGCAGGAAGTATTTGTAAATTTTGTATTGATATAGGTATATCTGTTTTATTAACTGTTGTAGGTTTTAGAATAATTGTAAGATAGTGTAGAGACCCAAGAACTCATACATGGATTTCTCTGGACAGTAATACAGTATAGTCATTATAATTGATGTACCAGTATTCACATATAATTAATTAAAGTATATATTTTTATTTCCTTGGTGGCTCCAAATGTCTTGTTTTTCCTTCTACATTTTTGTTAGAGTCCACATTTTCTATGACAAGAAATATATTTTTTGGCTTCTTTATCATAGTCTGATTTATATTTTGAATTTTACTTCATATTTTGTGAAATTCTTGTAAATATAAATGACCATAATCCATTTTGTCTTTCTAATAATGAAAACAAACTATCAAGATACTATGATGTAAAGACCAAATGGTAGAAGCCATAGATGGTATTTTCTTTAAAATCTGGTGGTGTGGATTTTGGCAAACAATTCTTTGTGTTTCCAGTTCCACATCTGTGATATCACTGTCACTGTCACTGTCCTCCCGTTTTTCATCGACTTGCTCAAGTGGGCCCAGTAATGTTTGACATATCGAATACGTCACCAGGAGCTTGCCAGGCTTTGCCGCGCAGGCGAGATACTCTCTGGTAGCTTGCTGGCTCTCCGAGAGGGGCGGAGAAATCGAACCTGGGCTCGCCAAGTTGGCCGTGTACGAGGCAAATGCCCTACTTGCTGTGCTATCACTGGTGTGTGAATCAGAAAAGAACCAAGTTTTTACAAAAGCAAGATAATAGACATGAAACCGACCATATTGTGCGTTAACATCCCTACATTCCACAACAGAGGCTCCCAAACTCATTTGCCATATCACCCCCCTCACCCCTTGTCTGGGAAAAAAATCCCTCAGTACCCCTCTTGAAATCTACCTTAAGTGAGTAAATAGAAGCTGCCCCCTCCCAGGCATTTAAGGCTGCTATTTCCCCCATCCCCCAGATTGCGCCAGCCTTGCCCAGTTGGTGGTGTCTCTCACTTTGGAAAACACCATAATAGATGATGAGTTTAGAGAGAGAATTCATCCGGATGGATAAATAAGTAATGGGTTCAATGTCCAAGCTGTGGACCATGTCCTTTTATCATCCATAGCCTAACAATGCCCCCAGACCAGCTGTTGTGTGGGTGCCGGGCTCAGTGAATCACCATCCACATAAAATGGAGAAATTTCTCCTGTCATCCAGGCCATAGGCATGTGAGACCATAGAAAATGCTGGAGACAGCTGTGGAGTTGTTGCTTGCACCTAAATGTGACTCAGGGAAATTGTTGTTGGAGACCCGTTAGTATGTGCATGGAACTACATCGTCGTAATGGAAACTTTGTGCTAATTTTTGTAATTCATTATTTTATTTTATTTATTTTTTTTATCATTTTTTTTATTAGTGAAACACCATGAAGTACACTTATAGACTAATAAATTTTTGTGTTTGGGTTTCAGTTATACAATGATCAAGTACCCATCCCTCCACCAGTGCCCATCCTCCCCCACCACGGGTCCTAGCATCCCTCCCACCCCCCATTCTCCCCCCCACCTCCCCGTCCCACCCTGCCGCTGTGGCAGGGCATTCCTCCCTGTTCTCTCTCTCTTCTTTTGGGTACTGTGTTTTGCCAGAGAGGCATTGAGTGGCAGTCATGTTTGGTCTATAGACCACTTTTAGCATGTCTCTCCCACCCTGGGAGGGTCTTCACAACACCCTTTATTTGGTGCTCTCTTCTCTATCTGAGCTTCCTTCTCATCTAGCACATGTGGCTGGCCTTCAAGTCATGGAGCTAAATTCCTGGTACTAATCTGAGCCCTTCCTGGGTGTTAGTCTCCCGTTTTGTTGCTTTATGTTCCCCAGATGAATGCAATCTTTCTGTGTCTATCCCGCTCTTTCTGACTCATTTCGCTTAACATGATACTTTCCATGTAGTACCACTTGTATGTAAATTTCATAACTTCATCTTTTCTAACAGCTACATAGTACTCCATTGTGTAAATGTACCAAAGCTTCTTTAACCAGTCATCTGTTCTCGGGCACTCAGGTTTTTTCCAGATTTTGGCTATTGTAAAGAGTGCTGCAATGAACAAACAATTGCAGATGTCACTTCGACTATACATTTTTGCCTCTCTGGGATATATTCCCAGGAGTGCTATAGCTGGGTCAAATGGGAGATCGAATTCTAATTTTTTGAGAATCGTCCATACTGTTTTCCAAAAGGGTTGGACCAGCCGGCATTCCCACCAGCAGTGAAGGAGGGTCCCTTTCTCACCACATCCGCGCCAGCACCTGTTGCTTTTGTTCTTGTGGATGTGGGCCAGTCTCTGTGGTGTGAAATGATATCTCATTGTTGTTTTGATCTGCATCTCTCTGATGATTAGTGATGTAGAGCATTTTCTCATGTGCCTTTTTGCCATTCGGATTTCTTCTTTGCGAAAGTTTCTATTCATTTCCTCGCCCCATTTTTTGATGGGGTTGGGTGATTTCTTCTTGTGTAGTTTAACCAGTACCTTGTATATCCTTGAAATCAACCCCTTGTCGGATGTGTATTTGGTGAATATTCTTTCCCATTCTGTAGGCTGTCTTTGTATTTTGGTCACTGTTTCTTTTGAGGTGCAGAAGCTTCTTAGTTTAAGATAGTCCCATTTGTCTATCTCTGTTTTCACTTGCTCGGCCAGTGGCGTGACGTCTTTGAAGACACCACTAACTTCAATATCGTGGAGAGTTTTGCCAACTTTGTCTTCAATAAACATTATGGATTCCGGTCTGATGTTGAGGTCATAAATCCATTTCGATCTTACTTTTGTGCATGGCGTTAGGCAGAGATCTGAGCCCACTTTTTTGCATGTAGCCGTCCAGTTTTGCCAGCACAATTTATTAAAGAGGCTTTCCCTGCTCCATTTCACTTTTCTTGCCCCCTTATCGAAGATTAGATGATTATATGTTTGGGAGGAGATGTCAGTATATTCAACTCTATTCCATTGGTCTGCAGCTCTGCTTTTGTTCCAGTACCATGCTGTTTTGATAATTACTGCTTTGTTGTAGAGCTTGAAGTTAGGAAGGTTGATTCCTCCCATTTTCTTTTTCCCAAGAATTGCTTTAGCTATTCGTGGGGGCTTATTGTTCCATATAAATTTCAGGAGTGTTTGCTCCATTTCTTTGAAGAATGTCGTGGGTATCCTTATAGGGATTGCATTGAATTTGTACAGTGCCTTGGGAAGTATTGCCATTTTGACAATGTTGATTCTCCCCATCCATGAACAGGGGATATTTTTCCATTTCCTCGTGTCCTCTTTTATTTCCCGAAGTGGCGTTTTGTAGTTTTCTTTGTACAGATCCTTTACTTCCTTAGTTAAGGCGATTCCTAGGTACTTGATTTTCTGGGGCACAATTGTGAATGGAATTGTTTTCTTCATGTCACTTTCTTCTCTTTCATTATTTGCATATAGGAAAGCCATGGATTTTTGGGTATTGATTTTATAGCCTGCCACTTTACTATACAAGCCTATTGTTTCTAGGAGTTTCTTGGTAGAGGTTTTAGGGTTCTCTAAGTATAGTATCATGTCATCTGCGAATAGTGAGAGCTTAATTTCTTCTTTCCCTATCTGGATGCCCTTAATATCTTTTTCTTGCCTAATCGCTATTGCAAGTACTTCCAGTACTATATTGAACAGCAGTGGAGAGAGTGGGCATCCTTGTCTCGTCCCTGACCTTAGGGGGAAGGCTCTCAGTTTTTCCCCATTGAGGATGATGTTTGCTGTAGGTTTGTGGTAGATGGCTTTAACTATATTGAGGAAAGTCCCCTCTATCCCCATTTTGGCAAGGGTTTTCATCATGAATGGGTGCTGGATCTTGTCAAATGCTTTTTCTGCATCTATTGATATGATCATATGATTTTTATCTTTTCTTTTGTTGATATGATGGATTATGTTGATTGATTTCCGAATGTTGAACCATCCTTGCATCCCTGGGATGAATCCTACTTGGTCATGATGTATGATCTTTTTGATGAGTTGTTGAATTCTATTGGCTAGTATTTTGTTGAGGATCTTCCATCCGTGTTCACCAGGGATATTGGCCTGTAGTTTTCTTTTCTTGTGGTGTCTTTGTTTCCTTTTGGTATTAGAGAGATATGGGCTTCATAGAAACTGTTTGGGAGAGTTTCCGTTTTTTCAATTTCCTGGAAAAGCTTGAGAAGAACTGGCAATAGGTCCTCTCTAAATGTTTGGAAAAATTCGCTAGTAAATCCATCTGGACCTGGGCTTTTGTTTTTGGGAAGGCTTTTGATTACAGTTTCAATTTCCTTGATGTGAATAGGTCTATTCAGGTACTCTATATCTTCTTGCTTCAGCTTTGGGAGATGATAGGAATCCAGGAATTTATCCATTTCTTCTAGATTCTCTTGTTTCGTGGCATACAGACTTTCAAAGTAGTCTCTGATGATCTCTTGAATTTCTTTAGTTTCTGTTGTGATATCCCCATTCTTATTTCTGATTCGATTTATTAAGGCTCTCTCTCTCTGTTTCTTTGCGAGTGTTGCTAGTGGTTTATCTATCTTATTTATTTTCTCGAAGAACCAGCTCTTGGTTTTATTGATCTTTCGGATTGTTTCTTTGTTTTCCATGTCGTTGATTTCTGCTCTAAGTTTTACGATCTCTTTCCTTCTGCCTGATTTAGGCTCTTTCTGTTGATCCTTTTCTAAGGTCTTGAGCTGTGAGGTCAAGTTGTTTATGTGCATCGTTTCTACAGTCCTAAGATATGCTTGCAGAGCTATAAATTTTCCCCTTAATACAGCTTTCGCTGCATCCCATAAGTTCTGGTAGTTTGTGTCTTCATTCTCATTTGTTTCCATGTATCTTTTGATTTCATCCTTGACTTCGTTCTTGACCCACTCATTGTTCATCATCGAGTTGTTTAATTTCCAGGTGTTTGATTTTGTTCTCCGTGTCAGTGTGTGATTCACTTCTATCCTCAGTGCGTCATGGTCTGAAAAGATGGCTGATACTATTTCTATCTTCCTGATTCTGTTGAGGTATGTTTTGTGTCCTAAGACATGGTCTATTTTGGAAAATGTTCCGTGTGCACTGGAGAAGAATGTGTATTCTTTCTTTTTGGGGTGTAAAGCCCTGTATAAGTCCATAAGCCCTTTCTCTTCTATTTCTTCTTTCAAAGCCAATAATTCCTTGCTGGGTTTTGTTCTTGTTGATCTATCCAGAGTTGATAAGGCGATGTTGAAGTCTCCAAGTACTATTGTGTTGGTAGCGATGTCCTCCTTAAAATCTGTTAGAAGTTGTTTTAGATATTTAGCTGTTCCCTCATTAGGTGCGTATACATTTAAGAGTGTGATTTCTTCCTGCTGTATGTATCCCTTGATGAAGAGAAAATAGCCTTCCCTGTCCCTTCTAATCTTTTTCAATGTGAAATTAATGTTGTCGGATACTAGTATGGCCACCCCAGCTTTTTTGAAGGGGCTGTTTGCTTGCAGGATTGTTTTCCATCCTTTGACTTTGAGTCTGTGTTTGTTCTGGCTGTTGAGATGAGTTTCTTGTAGGCAGCAGAATGTTGGGTTCTGTCTCTGTATCCATTTTGCCACTCTGTGTCTCTTCAATGGTGAATTTAGACCATTGACATTGAGAGAGAGTATGGTTATGGGGTTTTGTGTCATTTTCTGTAGGGTGTGTTGTGGTTGCAAGGTTTGTCTTTTCTTATAGTAGCCCCTTTAGGCCTTGCTTTAGGTTTGGTTTTGAGTCTATGAAGTTCCTGAGCTGCTGTTTATCTAGAAAATAGTGTACTGTTCCTTCGATTTTGAGGGAGAGTTTAGCTGGATAGAGTATTCTTGGGGAAGAGACCCCAACAAAAACACTCCAAGGCATATCATAGTTAGAATGATTGATGCTGCCAATAGAGACACAATACTGCAAGCAGCAAGGGCAAAGAAGGAAATCACATACAAAGGAGCACCCCTTAGATTCACAGCAGACCTATCAGAGGAAACCCTGCAAGCCCGAAGGCAGTGGCAAGATATAGTAATTCATTATTTTAAATCGAGATAACTATGTTAAAACATATTCAGATGAATGTGCCTGAAAAGTCAACATACATGTGTAAATACTAATAAAGTTCAATACTAAGAGTCCAGCCCTGTTCTTCAACGTGCCCCCTTTGTCCCAGCTCACCACCCCTTTTCTCACCTTGAATTGGTCATTTACTCCAAACATTCATATCTGTTTTATTGAGTTTATCTGTTTTCTTTAAGTACCATATGTGAGTGAAACCATAATTATATCCATCTTTCTCTGCCTGGCTTATTTCGTAAATATGACTTTATTTAGTCAGTGGTTTCCCTTTGGAGGATATTATAAATAGTGCTGCAATAACCATAAGAGTATATCTGTTTTAGTGGTTTTATATTTGGGGGGGGGGGGAAGTACCTAAAATGCCTAATCTGGAACATAAGGAATTTCTCTCTTTTGTATAGGGATCTCCAAACTGCTTTTTAAGATGACTTATGCTGATTTACTGCCCCAGCAATGTGTGGGATCAGCTCGTATCTCTCCATACCCTCTTCAGCAATCATTTCTTATCATCTGGGCAAGAGTTACTCTCATAGGCAAGGGGTGAGATACAACAAAATTATTTTGAATCATATTTCCCAATAATAAGATGAGTTTCTTTTTGTATACTTATGGACCATCTATAAAAGTACATTTTCAAATGTGCTAGCCATTCTTTTACCATCTCTGTTTTTTGATTGTTAAAGTTTTATAAGTTTTTCGTATCTCTTAGAATCAAGCTTTTGTTGGACTTGTCTAAGTATCTCCCCACATTCTAGGATTTCTTTCCATCCGGATTAAATTTTTTTGAGTGCTGGCCAAAGTTTATTGGCTTAATGTAGAGCCATATGTTTATTTTTGCTTTTGTTTCCCTCATTACAAACACATCTCTAAGGATATCAAGAAGCATTTATTGCCTATGCTTTCT
The DNA here is from genome assembly GCF_029834395.1 of Sorex fumeus. Lineage (NCBI taxonomy): Eukaryota > Metazoa > Chordata > Mammalia > Eulipotyphla > Soricidae > Sorex > Sorex fumeus. The sequence continues at coordinate 13,932,781 of NW_026606085.1, read as the reverse complement.
TCCGTATGGTGTAGAGTTTCATGTCTCATACTCAAGTCTTACATTCATTTTGACTTCATTCCTGTGTATGGTCTTAGTGGTCTGGTTTCATTCTTTTGCTTGTGACTCTGGTTTTGTTCTAAAGTATCTATTAATGACCCAGCTGTAGCACTCCTGGAAATATATCCCAGAGAGGCAAAAAGGGATAGTCGAAGTGACATCTGCAGTTGTTTGTTCATTGCAGCACTCTTTACAATAGCCAGAATCTGGAAAAAACCTGAGTGCCCAAGAGCAGATGACTGGTTAAAGAAACTTTGGTACATTTACACAATGGAGTACTATGTAGCTGTTAGAAAAGATGAAGTTATGAAATTTACATACAAGTGGTACTACATGGAAAGTATCATGTTAAGCGAAATGAGACAGAAAGAGCGGGATAGACACAGAAAGATTGCATTCATCTGGGGAACATAAAGCAACAAAAAGGGAGACTAACACCCAGGAATGGCTGAGATTAGTACCAGGAATTTTGCTCCATGACTTGAAGGCCAGCCACACGTGCTAGGTGAAAAGGAAGCTCAGATAGAGAAGAGAGTACCAAATAAAGGGTGTTGTGAGGACCCTCCCAGGGTGGGAGAAGCATGCTAAAAGTAGTCTATAGACCAAACATGATTGCCACTCAATGCCTCTCTTGCAAAACACAGAACCCAAAGAAGAGAGAGAGAACAAGGGGAAATGCCCTCCCACAGAAGCAGGGTGGGATGGGGGGTATGGGGGGTGGGAGGGATGCTGGGACCCGTGGTGGGGGAGGATGGGCACTGGTGGAGGGATGGGTACTTGATCATTGTATAACTGAAACCCAAGCACAAAATTTGTAAGTCTATAACTACCTCATGGTGTTTCACTAATAAAAAAAGAAAAAATAAATAAATAAATAAATAAAGTATCTATTAAGACAGCATTTTGAAAGAAAAAAATAGCTAACCAAATTGTTTCATTAGTGATATTTTCTAGTGTTAGTCTCAAAAATAGAAACTCCTGAAAAGTTTGAAGTTTTAGCACTGAACATGCTTTATTAAAAATAAAAGCATTAATACAAAATGCCTTTATAATATTAGTAAGAAGTCCATTTCAATATCTGCAATTAAATGATAAGGATATATTATAAACAAATATGTCCTTTTGTGATTTAAAGGATCACAGTGATTTGCATAATGTTGTCTACATGACTGTAGAATATGAAGCCTTTAGTTTTTAGCATTGTTGGTTAGAGCAACAAATACTGGGTGTTGGAGAAGATTTCCATCATCTCCATATTTTAACAAACATCAAATGCTGACAAAATATGTCAGTCACTTTCTTAACTTCGATAAATAAAACTTATCTTTTCTGCTCTTGCTATTTATCTTAATAGGCAGTTCTAGATGTCTTTACAGTATGAGATTATGTTGGTAAATGCTAGTGTTCAAGTTTCTGGCATAGAATGTCATGTTTTTCAACTGTGGTTATTTCTAAATCTGTGCATATTTAACTGTTAAGTATTATAATTCTTTGAAATCATTTTTTCTTTCAAAACAATTCTTAAAATATTTTTTTATCCCCACAAAGTTAAATTTTAGATTCATACCTCTTCACTCTGGCTGCAGCACAGCGGTAGGACATTTGCCTTGCAAGTGGCCAACATGGCTAACCCGAGTTCAATTCCTCCGCCCCTCTCAGAGAGCCTGGCAAGCTACCGAGACTATCTCACCCACACGGCAAAGCCTGGCAAGCTCCCCGTAACGTATTCGATATGCCAAACACAGTAACAAATGTCACAATGGAGACGTTACTGAGCCCGCTCGAGCAAATCAATGAACAATAGGAGCACAGTGACAGTGACAGTGACCTTCACTCTGAATGATAACTGAGCACAGAGCCAGGAGTCAGCCCTGAGCATGGATGGGTGTGGCTCCCAAACACACAAGCAAAAAAAGCAGAGCAGCTCACTGAAATGCTAGTCAGTGAGAATATGACAGGGTAGGCCATAGGGCCCAACCAGATCTTCCTATAAGGCCTGGTGTCTACAGAGGCCAGGTGCTGGGCTCAGAGGGCCAGGAGGAGTCTGGGTCATCGAGAGAGAGTCAGGGGCAGTAGAATGGACACAAAGGACCCAGAGCCAAAAGTTGCAAGCATTTCTGTGCTGAGGGAAGATACGGCAGGGGCCTTTCAAGGAAAAGGAGGAGAAAGGTAGAGGAACATGTACAGAGGGTCATTTCAAACCCATTTGTCCATCTTAACCCAGCTGGCGCATGGGGGACGTAGGGTCAGATACCCCAGCAGTGACAGGAGAGCACACAGAGATGTCCGTGTCCCTCCCTCTGTCCACTCAGGACCAGCCACAGACTGGAAGCAAATGACGCCTTGGCAGGACCCGAGGCCTATGGACATCCCGTCCATCCCAGATGCATCCCAGCCCGTCGCCCGCCTGCCCTCCTCTTCCCTGTCCCTCAGTTCTAGAGGAGCTGATTCGACCTCCATGTTAGGTCAGTCAGGTCCAGCCTTCTCCTAGTGGGAATCAGCAAGAATCAAGGAGTGAAAGGGGCCCTATGAGGCACTGAGGGCTGGTGAGAAAGCCATGAAGCGGGCAATGTGGGTTTGAGGAAATCTCTGTCAGGAGAAGAGTGTCCAGGGGCTGCCCGGGAGAGCACATTGTACCACAGTGTACCCTGTTCTAGGAAACAGCCAGGGCCGTTTTGATGCCAGGATGCGGGATGGGGCGAGGAGCAGTTAGATCTCTGAGGGGACCCAGGTGTGGGCTATCATTAACCTTCTGAACCATCGAGTTAATTCGAGTATGATTTGTTATGAAATGGTCATACTTGAGCAAGGTCTGTAGTGGGAACTTGCAGTGGAGGAAGTCAGTTTACTGTTCATTCACTGTGTATTTCATTACACGCAATTCGGTGCATGTAGCTAAAATCTTAATCTTTTTAAAAATATTTTCAGTTATCTTTCAATATAAAGAGGATTAAAATCACTCCCATTATTAGGCAAGAGAAGGAAAACAGGTGCTTCGCTTGTGTTATAAAGTCATATCATAAAATACTCTTCTGACCACTATGTTTTCAGTAATAAGGAATTTTTCCCTGACAAGAAACAATTAATGTTTTAATTTCTAATTTCAAAACTTCATGATTCTTAGGGAGAATATAAATGATTCACACAATCAGTGTGGGTTGTTCAATTTCTCCTTGTTTCTCCAATGTACCCAAACCCACAGAATAACCTGTTATATGCAGTAATTTTCCTTTTTTTTATCAGAGGATTCAGCCTCCTGTCTGAAGGTGTCAAAATGTCAGAAATGGAGAAATGCCACGTTGGGAAAAGTCTATGCTTATTCTGACATTACTTCCACAGAGAAAAATTACTTTATAGGAAATATTTAACTACATAAATTTACCACTGGTATATATTTCAGACATAATAAGAACTAGAGTGACTTTTCTAGAATAAAACCTGTTAAGTGTTTAAGTAGGCAAGAATGAAAACAGGTGCTTCGCACATGTTATATAGTCATAAAATACTCTTCTGACCACTTGGTACCTTGGAGCCAGGGGAAAAGGTGGGTTTGCCATCTTGTTTATGCTTTCTGATAGGGGTTGTAGGCCTCAATGGTCATACAGGGGCTGGGCATCAAACCCAGATCAGCTGTGTGCAAGGTAAGTGCCTGACTTGCTGTACTGTGACTCGGACATAAAGCTATTTTTGAATAAGTTATCTGCTCAGCCTGGTGCAGTGCTTAGGCTGGCGGTGCCAGGGACTAAATCTGGGCCTTTTTTATGCCACCATTTGAGCTGCCTCCCCCAAAGGTCCCATGCTACTCTTTTACATCAAATGAAAACTCTGGGAAGGCAGGGAACGTCCAATTTTGGTGTTTCCCTTTAAACTCTGAGCACTGGGCACTGAGTCTGTGGTTGAGGACAATGCCTTTTCATACAAGAGATTCCAGCAGCATGGATATGTAGCATTTTGGGAATGTGATAAATAGATTAATCAGGAAAGATTTAGCATGGAGAAGTAGAACAATAAAAATTTTTAATTTTGGATGGCTTAATTACCATGTGTGACTTATTTTTTAATTTCCTCTGAACAATGCTAGCATTCCTGTTTGCTCAAGCAAGCAGACCAGATCAAAACTTGTTTCCATGATCTGACTTGGTCTGGTGGACCTTGCAGAAACAGCCCGAGGAATCATTTCAATTTGGGCACTTTCGGTAATGCATGAGCCGGAGCCGGCTGGCGAGGGCCCTAACATGCCCTAATGCTGATTTGCTGTTTGCCTGGGGCAGGCAGTCTGTGAGCAAGCTAGACAGATGGGCATATGCAGCCCTCGCCACCCTCCATCCCCTCTTTGCTAACCCAGAGACTGGCCAGCTGGAGTGGACCCCAAGAAACCGATTTCTAAGAGCTGGTGCAGGAATCTTAACTGAAAACATAATCATGGTGTTTCACTAATAAAAATTCGAAAAAAAAAAACATAGTTGGTGATGTGCTGGGTTCATTAGTGGAGTACTAAGAGAATATCTGATCTTTATATAACTAGGAACTATGACATGCACTAGAAATTTCTAATCTTCCATACAAAGTAGGGGCTTAGGTCATGGCCTTACCTCAGGATATACGCTCAAGTTATTTTTTTTTTTAAACTTGTTTTTTCACTGAGATTCTGTGGTTTACCAGACTGCTGCTGATTTCTCAGGCACATCATTTCATGGCCAGTGTTCCCTGCTCCCATTTTAAGAAAATTTCCCCTGCCAACTTTTTCCTTCTTGAGCTTTCTCTGGAAAAGGTCTAGTCTAGCTGAAGCATTTAAAAACTTTTGTGTTGGTGTACTGAGCATTGCTAGGTGCTGGGCATTCTTAGTGCTCTGCTGTTCTGGCCTAGATTGCTGGGGTGGACGCTGTCTCCACTTCTCCACACCAGCAGCTGTTTTCAGTCTCAGCCTTCAGGGATCCAGAAGGATCTCAAGACACTGGCAAATGTCCATCAGGGGCATAAATAGCCCCAATAGCCAACCCAAAGTTTGGAGTATTTCTCTGCTTTTCTAGGGAAGGACCACAGGAAGGAAATCCGGTGAGAAGGGGGACATACAGGTCCGGAGGAGGTGAATAGTATTGTTTTATTCATGTTTTAATGAAGCTCATTCAAGCAAAGTGGAATTTGAATCCCTCGTGGATAGTTGGATATCTCTAGGTTGTCTCCATGCCTGATGCTCTTGGCATATAGTGAAAAAGGCAATCAGTGACTTCCTTATATAGACAACAATTCCGGGAAAATCTCAGTAAGTTATTAAAAGAAATCAGGAAGAACATGGAGTCTGGTGATTCAGCTTGTCACCTCCCAGTGGTATTTCCTCCAGGGTTAAACAGTTCTGAGCCTAGTTCCCTTCTTTATAGGAAGTAACAGGGAGTTTGACCTCTGAGTTGGTGAAGTTCTAGTGCTTGTTTAGAGTGGTAGCCTTCTCAGGATTTCTCTAATGACCAAACATTTCTCCCTAGTCCATCAAGCGTACCAGTCGCACAATGAGTTATTGTGCAGCTATTTGAAAATTTAATGTTTTGCAGTTCGCAGCAAGTTGTATAGAAATGGAAGGTGTTGCTGAAGTGACCAACTCACTTCTCTGCACTATCCAGAAAAACTGAGTCAGGGAACAAACACTATAGAAGGATGACCCTTGGCCTCAGATTACACACCTGAGATCTCTCAGCAGTGGGGGAAAGAAAGAGTTGAAACTATGGCAGGAGGTTTTTTGGGGTTGCTTTTGTGGTGGTGAATGTGCAGTAACGTTCATACAACCAAACCATAAATTTACCATTATTGGAACCATGTGTAAAGGGTTAACATTATTAAACCCCTACCGGATCTGAGCTGTGTGTGGTAGAATTTATCAGGAATGTGAGACTGTCTTGTGAGCTAGTTTATGAAACAGGAAAAACACTCTCTGGGCTGACCTCAGGCCAGCATCCCAGGGAGGCTTTGTCTTGTGCATTTCAGGGCTGCCTAGGCACAAACTTCCTGCTTTCTAGATATGAGGTATTTCCCGGAAGTGGGTGGGCAGGAGACAGGTGGCCAATTCCAGGAAGGGAGTGAATTGTACTTAAAGTGAACCAGTCGTGAGAAGGGACTGAGATGTATATCAAATACTTGGAGCTTATTCTGGGAAAGGAGCCGTGGGTCCACATCCAGAAATCGGAGTGACAGGAGATACATAGACTCTTAGAGCCGACTCTGAGAGCTGGTCTCTCTGCACGACCCAAAAATGAGCCACGAGTCAGCAACAGTGGGGCCTGGCTTGAGTTTCCTGGGCACGGCAGCTGGGACTAGCAGGGACACCCCAGAATGTCGGGCATCCCAGGAATGGGAATTGAGTCATGTTTTTAGGGTGCTTATGCTGGACCTCCTCATAGTGCACCTGTGACTAAAGGCATCTAAGGAAAGTCGTGTAGGCTGAAGAATGATTCCATGGACACCTGAACTTCCACCCCGAGTCAAGGCCAACTATACATACATACATACATACATACATATGTATATGTATATATATGCATATATGTGTATATATATGTATATATTCTGAAGTCTCTGTTCCCCAGTGAGAGTGCCTTTTATTCCCACATTACCATTATGCATGGTAATAAATGATACTTTGCCTATACTGTGCCACCTGAGGGTGAGATTCCTACAGCTCTCTCCCAGTGTTACCCACACCCTGCTAGAACAGAATATACCACATGTTCACCTTTAGATTCTGTTAATTTAGTGTAGACTGTTACTGTTATAGTATTTAAATTTGTATAAACTGTGTTACAGAATCCTTCTGGGCAGGAACCTCTGACCAGACTATCAGAAAGTGAAGTAGACAGCACTAAATTTCATCTTCAGGGTTGTCCTTTGATGTGTCTTGACTGACTGACACTCAAGCGACGTAGTTTCTTTTAATAATTTTAATACAGTTAATGTAGGGCAATTTAAGATACTTAATGTTGCCACTTTATACTGTAGGGCAAATGGATGATAACTAGGTGTGAATATTCTGCAGTTAGGAAATAAATATGGAACTTTTATCATAGAAAAATCTAATATTTAACAAAACAAATGAAAGTATATCGTGCTTAATTGTGCTTAATGCTGTGAAGGGAAAAATATTATTTTTTGTGAGAATAACTGGAGGGAGAATAATATACTTTCCATGTATAATAGCATATTGTTACAATCTGATTTAATATGTAACAACTACTTTCATGTAGCAAATTAAACATTTTTCCCTAGTCATTTACTTATTTATTCCACAGCATCTATGTTCATTGGTACTAACTGTGATTGGTTATTGAGGTCACAAAAATGGCAAGACCACATCTCATCTTTAAGATGCTGATGATCTGATGGTTTGATAATTATAAATCCCTGAATGAGCAACATGTCAGGTGAAAATGTAAACGTGTCTTCTTCCTGTTCTTTTCCAGATGAGGATCGGCATTCACTCGGGCTCTGTGCTGGCCGGAGTTGTCGGGGTGAGGATGCCTCGATATTGCCTCTTTGGAAACAACGTCACTCTGGCAAGCAAATTCGAATCAGGAAGTCATCCTCGGCGCATCAATGTCAGCCCAACCACATACCAGTAAGTGTTCCCTGGCCTTCTCCCTTGGGCATTGCCATGAGCTGACAGCATGTCACTTGTTAAGACCCAGTACTTGTTATTGGTCCTGTCATTCTCTCAGATCAGGAGTGGAAGCCACCTCAGGGGAAAGAGAGCGATTGTGACAGACTTTTCCTTGCCCCTGATAGTGCAGTCATCTGGTTCGACTGAGAGGGAAAGAGATTTGTCAGAAGACTGAGAAACTTTCTCAAGACTGCGGGCTGAGGAGAAATTCCTGTGAAGGAGAGTAACCCTCGCTAGGTCCTGTGCCCATGCTCTCCTATGTTCCATGTTTATGGGGCAGTTCAGACTTCTATCTTCCGTGGAAACTCCATTTCAATACCTGTTGTGCACACTGGGTCAGCTGTGGGAGGGGGGCACGCCCTGGGCTTAGGTGATAACCAGTAAAGGACAGTCTTCCTGTCACACAGGTCAGTGCATCTGGGAGCTACCTCTTGATGATTCACCATCTTTTCCATGGTCCCAGGGTTGGCCTTTGCCTTTGCTGCTCGATAATATCTGAGGGTTGAATCATTTCAGCCACCGCTGCTGCTGGGACAGTCTGTTGTCTTCCTCGTCCAGTACTAAGAAAACCCCAATGGGAACAACAGACAGGCACACTAGATTCCAAAAGGTGCTTTTTGATTTCATGCCAGGGAAGTTCTTGGTCTGTTCTTAGAACAACTTCATATGCTGCTCCCTCTTTTCGTTCTTTTAGCAAATACGGGCTGAGAACCTACCACTGCAAGCACTGATGGACACTAACTTTCTAAGGAAGGACAGTGTATCTGTGACCTTTGCCTTCATGGCCTCAACCACAGACTTGATCAGACATGTACCTGAGTCAATTAATAGTCATAGATTAGTGCTGAGCCCAGGAATCCAGGTCGGAGTACTGGGACAAGGGGAGAGTGAAACTGAAATGAAACCAGAGAAAGTGAAGTAAGAAGTTGAGAAAACATATTAAGGGTGTGTGTGTGTGTGTGTGTGTGTGTGTGTGTGTGTGTGTGTGTGTGTGTCTGTGTCTGTGTCTGTGTGTGTCTGTGTGTGTGTGTTTGCCTAACTTAAGAGTAATTAAGTATGTTAAAGAGTTTTGAGGAGTGAGTAGGCCAGATCTGCACTTGACAAAATTTCCCAGAGTGTAGCTCAGAGAACAGGTCAAAGCCTGGGGAGACAGCCATGGGTGGGTGGGATGCCAGTCTCAGTCTCCATTCCCGTGAGGGCAGCCTCAAGTCCAGGAAGTTGTCTTCCCACAGTGGCACGCTCGGAGGGCTGCCACCTACTCTCACTAGAGTGTCATTTGAAGAAACACACCTTAAACTCAGGTCTTGGCTCTCAGTGGGATCAGGCTTCCAGATTCCAGGCCGCTTTTCTACCAGAGCACTTTCTGTTCATGTCTACCTTAGTCTCTGTGGGCATGGGGACCAGCTATGCTGCATGACAGCTAGGAACCAGCAAGCCTGGCGCACCCATCTGGGATACTGAGACATTCTCTTTGAGGAGAAAAAAATGGTACTTTCTTACAGCAAAATGGAGCTAAATCATGAGAGCTTGAAATTGCCAATTTCCTTTCCTGAATTAGTTTAGCATGTCCAATATGGTCTATCTTTAAAACTTCAGAGAGGTATTTATTCGAAGAAATTGAGTATATATGTATATATTTGTATTCTGGATCACTTCTGGCAGGCTGGTCGGAGGCCATATGGGATACCTGTGATTGAACCGAGGTCAGTTACGTGCAAGGCAAGCACCTTACCTGCTGTATTATCTCTCTGGCCCCCAAATTAAAATCATGTTGAGTAATTCATTTCAAATATTTTCAAAGAATTTTTTAAAGGAGATGGTGGAACATCCTTGCATTTTAATGTTTTCTGCTTTCCCCATAAATATCCAGAAGTTGGATAACTAGATCATAAGTAAATTTCTGTTTTTAGTTTTTACAAGTGCCAATGTGTACTGTCACTCTGGCACCATTTTTTAGTTTTTAAATACTCTTCATAATGCTTTCATTAATGGCTCTACCAGCTTAACTGTTTAACCCTTGTTGTTTCTTGTCTGGGGTGGGGGGGGGCGGTGCAGGGGAGAGGGGACTAGCAATTCTTATGGATATGAGATGCTATCGCATTGTTGATTTTTATTTCCTAATAAGAGAAGATGACCATCTTTACATGAGCCTAATTACCAATTTTTACATTCAGTGGAGAAGTGTCTGTTTGCCCAGTTTTTAATCATGTTATTTTTTTTATGGTTGATTTTTTTTCTCCTTGCCACTATAGTTGAGTCTTCAAACATCTTTGGGACCAATGTCAAGGAATAATCACTTAGGTTTTCTCTGCAGTTTATGGTCTTGGGTCTAAACCTGAGACTTTAGCAATTATTGTTGTGTGTGGTGTTGGTGATCTAGTTTCATTCTTTGGTTTTCCCATTATCACTTATTGAAGAGACTTACCTTGCTGCTTTTTATAGGCTCATGGCTGCTTTTTCATAAATTCATGTCTTTGGGTACATGTCTTTATTCTAATGCTATATTCTGCTTTAATTGCTTCATAGTTTCAATGAAATCACGGAGCATAATACCTTTATATTTCGATTTGGGGCCAACATCTGACTGTACTCAGGAATCACTCCTAGCAGGGCTTGAGGGACTGGATTAAACCTGGGTCTGTCTTATAGAAGGCAAGCGCCAACCCACTACACTATCTCTCCAGTTCAACTGTTCCTTTATTTTTGTTCTTTCAGGAGGTATTTTTGTTAAAGTTTTGTGAAGAATGCAGTTAATATTTTTCTGGGGAGTATATTGAGATGTGGCACCACATCTCCAAAGCATATCATCAAAGTCATCAGGAAGGTAGACTGGCTATCCAGAATTTCACAGTTTATTTGGGAGGTCACAGTGTGCAAAGCCTTAACCCCTGGCCTTGCTCACTGACCCTTTTTAGTTTGTTGAGACATGCATGAAAGAGGAGGATGCTCTTGGTGTATATTTTTCTTTTAAAAATGGTAAGCAGATAATATGTAATTATACAGGCAATGGGATAGATCAAGAGTTAGAATACTGACAGTTCCTTAATGCGGGGGAAGACAGAAAATCTACAGGAAATTACAAAATAGTAAAGCTCTAGATCTATTATTTACTGCCCTGTCACCCTTTTAAATGACTTTATTGATTTTATCACTTACAAAGAAAGGTAATCAGTAAAGACAAATGACTTAATAGGAGACCAAAGGAGAACTTGAATAATTCACCACAAGAATTAATGTTTAATATTACTATTACTTTAATTCTGAGTCTCTCAGAATCAGAAAGACACTAGGCATTCTTTTTTTTTTTTATATTTATTTATTGAATCACTGTGGGAAAGGTTACAAAGCTTTCAGGTTTATGTCTCAGTCATGCAAATATCAAAAACATTTCCCTTTACCAATACTTATTTTTTACCATGAAGAACCCCAATAAAACCCCACCCCCCACCCCTCCCCGTCCCTGTGAGGCAGATGAATTCTAGTTAACACTCTATCTGCTTTGATTAGATTCATTGTTTCAATAAAAGATTCACCACTATTATTTAGAGTTTACCCCCCCCCCAAATCAGACATGCTGAAAAAGCATTGTGAAGTGATTTGCTTTCTACAGCTGGGTTCAAGAATTAAATGTTGGTTTTGGATTTCTGCTATTTTACCTATTGACCCTGGAAGTATTTCTACTGAAAGTCAGATAGTTAAGAAATTGGTTTCTGTGTTCTGGAGTCGTGGCCGTGCTGGAGAGCCGCTCGCGGGGGGCAACCGGTGGCCTCGGTAGGGCGTGAAGGGCGGACCGAAACGCCCCCCTTCCCATGAGGTTTTAGTCGCCCCCACACTCCCGGCTCATACCTGCTGTCCACAAGGCTCCCATGTGGCCGCCATCTTTCTTTCCAGAGAGAAGAGGGCGAATGGGGCAACACCCTTTCCCCTCCGGCAGACTTGATGGCCTGGATTAACGCATAGTCCTTTCACTTTTCTGCTCCAAGCTGCTGGGTTCTGCATTAAGTCCTTGTGCTTCTGGGGCCGTGGCTGTGCTGGAGAGCCGCTCGTGGGGGGCAACTGGTGACCTCGGTAGGGCGTGAAGGACGGACCGGAACGCCCCCCTTCCCATGAGGTTTTAGTCGCCCCCACACCCCCGGCTCATACCTGCTGTCCACAAGGCTCCCATGTGGCCGCCATCTTTCTTTCCAGAGGGAGGAGGGCAGAAGGGACCAACACCCTTTCCCCTCTGGGCAGAAATGATTGCCTGGATTAACGCATAGTCCTTTCACTTTTCTGCTCCAAGCTGCTAGGTTCTGCATTAAGCCCTTGTGCTTCTGGGGCTGTGGCCGTGCTGGAGAGCTGCTCGTGGGGGGCAACTGGTGACCTCGGTAGGGCGTGAAGGACGGACCGGAACGCCCCCCTTCCCATGAGGTTTTAGTCGCCCCCACACTCCCGGCTCATACCTGCTGTCCACAAGGCTCCCATGTGGCCGCCATCTTTCTTTCCAGAGAGGAGAGGGCGAATGGGGCAACACCCTTTCCCCTCCGGCAGACTTGATGGCCTGGATCAATGCATAGTCCGTTCACTTTTCTGCTCCAAGCTGCTGGGTTCTGCATTAAGTCCTTGTGCTTCTGGGGCCGTGGCTGTGCTGGAGAGCCGCTCGTGGGGGGCAACTGGTGACCTCGGTAGGGCGTGAAGGACGGACCGGAACGCCCCCCTTCCCATGAGGTTTTAGTCGCCCCCACACCCCCGGCTCATACCTGCTGTCCACAAGGCTCCCATGTGGCCGCCATCTTTCTTTCCAGAGGGAGGAGGGCAGAAGGGAGCAACACCCTTTCCCCTCTGGGCAGAAATGATTGCCTGGATTAACGCATAGTCCTTTCACTTTTCTGCTCCAAGCTGCTGGGTTCTGCATTAGGTCATTGTGCTTCTGGGGCTGTGGCCGTGCTGGAGAGCCGCTCGTGGGGGCAACTGGTGGCCTCGGTAGGGCGTGAAGGGCGGACCGAAACGCCCCCCTTCCCATGAGGTTTTAGTCGCCCCCACACTCCCGGCTCATACCTGCTGTCCACAAGGCTCCAATGTGGCCGCCATCTTTCTTTCCAGAGAGGAGAGGGCGAATGGGGCAACACCCTCTCCCCTCCGGCAGACTTGATGGCCTGGATTAACGCATAGTCCTTTCACTTTTCTGCTCCAAGCTGCTGGGTTCTGCATTAAGTCCTTGTGCTTCTGGGGCCGTGGCTGTGCTGGAGAGCCGCTCGTGGGGGGTAACTGGTGACCTCGGTAGGGCGTGAAGGACGGACCGGAACGCCCCCCTTCCCATGAGGTTTTACACTAGGCATTCTTATTTCCTGTTTTTTTCATTGCTTTCTTCTGGATAAAATAACAGTTTTATCATAATTTTAAAGGTTGAAAACTATTAAGTCCTCCTAATTTTTAAAATGGCAGGCGGTTTTTTTTTTTGAGTCTTAGAAAATTTCCCAGCTCAGTCTTCTATGGTACAATCTAGTACATCTTTGATGATCTGTATATGTTGCAATTATTTTCATAGAACTGCACCTACTAGTTCATTATATAAATCTATTTTAAAAGGTTGTCAGAATCAATGTGAAATATATAAATACATGCTATTAGGAAATGAAAGAGTGGGTTTGCTGTGCATAATTAAGTTAATGATTTAATGTAGGAAGGTCCTACTCTTAGTCTAAAAATAGTAAGGAATACACCTTAGTGTATTTCTCTCCATGACACTAAAAGTGGTATAGGTTACATTTTGGAGTGAAGAGATTTTAAGAGGTTTTTTTTGGAGTTAAGAGAGCTTAAAAGATTTTAAAATAGATAAAAACTGGGTCTTAGGGTTGGGTGTTCGAGTCTTTTGGATGAATGGTTTTTCTAATATGCTCATCAGACCTCTAAAGTGTTCATAACTTGAGAAGTACTAAGAACTTCTACTGACTTAACTTCACATTCTTGTATTGCCACTAATTAGCTCTAGGTACTTACTCTAGATATCTTACTCTAGATAAAGATACATGTTCATGTTTGTTCTCCCCTCCCTTTCCTCATGAGTTATAAATAGTGTAGGGGTTTCACACCAGACCCTGGTAGAAGATTAGTGAAATCACAATGAATGTTTTAGCGTTGAAAATGTAGCAGGGTTATGTAACACAGTACACTTGGGGAAATTGAGTAAAGATAAAAACTATAAATACTGCAGGCAAAATGATCCCAGTTCCAACATGTGATGAGACTGAGAATCTATTTTCAACTTAGAGTGGATCTTATGTTACTAAAAAAACCATTGAATTATTTTTAACCTGAAACAATATAAGAAAAACTTATTTGGAGGTGGCATTCTTTGGATAAACTAAAGACCGGCAGTGACAGTACTGGTAAGGCCATATGAGTAGTGGGAATAGAATGAAAGGAAAGTTTGACTGCCACCTTCAAAGACATGATTACAGAACTCTCTGCTATTTGGTTGTTGTTGTTTAACCATTCTACGTTCTGTGTGATCAATTAGCCTTGAAACCCATTTAAGTCAATTTTTAAAACAATGTCATTGTAAATTTGTTCTTTTTAAGTTTTAGGTTTAGCATATAATCACACTTCTAAATTAGTTGCTCATTTTCTTAAATACTTTGTTCCTTAGAAGAAAGCAAAAATATTGGTTCAGACTTACATGAATGGATCTGTTTTCAGTTCTCTTTAAAGGAGTCCTTAAAAGATCCTTAAAAGGATCTTTTGCCTGACCAAAAGATCACGAGTTCTTTTATGCATAACATATTGTAGAAAAATCTGATTAAAGTGATAATTTCTCACGTGTTACTTGCCCATGTTCTCTAGTCAGCTTTCATGGTACTGACCAACATGACAGTGTTTTTCAGTCCAAAAAAGATATCTAAAATTAACATTCCTTTGGGAAGAAGGGGTGGTGCTGGTGGTGCTCAAGGGTTCCTCCTGGCAGAATCAGGGGCCATATGGGGTGCCAGGATTGAACCCTGGTCAGATGCACACAAGGCAAACTCCTTACGACTGTACTATCTCCCTGGCCCTGAAATTAACATTCTTACTATTGTCCTTTTTTGGAACTCCATAAACCTGAATAGTGCATTAATTCTCAAGCTAACCTGAAAGTTACAGCCGTATTTCAACCTTTGAAATAAATTAGGTAACAATCTTTCAGGCCAAAGCAGTAGTACAGAGTTAAGTCACAGAGTCTTACCTGCTGCTATTTCCATCCTTGCACCTCATTCCATGAAGTGGAATGGATCTCGGAGCTGGGAAGCAGAAATACACAGCACGGCCTTTCGTTCAGGTGGCAAGAAGGTGAATAGGAAAAAATCAGTAGCTACAGAGAATCACAAGAAAGCTTCTTCTTTTTCATTGTTCAGAAATGTCATCCTTCCCCAGCATGCAAAGGCATAGTTTTATTCCATATGCATGAGTTAGCAAAAAAAAAAAAAAGACACTTTGATGAATAATTAGCCACAGAAACTTCCAGTCTAATAGAGCAGACAGCATGCCAGAAGTTCACTAATCTTTCCTGAAACAATATCAGAATAAGACAGAAAGAAATGTTACTCTCTCCCATAGATGCATTGGGAATGTAAAGTAGACATGAGTGGAGTCTGGCTCACCTCCACAGACAAAGATGAAGTATCAGGTCCAGCAGGAAAAGGACAATTAGCATGTCACTCTAAAGCAGAAGAGCAGCAGGTGGCGGCGGGGGGGGGGGGGGGACGGGGGGGGGGGGGAACGGGGAGACAGGGATTCTAGGAACAAGAAATCATTCCTGGTCTTTAAAGCAGGAAGAGCTTTAACACAAGGAAGGATGTGCCAGTGGAATCCAGTGAGGGGGATCAAAAAATAGTTTGTAAGATTTGATATCTAGAAATGTCTAGAATAAGAAACTGACCTTTTTGATAGCTTCAGTCCAGTGGATGGAGCTCCAAATACTCAGTAAACTGGCTTCAATTTGATTCAGTTCAAAGTGAACTGAGAAACAAGTGTGATTTGCCATTGCTTACCTTAATGAGGTAGATGATGAGAGACTAGAGAAAGTTCTCAGCCATTCTGTTGGGAAACAGTCTTGAAGGGGAAATACTTTCAAAACAGAATTTAATGCTGAGTCAAACCAATGAAGTTGAGAGGAGAATAGTGAACTGAAAACATTTCAGGTATTTCCTGTCTTTAAGAGGTCATGGTTTACACACGCATTTATCTTTAGTCAAAAGAAGAGTGTAATCGCTCCTAGGTAGCACCAAGTCATTGAAACCAAAGATTTTCTAGTCACCCATGATGATTTCAAGTATGCAGGTGTTGGAGAACTGTGACTACTAGATGGTCATAGGCCAGAATAGATCTCTTCATTTCACCAAGGTTATCTCTGGAGTTGCCCATGAGATCCACTCTGCTAGAGTAACAACACTCCAAGAATTTTATTGTCTGATGTTGAAACACAGCATGAGCTTTCTAACCAGAGAGGACATGAGAGCAATGCCCAAGGGGGACATTGACTCAAAATAGGATGTCTGAAAGGCCAGTGTTAGGATTCTATTACATCCTGAGGGGAAAATTAGGGGCCACACCTGGCTGTGCTTACTTCTGGCAGGGCTTGATCCTGCGGTGGCCTTGGGCAAGGCATTTGCCTTACTCAGACAGTTCTATTACTTTTATAAAATTCCAAGTTATGCATGAAAATCAAAATTTCACTTAGCTCATTCGTACCTCACTGTGAACACATTTCAGAACTTTCATAGTCAGAATCAGAATGTAGGCCAGAGCCCAGGGAAAAGCATGAAAGAAGGGGTGTGTGAGCGAGCGAGCTCTCTGCAGCTGCAAGAAAGAAGCTCCACAGAGCTCCCTCGGAGAGCGCCCACACCCAGGCAAGTCATTGATTCACGGCAGCAGTGAGTTTTTATCTTGAAATCTATAAGAAACTGCTGAGAGGAAGAAGGGTAGCAAGAGGTAAAGTAAGATTTGTGTGGCTTCCAAATACACTAAACATGTTACTGAAACCCCCAGGTTGTGTATCAACTGGCTGGGGATTACAGCTGGGGATTAATTCAGATTCATGTACAAATCTAAGCTCCCGTGTCGATACTGAGTTACTGAAGAAATGGCTTGTTGGACAGTGCTTTAGTGCCATCCAGAGACTAGGATTAATAAAGCGTTTTCGAGGGGATCAGAGGTTCTTGGGTGACTAGTGTCTAAATTCTTAATCCCTGTATACTCATCTGATCCTTTATTTAGTATCATGACTCATCACCAGGCATGCCGTGTGATATGTTTTCTCTGACCAGACCCAGGCGAATACAGCACATCTGTTTGTATAGGCCAAAGGATCCCAGATTCATTTGGCTCAGTGGCCTCTGTTACCAGTTTAGCTGAATAGGCTTTGGGCATCATAGGAGCATAAATCTATCATTATGCAATCCTAGTGTTGCTAAACTAAAATTTAATTTAAAAATAAGATGTTTCCTTGGAAAAAGAATAAACTCTATAAAAGATATCTCTGTGCTTTAGGCCATGTAGAGGGGCTGTATCTTAGAAGGAACAAAATATTCCATGACAGAATAGCAAAGACTGACATTTAGAAATCATATTGAAGACACAGATTTCCAAATGCAAAGAGACATGCACCAGTGCATTAAATTAACAAAAGTCAAAGGGGAAAAAAGTTGCTAGGGAAAAATATGTCACAAAGGAACCTCAATCAGGCCATCACCAGATTTCTCAGCAGAAATCCTATGAAACGGGAGACAGTGGAATGGTCCTCCGAATTCTAAAAGATAAAATCTCCCAGCAGAGAATGCTGTGCCTTGAAGAATTATTCAAATCTGATCTAGAAATAAAGATGCTACCAGAGAAATAAAAGCTAACAGGGTTAGAGGTCAGGGATATTGATTAATGGGAGAGGGCCTTTACATATGAGGCTCTAGGTTCTAGCCTCCCTGAAATTCTTTGACAGAAAAAAAAATTATTAACACAGAACCTTGAGCATGATAATAAACTGTAACAAGAAAATAAGACAGAACTAACCTAGGGAGAAGTTAAAAGGGAAAAATCTACTCAGTGTTTTTGTGTGTGATGAAGTTGCATTGTCGACCATCTCAGACAATCTGATAAAAGACTGATACAATCCTCATAGTACTGCAAAACAGATGGGAATGTAAAACAACTGCACATACAAGGGAATGGTGGTAATTAAGCCATATTTACCAATAAGCAACATAAATGACACCACTACCTTCCATGGGGCCTCCAACCTGCAGCCCCAACTACTTAAGTACTCAAATTTGGTCTGGATTTCCTTCTTCTCCATATATTCACAGCTCACCTGGACCATTGGTTCTGTCTCAGGTAATGACCCACTACTCCCACTGCGCGTTGACTCAGAATGAGTCAGCTCATTAATGTGACTCATTTAAAAAAAAAAACTTAAGAATTAACTAAACACAAGACACAAGGATAGTGGAGATTTCAGGATCATCTAGATAGAAGTCAGTAAGGAAATAATGTCCACAAAGATTTCATAATATAACTTAGAACTTTCCCAAAATAAATGCTTGCTTGCAAGTGCAGATAGAGCCAGTCTTGACATAGATCTCTTCTATACAGGTATGTAGCTACAAATCAATAGCCCAGAAATACTAAGATGGAAATCCTACCGACACATTAAACATCTTTTCTGACCATGGTGGTGAAGCTAGATATCACACACACACACACACACACACACACACACACACACACACAAAGAGCCTCAAACAGAGAGAGACTAAGCAGCATGTTTTTGGGTGATTCTCGTGGGATGAAAGCACCAAGCTCTTAGGTCTGCGGCCTGCAGCCAGAGCCATGTTAGGGAAGTTCAGAGCAGCACAAGTTCACGCCAGTGAACAAGAACATCCGGAAATAAATCATCTGGTCTTTCTCTGAAGGAAGTAGAAAAATAAGAATAGAAATAATGAGTTGATAAGCCCTTGCTAAGGAACTGACAGAACTGGAGTCACAGCAGGGACTGTGAACACATTTGACACTATGCAAAGCCAGTTGGTGATGGTTCTGTAGAAATGGCCCTATCAGAGCCCTCAAGTCGCAGCTCTGCCAAGAATGAGAGTAATGACACGGGAACTTTACAGAGTCCTTTTACCCTTCCTTCCTCTGCCTGCTTGATCCACTCTGCCCCTCTTTTCTTCTCAGATTACTGAAACGGGAAGAAAGTTTCACGTTCATTCCTCGGTCGCGCGAAGAGCTTCCAGACAACTTTCCAAAGGAAATCCCCGGGATCTGCTATTTCCTGGAGCTCAGGACTGGGCCAAAGCCCCTGAAGCCTTCCCTTTCCTCCTCGAGAATCAAAAAGGTTTCCTACAACATCGGCACCATGTTCCTCCGGGAGACCAGCCTCTGAGGCCCGCGGCCGGCCACAAAGACTCCTCCCAAAAGCACAAGCCCAAATCTTGGGTCACGACGGCAAACGTGGAAAAAAGGTTTCGCCCCCGCTGCTTCTCGAGAAAAAGCAGTGGGGCTCCTGTGCTCTGCCAGGCAATAATCCCAGAACCAGGTGGGTGAGGACGCCAGCCGACTGGCAGGCAGGGGTCGGGCTGTGCCCTTCCACGAGTGCTGTGCTGTCTGTCCATCTCCGTGCACTTCTGTTCCCGTCGCAACCCTCTCTCCAGGGAGACCAGCGTCTGGAGCCCGTTCCCTGCATCTCCTGTATCACACACTGGTCTCTCCCTGCATCCTTGTGCTACACACATTCAGCTTCGATGGCATATTACTACATTTAGTGAGTCTGTGTGAGGAATATTTTCTAATTTTGTTTTTTTGAACAGACATTTCATATACATGGCAGTGTGGTAAACTTCCCAGCAGGAAGAACTGTAACTCAACAAAATATTTTAGGGATATTAACCTATTTTTATACATCTCTTCTTCTAGATAATTACATTTCACATATTATTCACTTTTGGGAATCTGCTACTGTATAGTTAAAATGTACGTAAACCTAACTTACCAATCTAATATAGTTTCACCTGTTTAGTGCTTGAATTGAGAATACATATAACCAAGGATTTCAGATGCAGAGAAAGCAATGTGTGTCTGCTTCATAAATGTAATCTCTTATTCTTAATTAATGTAGCATGGAATCCAGATGGAATGAAATTTCCTGATAGTTGTGTTTTGCCATCTTCTAACAAGTACCCATTAAGATGAAGTGCTTTGTTACATAGCATCATTATGAACTTAGCACTTAAAATAGAAGTAATATTTGCAACATGCTAAGCTGTATTCTATTCCACAGCACTCTCCTGAATGACAGTTCTCTTTCACTTCCCCAGCGAAGGCATAAACTCCTGGACATGGCAATAGTGAAAAAGAGGTACCCAACATCTCGCTAAGAATCTTGTTTCCTTTTGCATAATCCAAAGCAAGGGGAAACTTGTACTTGTGGTTTTGAGATTTTAAGCTATTCTTCAGTCTGCTTGACGTGGGTTTTAAAATCAGTGACTTGCCTTCATCAACAGTGAAGTAGGTCTAGCTCTCAGACCGAAGCTCCTTCACATGTTGTGCCAAAATAAACACTTGCATGAAATAATCACCTGTTCACCTGAAATTAGGAGCACAGTGCTCAGAGTTCTCCCACTTGAGGATTGTAAATTGTGAATTGTGAATTGAAGTTAATGAGTCGGAAGTGTTTGTTTCCTGGGGGGAGAGTTTTCTTACTTCAGTAATATACTCATTGGTAGCTGCTGTCAATGCTTACAGTGTATTTTTCTGGGCAGGGACTTGGGCCATGACATGACACTCAGTTCAGAGGACTGACTGGTCTCCATTGGTGTTTTCAAGGTCTTTACAAATGTGACTAGAAAACATGTGTAGATGGTCAGGGTCTCTCCCTGTTGGCTTCTGTTCTTGCCCTGACACAGCCCCTTCGCCTGGAGCTTCCGAGTCTCTGCGCTAACCATATAGAGACCCAGGCTGCCCTCACAAGAGTGTCTCCTGCAGAGGGGACATTGGGAGGTAGAATCAGTGGCAAGGAGCGATAGGCTAAACTTTAGCTAAGCTGCTGGGTCCTTGGAACACGGGCCAAAAATACGAACACTGCACATTATGATTTAGCGCATCACTCTTTCTCTCTTGGCTGTAGGTAACATGTGTCAGGTCCATAGGCTGAAAGACATACAAGAAGCAGCCAGTCTTCATTTCCTCTTTCTGTCAAATTTTGTCTGAGCAACCACTCTAAACATATGGGTATTCCTTCTCTATTGTTTGAGTATATTTGGGAAGCGTATTGTTAAAGCATCAGTGAAAATCCTTTTCATTTTCTGGTAGTAGGGCCCAAGATAAGAATTATACATACATTTAATTTGTCAGTTGTATCCCAAATTCTTTCTTAGATCACATGATTCACTTAGAGAAGAGCCGTTATTTACACAAGTTCCATGCCAGAGTCCTGATCTGTCATAAACATTTACTCTGTCTCTGAGGCAGTGGTGTGACTACTGTTATCATTTTGCCAACCTAGTACTATTTATACTGTGTTGCTATATGAGCTTACAAGGTTCTGCATAAAATGGAGGTTGTCATATGGCCATAGAGTTTCAGAGCTGTAAAGAGCATTTTGATTTGCCTACATATATATTCCTCATATCCCCTATTAGGAATCATATCTAACAATGGATGGTAATTGGTATTTTCATCTGACTATGTTCTTCAAACTTTTTCATATAGCTTATAGTTTGTGTGGCAGATAAGAGATTTTTATGTTAAAATTGGAGGAGAGGTAAAACTGGGGAAATGATCTTAGCCCACTCTAAAAGAGATGCGTTTATACAGAGGATTTGTGGGTTCCAAATTATATTTTAACATCCTTTTAAGAAGTTAATTTGGAGAAATTGCTTTATAATTAGTAATCAGTATCAAACCTTTCTATTTACATTAGTATTATTTTGATGGAAAGAAGCATCATGTGCAAATAAGTTAGTTATCTAATGAAGTGAGCAACCTCCATGTACCTGAGCATACTGCACAGTCAGTTCTCTCTGAGTCTTAGTAAATAGGCCACAATGGCCACAATCCAAAGTAACAGTGCCCCAGGTTAGGAGAAGAGGCAGGTGGGCCTTGGTTGGGGACTTACAGGAAAAGGGAAGACAGAATATCTAAGTAACAAGCACTTGGCCCAGCCCACAGTTGCCTTGAAATCATCTTTCTCTGTTAGACCCCTGTGTATGGAGCCCTGTGAGATTGACATAATACTTCCAGTATTGCCTCATGGTCTCATACTTGTTCCTGCAAATTAGTGCTTATCTAAGAAGTTTCAGAAATGAGTGCTTCTCAAGAAATTTAAGAACAATAACTTAAAATCTTATTCACAAGTGTACCAGGACCTTAATGCTGAAAGTTCCACCAATAAAACTGAAACTACACACAAATCTAGGGCTAGAGAGAAAGTACAACAGGCAGGGCACTTGCTTTGCATGAAGCCAACCTGGTTTAGATGTCCAGCACCCATACGGTGCCCTGAGCACCACTAGGTATGGCCACAAAACTAGAAATAAAAACTGAAAATACACAAAGATTTTACAAAATCCCCAGACTCTGTTTTCTAAGAATCACACTGCGGCCACTTACCTAATGTGCAGGACCCAGAGCCAGTTTGAGGCTCTGTCACAGGAATAAATGTCGCTCGTCTGGGTCACTGAAATTCTTAGGACAGGCATGTCTGTTGTCAAGGCCAAGTCTATGCCTACAGACAGGGCTCTGATTTATCCTGCATTTGGAATACTTAACCCCCACCCAAACCTGCTCTGTCTGAATGTTCTCTGGAAGCCGTCTTGTCCCATCAAACACCATCGTTTCTCTACCCAGTGTGGCCACAGAAAGGAAGAGCCACATGACTCTAGATCACTTTGACATCGTGTCTGTGAAGTCACAGCCATTTTCTGTCGTTGAGGGCCATTTTATACATACACAATCTCTTTCTCTACTTTTTTTCAGACTACAATCTGACTCTA
The DNA here is from genome assembly GCF_029834395.1 of Sorex fumeus. Classification (NCBI taxonomy): domain Eukaryota; kingdom Metazoa; phylum Chordata; class Mammalia; order Eulipotyphla; family Soricidae; genus Sorex; species Sorex fumeus. Next base: position 13,910,104 of record NW_026606085.1, on the reverse strand, counting down.
AGCATATCCTATGATTTTACTGAGTATTCCTTCCAAGTAAATTAATTTGACTCTACATGGGCTCTAAGTAACATCAGGTGCCTTTCATCCAACAATATGTAGCAACTCAAGTCCAAGAACAGAGTCTTTATCGTAAACTGGACATTTCTATTATTTAGGCTGTAAAAAAGTCATTTCAGAGGCATATACACACATATATCTTATTAGATAGAGCCTGAAAAATATCAGAACTATTGAAAGTTTACTATATTCCAGCCTGAATTCTTTATGTCACTCTTGATATAAATAGACTTAGTTCACAACCAGCTGATTTAAGGAACTGAATACATTTTATTGTTCACTGGATAAACTGTCCTTAGCTATGGACACAATATCAGGATCCTCGTGGTGGTGAATAAATAACAGATATTAACATTTTTCAATTAACATAGACCTTCACAGAGTATACTGAGATAGTGTGCAAAATTCCTTCCTCACACTTGCTTCAATCCGTTAAAGCCAGAGTATTAGTGTCCACCATCCTGCTTTCTTCCTTCGTTCCTCTTCTTTTCATTAGAAAAATGTTCATTGATGCATGTGTGACAGATGGAGGATTAGTAGCCATCTCTCATTTTCACAGAGGTTTAGTTCTCTAAAGATGATGCATGTTCTCGGTTAGTGTATGTAATCTTGTTGAAAGCAGGTGTTCCATGGTTAAGAGAAGGGGATTCTGGAAGTGTGTGGGATGTTGTTGTTAAGGTTTTGTTTGGTTTGTGGTATGTTTTAGCCAGATTACTGCTTCAATTCAGTGCTTCACTGCCATCTCATATTTACTGAGAAATGATCCTGCCGAAATGGCCAACCATGCAGTTCATAGTATCTAGCCTGCTTAGTCAGAATTACCTGGGCAACCCTCAGGAGGATGGCGAAAGGACTTTGTTTTCAGATTAACTCAGTAGGTCTCAGGTGTGGCTAGGAATCTGTATTTAGAAAATTACTCTAGGTAATGCTAATTTACATTAGGAATCACCTAAGAGTATCAAAATCAACCCAATTACTAGAAATAAATATATGATGTCTGGGACATCAATCAAAGAGTACACTTATAGATAGTTTAGAAAGGTAGGTAGTCCTACCTTCACAGAACCATTATTTCTTTCACAATGTATGGTCTTTTTATTTGTTTGTTTGTTTTTGTTTTGTTTTTGAGCATGATTCCTCAAAAATACTAGATGCATAGAAATAAATGTTAATAAGCATGAGGGATGAATATTGCTCACTATAGGGCTATTAGGCTGACTAGAAATGGTTGTACTTTCTTAGTTACTGCCAGGGCTGTGAAGTTCATCACAGCATTTACTGATCCTCACCACTGAGAGCTATGAAGTAGGAACTTCTGGATTGAGAAACAAATGACAAACAGCCTTATTTCTGAATGCTCTGATTTTCATATTATGAAAAATCACCAACCTAATACTGTTTCATTCGTACCTTTCACGTTGAATTGTACGTTAATGTAAAAACTATTTCCTAGCAATATAACAATCTTTCAAGCAATAATTTAAGCCATGGTGATCATCATATGAAACTTGCACTTTTGTGCATAGAACTTTAGAAAAATAAAGACATGATTTACATAAGCAATAATAAAGCTGGTGTGAACTTTAAAAGATACTCATCTTTCCACTGTAGTAAAATGATCAGAAAATGATATACTTAAATATATTTCAGAAGTTACTCATCTGCTTACATAAAGATTATAAAGTATAATCTGCCCAGATTATTTCTATTCTGTGGTTTTTAAAATGCCTATCATAATATGATTTCTATATCTTTCAAGAGATTTGTGTTTATATGTGTAATGTTGCCCAGAGTTTTAGATCTTGGTAGTGTCGCATGGTAATAGATAGATGAATGAATAAAAGTATATTGCAGAAATATATGTGGAGACACGGTAAGGTCTTTGAACCTGAGAAATTAAAGTTCAAAAGAGCTCTAATCAGTTTTCTAAGATGGATAATTTAGTTAAGTATAAAAGTATGCTGGTTTCAGAAACTGATTAGGTGAAAGTAGTAAATGTTGGATATGATTATGTAATTACATTGAAAAGAACCTGTCCTTCTGAACTATTTTGATAATAGTACTAACTAAAGTTTGCAGATTTCAAAGTGAAAAATTGTTACCTTTGTCTTAAAAAAACATTTTGATCAAATGCAGCATAACCAACAATAGTCTTTTAATGGTAAAATTACCCCTCCACCATTTACAAATATTACAATTATAGATAAAAACAACTTATAAACTCAGAGTATTTTTTAAGTCAAAAGAACTTGGGCTCCATTCTTAAACCTCAGATTATGGCTTCTATTATCACCAGCCTGGACAAACTCTTCTACCCATAAATCTAAACAGACTTAGGGATGAACCGTGAGTTTTTAGAATTACTTTACTCGTACCCATAAGAAAACTTAAGTTAGCATAGTTCTGCACACAGTCAAACATGACTGTTGACTCATTGAGAAAGTTTTTGATATTTATCTTTTCATATATCTTTGGATGCTTAACCCTTAATAGGCATGCTTTTAATTAATAAAGCACTGAATTCAAATATGCTAAATTATACCAAATTGACCTTTTAGTTCTCCTAGTTTTTTGATCATATCATCTTATTATCAGAAATAATTGCTATTGCTTGTTATTTGAAAGTAGAATATGCCAGAGAAACTGAATTGCAAGCTTAAGAGTTTTTCTGATTCCTTTTATATGTAATTTTAAATAGATTAGTATATAGTCATCCTTCCTCTGAATCCTTTCCACTGTTTGGAGATAAGGAGATTCTGCTAAACATCTTTTTACTGGAGTCTGTTCAATGTCATTAAATATAAGCAGGGTAGAATATTATATTTGGGGAAAAACTAAAAAGTGCAGATGTTCTTTTTTTGTACTCACTCACTTTTTAAGGAAAAATTCTCCCATTTTGCTGTCTGGCAACTATCCAAGAGATTTGGGTGAGATAATGGGGAAGGACTTCAGATGGTACTGAGCAAAGAGATTTAATTTTCTTTTCCTGAGGTAACACTTAAAGGAGAGACAGTTTCCATTAAAGACATTCCTGGCATAAGCCAAGACAAATGATGTCTCTGATTGTTGATCGTTCCTATTTTTGAAAGAAATGAAAACAGCCTTCACAAGCCCTTTTCTGTCTCCTGGGAGCCAGTGGCATCCTCCACAGCTGCACAAGTCAGCAGGACCAGGATTAGAAGCTCAGCCACAGATAAGGCTAGTTTGGGTTACAGTGATGGAGACAGATGAAGGCCTCAGAATCTCTAGACTCAAGAAGAAAAGGACCAACCCCAGCTCTGCTGTGTACTACAGGGTAGCAGGAGAATCTGAGCAATCATTAGGTTCAAGCGAAGGTAACAAAGAAGTTTCTGCCTTTCCAAACATGCCTAACTGAGATGCTACTCTGTGAAAGAACACAATTTGATTTTAAAATTGCTCTGTAGTCATTCTGAAACTTAGGTCATTTTTCCCTGGCAGGAAAATTTAGTCTCTTCTGGGAAATATTTATTCCATGTCCTAAATCCATAGAAATTCTTTTGAAGGGAGCTATACAATATTCAATGTCTTCATCACACTACTGTCAAATTCTTATTGGCAAATTAAGTATTTGGATTTAGAACACAAAGGAGCTTTTGAATCTCTAGACCTGTCCATCTCCTTCAGAGATATCCAGAGACAGGGTGCTGGGCAGTGGGTGCAGTGTCTGATGGTGTCCATGAGAAGTGGATCCTAAACATCCTTCTTGTTTAAGCTATCTCTCATCCTTGCAAATCTCTCACTGACATCTGGATAATTCACCAGTTTGCTTAGAATAAAAGTTTTCAAAGGGGGAACCGAGAAATTATAAATAGACTAGGACAAAAATATACTTTCTTGAAAAAGTGATCTTATTCCTAGCCAAAAATCAGGATAGTGGAGACTTTTTGAAACTTCCAGAATGTTATCAAGTTCTACAGCTGGAGTTCTTAAGGTTTTATATCCCCTAGAGATAATGCATAATTATGGTAAAGGTAAAGGCCCTCCCGTTGTTCGTCGATTTGCTCGAGCGGGCCCAGTAACGTCTCCATCGTGAGACTTGTCGTTACTGTGTTTGGCACATCGAATACATCACGGGTGGCTTGCCAGGCTCTGCCGTGCGGGCGAGATATCTCGGTAGCTTGCCGGGCTCTCCGAGAGGGGCGAAGGAATTGAACTCGGGTTGGCCATGTTGACTGCGTGCAAGGCAAACGCCCTACCGCTGCATAATTATGAATTACATTATGTTCTCCTAGTGTTCCACTTGTTACAGGTGGAATAGAGAGTAGAATGTCATAAATCAGATAAACTTAAACTGACCTGTTGTTTGAATATAAACTGGTTTTAATATGAGTTAATATTTATGTTCAGTACCATAAATCAGACTTGTTACTGTGATGCCATGGAGCAAAGCCTCTCCAGTGTCTCAGAATAAAAATGAAATCAGTCCCAATTTATGTTTAAATCATTTGGAAAATGATGATAGAACCTGTGACTACCAAGAAACTGTCTTCCTAGACCCACTGAGATCCCACTCCTAGTGAAGTTTCCCTTCATTGCCCCCCAAAAGCATTTCATTTGGGGCAACATCACTAATTCTAGATGCAGAAGGAAGAATAGTGTTCTTTCTTAAGATAGCAATGATTTATGTCAGTATACTTATGTACAATCACTTAAAATGCTAAAAAAAATACTTTTAAGGAGTTTTAAGTTCAAATGTCCATAGTTAAAGTAAAACCACAATGGCCATTTTATTAACACAAAAACTGCCACCGAATTTTTACTGCTATAAATTTCCATGTTGGAATTGAAAGGTTAACATTGACTTGGAGACTCTGATAAATTTATTTTGTATTATTGGAGTGGGGAGTATTATGAAAAAGAAATTATATCAGGCTGGAGCGATAGTACAGCAGGGAGGGTATTTGCCTTGCACATAGCAGAGCTAGGAGTAACCCATGAGCATCGCCGGGTGTGACCCCCCCCCCGAAAAAGAAATTATATCTTAGAGTAGGTCTTACTCTAGCTAAGAAGATCTAGAAGCACTAGATGAAGGTATAATTATGTAAAATGATCCAGGGAGATCCTAGAATATCTTGCGCAAAGATCATGACAATGGATGGTAGCCATTGTCATTCATATCTTTTAAATTTGTATGTCAGCTTCTAAAAAGGCACTTATTAAAATCTCTATTACTTGTTATACAGCTCTACAGTCCTTGTTGCTTTTTCTCTTTATTCTTAACCACACACCATATCTACAAGAATTCTAAAATGAGGTTGATTATTTGGTTACTGGAGGTGTCCCGTTTTGTGAGCACATCTGAAACGCTAGCTGGATTCCTCAGGACTGTGACAGAAGGGCTCCTGGGCCAGAATACTCCAGACATGGTCTTCACATGCGAGCCCTGGGTTTGTTACCCCCAAAGAAATAATATTAACTGGAAAGGTGAAGAGGCAGAAAAAATCAAAACTATCAAAACTTTGCCTATATTAAAATTGTATCTCTGAACAACCTTGTAAACCTAGAAGAAATCTGACAATAGATTAAAAAAGACTAACAGATATTAAGCATTATATTTGCATTTAACACATAAAATTCATCATGTCAAAACTTTGATGAAACAAATGCGAAATAAAAATCACTCTGATCAGAATGGTTTTGTATGTGTCGACTTATATGGACAAAAAGAAACTCTTGTATTAAGTATGCCCACCAAAGCAGGGTTTGCTTTCTCTTGGGAACATGTACTGTCCTCATAATCATCGTTGGTCAGTATTTGCAGTCGGAGCTAGACCATGTGGGGTCCAGATAGGCCAGGTGACGAGCACTTGAATCAAGAAGAGTTTGGTATTCATTCTAGAGAAGATTTCTGGTGATAGGAGGTGAAGACATCGAGTGTACCAAATCAGGACCTAAACATTTTGTCGGTAACTTCAGGTCCTCGTTTTTCTCCGCCCTTTATTTTTCTTCCTTCCTTTTTTCCTGCCTTCTGTCTAGCTTTGATGAGGAAGGTAAAAATAACATTTGACTATTTTGGCTGTTGCCTCCCTTTCTCATTATCATCAAATAGAAAATTTGGTAGATTTTAGGGTAAGGGAAAGAAGGTGAGCGTCTGGATAGTGATCATTTGGGTGTAGAACTGACTGCCTAAGTGTGATAAGAGAAATACGGCCCGCTAAAATGTTTGTTGTTCTTTTTTCATTGATTTTAAACTTTTTCTCAAGAAGTTTCAGGGTTTACCTATCTGTATGGGCCATCTTCTGTTGGGCCCTGTGTCTTAGAAAAATTCTTCTATCTTCAAATAGCCGATGTTTTACTTGGGTGCCACACTGCTAATGATTGGAACAGGAAGAAGCTTGCTTCTGTTAGTAGAGAAGTAATTCCTAAAAACAACTGCAGATAAGGCACTCATACCAAATGCTGCTTGATTTGCCTGGGTTTTTTCTCTCGATATCCATCATTTGCTGTAGAAATGTAGTGCTTCCTGCGTGCCCTCCGCAGCTCCAAATAGTACGGTGTTTGGGGTTTGAAGTGCGAAGTGTTTTCCTTGAATTATTTGAGTTTACTGAAAAAGCAATATACAGTGAGTTCCGTATTTCTCATCTATGCCTTTGACATTTTATCACATATTCTGATAGCTACTTACAACTAAATTTTGATTTATCCACTAGAGTATACAAAAATACTACAGGTTCGATAATTTTGTGATGTGTCAAGGACTCAGTAATTTACAAAGCCTAATAAAAAGCCATTTTTTTCAGGGACATTCCAGTAACTTCTTGCATCATATTTGATTAAGGGAAAAGAAGTCCGTATTATACTAAATGACTACAGAAGACAGGAGTTTCTCCTTCCATTGTAGGGGAGCCCACCCCATAATAATCTTAATAATTAGAACAACCTTTAAGGTATCTGTTCTCCCAAATTGAAGTCCTATTTACATTTTGGTCAGTGTTTTATGTTCAAACTACTTTTAAAAATGTCTCCCATGATATACTTGTTTTCCTGAAAATAATCTAGTATAGAAATAATACAGCATTTTCCTCTCCACAAATCAGCTACATGAATTTTGGTTCTTATCATTAGGATTTTGTTGTAACATACCTCAGGGGCCTTCTACTCTTAGGAAGGGATGATAAAATTTCACACACACATTTTTTTTACAAAAGCCTTCAAAAAGGAAACATAGAAATTTAATTTATTTTCCTTTATCCTACCCTGACATTTTTATTTGAAACTGAAAAACACAGGCAGCTAACATGTAAATAACACCTATGGAAATATTCTTAATATGTGTTTTAAAAAATCTACCTGAGAAAAAAGAAACAATTAAAGTGACAATGAATAATTGTGACCCACAGCCTCATAATCTCTCTTTGGGTCTCTCCTGCTGAACTGCTAACTCAGGCTCCTCAAGCCCTAAGCTGAGAGTCTCAGTCCCATCCTGAAGTGAAGAAGCACAGCTCTCACTGACTACCAGGAGGAAAGGTTAGGTTCAAACAGGAAAAGGTCCTGGGAGAGAAAAAGATTCTGATTTTGCTTAGAGTTTAAGGAACAGGTTGTCTTTAAAACAGAACTTTTCTTGAGATTTTTGCTTTGAGAATTCTCTAAAACTTTCTCTTAACAGCTGCCTCTAAGTTTGGTAATCAGGTGACAAAATTGTCTCACTACATTTTTGAGATGTAAAAATATGCAGATCATTCTTCATTTCAAAACCTACCTACCTGGATTCTGACTCTTCAACTGTGAGTAACCATTTTACAAACCAAAGGGTCCCATTTGCCAAACAGTAGTTTAGACTCAAAGAACCAAACCAAACCAAACCACTTGCCTGCTCATTTCAGTGCATGAGATGGTCAATGCATTTCCAGTAACGTTCGGGCATTCTGTAATAATAGATTCCCCAACACCCTTAGAAACACAGTTATAATGAGCTACACTTTCATTTACTTGATCTGCATGGGGTTGGTTTTACTTAACCAGTTACCTGAATTATTTAAATGTTTAGGCCAATTAGCTAGCTGTAATTTCTTGGGTCTAAATTTTTTGTTTTGCTTGCAATGTAAATAATACTATTCATCTGCTATTTTGCTATCAGATTATACTTTGTGAATCATTTCTTTTAAAAAATCTAGTTATCACAAATTATATCATCAAATAACACCAGGTAAATAAACTAATATATCTATAAGGCATGGTTAAATTGCATAGAGTTTGAAATGTCAGGCTATTTTTTTTTTCATAAGATGAATGCATCTCTTTACCCCGTACCATGACTTTAAAAGTTTTATTTGGTGTTTCATAATATATTTTAAAATATTTTCTTTTATCCAGTAGTACAGATTTAGAGAATCTTTCCTGATTAAAATGATTACAATATGCCTCATTTCACAAGAATTTATTAGTACTGGCGTACGTAGTATATGTAAGCACTTCTAGGATTATAAACACCCACTGTATCTTCTTTGCTTTGTATGTAACATTTTTTACACACTTTATTATGTTTGTCCTGCACAATGTAAATTAGCATGTTTCATTAAGCAAAATGTCTTTGTACTTACACCTGAAGAACAAGGTAAATGTGCATATGAAAAATAAGTGATGAAAACCTGGGAATTATATAAAATGAAGTGGAAATGATAGTTATATGTCATATTTACATGATCCATTAAAACTGTTTAAATCATACATTTATTTACCTTTTAAGTCCGAACTGTCACTTATAAAATATTTAAATAAATAAATACTATCCAAAATGATAAGTCTATGGCTTCTTTTTTGGTCCCCATGAATGACTTTGACTAAGAAGGTGAATGAATAATGAGAAAAGGAAAATGACCCAATGGCTTGTGGCAATGCAGATGTTGCCTGTTGGTACAAAGGGCAGGGCTGACTCTTAGTTATTCGTGTGGTATGAAATCCTGATTCTCACACGGTACAGCTCACAAGCTCTGTAGTTTGATGCACTCTAAGTCTGCTGATCTTCCTCAACACAGTTGGGCTGCACCCTGGAAATCTCCCCTAAGTTGGGCATGTCCTGCATCTCACCCATGTGAGAGATGCTCCGGCTGCTGCGACTGCCCTGGGCACACTCACCCGTCATGAGGCCTCTCTGAACAGAGCGCATAAGAGCGCGTGCAACTTGCTGCAAGCAGTGCTCACCAAGACAACCAGAAACGTGGGATGTAAATACACAAAAGGTGATCTCAGAGACCTGCTGGCAGTACAGCCACAGGAGGTTGTTGCCACATATGGCAGCTTTGGGCTCTGTCAGGAAGCTAGTGGGAGCCCTGGCCATGTCCTGCGTACCAGAGACTCCCAGGAACAGAGCAAAACTCAGCCTGTCTTTCCCAACTGGGAAGCCGAAGAACCCCAAGTCTGGTCGTACCCTGGTACAGATGCCATAGAGAGGCCAGGACTGACCCACCTTGGTCAGCTGTTCTCTGACAGGGTAGTATCAGTTTATTGGCGCTATGAAATCTGAATATAGTGCAGTAGGTATCTGTCATTACCCCATCTATTGTTAGATGACATGTAGCACATATGTTAAAACATACATACATACATACACACACAGGCAAAATAATTGCAAATAAAGCTGTCAAGAAATAGCAAAAGAAAACACCCATTTCAGTCCTCTGATTCACAGGATGATGGGTAGATAAATAAAAATCGGGGAGTTTTACTACAATCCATTATTAATGCAACACTTCAGTGGGATATATATTTCCTAACATAAAGCCAATATTCCTTTTCTTAGGATAAAATGCTCATTTTTTCTTCTATAGGCCTATTCCAATTCTTCCCCTACATTTTACTAAACTATCTTCACTCTTACTAAGTTTTTTTTTAATGTAGGAGTACTGCTATTTATTCAGCCACTGATTAGGCTGGTTGAATTTTGCATGAACTCTACCTTACTTTTATTTTTTCATGTTTTATAATTTTATTTATTGAATCACCATGAAAGAAGTTACAAAGCTTTCGGGTTTAAGTCTCGGTCATACAATGAAACACCCATACCTTCACCAGTGCCCATTCTCCACCACCAAAAACCCCAGTATATCCCCATCCCACACCTTCCCTCTAGCAGTGGGGCAGATGATTTCCAAATCACTCTCCCTATACTTTGATCACATTCAACATTTCGACACCACACCCACCAGAGATTATTTGGGATTTTACCCTAACACTCAGATCTGCTGAAAAGGCAACAGTAGACAATTTGTTTTCTATTGCTGGTCATGAATAATATATGATGTCGCACAGTTGTAGTAGTGGCTGCGCGATTTTGAAATTCCAAAATTTTTTTTTGAATTTTTTTTTAATAGTGAGACATCATGAGGTACAGTTACAGACTTACACATTTTTGTGCTTGGGTTTCAATTATACAATGATCAAATACCCATCCCTCCACCAGTGCCCCTTTCCCACCACTACGGATGCCAGTATCCCTCCCACCCCCCCTCCACCCCATCCCACCCTGCCTCTGTGGCAGGGCATTCCCTTTTGTTCTCTCTCTCTTATTGGGTATTGGGGTTTGCAAAACAGGCAATGGGTGACAATCATGTTTGGTCTATAGTCTACTTTCAGCATGCTTCTCCCTTCCTGGGAGGATCCTCCCAACACCTTTATTTGGTGCTCCCTTCTCTATCTGAGCTCCCTTTTCCCCTAGCATGTGTGATTGGCCTCCAAGCCATGGAGCAAAATTCCTGGTACTAATCTCGGCCATTCTTGGGTGTTAGTCTCCTATTTTGTTACTTTACGTTCCCCAGATGAATGCAATCTTTCTATGTCTATCCCTCTCTTTCTGACTCATTTCGCTTAACATGATACTTTCCATGTAGTACTACTTGTATGTAAATTTCGTGACTTCGTCTTTTCTAACAGCTACACAGTACTCCATTGTGTAAATGTACCAAAGTTTCTTTAACCAGTCATCTGTTCTCGGACACTCAGGTTTTTTCCAGATTCTGGCTATTGTAAAGAGTGCTGCAAGGAACAAACAATTGCAGATGTCACTGGTTTTGATCTGCATCTCCCTGATGATTAATGATGTGGAGCATTTTCTCATGTGCGTTTTAGCCATTTGGATTTCTTCTTTGTGAAAGTTTCTATTCATTTCATCTCCCCATTTTTTATTGGGGTTGAATGTTTTCTTTTTGTGGAGTTCAGCCAGTACTTTGTATATCTTTGATATTAACCCCTTATCGGATGTGTATTTGGCGAATATCCTTTCCCATTCTGTAGACTGTCTTTGTATTTTGGTCACTGTTTCTTTTGAGGTGCAGAAGTTTCTTAGTTTAAGATAGTCCCATTTGTCTATCTCTGTTTTCACCTGCTTGGCCAGCGGTGTGACATCTTTGAAGACACCATTAGCTTCTATGTCATGGAGGGTTTTGCCAACGTTTTCCTCAATGTACCTTATGGATTCCGGTCTGATGTTGAGGTCTTTAATCCACTTAGATCTTACTTTTGTACATGGAGTTAGGCAGAGATCTAAGCCCACTTTTTTGCATGTAGCCGTCCAGTTTCGCCAGCACAATTTGTTAAAGAGGCTTTCCCTGCTCCACTTCACTTTTCTTGCCCCCTTATCGAAGTTAGATGCTCGTATGCTTGGGGGAAGATGTCAGTATATTCAAGCCTGTTCCATTGGTCTACAGCTCTGCCTTTGTTCCAGTACCATGCTGTTTTAATTATTACTGCTTTGTAGTAGAATTTGAAGTTAGAGAGGTTGATTCCTCCCATTTTCTTTTAACAATTAAATCTGGAGAGATTTCCTGCCAAAACCTGCTAGGTTCCAAGATCTGTTCCTGAGTCTCTGGGATCATGGCCTTTAAGCAACTTGATCAGGAGCCAGAAATGATCAGGAGCCAGAGAGGCCATCCGTGGGCAGTGACTCGTGGTCTCTTTGGGGTGGGGAGGAAAGGGCTGGCTCCACCCCCATCCCATGAGGCCCCGCGTGTCTCGTCACTGCGGGGCCCAAACCTGACTGTCCAATGTTCTCTGGCAGATGGTAGCCACCGAGTTGCCAAGAGGGAGCAGGCTAAGGCACAAAACCTATTCCCACCTGGGGTGGCCCAGAGCCACCTACTGAGTGGCTCACATTCATTTCTGCCAAAAGCTGTTGGGTTTCAAGATTTGTTTCTGAGACTCTGGGATTATGGCTGTTAAGTAGCTTAATCAAGGGCCAGAAAGGCCATTTGTGGGTGGCGACTCAGGGTCTCATTGGGACAGGGAGGAAAGGGCCGGCTCCACCCCCATCCTGTGAGGCCCCACGTGTCTCGTCACTGCGGGCCCAAACCTCACTGTCAAATGGCCTCTGGAGGATGACAGCCACTGGGCCGCCAGAGAGAACAGGCCAAGGCACAAAACCTATTCCCACCTGTGGTGGCCCAGCACTGGTAGCCTACTGCAGGGTCCAGATGCATTTCTGCCAAAAGCTGTTGGGTTTCGAGATTTGTTTCTGAGTCTCTGTGATCATGGCCATTAAGCAGTTCAATCAGGAACCAGAGAGGCCATGCCTCCAATTATATAGCTGAGCTGGAGGTGGTTTGTGGGTGTGTCTCCCACATACCTAACTTTTGGCCGTTTACTTTCTTGGTAAACTTTGCCCCAAATTTTTTGGGGGGTCCAAAGGCACAGCAGCAATTTTGGGGTATCTGGAAGTCTGTAGGCGCCATCAGGCTGCTGATGCACTCACCTCACAGGTACAGATTGATCTGCTGGAGGCACCATACCCCCTTACTAAGTTTTATATGCATAGGATTTTATGTAAATCTATTTCATGTAAGTCTTAAAAATAATTCTTATTAAATAATTATTCATACTAAGTTTCTAAATGTATATACCTATAAAAGATAAAGAGTTTTTGAGTATTTTTTTATCAGTTTATGATTGATTTACAATTTTGTGGAATTCCAGATTAGCTCTATTCACCTCTATGTGTAGATGTCACCATCTCCACAGAGAGAGAGAGAGAGAGAGAGAGAGAGAGAGAGAGAGAGAATCTATCCCAAATGTGAGATAAGAAAGAAACCTAGTAAGGGAACCACAAAAGATCAAAGTTATCATCAGAACTGAAGGTTTTGTCACAGAACTGAGCTTCCATGGGTTTGGGAGGGGTCCCTGGGACACGGGGGTTGGGGGGAGGCGAGGTGGTGCTGGGTGTCAGATTGGAAAGGGATATCTATGAAAAGTATCATTAACTACTGTAAGTCCTGGTACTTCACTAAAAAGGTTTCAAAAAATAAAACAGAAGTACAATGATCAGAACAAGAAAAGAAAGAATCCCTTAATCATTCCATAGCAAACAGTTCAAGTTCAACACTTTTCACTATGAAGAATTCCAACTTCCATATGGAAGTTACATAGGATCATTTAGCCAATTTTAACTTGAAAGCATGCCGTTTTCTCCATAATGCTTTCCATCTTCTAATATACTATATATATTTTTTGTTTTTGTCTATCACTGTGTGTCTCCCCAAAACTGATTTTTATGACTTTTTGTTTACAATTGATAACATTTACAGGGGATTACATTTACTGGAATTACATTGAGGGATTACACTAAGTTCCCATTCTGCCATGTCATACCTCATGCACACATTATCCTTCGATTACAAATGAGGAAATACAGTTTAATTCCCAAAGCTGGCCTATGACGTGTGATCTCGTGTATAAAATCTTTGAGGGCAGCCACGGGGAGGCCCCAACAGCTCTTCCCCTAGTCGCCTGTGTTCAGGGTGGGCCCCGGGCTGCTAGCCCAACCGGGGCAGCCCAGAACATGGGGCAGACGGCGGAGGAGACGAGGGCCAAGCCAGTGGATTGATCAGATGCCATTTATTCCATTCTCATCCCGCGCACCTGCCCCAGTCTCTCTGAGCCTTCTATTCTAGTCTCCACTGCCTCTCATTCCCGTCTCTTTCTGTCTCTCCCACTCACCTCTCCATGCTCCATCTTGCAGCCTGGGCTCTCTCCCTCTCTTTCCACGTGCCTGCTCTTGTATTCTTCTACATTCTTCTCTCTGTGTCCCCCTTGCTAGCCTCTCCACGGTTCATCAGGGGATGTCCCCTACGTCTCTTCCCCTGGCCGCTCAGGTTCTGGGTGGGCACGGGCACTCCCTCAGCCAGGGCAGCCTGGGCTCTGGGGTAGACGGTGGACGAAACAAGGGCCAAACTGGTTGGTCAGTTGCCGTTTATTCCACTCTTCCTATGAGCCTGTCCCAGTCTCTCTGAGCCTCCCATCCTAGTCTCACCCATCCTAGTCTCATACTGCTCCTCATTCTGATCTCCTTCTGTCTCTCCCGCTCATCTCTCTGTACTCCATCTCGCAGCCTGGGCTCTCTCTCTCTCTCTCTCTCTCTCTCTCTCTCTCTCTCTCTCTCTCTCTCTCTCTCTCTCTCTGTCTCTCTCTCCAACTCCCCCTTCCTATTTCCTATTCTCTCCACGATCCATCTTGCCCCCTGCTTTCTCTGCTCTCCAGCTCTCTTGCCTCCTCAAATCCTCCCGCACTCTGGGCTGACACTGCACCCAGTAAGGTAGCAAAATCAAAGAAAACCCTTCCTGAGGGCCCACCTAAAAGGTATTCTAAAGCTTTTCCTGAGTGCCCCAGGCAAAATACCTCCTAAGGTGTTTTTCTCCTTTCCTCAATCCAATAACTATCAACATCTTATTACTAGTTATTTTTGTATGGACACAGTAAGAGATACCATTGAGGCTTGTAGGGCAGCTCTCCTGGGAACATCTTGCCAAAGACTCGGACTACAGTGCTCAGGCCGGATTAATCATTCTTAACCCTAGCAGGCTCCAAATCTAATTATTACTTTTTGGATCATGACCGCATTTGTCCATGCCCAAGCTCTTAACTTATATTTAAGCATTATGGCTCTTTGGCCAGGCCCATCTCGATACCAGGGTAGCACATAGCTTACTGCTTGCCCTGGTTCCATCCAGTCCCTCGTCAGGACCCTGCTTTTGGGGGATGTAGGAAGCAAAGGCAACTGAGGCTTAGGTGAGAGAACAGATGCCCAGGAGGGAAATATCACTGAGAGTCACATTACAAAAGCATGCCTTCTTCTGTCCATACAAAAAGGACATTGCTCTGAATAAACTATGCAAATGACTTAGGGAGAAGAGAAAAACAATATTTACAAGTCAACAGAGCACAAAGAAAGAAGTTACAAATAAACACAGAGGAATGGGAGCACTGTGATGGGAGCAACCCAATAAACCTAAACTACCTGAGGCTATGCAGGAAGGACAAAACAGTGTTACCCTACAACCTGAATGAGAGCCCGAGATGTCCTCCCTGCAGTGATCTGTCAGCAGTGAACCTGGTGTCCCTGCTGAGCTGGATGTGCCCCCCCACACAAAGCACCTGAGGGGACCCAGCTCTTGAGGTTTGAGATGCAAACCTGGTTGCGGTGATGCCTGTATTTCATTGTAAACCAGTTCTCAGGCACATTGAAGCCAAGCTGAAAACTCTGGATCCATTTCATCTGTTTCTGTCTCTAATGCCTTCCCATCCCCCCATGGGGCCACCATTAAGGTAGGGAGTCAGGCAGCAGAAACGCATGTGTAAAGAAGTGACTGCTGTGGCTGGAATCATCACAAAGCTGCCCACAAGGAAAGTGCCAGAAAATATCCCTGTGCTCAGTTGAACAATTGGGCTTCTGTCAGACTAGGTCTCAAGCTGAGAACAACTTCTCCATGTTGGGATCGGGAGTTCCCTAGCCCTGGGAGGCACGGAGAGACCAGATAGACACAATTCCTGCAGGAGTAAAAACGGGGTTTATTTAGAACAGCATGCTGGGGCTCCGCAGCATACCCCAAAAATGGGCAGTGGCTGAGAGCCCCGAACTTCTTCAAAGGGGATCTTATATAGGCCTTCACTGGCCGTTACAGCAAAGCCTGCGCATTTCATAGCCAATAGATTTGTAACAACATATCCTTTCTTAACCAATCCATTTAAAAGTACCTCACTCCTTAGCCTATAAATTCAAAGATCAGCATTTACATACATCATTGTCAGCACAAGCAAGGTTATAGCTGGAATCATTAAGCCTTAGGTAATCTCCCTTGCGATAGCACAGCGGGTAGGGCGTTTGCCTTACAAGCGGCCAACATGGCCGACCCGAGTTCGATTCCTCCGCCCCTCTCGGAGAGCCCGGCAAGCTACCGAGAGTATTCGATATGCCAGACACAGTAACAACAAAGTCTCCAATGGAGACGTTACTGGGTTACTGGGCCCGCTCGAGCAAATCGACGATCAACGGGAGGGCCTTTACCTTTACCTTTACCTTTAATCTCCCTTGACCATCCTCGTTTTGAGTTACCCAAGTCTGCAGGGTGCTTTAGTGAGACAATACACTCCAGGAAAGGGCAATTTCCCCCAACCACTCGCATCCTGAGTTATCCTTTACCCAAATCTGCAGGGTGCTTTACTGAGACAATACATTTCAGGGACAGTAAATACGCCTGAATCCTGTCACACTTGGTTTAGAAAGAAGTTATGCCCTGTTCACTTTCCAAGTCCCCTCTCCCCCAGGTGCAAAGCAGCCAAGCAGTTTTACAGAAAGCAATGTTGCAAGTTAGCTGAAGTACACAAAAATTTGATGCCCTAATATGGATTCTTTCACTCCATTCTGCCATGGGGAAATCAGCTTAAGTCTTTCTTTTTGAATCAGATGGGGTCAGGGAGGTCCTATAGAATGGGCAGCAAGTGCTTTATACACAAAAATTGGCAGGTCGGATTCCTGGCCCCATGAGGTCCCCCAAGCACAGAACCTCCAGGCTGAGGAGGCTCCTTTTTAAAAATTTTTTTTCATATATATATACATATATATATATATTTGAATCACCATGAGATACAGTTACAGAACTTCCATGTTTGAGTTTCAGTCATACAATGATCGAACACCCATCACTCCACCAGTGCACATTCTCTACACCAATGTCCCCAGTATACCCCCCATTTTCAACCCTTCCCCTGCCTCCATGATAGACAATTTCGCCCATACTTTCTACTTTGGGGCATTATAGTTTGCAATACAGATACTGAGATGTTTGGTCCTTTATCTACTGTCAGCACACATCTCCTAACCCGAACAATCCCACCAACCATCAGTGACTTAAGGATCTCTTCTCTATTCCAGCTGCCTTCTCCCCCAGCTCATGAGACAGGCTGGTGGAAGTTCCTTTTAAATCAAATGAAGCTTGCTTAGAAGTTCAAAATTTCCTTGAGCATGCAATTTATGTGATGCTTTCGAAGAAGGGAATGGCTTTCATTTTCAGACATTCTCTACAGATGGATCTGTGCACGCATAAGACGTCGGCATAGAATGCCTATGAAGAGAGCTGGAATCGTGCTGCTTATGATCCAGAGAGCAGGAGGAAGTGTCGGGAGACTCTGCCAAACACTATGACAGCATTCGTGATCCGTGCTCTTTCCTTTCAGCACTATCGAGATGCTCCTGTGACCAGGAGACCAAGCCCTCCCTCCCAAAGCACTGGCTGCCTGGACACGGGCCTCGCCAAGACATGTTTGTATGATTTTCTTTTTGTCACTTAGCTAATGTTGGTCAGTAGGAAGTAACCGGGAGTATATATGTTATTGAGAAGAGAGCTGCATCTCAGTGCTTCAGCCTGCTTTGGGATCAAGCTTTTAATCAAATGGAAATACATTGGATTGTTGTCTACAGAGTCTCACAATGCTTTTTAATTCCGCGTTACCAGTGCACCTCTCCTGGGTAAATGTGGCCCAGTCCTTTGATTATATTAAGTATGCCACAACTAAATGTACACCCAAGTAAGTTTAAAGAAAAAAAGGAATGAATGGGCCAGCTTTCCCATTTGCAGAAGCTGAATTTACTGGAGATATTTTCATAGGATAAGAGAAAAGGGACTGTAGGTGACTCAAAGTTGTCGAATGTCAGGGAGAGAGGGGAAAGTCTGATTGCTTTCTGCTTCCTAATATGGCCCCAGAGAATATATACGAGTACTCATAAAAACCCAAGAACACCCCTGACAAAAAGTAAGAACTCTGTTAGGACCCCTGACCGCCAAAACCCAAGGAGCCTCTTCCAGCCTGGGCGGGGTGGAATGCCTTCCTCATACAGAGTCACTGTAACATGATTTGTTTGCACTACCAATCCTAAAGTACCTCTTTCACCACCTCCTCGGGCCATCTTGGTCCTTGCCCTGCTAGGTACAATAGATATAGTTTTCACTCATCCAGACAAATGCTGCACAGACATAATGTCCAGTGCAGCATTGGTATACATGTTTCTTTGTGCATTAAAAGAATGAAAACAGGAGAACCTCTCGGTAAGGTCCCTAGGGACCCTGAGGGAGATTCCAAAGTTAAAAATCTACAAATTGGTGACTCTCCCTTTCCTGCCCCCTCCCTAGCAGAGCTTTAGAGTGAAACCATTTCTTATTGGAATGCAAATTCTGAAACCATTTGTTGACTCTTCCCTGTTGGGATGTAAATTCGGGAACCATTTGTTGGGCCTTCCTTATCTATTACCTCTGTTAGGAACTTTTCCCTTATCCACCTCCACAGGAATGCAGGGCTGAGAATCAAAGAAAGCCAGGTGATAACCAAATGTCTGAGTTACCAGATGCCCACTAGCCACAATGATTATGTACGTAAATGCTGATCTTTGAATCTATAGGCTAGGGAGTGATGTACTTTCAAATGGATTGGTTAAGAAAGCATATGTTGTTAGAAATCTATTGGCTATGAAATGCGCGGGCTTTGCTGTAACAGCCAGTGAAGGCCTATATAAGATCCCCTTTGAAGAAGTTCGGGGTCTTGCCTCACCTAACTGATCTGCGTGTCTGTGTAGGTGGCTTGACCCTGGCTAGCCAGTCTTACAATAAACCTTGCTTGCTGTTTGCAGTCTCTGGAGTCTCTTTGTCGTTAAAGGGAGATCACGATCCACACCCTAACACTCGCAACCAAGCAACTTGCTACACAGATAGAGATGGCCCTGGAATTTGCAATAGACCATTTCTGCTGGGCTTCTCCAGACAGGGGTAGGTGCTGTCCCGCCGCCTACCCCCTAGGAACTTCTAGAAGTCAGTGGTAAGCTCCAGGTACGAGTGGTGGTGGCACCAAATGCCAGGCCTCAGGGGACTGGGGAAAAGTGGACACTCCTCCTCTCCACCCTCCACCCCCTACCCCTGCCCCGATTGGACTCTGAAATGATGCAACACCCAACCACTGTCTACTTAAGCTCTCACTAGGCCAGGATCCAGAGACGCACACCCGAGCAACTTGCTGCAACTATCTCTTCAGACCCTAATTATTAAAATTTTAGAATTCCTAGAGCATGCAATCACTCTGGAGGCTGCGTGACATTACATTGCATCCAAAACAAACAATAAAAAACACATTGTCTAGCATTGCCTTTTCGACAGGTATGAGTGGTGGTGGGTCTGATCTCGAAATATCAAAGGTAACTAAAGTAAAGAGAGTATTGTGCAAATTGTTTGCCATACAGGCAGGGGGAGGTGTGGAATGGGGGTAGGGGGAATACTGGGGATTCTGGTGGTGAGTAATGTGTACTGATGAAGGGATGGGTGCTGGATGACTGTATGATCGGAACTCAAACATGAGAGCTTTGTTACTGTACCTCAAGGTGAATCAATAAAAATAAAATTTAAAAATATTTAAAAACTCCCCGCCTTCTCCAGATGGAATCCCAGTGATGGTGAACTTCTACAAGCTGGCATGCGGGTACCAGGACTTTTTCCAAAACGCAATGGGGTCGCCCTGGCTCCCAGGCAACCTCTGATTCCGGAAGTCACACCCACAACTTCTCCCCAATACCATCTTACAGCACACAGCAGTGAAGAAGAAAACCGACTGGAGGGCCCCACAGCTCCCAGAGAATGCTCCAGGCCCTGAACAGAGCCGATATCACCGGGAGGTCCCAGATGGGGTAGGTGCTGTCTCCCCGCCTTCTTCAGATGGAATCCCAGTGACCATGAGCTTCTACAAGCATGGCTCTGGCATGCGAGTACCAGGACTTTTTTCTGAACTGTGCAGCTGCTTATGCAACTGCGCAACATTTCCTGATATGCAAAGTGAGCAATGGAAAATAAATGATCTAGCATTTCTCCCTGAAAATCAGGCTTGAATGATGGTGGGAAAATCTGAACAAAAAAATAATGCCCATCCGAAATACATCTGGACTGTGTATTTCACTATGGTGCTATGACGCCCTGGGAGGGTAAGGGTGTCTGTCCCTCCACCTGTCCCCCTTTGCAGCGGCGACATGGTGGCCTGCATCTTTTAGAGCCTAATGAACAGCCAGGTATGAGACTGCATTGACGAGGCACATGGGTCTTCATGGGATGTGGGGTGGAATCGGCCCTGCTTCCTGCCATGACAATGATCCGGTTGCCCCCCTAAAATGCCCCCTCCAGCTTCTGACCGACCATGAACCCAGAGGCACACATACCAATCTCAGAACCCAGAGGCTTCTGGCAGTAATCCCTCTAGGTTTATTATTAAAATATCAGAAATCCAAATTCGTGTGGCCACTATTGTGGCCACACGACATCATATGCTCTTCATAATCAACAATAGAAAACACATTTTCTAATGATGTCTTTGTGGCAGGTCTGAATGTTGGGGAAAATTCCAAATAACAATGGTGGGTCTTTTGTCATAATATTGAATGTGATCAACATAGAGAGAGAGAAAGAGAGAGTAAAGTGGAAATCTGCCACACATACACAGGGTGGGTGGGAGGTGGGGTATACTGGGGTTCTTGGTGGTGGAAAATGTGCACTGGTGAAGGGGTGGGTGTTTGATCATTGTATGATCGACCGAGACTTGAACTGAAAGGCTTTGTGACTGTTCTCACAGTGATTCAACAAATAAATAAGTAAAGTAAAAAAAATTAAAAATTAAAAAAAAATGGAAACAGAAAAGAAATTATATGGAGCTAAATAAATTCAAATGTAAGTTGAATCAATTTGAGTCTTTTCCCTTGTAGAGTTATAACTGAGTCAGCCTGCAGGGTATTGCTAATGATAATGCTTTTTTTTCCTTTTCAAAGTTTGCAATGGTGAGACATTGGCCAGAGGCTAAGGTTTCATGTGCAAAGGAAGTTCCTGAGATCCTGAACCCAGCTTGCAGGCACGCAGTGAGCCCGGTGTACCATGAAGCTAAAAAGCAATGCTAAGTTCCAGCTCTTCTCAGTGATGAACCCTGTCAGGGTGGAGAGAGGAATCCTCCACATTCTCTGGGCCTCCTGGAGGTTTCTCCATGAGTACTGTGGGCTCTCCCTAGAAATGGCCAGAAGACTCTTTTTGCTTTCTTGGGAATCGCAGTTGAAACACCCCATTCTCAAGAAGACTCATTAAGATACCTAGGAACTTAAGTGCTAATGTGAGATGTGATTTAAATACCTGATACAGGATGTACAGTTTTTAAATGTAGAATGAACCTTTCAAAGAAAGGGTGGTGGAATAGTCTCTGTAGAGTCCCCAGGTCACCTTACACAGGCAAGCGAAGAGTGACCAACCTCTCTCCCCCACCCTCCTGCACCCCCTGGAAGCAAGGCACACACCACACCTGGCTAGAGACTGGGTGATAGCAGGCAGCCACTTGCTGCTTGCTGGCTCTTGCTGACCAGTTCTTCAATACTGTCATGGAGGAGGATGTCCCTGAGGAACACTCATCCCTCAGAGAAGGACCTGTCATGAGTGGGTCAGGACTCAGGGCTCTGAGGAGCAGCCTTATCAGGGGATCATTAGTTCCTGGATCTTAAACCAGAATCATCTGGCTTATAGTCGAGTCAAGCACAATCTGAAATGCAGAAGTTTCCTCTCTATTTCGCCAACAATTTTTCGTGTCTTTTTCTTCACATGCCTTATTTCCTAGAGCATGTAGGGTTTCCTCATGGCTCTGTGTTCAGGTATCATTCCTGGCAGAGCTTGGGGGAATCATACGTATTTCTGGGAAGTGAATCCAGGTCACCTGCAGGCAAGGCTAGTGCCCTACACATTGTACTCTCCATCACGGTCTTCCCGTTGTTGATCAATTTGTTCAAGCGGGCCCAGTAACGTCTCCATCATGAGACTTGTTGTTACTGTGTTTGGCATAATGAATACATCACAGGTAGCTTGTCAGGCTCTGCTGTGCAGGCGAGATACTCTTGGTAGCTTGCCGGGCTCTCCAAGAGGGGCGCAGGAATCGAACTCGAGTCGGCCATGTTGGCTGCGTGCAAGGCAAAAACGCCCTACCGCTGTGCTATCGCTCCAGCCCGTGTATATATAATATATGGTCTTAAATATATCATATATGAAACTAAATAGTAAAAAACAACCCAATGATCAAGCGACTATGAATTCTAAATATCGCTCCATCGATCTTTGTTTGGGTGGAAACTTAGCAAACCCTGGAAGCCACCAGGGCCGTACCACAGCAATGCTGGAGGTGAGGGGTGACAGAGGGTATGTCTACTCACACCCCATACAGTGCCCTGAGCACTGCCCGGAGTGATTCCTGAGTGTAGAGCCAGGACTAAGTTCTGTGCACTGGTGGGTGTGGCCCAAAAAGTCAAGGGGGAAAAAACCTCAAAATGTGTCCAGAGTACTTCACAACTGCGGATTCAGCAAAGAAGTACCTAACACATAAGCACATACAGAAAAGCTTAAGCTGACGGATCTCTAACCCTGGAGGTGAGACTTCCTAGGCAGGCTCCAAATCCAGGTCGGTCCTGAGCCACACCCATGTGCACTTGGCAGACTGAGTAGGGCACCCAGGGGTGATGTGGGACCCATCAAAGAACTGGACGAGACACAGAGGCACTGTGGTGAGCCTGGCCTCAGCACCTGCTCTGTGTGTGTGTGGCACCGGGGAGCACACCCGGGGCGTCACACGTGAGGTGAGCACTCTACATCTGAGTGACCTCATCGATCCGAACGCCTCCTGAGAATCCCCCAAGCAACACCCCTTGGAGAGGACGGAAGGAATTACTTGATGACATAGCTGCCCAGCTCCGAGCTCTCTTCCGTTTTCACTGCCACCTGTCCCTCTGGAGAGAGGCAGCTGGGCCCTGGCGTTTCTGGTTCTGTCTTCACTGCAAAGCAAGAGGGACAGGAGAGAGAGTGGTCAGGATGCTCAGAAGAGGGCAGTGGGTGGGCAGGTGCCAACGCTCTTCCATGGGACTTGGTGGAGAAATGGGCCCACAGGTACTGCAGGACAGACACAGACACACACAGACACACACAGACGAATGTGGGTCAAGGGTCAGGAAACAAGCCCGCAGGTACTGCAGGGCATACACACACATGGATGCAGGTACTGCAGGGTGTACACACACACACACACACACACACACACACATGCATGTGGGTTAAAGGTTGGGCAGCACTGTCAATGGCTCTGTACTTCCAGGATGGCAGATTTTCAGCCCCCTATTTAGTTATTTTTATGTGTTATTTAGTACTCTAGTATTTAGTTATTTAGTACTCTAGTACTCTAGTATTTATTTAGTATTTATTTAGTACTCTAGTATTTATTCTAGTTATTCTAGTCAATCTAGTTATTTAGTTATTTAGTACTCTAGTATTTAGTACTCTAGTATTTAGTACTCTAGTATTTAGTATTTAGTACTCTAGTATTTAGTACTCTAGTATTTAGTTATTTAGTACTCTCCAGCCCCCTATTTAGTTATTTTTATGTGTTAAATACTGTAGGTTTAAGGGGTACACCTTCATGCCTCTTTCATGAGTTTGTTAACATATACAAAGCCCATCAATGTCCCAATCTCCTCCCCTGCTGATCATCGGGATTCATCCCAGGGGATCCCCATCCCACTCCACTCCACACTCCTGAGAATTTTGTAAAAACTAAAACAGATGAAGAACGAGTAGACAGCACAGGGGCAAGGTGGAGGCCTTATGTCAGCAAACCCCATTTCATCCCCGGGAGCTTGAGGTCCATGAGCCTCCCAAGTACTGTTAGGCCACCCCCTTCCCATCCCCAAAACATATTAGTAAAAGGAAGCTAAAATCAGGAAAGTATGAGAAGGCAGGAAAGAGAAAGATGGAAGCATGAAAGTTGTCTTTTCTATTAAGAGGCAGGCGGAGGGCAAGGGAAACAAACAGGCAGATGGAAATGCTACTTGGCCAATTCAGGAGACAGGGTGAAGATGATGATGATGATGATGATGATGATGATGATGTTGATGGGAGAATGAGGCAGAAGAAACGTCTGGATCAATACTGGTTTAGATTGCACAACACTTCAAAGCCATTTATAATACGAGTTTGGGGCTATACCTGACTTTCTCCTCGCTCTGCACCAGTGATCACTCCTGGTAGACTCAGGGGACCATATCAGGAGCCAAGGATCTCCAAGCCCATCACATACCAGACAGGCACCCTACATGCTGTATTATGTCTCAGCCTCTAAATAATTATTTTTAAAGTTTTGTATTTCTGAAAAGTCAGATTGACAATTAAAACAAAGGCCAGTGTTTCTTTTTTCTTAAAAAGCCAAAACTAGCTATTTTAAGCTTTGCTGAGCTCTCTTGCAAGTACCCAACGAAGTTGTTATAGCATGAAAACGCGTCCCTTATCCCCCACCCCCTGCGACCATGGGCCTGGTTCAGCTCAGACTTCCTTTACAAATCCTCAGTGACAGAATTAATGTAAAGTGCTTAAGGCATCCCACTTGCTGGTTAGTCTCGATTACAACATTCACAGTAGAGAACAAAGAGCACAAGGATTTGAATTAGACTTAGAGAAATGTTTCCTACTCATAAAAGACAGTGGGAGAAAAGGATTCTTCTCTAAGTCACTGCTTCGTGACACACTCTCTGCTGAGTATTTGCACACAGACCCTCACCAGGCAAGTATATCATTATCTTGGAATCGCAGCAGCACACCTGGAGCTGGAGTTCTGCCCTCAGCCCAGGTGTTCTGGCTAATTCCCATGGCCCTGATCTCAGAGACACAATTGCCACTGGAGGTTCTCTCTCTCTTTCTCTCTCCTTCCTTCCTTCCTCCCTCCCTCCCTCCCTCCCTCCCTCCCTCCCTCCCTCCCTTCCTTCCTTCCTTCCTTCCTTCTTTCTTTCTTTCTTTCTTAAGATTTTTGTTTGTTTGGGGGCCACACCTGGTGGTGCTCAGGGGCTCCTCTGGCTTTGCACTCAGGAATTACCTTGATGGTGCCCAGGGCACCTTCTGAGGTGCTGGAGATTGAATCCAGGTCAGCTGTGTGCCATGCAAGCACCCTACCCTGTACCCTCTCCAGCACCTCATCTTTTTAAAACTGCTGGAAACCATATCCTTGCAGGCCAGGATTTTTCCATCAGGGAGTTTCACAGGAGCAGCACTGAGACAGGAGCACTAGTAACTTCCAAGTGGTCACAGGAAAGTCCTTATGTGTCTTGGCTGTTTGCGTCTGTGACACTGTTTGATAGTTACTCAACCTTCCTTGAAAGTTTGTCTCAGTTTCCTGAGCATCTTCTAGAATGACACAGCTATGGGAAAATTATCTAATCTTCCATATGGCTCAATACGTTTCTAAAGTTGATTATGATTCTCACCACGGTTGTCTGTGAGCTTATCTCCCTACTTTGTCCCCATCTCTTAGCTCCCTGAAGTGGGGACAGATGAGATGCAGATGCCCAAATTCCCCCAGGTTTCGTAGCTCTCGTTCTCTCTTGCTGGTGTACAGCCTTCCTTTCCCCTTTTCAAATCTCTGCAGTCCCAGATCTTAGCTCACCTCTCAGTTCCCCGAATCATCAATAGTCATTTCAATGGAACTGAATCCTCCCTCCTTTACCTTCCCAACCTTCTACGTATCTTTGTTCAACCTGAGCTATAATTGTCTCTATTCTGGTCCCTTAGATGCATTGTTGCATTTGTGTTTATTCATTTTGGAAACATCGTGTTCTAAAACTCTGTGATTGGAATTTCATTCATTTCTCAGAGACCAACCAACAAACCAAATGCTGAGAAGTGACATCTTGTTCTTCCTGCTTCCGCAGTCACAATTTCTACTTTATGCTATCCCGAAGGTTCCACGTACATGCATTTCTATTTCTGTAGCCATGTCTGCAAACATTTAAACACTTGAGAAAGAAGATGAATTGTTTGAAAGTCTTACTTATAAATATATTTATCACTGGGGCTGGAGCAATAACACAATGGGTAGGGTGTTTGCCTTGCATGCGGCCAACCCGGGTTCAATTCCCAGCATTCTGTATGGTCTCCTGAGCACTGCCAGGGGTAATTCCTGAGTGCAGAGTGAGGAGCAACCCCTGTGCATTGCCGGGTGTGACCCAAAAAGCAATATAGATAGATGGATAGATAAATAGATGATAGATAGATTTGTCACCATGATGGACATTTTTTCATATGAATAGATTACTTAGCATATTCTATTAGATGCGTATTCTATTACTTTGCTTGCTCAAACAGAGGGGCTACATAGCTTACTGATTCTGTGTCCCTTCCCTTAGAATGACATTTATATACAGAGCACACAGAACAAATGTCAGTGGAAAATGATACCATTATCCAAACACAAATGCACTGCTTTTCCAGTTCCAAAAGAGGCAGATTTTGGCTTGAGCAAAGTCACAGCAAAGCAAATTTGTCACTGGTGCATTCTGTATTCTTCCTTCTAATCCTGACTTTCACGAGCATAGCTTTTGGACAGAATATTCATGACTTTAGCCTAAGAATATCTAAGGTTAGCCCTTCTGTTTGTCTGGGTTCCAATTTAAGAGGTGTGCCATCTGAGCAAAGACAGAATGCCTGGTTCAGAAACTGATATTTCAAATATTCTGTTCCAGATTGGCATCACATCAGTGTATCCATGGGAAATCAGGATGAAATAGGTGGGTGCCGATAACAGTGCTCTGCCCAGTATTGCTTCAACTTCAGTGTGGCTCTAGTCAAGGAAATGCAGGTTTTGATCTGGTGGGTTTCTCAGCACAGGATTTCCTAGTAAGGTACCACTTCAACAGCAGAGTACAACTTAAATGTCAGAAAAATTCATCTACTCACAGTTTTGGAGGCCGGAAGCCCAAGATCCAGCTTGGTTTCTAGTTCTGGTGAGACCTTCCTTATGGGCCCACAAACACTCACCTTCTCAGGCCTGACTGGTCTGGTGTTTGCCTCGGCACAGAATATCATAATAAAATATAGCTTCAACTTCACAGCATGATTAAAACATCAGAAATTTACTCACAGTTCTGGAGGCCAGAAGCCCAAGGTCCAGGTTAGGTTCTAGTTTTGGTGAGACCTTCCTTGAGGGCCCTCAAACAATCACCTTTTGGTGTGCATTCTTACAGGCTTCTTTCTGCGCACCTGGAGAAAGAGAGAGAGAGATGGCTCTTGTAAGGGCGCCAGTTCTGCAAGCAGAGGCCACGCCTTCATGCCCTCACTGAGCCCATCGCCTTCTCAAAGATGTTTTCAGTCACTTTGGAGACTTAAGCTTTCATGTGGTTTGGGGGCACCTCACCCATAGCACATCTAAATTTGTTGCATGTTTACCTGAGACAGTTCCCAGTTCGGACTATTACATGGTTTCTTTAAGGTATTGTGCCCTTCAGACAGTCACGTTATGCATCTCTCTTCAATAGGCTTTTCTTCTCTCGCCTGGGTTGGTCTAGCAGTAAGTTAGGTTATGGCAGTAGCATTACTCTGAGCCCAGCTCAGCTGCCTCTTTGGTATGAAGTGAATTATTAGAAAAAAAGTTTCAAAAGCTCTTAAGATCCAGAGAGAGTACAGAAAGCAGGGTACTTGCCTTGCATGCATTTGGCCCTGGTTTGAATCACCAGCACCACATTAGGTCCCCTAAGTACAGCTGGGGTTCACTCCTGAGCAGAGAGCCAGGAACAACCCCTCAGAACCACTGGCTGAGTCCCAGCCCGATGCAGTAAAGAAAAAATGCTTTTAGAGTACAGATTTTGTGCAGTCCTTTGTATTTGCCCTGAAGCCTCTGTTAGCCAATCACTTGCTACTCCTGATGCCCTTTGGTCCTGAGGCATGAGGTAGCTTTCACTCTCTCTCAAGTCTTTTTTGAGGAGCTTTGTGTAAAGTGATGGGCACTCAGGGCATGTGGGTCTCTGAGCATGGAGCTGGGAAACAGTCTCTGAGCACCACTGGGTGTGGCCCCCAACCCAGGAATGCTCAGTACACATGCACATCTGACTCCACAGGACCTGAGCCCCTCCTCACAGTAGTGACAGCATCTGGGCAGTCCGGATGACGCTCAAAGTGAAAAGACCAGGTAATGGACCATGCTCCAGAAAGCCAGGCTAGCAGCAGGGAGTCCTGGAAGAAGGCAGAGAGCATTCAGGAAAGTGCGTAACCGCTATGTAAGAAATTCTCTAAGCGGAAAACAGGCAAAAGCACTCAAAAACTAAGTAAGTCTACCCGGAGGTCTGGAAGTTAGACTGCAGAGACCCAACCTAAGCAGGGCACAGATCGTCTTCCAGAAATTGCTAAGAGGATCCCATCTTCGAAGAGATGGAAGCACAGATAAACCTTGCAATCACTATGAGGCACATTCATGATTATCTATGACTCACCAAAATTCTGCTTCCTGCCATGGTTAGATAGCATGTACACAGGGTCTGCTACAAACAGGTCCCATTTCTTTACCTCTGGTTCACTATGGATTCGGCCGCACTATTACACCAAAACCATTCTCACAGTGGGCATTGGTGACATATTGCTGAACCTAAGGAATGCTTCTTGAGCCGACTCTCATTTTGCTTTCACTAATCTTCGCCACAGCTGACAAATGCTTTTCAACTTGACACTTTATTTTCACTTCCCTTCCACCAAGCCCCCCTGATAACAAAACTCTGTTCTGACATCCTTCTGTATCAAATTCTACTTGTTAAAGTGACCCAGGATTTGCCTCTTGCTCTTTTCTGTTCACATACATGTTTCAGATTTCCTTCATGTCTATGATGTCAACTCTATTGACTTCTAGTGGTGCCTATGTTTGATCTATGGCTTAGGCTATCCTGAGATCTGAAACCATTATAGCAGTTGGGGGAAAGGGGGTGATAGTACAGTAGGTAGGGCATTGGCGTTGCACACAGCCGACCCAGGTTTCATCCCTGGCATACCAGATGGTCCTCCAGGCACTGCCAGCAGTCATTTCTGAGTGCAAGCCAGAATTACCCCCTGAGCACCACTGAGTGTGACCAGAAAAGCCAAAAAAAAATGGAACCAATATAGTTTTATTGCAACTATAAACATCTCAGCTACAAGTGTCCTCCAGTCTGCCTTTGTACTTGTCAGGAAAGTGGTTAAGAGAATTATGGGGATTTAGGGCCACATCCCAAAGTTCTCAGGGGTTATTCCTGTTTCTGTGTCAGGAAAGACCAAGTGGAATATGAACCAGGGACAGTCACATACCTCCTGAACATCTCTGTCCAGCCCCAGCCTCTCTGTCTTACTCAGCTTGGGCTGATGTGACAAAACACCACCAGTTGTATGTTTTTAACTACAGAAATTGATCCTAGAAAGTTCTGGAGGGTAGAAGTGAATTCACATCCAGCAAATTCAGCTGATTGCTACATTGCAGATGACCACCTTCTTGCTGTCTTCACAGGAGAGAGGAGTTCTCTCTTAGGTACTAGCCCTACCAGATTGGGGGCCTCCCTGTGACCTCATGAGACCAGGACAGTGCTGTCACTAGGCCCTCCTTCTGAATCAATTTCAACGGAAGATTGGATTCAATCAATGAATCTGAGGGAGGGAGATGGTTCGGCTTGAAACACTTTCACATCACAGCAAATGGCACTACAAGGCACTCAACTGCTTAAACGCAAATCAAAGGGCGAAATGCGCATCAACCCACGTCCTTATTTCCAATCATTAAAAAGTCACCTCGCCAAAAATTTTAGTCTTGACCTTCTCCCTTTCAGAATTATTTTTAAGATAAAGTCACCATCCAGTCTAACTCGCATTAGACATCCATTTATTTGCCTAAACCTTCTTTCCACAGAAAAAATCCTTTGCTGTAAATGTCATAGTCGAGAGATTGCTGCCAAGTCCACATCAAACGTGGATGTGACTCAAGGACTCACACATACTCCAGGAATGTGCTCGGCCACATCAGCCAGATCCCGCACTCAGGATGGTCAGGTCCTGTGATCACTTGTTAATGGATCTGGCTCCCACAGTAGGACAGGAGACCCACTCTCCCCTCTGTCAGGGCTCTGTCCTGCCCGCCTGTGCCATTTCCTAGCAAGGAGGGTCCCAGTTGAAGCAAACAGAACCCCCCAAATTGATTGCCTCACCCTATGAAGAGAGAGGTGGCAGCAATGCCCAGTCCCTCAGAAGACAGCAGGTGCTCAGGACACCAGAGGGGGACAAGCAGGAAGGGGGAGACACCGAGGGTCTGTAAGTGGTCGCAGATGCTGCTGGACCGCACCATCATGCAGGGGCAAGGCTTGGAATCCCGAAGCTCTCCTGAGCACCAGGCACCGAGGGTGCTCATGGCCTCGTGCACACTCTTCTGGCCACCACAAAACCACATTTTAAACCTGAATAAGGGAGGCTATCCTTTGCCTTCTTTTGAAACAGTCGAATAATTTCTCTCTTTCTCCATCTAGAACATTTCCTGAGGGCCGCCTTCCTGCGAGCTGTTGCTCTGTGCTGCTCCCATTCTGGGATGATCTCCGAGCAGTTGAGCCCCCCGAGTGGGATGTCTGGCTCTCTCCCCAGCTCAGCCTTAGGGCAAGGTTTTGATTTCTTTGACAACCTGGGTTTATTTTTAGAGAGATCGGGATGACTCACCTCTCCTGACACTGGCTGCTAGAAAAACTAACTTGAAAATGTCACACTTTCAGCTCTGCACAGAGAAAGGAAGACTCCCAGGGCCCCGGAGTGCCCACCCCTCCAGCCCTGCCCCCCCAAGACCGCATGCCTCTCTGACCTTCCCCCCCCCACACACACAGAGCTCCCTCCTGCAGGCGTTTGCCTGTGGGATGTCGGGGCAGCAGAAGTCTGGGGGCAGGAGGCCAATTACACAATCCTAAATAGAACGAGCGGGTGTTTGCACGGAAGCCCACACATGGAACCAACTGGCTGGGATTCTCCAGAGTTCAAATATCCACGTGGTTCACAGCATCTGAGACATCTGCAATAGCTGCAAAGAGGATGCACAGCAATGCAGAAAGAAAAGGGCTTCTGCTCTAACCATTAGCACTCTACTTCTCTTTTATCGACCTCTCTCAAGGGAGATTGGCAGTCTCAAAATAGAGCCAAAAGAATCTGAGGTGATTGATGAGTGTGCCCTGATAGATCTCAGCTGGCAGAGTAGAGCATCTAAAGCAGGCTCAGGGATGAATGCTTGAGACGGACAGCAGGCACAGAAACACAAGCATATTTGCACATGGTAGCATTCAGGATGATGGGCTAGGCTGAGGGATGGTGGCACAGAAACGCAAACATAGTTACACAGGAGAGCATCCACTAGGAAGTTGGTCTGGGGTTCTCGTTCCTGCCAAGATCTCTCATCTTCATACATGCTGTTAAAATAGACACGTGTGAGCTGTAGTTCATGCTACCTCATGAAGACCCTCTAAATGAGGGGGCCGAGTACGCTTAAGTAGGAGGCGCCGTGGTCAGAGGCACAGGAGCCAGTGTGATGCTGTGAGTCTCATCTTGTGTTGTGTGATCCTGGCAACTTTCCCTCTTGTGAGCCCCAAGTGCACATGTAAGCACTGCAGTTAGGAGGATGTACCTCTCTAACTAAAAGAGAGCACCCAAACTAAAAGTCGTGTGATCATGGACAGCAAGAACACATATAAGCATGACCGAAGCGTGTGTGACATATGGGAAGCACAGCAAAGCGTGTGTATCTGAGCACACATGGGAGACCTGGATGGGACCCTCAGTACTGCATGGTCCCCTGATCGTGGAAGGACCTCCAAGCACCCATGGGGAGTGGCCACTGAGCACAAACAGATGTGACCCCCCAAACCCCCCAAATGTGATTCCCAGGGAGGACATGGGCAATCACTGCAGCTAAAGGAGTTTGACCTCTGGCAAGTCACATGATCAAGCATACAAGCCCCACAACCAGTTAGGTAATATTAAAGTAACCCAAAGGGTAAAAGATAGTAGCCAGAAAAGATGGAAATAGTGAGAT
The DNA here is from genome assembly GCF_029834395.1 of Sorex fumeus. NCBI lineage: Eukaryota > Metazoa > Chordata > Mammalia > Eulipotyphla > Soricidae > Sorex > Sorex fumeus. Next base: position 13,877,890 of record NW_026606085.1, on the reverse strand, counting down.
GGAGACAGACTGGTGTATCTGCCACATGTCAGGAAGGAGGTTGAACACTTTGTGCACTGAGGTTAGGACAGTGGCAAGGAGGTGACTAGCCCAGAGGCACCTGGGAATCCTCAAGTCTCTGCTGGCCTTGCATGAGCTTGACTTACAGAGGGAATAGATAACAGCAGACACTTGCACACGTTAGCCTTAACCCGCAAGTGTCTCTGTGGAAGTCATCATCTTCCCTGAAGGAACTCGTTTCTCCCCTCTCTGTAGTCTGGCTGCGCAGAGAGCAGACGTTTGCCCGAAGCTAGGAATACACAGTACTCAGGCTGAAAGCCATCTGTTAGGTGAGACTCACTTCGAGCTGGTCCAATTGCAAATCAGATGAGACTATCATAACGTAAAGGAAGTAACTGGTGTTTCCCTAGAAGAGGTGATTTTTGAGGAAACGTTGTGACCATTTCTCCGTGAGAAGAAGGTCTTTGGGATGGCAGGGTGAATGGCATCGGCCCTTATTTCCCAGCCAAGGCTACTACCCCAGTCAGCCATTCTGCTGAGCAGTCAGGATCAGAACCGGAATGACAGATGTTCATTTAACTGGCCTCCCTGCCAGAGCTTCCATTCCTGGGCTCTGACAGGGAAATCAAAAAGTCATCTCTGTGTGCATGGGCATGAAGACTCCCAAGATCTGATAAGGAAACTTTCCTCTCAGTAGACCCAGAGAAGTTGGTGATGCTGTTACGTGTGTCTCCTCAGAAATTCTAAGGAATTTAGAAAAGATTTGAGAAAAGTGATGCTTTTCGTTCCAGAGCCTCATTGCATGGCGACTTGTGTCTCCTCCTTTGGGAGGTATAGCTGGGGTTGAACTGGAGTCTCACAACTCCAGAGACTGAAGCTTCCTCCCCAGACCCAGACAAACTCAATATATGAAATTACAGCAGGTAGAGTATTTGCCTTGCACTCAGCCAACACGGCCAACCTGTGTTCGATTCCTTTGCCCCTCTCGGAGAGCCTGGCAAGCTACCGAGACTATCTCGCCTGCAGGCAAAGCCTGTATTCCATGTGCCAAACACAGTAACAAGTTTCACAGTGTTACTGGGCCTGCTTGAGCAAATTGATGAACAAGGGGAAGACAATGACAGTGACAGTGACTCTGAAAGTACTCGAGAAAATCATCCAGAGTGGCAGTGATACTGATAATACTTCTGAACAGGGGAGGTCACCTCAAGGCTGAAGAACTGGAAGATAAGGTCACAGAGAGAATTCAAAAGGGCCAGTGCATGCTCTGTGTGCAGGAGGCCTGGATTTGACCCCATCCTGCGTGGCCCAGAGCACCACTGGGAATGGCAACATCCCCTCCCTCCAAAAAAAGAACTAGAGGGTAATAATGTTTCCACTGACAGAGCATCTACTTTCTACTAAGTTCTCTTAGATACCTCCCATCTGTTTTTCCCTTTAAACTTCATTACAACTCTGTAAAAATAATTGTTTCCATTTTACAAAGGAAACTTTAAGAATCCATTAGTGGTTGCTGCAAATTCAAAAGCTTTTTATGCAACCCACATAGGATTGTGCCCCATGGTTTACAAAACTGGGTTATGGACAAGTAACTATACATCAAATACATGGAGACTGAGTGTGTCTCCCATCACCACGAATTAGATGAGTCAGGGGTGCATCATTTACACTGCAACATAGTCCGTGTTCAGCCACACCCACAATGACTGACAGCTCACTGTGGACCAGGTTCAGACACCGTGCTTTATGTTCATAATTTTGCATCCTTACCATGTCCTAATGAAATAGGAGGGAGAAAAGAATCATAAATTCCCCAGGTCAGAGGGTAAAAACAGCAGAAAGGGGATCAGCTGCTGGGATAGCTGGAGGCGACACATCCATTTTCGCTAGGAAAACATTAGTTCCCTTGGCCTTCCCCAGAAATAAATGCTGCTTTGTTGACATTTATTGTGGCGCAGTACTAGGAGGTCTGTGCATTTTCCAACCACCTTTTACCTGGATATTTACGGAAGACTCATTTGCATAAAACTTGTTTGGCTTCAAAACATCAGCTGCCGTTTTGACGGAAATATAAATCAGTCATAATCATTCCTACAATCAAGTCATGGTTTCAACCCTTAACTTTTGTTCTCAAAAGGATGCCTTTAAACATCCATAAGTTCATTGACAGTGTGACCCATCCAAGGGCACTGAGTAATCTGATTAACTCACTGCTAAGGCTCAAGACTTCTCTACTGCCATTTGGGGCTCAGGGGTGTTGTGTGGTGGGGTGTCCTGTGACCTGAAGGTGAAAAGCATCCTTTACTTTCCCATACTCCATGCCAGTGGCTCCATGCCTCCCCACCCCCAGCCATAAGACACCCACAATTGTATGTGTACATCTGCAAATAACCTCTGTGGGGGAAAAATTGCTCCCAGTTGAAACTCACTGCTGACGGTCTGGGCACATCAGTGGAAACTAGGACACAGACAGTAAATTTTTTTTTGAATGGATGAATGAAAAGAGCATTAGTACAAAATTTGGGGCACCAACCCTGAGAAACAGGTATGTAATGTAACTTATTCCTGATTATGCATTCTGCTTAGTACCACCCTGTCCAAAGTGGATAGGAAGCAAAGCAGGCCATATTTTCTAGATGTTTATCTCTGACGATTTATTTGGAAAAAGCCCAACTTCTTTCTGTAGCCTGCTGCCTTTCTACCAACAGGAGAGTCTGAACAAATGGAAAGTCTCTTTCCCCCCTGCATTGGTGAGGACTCACTCTGTCCTCGATTAAGAGCTTACTGAGTTTATCCTGTTTTTCAGTTGGTTAATAAAGCCAGCTCTAATGCCATGGTATGGAGCCAACAGAATCAGAAGGAACAAGCTTACATTAAGTTCCTCAGCTCACGCAGCTGGTCTGCTATTTGAGCCGAGCTGAGAAAATCACTTGAAAAGATTTTCTGTCTCTGCAGTGAGTCGTTTCAATTCCTCTGAGGAAAGTACAGGATGAACGTAGAGATGTGGTTTGGGCTGGAAAAGGTAAGGCTTAAATTTATGAGTAGGCAGAGAACAGTAGATCTCACCTGGAATCATTTTGTGGGTTCTGCAGAAATTCTGGGGCTTTAAAATGTTTCCTTTCTTCTTCCTCAATGCAATTACAATATAACTCAATATTATTGATTGAAAGCCTACCCCAGGCCAGGTAGTAAGCTGATTTATGGATTATAGACATGAACAAGAAAGATGCAGTTCTTGCTTTCAGGCAAGGCACGGAGCAGCCTGGAAAGCAAGCTTGTCAGCATGGCAGGAAAGAAGAGATCTCAGGGAAGTGTGTGTGCAGAGCGTGGAAATCTGCTGTTTGGGATGTAGGGAGGCCTTGCGAAGGAAGTGGAGCTTGGGGTGAAACTTAGTTGCAGGGTAGGACTTAATCATGTTTAGGCAAAATAATCAGACCATATGCAAAGCCTTCATATGATGATTAAAAAAATAATACGACAAAACAGTTTTAAAAACAGAACGACCAAGAAGCTCAACAATTCCAGTCACAGGTACTTGTCCAAAAAGAAACTGTTTTGTCTTCTTCAGTACTTCTAGACACTTAACACAACTATCAAAATGCTGGACACACGATGTTTACAAAGCTGGTACTTCAGTGCTTTTAGTTGCTATAAGCTGGAGGTCAATATGGTCCCTATTACCCCATCTTAGCTGGAAGCTGATGTTTTAGGTCTTAAGGATGAGAGGCCATGATAAAATGAGAATTTAAAAAATAACTAAAATATTCTCTTTTTCACTGGGACACACCTAGCTGTGCTGAGTACAGTACTCCTGGCTCTGTACTAAGGCAACACTCCTATCAGGGATTGGGGGACCATATGGGGTTCCAGGGACTGAATCCAGTTGACTGTGTGCAAAGTACCTTTACCACTGTACTATCTCTCCAGCTCCCTACAGTTATCTTAATAAAATATTACTAATAAGTAAATTTTGGAAATTCTCTGTGCTAGAAAATCAGTTCTGTTTCTCAAAAATAGGCATAATATACCTCGCAGACCTAACTTACTTTAAAAGGAGGTGTTCACATTTATCTTACTCCAGAGAAGACAAGACCATATTTGGCTATAGAATTCAGATAATATTAAGTGGCATGTAATTTCCCAAACCACAAAGATAGGATAGGATATAGAAAGGAGGAATGCAGATGGAACCATTTTCCTTAGATGAATTTTAAACTTTAAATGTCAGTAAAAATATCAGCAATGACTTACTAAATACTAGTCAGTATTTATAAAATATGCAAAGTGTCTGAAGTTAATTATTCACAAGGATAAAATACGAAGCACCAAATTATTGAGTTAAAATTGGATATTTAATAGCTGTGGTGTAGACTCCTATGAACTTTAAAGGTCAAATTGTTCCCTCAACCCTTCCCAGCATACAGTGAAGAGTATGTTTTGACAATGTATCCAATATATGTCAGCCACATAAACTATGTGCAAAGATAAGAATCATATATTAAGAAATTAAATGCAAATAAAATTTTGAACTCTCCCCTAAGGTCAGTTTATCTTTAATTTCATATTTGGTAAACTTGTATTGTGTACATTCAAAGTGCCAAGGGCAGTTCTACGCGCTGGAGATTTCAAGGGAAATATAAAAGAGCCTGAGACCAAGACAAAGGCAAAGATAAAAATAATTTCCTGGCTGAATACACTACAAATGCACATGCCTAAAGGCATCTAATTAAAGGTGGTGATAAGAACTTGGAAAGACCAGGAGCGACATTTACAAAGTTTAAGGTATCTGTACTGAATTTATAAGAAATAAGAAGGGTTAGTGGGTAATGATGGAAGTGGAGAGAAGTAGTCTGAGCAAAGGAGTCACAACAAACCAAGAAAGAGACAGATGGGGTTCTGAATGCAGTGGTGGGAAAATGGTCTTCAGTAGGGATCATGCTATCACTATCACCCCGTTGTTCATTGATTTGCTCGAGCGGGCACCAGTAACGTCTCCTTTCATCCCTGTCACGTGCTAGGGTAGCCCGATGGCACATTGGAGGCTCTTTCAGGGTCAGGGGAATGAGGACCATCATTGTTACTGTTTTTGGCATATCGAGTATGCCACAGGTAGCTTGCCAGGCTCTGCTGTGTGGGCAGGATATTCTCGGTAACTTGCCGGGCTCTCCGAAAGAGATGGAGGCTTTTGGGGCAGCCTCTAATCACCTTTACAGGTGTTCCCAGTCAGACATATATGCGGGCAATATATTCTCAGTAACCTGCTGGGTTCTCTGAGAACAAGAACTAGACAATAAGAGATCACGGGGTTGCAAATGCGGCCGTGCGCTCCCAGGAATTTGGCTTTATACTCTCTGGATCTTTTTCATTGATAGGGTTTCACGGCAGTTGGTGGGTTTAACTGTCTAGCTACTGGAAGATGGGGGATCTGGATGGAGGAGGCCCAGTCCCGAACTGAGCAGGCTTGGAGATCTCAGCCCCGGCCACGGACACCTGGGTTCCTCTGCTGGTTCCTTCATGCATGAGGCCCATCCTAGCACGTGGAGAGTGGTCTCAGCATGGCTGTGGCTGAGTCCCAGGGGACTCTGCTCAGGACAGAGAGGGAAACTCAACCCGCCCCGGTGAGGACAGCCAGGTGCAGGGGCAGGAGACTGCATTGTTCTTTTCCAGGAGCTTAGTTTTATAGTCTCTGGATCTTGACCATTGATGGGGGTACATGGCAGTTGATGAGTGTAACTGTTTAGCTACTGGAAGATGGGGGTCATGCTATTATTACTAATGTTGTATATCAATGGCTGGAGCAATAGTACAGTGGATAGGGTGTTTGCCTTGCACACGGCTGACCCGGGTTTGATTCCTCCATCCCTCTCGGAGAGTCTGGAACACTACCGAGAGTATCCTGCCTGCATGGAAGAACCTGGAAAGCTCCTTGTGGTGTATTCGATATGCCAAAAACAGTAACAATAAGTCTCACAATGGAGACGTTACTGGTGCCCACTCGAGCAAATTGATGAACAACAGGAGGACAGTGCTACAGTGCAATGGCTGGGGATATAAGCTATTATATCCCCAGCCATTACATACAATTCACAAGCATGTAATTGATTCAGTACTATAATCCCTACATTTGAACGGGCGTTATGTGGTTTCAGGCCATTAGGAAACTCCCTGAACTTACACAAAGCATGGCTTAATCTATGATTCTGTGGAATACAGGCCAATGCCAGTTCATGATAAGTAGTGCAGATGGTCATTGGCAGTTTTCAGTTTGTATGTATGACTTCCAATATTCGTACTGAAAGAGAATCCACCATCTCGAATGAATCTGCTGCATCGCCTAAAATAACTGGAGTGGCACTTGTCCTCATTTTGGTAATTTTTGGAATAATTTTTACAACTAAAATATCAAGCTAAACATCAAATTGTGGCTTTGGGAAGCTTTGGTTCAATTTAACTTAATTTGATTTGCATAAAATTAATAGAACTGAGAGACTAGATCCCATTGGACAGCAGGCTCAGGGAAAGGACAACAGCTGTTTGGAGTTCAAAGTTGGGTATTTATCAGTGACAATTAAAAGTTATGAAAACTATGACTTATAGAGAAAGCCTGAGTCATTCTAGAGAGAGCAAAGTGAATCCCCACAAGGATGCTAAGGACAGTCAAGGATAAGAGGTTAAGGAAGAGTCTACCCAGACTCGACCAGGATAAAGAAATGTCTCACAATATTCCCAAGGAATGCTCCTGAAGGAATGTTTCAAAGGCAGATGGACACATTATTTAGCATATGGAAACACATGCAACTGGAGGTTTTGGGGTATTTTGCAGAGTCTTCTCACACATCCGGAACTTTCTCTCTCTTCTGGCTTATAGATTAGGTGGCATATCTCTATGCTCATCTATAAACTGTTACACGACTTATAGATAAAGCAAGCATATGTCATAAAAGGCTTGTGGCTCACAAATGAGTATTATTTCTAGAATGTCTCACAATACATACTGTGGACCAAAATGCTGTTAAATTACAAACACAATAGTGTGAAGAAGCTGAGGTGTAGAAGCTGAGGTGTGCTTACAAATAAGAGAGAATTGCTCTGGCATGTTAGTGCATTAGTAACAAAGGCCTGTTAGCATATCATGGGAATCCTTGTATGTGTGTGTGTGTGTGTGTGTACATAAGTGTGTGTTGTATATTTGCACCAATGTCCATGTGTGTGATCTATTAATTTTACTCACTTGATAACTTGATCACTTGACATCCTGTTATTCATCAACTTGCTCGAGCGGGGACCAGTAACATCTCCATCTGTCCCTGTCATGTGCTAGTGTAGCCCAATGGTGTCTGCTTGCTCCAGGAACATGAAGAACTTCGAATTGATTGTTCAGGGTCTTGACAAAGAAGTCTGACCATCTAGTTGGTGGGCGGCCATGCAGTCTTTTGACGTCCCATGGAATCCAGTCAGTAACGGCTCTAGTCCAGCAGCTGTCTCCAAATCACACTACATGTCCAGCCCATCTGAATTTCAACGCCTTGGCAAAAAAGACAGTGTCCCTGATTCTTGATCATCGATGGAGGTCAGAACTCTGGACTCTTTCTCTCACTTGAGTGAAGCGTGATACTCCAAGCATAGCTCTTTTGATTCCTCTTTGGGAGACCTGAATAGTGTTCTCATTCTGTTTTTGTAGGGCCCAGGTCTATGAGGTATATGTTAATGCAGGGAGAATAGTGGAGTTGAAGAGATGTGCCCAGAGCTGGAGGTTCTTTGTCCTCTTAGTTATTTCTTCGACACTCTTGAAGGTGTTCCAAGCCACTCTCTTCCTCCTGCACAACTCAGGTGCCAGGTCATTCGTCGTATTGACTGCTCGACCTAGGTACACATAACTGTTGCATTCTGAGATGTTCATTCTGTTGAGAGTGAATGGAACATCAGGAACGAGTCCGTTTCTCATAAATATCGTCTTCATGAGAATCAGCTGCAGTCCGACCTTTCCACACTCACGGTCGAAGTTGGCCAGCATTTGTGCCGCTTGGCTAATGTTTGGTGTTATTATCAGAGAAGCGGAGGTGGTGTAGTTGCCGACTGTCTATCTTCACTCCCATTTCTTCCCTTTTCAGTCATTGCATGAACGTTCTCGAGGGTGGCACTGAAGAGTTTTGGTGAAATGGTATCACCCTGGTGAACCCCTCTCTTGACATTGGTGATCACTTCCTTGTAGAATGGTGAGATCCTGGTAGTGAATCCGTAATACAGCTCACAGAGGATCCTGATGTATTGAGTTTGAAGGCCCTGTTTGGCTAGGGTTTCAATGACTGCTTCTGTCTCAACAGAATCAGAGGCCTTCTTTAAATCAATAAACGTTAGACAGAGCAGCATCTTGAACTCCCGAGAAACTTCAATGAACTTGATTACCATGTGGATATGGTTAATCATGCTGTATCTTTTTCAGAACCCGGCTTGCTCTCATGGTTGTCTTTCATCTAGTGTTCTGCAAATCCTATTCAGGATCACTCAAATGAACAGCTTGTAGATGACAGACAACAGGCAGATCGGGCAATAATTGCCAATGTTGTGAATGTCTCCATTCTTGTACAGTAAAATAGTCTGGCTGGTTTTCCACTTGGGATGGAACTTTGTATTCAGACAAGTAACGTGTGAAGAGCTGAGCCAATGTATTGATGAATACTGACGGCAGGTTCTTCAGGTGTTCAGGTCTGACCTTGTCTGAGCCAAGTGCTTTTTGCTTCTTTACTGATGAAATGGCGTTTTGGATTTCAGAAGGGAGAACAACATATCCATCCTGCAGAATTTGGTATGGGGCAGGTGGACGAGGCTATTGAAGAGATCCAAGTAGAAGTCATGGACAATCTTCTCCATTGCTCTTCTCAAAGATGTGACATCAGGACATCTGAGGGCAGTCATCTTGGTTTTATAGTTGGCGAAGGACAGGCGGGTGTTGTGAACGCTTTTTCCGGTTTCTGCCACATCTGCCAGCACTGCTGCTCTTCTCTTTTGAGGTCTTTCTTTATCACTTCTCTGAAGTGCTTTTCGAGCTCGGATGTTCACTTGCAGTTACCTGAGGCTTGCGCCAAGCCACATTGGCAGATGAGCTCGAAGATTTTCAAAGACAGGCATCTTTTTGTGCCTATTTCTCTCTCGGCATTCCTCACACAATCATGGAGGTGCTGAACCAGTCGATTGTATTCTTCATCAATGTTGTCAATGACAGCATCTTCCCATGTTGCCGCAATAGTGCCAAAGAGCTCCCTGTTGTTGGTCGTTCTGGGAGTTCTCTTCTTAAACTTTGCAGTCCTTTCTCCCCACTCCATGAAGTATAATTTTGCATGAAGGAGAGGTGGTCTTATCCCATTTGGAATTGTGAGACAACAGTGACATTGGTCAGGCAAAACCGTTGATTGAATATGATGTGGTGAATTTCCTTGTGGAACTGTCCACCAGAAGATTCCCATGCCCAACGTTTAGATTCGACCTTCTGGAACTGTGAGTTACCATGGATGGTCTTCGTCTACATGGGGAACTCAGACAGTCTCTCACCCTGTTCATATCATTCAAGGCCATGGGTTCCGATGTGGAGTTCTTCAGAAAATCTTCTCAGTCCTATGTTGGCATTAAAATCACCAACAATGATCTTGTAGAAGGTGTGGTCTTCTTTATAGAACTTCTCCAGCTCCTCGTAGAACTTCTCAATTTCTTCTTCATCATAATTGGATGTTGGCGCATAGACATAGTAGATAGAAACTGCCGGCAGTGAGCCACATCTATTCAAGTGTAATCATCTGATTCGGGTTGTTAGGCATTCGAGTAAATCAATACTCATGGCCAAATTCGTGCTGACAAGGACACCGACCCCACCGATGTCTCTTTTGTCGCATGTTACAAGGAATAGTTCTTCTCCAGTGTCGAAAATGGCGTGATGTGATCGGTGCCTTCTCGTCTTGGTCAGACCAGTGATGTCGTACTTGATCTTCCGCACTTCCACCATCAGGTCCTCGATGCGTGCATCTGATGCCAGTGTACGTGCATTGAAAGTACAGACAGTCATTTTAGTTCTTCTTCATTTTGGCAGCCAAGTTCGGCTCTGAGATTTTAACACCCTCTCCTTCCTCATCCTTCTAAATGCGGCCGTATTGGGGGATCTTTTAGGGTCAGGGAATGAGACCCATTGTATTTACTGTTTTTGGCATACTAAATATGCTATGGATAGCTTGCCAGGCCCTGCCATGTGGGTGGGAGACTCTCGGTAGCTTGCCGGGCTCTCCGAGAGGGATAGAGGCTTTTAGGGTGGCTTCTAATGGCTCTTGTGGGTGTTCCCATGGTTCAAACCATATTTGAACTTCATCAAATATGGTGTGGTAATCTTAGAAGATGGCTATTAAGTGTCTTATGATGTGTTTGTGGCTGCGCTGTCCAGAAAGTGGCCTGGAGCATGGTGGTGGCTGGGTAGTGGAGGTAGTGTAAACTGAGTAAAACATTTACTCAGTTTTAGAGAAATGTCCTATTTTAAACGTATAATTTGCTATAAAATTCCTCCAAATTGGTGGGATTATATAAAACAGATGTTAGAGGGGGAGATAATACAGGGACCAACCTGGTTCCAGCCCTGGGAGCACTTGACTGTCAGAACACTGCCAGGGCTGTGGTCCTAGGGACCATCTAAGCACCCGTGGTGTGACCCAGGTGGCCTTCACATACGAACACAGTGACCCCCAGTTCAGAACCTGCACAGAACCACACCAACATAATCCTGGCCCAAGCTTTGACCCAACCTGAACTGTCTGATTAGCCACATGTCACTGGGAGCAGTCCCTGGGCACTTCTTAGAAGACCCATCTCCCAAACAGAGGCTTGAATAAAGATCTGAGCGACATAGCTCCTGTCTTTCACTCCATTTCAGGAAGTTCAGTTTCTCACTAGGATTCTGTATGACAGTAGGGAGACTGAGAAAAGAAACAGGTGGGTTGAAATTGCTGCATGGACCACAGACTAACTATTCACACAAGCAGCAGAGGACACTGATAGGAATGGCAAAGTGCAGAGGGTTGGGGAGGTGAAATCATCCAACCTTAACTCATATGACCAACAACAATAATCATTAGTCAACACTAATGGCCAAGTTGGTTCATCCCAGCTGCTTCTAGACATGTCTCCTCACCCAATGTGTTGACACCTACTGGGACAGTGGTGGCTCATGCCTGAATGTAGTTTAATTAACACAAAAGGTCTCCGCATGTCAGAGAAGAGGAAAGATCTCTTACATCGTCCAGTGCAGTTGTCACTGCCTTTTCACAGGAACACAATTTGTCAACCTCATCCAACGCCCATTTCAATTGGTATATTTGAGTCAGCAGTTTTCGAAAGTCCATTTAAAGCTTTTGTTTAACTTGCAGCCTCTTTCAAAGAGGTTTTAGTTGGGGCTGGAGAGATAGCACAGCAGATAGGGCTTTTGCCTTGCATGCGGCCGACCACCCAAGTTCTATTCCCAGCATTCCATATGATGCCCTGAGCATCGCCAGGAGCAACTCCTGAGTGCAGAGCCAGGAGTAACCCCTATGCATCGCCAGGTGTGACCCAAAAAGCTGAAAAAAAAGTTTTAGTCTGTTTTAAACCTGAAGAATATGGTCCCATGGTCTCATTCTGTCTTGTTGCATCCTATTTTCTGCCAATTGAAGACAGAAGCCTGGATTCCTTCTTACATTCCTTCATTCACTCATTCCATTCTTCCACCACGTTTTTAAGATGCCTCAGAGACACTGCTAAATTCTTCATGACTGTCTTTCATCAGGAGCCATGTAGCATTAGACCATCTTACTTTTGTCAGCTTTGATTCATGGATCAGTGAAGTTCAGTGACTGGGCAGTGGCAACACTTGCAGCCTGACAGTTTCCTGTCAGCTTTGCTGGCACAGGACAGTCTACCATTCCCCTCCTGGAAGCTGTGCCAATTCCCGTGGACCTGGAACAGTGGCTCACAGCCCACCACCCACTACTTAGAAAGTATCCCTGATTAGATAGCAAATGTGTGCCAATCAATCATACGTTTAGTAATATTATCCTTTATTAAGGACAATTATTGTCAATTTCATCAGGGATAGGTTGATGACTAACTCTAATTCTTGGCTGATCCTCACTATGATTTGTGTTGGCTTTACAAGAATACTTGTATGTGAAATTCTTCTGCAGACAGGACTTATGGGATAACTAGAAACCCATTGTACTGCAGAAGGGCATGGTGGATGCTTGCTTCCTTCCCATAGCCAATGTTTAGAAAATGGCGTTGGTACCCAGGCAATCTCTAATGGATAGCCAGTGAGTTTTAGTTAATTTCTTTTTAAAATATCTCTATTAATACACGAATCCTTATTTATTAAATAACCGTAATCCCTAACAATTATTGTAGTTTTTGATCGTCCCATTGTATGAACATCTAGTCAGTCATTGTGTCATTTTGACAAGAGTTCATTTTCCTTGTGTGGTTTCCTGGCACCTTATGCTATTGCTTATTCTCTCCAGTGTAAAACCAAGTATTTAACAGAAGCAGTAGACTGGACTTTGTGGTTAGAGAGCTTCTGGCAGCTCCTTCGCTACCTTTCCCCCAAATATTAGCAAAACATAATCCTAAAAGCAAAAGCTAATCTAGAACACTGAAAGCAAAGTGTGGCCACAGAGCTACAGGTATAATAGATACAGCTTGTGTTTTCACTAAGTTTATAAGTTAGAAGGAAAACTCAGACTTTTCCCCATTCATTAAAGGTCATTGTAGTGAGAACAGGTTTTCCAGCATCACAAGGTTAAAACTTCCACTAAATTCCCATGCATACACCAATGTTTTCATCCTCTACTAATTGACTAAACAATCATTTTCCCCTAGGTATATGCTTTTGATATTTCTATGGCTAATTAGCTTAGCAGAGGATTTACTTCTTTTTCATCAGATAAATATATGTGCGTATATATTTATACATACTCATTTCCATTTGACTTATTAATTTTTATAAATATTCATCAAAGAGCTACCAGCTTACATAGCAGAAAGCAGAGGTCCTCCTCCACTCAGATACAGCCACCACTGCCTTTCATTATTGTCAAATCACTGCGAGGACAGGCTGGGAACACTTCTTCCCCTGAGTGTGAGTGTGAGCACAATGTCCCAGATAAGAAATCGCAGAAATTGCTTTCTACTGTTCCCAATAGCCAGGATCTGGAAACAACCCGAATGCCTGAGAACAGATGACTGGTTAAAGAAACTTTGGTACATCAACACAATGGAATACTATGCATCTGTTAGAAAAGATGAAGTTATGAAATTTGCTTAGAAGTGGGTGGTCATGGAGAGTATCATGCTAAGTGAAATGAGACAGAAAGAGAGGGACAGACATAGAATGGCTGTACTCACTCGTGGAATAGAAAATAAAATAATATGAGACTGACACCCAAGGACAGTAGAGACAGAGCCAGGAATATTGCTCCACAATTGGCAGCCTGCCTCATGAGCTGTGGGGAGAAGGCAGCTGGAATAGAGAAGGGATCACTAAGACAATGATAGTTGGAGGATCATATGTGATGGGAGATGTGTGCTGGAGATGGGAGAAAGTAGCTTAGAGGACCAAAAGTGATAGCCTCTCAGTATCTGTATTGCAAACCATAATGCCCCAAAGTAGAGAGATTGGGGAAAGTTGTCTGCTGTAGAGGGTAGGGAAGATGGGAAAGGGGGTGGATACTGGGGATATTGGTGGTGGAAAATGTGCGCTGGTGGAAGGATGGGTGTTCAATCATTGTATAACTGAAACTCAAACATGAAAGCTTTGTGACTATATCTCATTGTGATTCAATAAATAAATAAAAGGAAACTATTGCTTCCTAACATTTAGAAAATCAAGAAAATAATTTCATCCTTAATAAATCTTCAGTTAAAATGACCTGGAGCTTTGACGAAATTCTATGGTTCTATCTAGTTTCATGGGGAAATATGCTAAGAAGCAGGAGATGCCTTGAACTAGAGCGTTAAACCATATGCTGGTGTTTGCCACTTGACTATCAGACTCTCTGCCCTGGGCTCTCCTTGGGGCAGTAAAGTTCTCTTAAATTCAGACCCAGGAAGCCCAGGGCATGGCCCGAGACAGAATACGTGCCTGGCAAGCACAGGGCCGCCTCGCCAATCCCCGCAGTCCCCATGCAGAGAGTATGCTCCCTCCAGCAGTCTGTGGTCTGAGAGTCCCTGTGCTTTTCTGGCATCAGAATAAAGGGTGCAACTTAATAGCACTGCCAGCGCCAGGACAAGTAGTGCCACCCCCAGAGAGCACAGCTGTGAGCAATGCCATCAAGTGTATGTGACACTAATTGTTGCAATAACAAAGGGAAGGGAAGGGACAGCAGCAAATAAACTTGGTCCCCGATGTTCTGTATTCCGTCTTCACTGCTCTGTATTCAATCTGACCATGTTCTCAGCAACATGGATATAACCCCCAGTACAAGTCATACATACAATAATGGAAAAAAGAAGATTGATTTCATCAACCCTGACATCCCATCCTAAGTCAGGTCAAATTTTGCACATTCGCTTTCTTCTCTCATTTACTCGCCAGATAGTCTGTAGCCACTTAAAAATATTTATAATAACTCTAGGAAGCGGCACAGATGCTATCCTTGGCATTCAGAATAGAAAATTTCCTCATACAGAGTTCCTGTCCTCGAGGTATTCCTAGGCATGTGTGACACAAGCTTATGAATGATAATAGCAAGACTCAGACAGCTTAGTGTGGTGAAGAATCCTAGCGGGGCTCTGTTGAGGAAAGCTGGGGGTGGCTGGGTGCAGTTCACACAGTGCAGCTGGGTAGAGAGCCAAAACGAGGTTGTGAACTCAGGCATCAGAAACAGTAAATGTCGGGTTACTTATGCAGAAGGCCATTGTGTACATGTCAAATACCACCCTTCAAAAAATCATAATCTCAAATATTTGAAACTGTTCTGACAAGTTGAAGACACGTGCTCTGTGCTAGAGTCATTAAACATCTAAAGAAATCAGACAGCAGATTTTCCCTCATGAATGTTTGGGAAAAAAGTAAAAGACATCATTCTGGTGGATAGTATGTTTTCCAGGTGATTTAAGCATCTAGTTTTTCTTTCTGCCTGATTCTCTCTACCCTCTGGATCATTACCCACCTCATTAAAATTTCCATCAAAGAGAGGACACCAATTCGGTCCTCATAGAGGTTTATGTGTTGGCAAATTAAAAGCAATGGCTAAGGCATGGGCTGAGTGTAGCTTGAATTTTTCTGTTTTAGTTATCAGCTAAGGAGCAGCAAATACTGAGTGAAATTTGTATTCAAGGTGGTCATATTAAGAAAAACAAATTTCCAGGTTTCTGGTCCATGAGGAGTTTGTGATAAAATACAGAAAAAGCTAGGCTTCATGCAGTGCAATCAAAAGGGTCTGGTTATAACAGATGTGCTCATACATATAAATTTGAGCAGTGCTCTACTGCTCTTTTTGCAAATAAATACTGTCAAGCTTAATGTACATTCATAAAGATGGATGCTTTGGAAAAATAATTTTTGCTACTAATGGTGTAAATGGAGTAAGAGGCTGATGCTATCAAAGTAAAGATAAGTCAAGGAAGCTATAAAAATGAAAAAGAGAAGCGATAGTAAATGGATTGAAAAACTGCAGCAATCTAGGGTGGCTTGTAGGAATTATCTCAGGTCACAAAGGAAACAGAGCAAAATTATTTAGTTAGAAAAAATAGACGCTTGGAGCTGATATCACCCACTATTGCCGCCATGACCTTGTCTTCAGGGGCTCTCAACACATATTCAATAATATTTGTGAACAAGATTTTAAAAAATTTTATCATAATAAACATTTTAAACTAAAAAAAAAAGAGGAACCACAATTAGAAAGGAATCTAGAGGTTATCTGGTCCTAAGTTCTACAAATTAGGAAAGTGATGCTGAGTGATGAAGAAATTCTCCATGCCCGTGCCGGAGCCTCTCCTCATATCTTCCTATGACCCTTTGTTAAAACGTCTTCATCTGGGATTGCAGAACCATGTTGTCAGTCTCTGGGAGAGACCCAAGAATCGGAATCTGTATATAACTGCTCCCCACCCAAGCCTCTGATGCTCATTAGTGTCTAATTGGTCCTAAGAGTAATGAGCCAAGATAATAGACTCAAAGATTCATTCACTAAATGTAACTCATTAACACTAACCTTATTATCTTTCAAATTTATTATGGTAACAAGAGATAGATCCAAATAAAAAGCTGCAAATCATTTATCTGTTACACAATTTTAAAATATTTTCTCTCAATGTGGTTTCACTACTTTTGATAGTGTCTTTTGGAAGAGCAAAATGAGGACTGCTAAAAAAAGTCTAGATTGACGGTTTTCTCCATTTCAGAATGTTTATGATACTGTTCCACTCTCCTTCATAATGCCTTATTTTTCCAAAAATAAAGTCTTGCTTTTTTCTCTATATATTATGTCCTTTTCACTCTTGCTATGTTTACAGTTTTATCACTGATTTAAATTAATTTAATTGCGTTGTATTTTGTTATCTTTTTCTTCTGATTTCTTGTCCTAGTATTTTGTTGTACTTCTTTGATCTAGGTTTACTTTTTTTTAAAAGAAATCTGGATATTTCAGGTATTATCTTAAAAACTCATTTGCCTGGAAATTCCTCCATAAATAGCTTATCTGTGTCTTAGTTTGAGCAACTTCTATTGCAATATGTTCTCTGTAATGTTAAGTATGATACTAATTTCACCCCTATAATATATAATATTATAATATTCATTTCTAGGTAACTGAGATGGATCATATTTACATCTTCCATGCCAATGTTATCGTATTCATTCCTCTAGCTTCTCAAGCATATGGCATACAGTCATGAAAACTTTAAAGTCCCTGCCTACTCTCATCACTGTATCACTGTATCACTGTCATCCTGTTGTTCATCGATTTCCTCGAGCAGGCACCCGTAACGTCTCCTTCGTCCTAGCCCTGAGATTTTAGAAAGTGCCACATTCGAGGCTCTTTCAAGGGCAGGGGAATGAGACCCGTCATTGTTACTGGGTTTTGGCATATTGAATATGCCATGGGGAGTTTGCCAGACTGTCATGCGGGCAGGATACTCTCGATAGCCTTCTGGGTTCTTCAAGAGTAAGAACTAGATAATAAGTGGTCGCATGGCCTCGAATACTGGAAGATGGGGCATCTGGGTGGAGGAGGCCCAGTCCCGATCCAAAGCAGGCTTGGAGATCTCAGCCCTGGGTCCTGCACGCCTGGGTTTCTCTGCCGGTTCCTTCATGCATGAGGCTCATCCAAACATGTGGAAAGTGGTCTTAAGTATGGCTGTGGCTGGTTCCGGAGGTCTTTGGCTGCCGGAGCTCTGCTCCGGGCAGGGAGAGAAACTCAATATGTCTTTTCCAAGGGACCCCAGTGAGGACAGGCAGGCGCGGGGGCAGGAGACTCTGCCTACTCTCATAGAAAACATTTATATGTCAGTTGCAATTCATACATTTTTTTAAACAAAGGTTGCATTTTCTGCTTTTTTGAATGCCTATTGCCTTTTGATTGTCAGATATTGTTCACTTAACCTTAACCAAGGACTTTTAAGTATAATTCTATAATATTCTTGATCTTTAATCTGATGTCAGTTAAATAATTTGGAAACAGTTTGAAGCCTTAAGGTATCATTCTGGACACTGCTTCAATGGAACGAGATCATTGAACAAGATTAATTCTTCATACTAACGTAGTTCCTTCCTTATTCTTCACAGTGAAACTGTGATGCTTGCTGCCTAGCTTTCTCAAATAGTGGCCCAGACTCTCTGAGGCAGCAGAGACTTCTCGTCATTCCTGGGGAGTGATTCCATGAAAGATTTCTCCTATGTATGCACTGGCTCGTGTTCCTATTCCATGGGACTGTCTGCAGCTCTCACGAGTCCCTTTCTGTATCACCACCTTCGCTCTAAAACTTGCCAGTGTGGAGTTCTGGTGCCCTGGCTTTCCTGGACATGCAGAGCCTCCAATCACAGCAAATGTCCCAACTCTCTTCTCTGAGTTATCCCTGATCTGAGGCTGAGAAATTTTCATCAAGTAAACTTAGAACATTGCAGAGCTGTCCTTCCCACAGTCCCTCTTGCAGACTTCATTACCCGCTGTCACCTGATATACAGTGCCCTGAGTTTCATTCATATATTTTGTCCTTTTCTTGAAAGGCATTATCCGGGAGGGTAAAGCTGTTCCCCTTTATTCCATGTTGATAAGAAGCAAAATCTTTATTATTTTAATCAAATAAGGTACTCGATGACATAAGGGACATATTATCCTCCCTGTAGATGGAAATTGTAAAAAAAAAAAAAAAGAAAAAACACAAAACTAATGGAAGAATCAGAATAAAAATATCTAAAGTAACCAAAATGAGTAAAAGAAAATTGCAAATAAAAATATAAAAGTAACTAGAAAGTAACTGAAGATGGGATATTAATTTTAACAGTGATCCTCTAGGATGATTCCTCGGGTATTTGTCCCTGAGCAACATTTCCTGTATTTTTACTAAAGTAATAAAACATCCATGGGGACATTATGTATCCAGAATATCCCTGCCTTGGGAAGCTACATCCCAGGGTATTTTGAATTCATCAAATTACACCTGGAATGTGATCTTCTAGGAAATCTTTTTTTTTTTCACAGCAGTACTCGGTTTATTTCAGGGGCCTAGTACAGGAGCTGGGGCTTGCCATTGGTGCTCTTGATGTATAAGGCCCGGACATTCTGCCAGTTCTTCTTGAGCATCGACACCAGGAAATTGATAGCCAGATTAGCCAGGTGGTTGTTGTAGACAAGCTTGTCCTTCGTCATCTTCACATGGCCAACAGCCAACGCCAGACACAGCACCTTCTTCATCTGGAACTTGATTGTGCACTTGACTTCACCAACCTTGGCCACCATGTTTTCACTGTGGGTCAGCAGAGAAGGAAATTTTCCAGCTTTGTTCAGGCCCAGGCCCAGGATCCTAGGAATCTGCTTGATTAGGGACTCAGAGGCCAGAAAGGCATCATACTTCTTGGCCAGCTTCTTCGTCAGCTTCTTGGTCTTGTTGAGTTTCTTCAGCGCCTCGATGTCCATGTGGGGGATGTCCACCGCCTTGGCCTCATCGCAGTGCTGCTGGTCCCCCAGCACGCACACGGAAAACTTGGGGCGAGGGGGTGGACTTGAGCCTGACAGTGCCCAAGAAGCGCTTGTCCTTCTGCAGGTCATAGTTCTTGAGGCTGATCTGCAGCTCCACCGTCTCCACCACTTGCGGCACTTGCACTGGTTCCCATGTGGGACCTTCTGCACTGCCTTGCACAGGGTGTCCCGGGACACTTTGCTGCTCATGGTGATAGCGGCTGTGGGAACCGGAAGTGCTAGGAAATCTATTTTTAACAAAAGCACTGACAACAGAAGCAGGTCTTGAAAAAAATACCCTTAAATTTAAAGAAAAATACTTCATGAAATTAAATATCATTGTGGAATTACTGAATCAAATATTTGGTTTTGAAAAGGGTGTTTGGAGAAAGATTTGATATCAAGAAAGAATGAATTTGGTCATAAGATGAATTGAATGGCTTCTGCTCTGAATAAGCAAAAATAGATGAAGAGATTTGATGAACACACAAGTAACATGCTGGGTGAAGACCGTTATAGCTCTTGCTAGGTTCAAATAGACAGTTAGCCACAGACCTAGGCTGCTGTAGGAAGTGCTGTGAAAGTGTGAAGAAGCTTGTTATAGCTCTAAAGAGTTCCTTTCATCTCTGTTTCTGCAGCCCCGGGTTTGTGCTAGATGCTCCTTGGCAGTTTGATCGAGTTCTTTCAGAGGCCACTATCAGGGTTAATCACTGTGCAAGGGACAGAATGTTTTTTCCAAGCACTTCTCCCAATTCCACATCAGTCAGGAGAAAATAGCTTTCAATTGCTTTAAGTGTTGAGTTTCTGCCAAGGAGTTGAAGAATTACGTGGATAAAAAGATTTTTAAAAAATTTTTTTAAAAATTTTATTGAATAACCATGATATAGTTACAAGCTTTCATGTTTGGGTTACAATCACACAATGATCAAACACCCATCCCTCCACCAGTGCACATTCCCCAACACCAATATCCCTGGTATACCCCCCCTTCTCCATCCTCCCCCTGCCTCCATGGCAGACATGATTCCCCATAATCTCTCTCTACTTTTGGGCATTATGGTTTTCAATACAAACACTGAGAAGGTTATCATGTTTGGTCCTTTACTTTCTGCATACATCTCCCATCGAGACAGATTCCTCCAGCCATCTTTTTCTTAGTGATCCCTTCTCTATTCCAGCTGCCTTCTCCCCTTTGCTCATTAGGCAGGCTTCCAGCTATGGAGCAATCATCTGTTCCGTATGATTGCTCAGGTGTCAGCCTCATGTTATGTTGTTTTATACTCCACAAATTAGCTCAGTCCTTCTATGTCTGTTCCTCTCTTTTTGACTCATTTCACTTAGCATGATACTCTCCAGGTCTGTCCATTTATAAGCAAATTTCAAAATACAGAAAGAGCTCACAGAATGGGAAATAATATTTACCCAATACCCATCTGATCGGGGATTAATATCCAGGAAATACAAGACACTAGTAGAATTGCACAAGAAAAAAAATCTCCAACCCCATCAAAAAATGGGGAGAAGAAATGAACAGAAGTTTCCTTAAAAAATAAATTCAAATACCAAAAGGCACATAAAAAAATTCTCCACATTGCTAGCCATCAGGGAGATGCAAATCAAAGCAAAATGAGATATCATCTCACACCACAGAGGCTGGCACACATTCAAAAGAATGAAAGCAACCAGTGCTGGCGTGGATGTGGGGAAAAAGGGACACTCTTTCATTGTTGGTGGGAATGCCCACCAGTCCAGCCTTTCTGGAAAACAATATGGACAGTCCTTCAAAAACTAGAAATTGAGCTTACATATGACCCTGCAATACCACTTCTGGGAATATCCGGAGGATGCAAAAAAGCACAGTAGAAATGACATCTGTACCTATATGTTCATTGCAGCACTATTCACAACAGTCAAAATCTGGAAACAACCCAAGTGCCCTCGAACAGATGACTGGTTAAAGAAACTTTGATACATCTACACAATGGAATACTACGCACCTGTCAGGAGAGATGAAGTCATGAAATTTGCTTATAAATGGATAAAAAGACTTTAACTTCCAGACATGAAGTTCTAGGAGCTTGATTTTATACAAGTGATAAAAAGCTGTAAAAAAGATTATTTTGTGGTCCCTCCCAGACTAGCACTAAATAAAAATGTCCATCACTTAACATAAAAGTTGCCTGCTAGGAGGGGAAAGGGTGTTGCTCCCTTCTGACTTTTTCCCTCTGGAAAGAAATATGGCAGCTGCCTTGGAGCTTTATGGAAAGCCAGGTATGAGCTGGTCGTGATGGAGCGAGTGAAACCTCATGGGAAGAGGAACGTTCGCGGCTCGTCCTTCACGCCCTACGGAGGTCACGAGTTGCCCCTCATGAGTGGCTCTCCGGCAGGGCCATGGCTCTAAAGCACAGAAACCAATCTCAAAAATATCTGACTCTCAGCAGAAATACTTCCAAGCTTAATAAGTAAAATACCAGAAATCCAAAATCGCGTGGCGGCCCCGCGACATCAATTTATTCTTGTGACCAACTGTAGAAAACAAATTATTTCACAATGCCTTTTCAGCATGTCTGATTTGGGGGTGTAAACTCTAAATAATAATGGTGCATCTTTTGTCGAAACAATGAATCTAAACAAAGTAGATAGAGTGTTAACTAGAATTCATCTGCCTCACAGGCATTGGGAGGGTTGGGGGGGGACTTATTGGGGTTCTTCGTGGTGAAGTAGTATTGGTAAAGGGAAATGTGTCTGATATTTGCATGACCAAGACTTAAACCTGAAAGTTTTGTAACTTTTCCCACAGTGATTCAATAAATAAACAAATAAATAAATAGAAAAAAAAAACTAAAAAAGGTTGCAGCTCATACATACAATGAATTCAATCCTATGTATCCATTTCCAAGAATACATTTTTATCTTAAATTCAGAGAAGGTCAAAGATGGTTCTCCATTTCACCTTCATTTTAGAGTTAGTCTTACAAATCACACACACACACACACACACACACACACACACACACATACAGACACACACCTGTAATAAAAATAAATAGAATGATTCAGGAAGATTTCATTTGTACATGGAAAATCTGACCATAGGAAGTGAATCCAGTGCCAATCCACTAAAAGTCAACCTTCTCCCTCAACACTAAACCCTGATTGTCTCAGCAGACACACTGGTGCTATACAAGTCATTTATGCTAGAAGACGGGTATTCTTAGCACAAAAGCTTCGGTATGTCTGATGAGGTGTTTTATATTTCTAAAACACAAATTTGCACCACAAGCCAAAACTTCTTGGAGACAACAGAAGTGCAAATGTGGCCCACGAACATCAGTCCAATTTAGTCTCCCAAGATGACATACCTGAACAGGTTTGTACTGATTCACAGGCCAACACCAGAAACTTATTTCTAGGTTTCTGTCACTCACTTTTATTGGTTAAAAGGATGCAGCCTACCTACAAACAAAGGCATTACTTAAAAATAAAACAAAAAACAACCTTGTTTTTCAACAGTCCCCACTGTTGAAACAGAGTAACAACAACACCAAACACACAAAAAATACTTATCGATATCTTTACTCAGAGTCCAGAGTGCTAACCTGAGCTGGAGTGATAGCACAGCGGGTAGGGCGTTCGCCTTACACGCGGCCAACATGGCCGGCCCGAGTTCGATCCCTCCGCCCCTCTCAGAGAGCCCGGCAAGCTACCGAGAGTATTTGATATGCCAGACACAGTAACAACAAAGTCTCCAATGGAGACATTACTGGGCCCGCTCGAGCAAAGGGAGGGCCTTTACCTTTACCTTTTATCTTTACTCAATGTGATGTTAGTATTTTTCTCCCTCCATTATGGTCAAACTGAGATTTAAGAAATAGCTAATCAAATTAAGGGCATATAAGATTTAGGACTTTGCCGAATGAGGAAATGCACTCCTGCACTTTATCTCCTACCTTCTTTGAAACATATATTTATCAGTTTGAAGATTTGAAATGTCAGGATGTAATGAACCCAGCACTATGTGACTGCACAGTGCCTGGTGATACCACTGTACATTCTCGGCACATCCACATGACCTAGTTAATGTATGCCCCGAATGCTGTGTGTAGATTTATGCTAATGATTTGACACATTCAGCGAGAGCACAGGATGAGGGCTCATTTTCTCTCTTGGCTGCTGATTTGCTATATAAACTTGAATATCACATGGAGTCTTCTCAACTTTAATTCCTCTCATGCGCAA
This sequence comes from Sorex fumeus, assembly GCF_029834395.1. Lineage (NCBI taxonomy): Eukaryota > Metazoa > Chordata > Mammalia > Eulipotyphla > Soricidae > Sorex > Sorex fumeus. Next base: position 13,854,467 of record NW_026606085.1, on the reverse strand, counting down.
CAAAGCTAATCACAGTCTATTTGTTTGTGAAGTTACTTTGGTGGACATGTAAGAAAAAAGCACTGTGTTTACATATTTATTACTTACTAGTTCTAAAATATTTCTTGGTAACTTTTTGTTTCTCCTACCAAAAACACTTCTGTAGAAATGGACATCCCTACCATTGCCATCATGTAAGCTCATCTATCATCCTTATTCAAGAGACTCATAAATAAATCCAGAAAGATATCAACTAGCCACAAAAATTTCTCAGCTACCCAGTCACAGCGGGGACCTCCAGGGTGCTCTCAGGAGTGGAGCGGGCCAAGTTCCCAGCCCACCAAAGCCCCAGCAGCTGCCTCTGGCCCAACTCTCCAGTTAAATATTTTGGACATTCTGGAGCAACTCCAAACTCTACAATACTAACATCCCTGTAGTACCACATGAAATTGGATGGACATGTTTTGTAGAAATCAGCCAGTCTCAGTGAACAAAAACATGAACACAGAAGGCTTAACTTCCAACACCAGTTTAGTAAACCCTCAGACAAGGACTTCATGTCCCCATGGTGAGATACACAACTTTCACAAATTTTCTCTTGCTGAAGTTTTTTTGGTCATTGCATTTAGCCACTGAGTGGAAACAAGGAATATAAAATAAATTATTGTGGGCCTACTATGGGGGCATGCATGAGAGGCGGTTGGGAAATGGAGACAGTGGTAGAGGGAGAGTGACAGTGGTGGTGGGATTGGGGTTGGAACACTGAATGCCTGTAATGAATTGTTATGAAAAACTTTGTAAACCACAGTGTTTAAAGTGGGGAAAGAAATTAAAAATTATATAAAAAAGTCAATCTGTGAAAAGATAGGAGCCCACTGGAAAAATTAGAAATGATTAGTTTCACCTTCATGATGATCATGAACATTATTTTAACCTATTATTTACAGGGTTATGCCCAGTTCATATCACCAGGGATTCACCTAGCATTTGTCCGGATGATTCTTCACCTTAATTATTATTGAGCAAGAAATATCACATTGACCACAACAATATCAGTTGTATTAAGCTAGCTTACTAATCAATGCAACATAATAATACATAAATTCTAGTGCGTCAAATTGCTAGAGTTAATTTGATCATTAGAAAAAAAATCCATTGCCAGCAATCAATTACCCAAAGGCATCGCATGGAATGATTTTCTGACTTAAAAACAAAACTGGAGAGATAGAACAGGGATGAAGGCACGTGCCTTGCCTGCAGTTCCTCTGGTTTGAGGAGGCACTGCATGGCCTCCTCAGCACAGCCAGGAACAATCCCAAGCACAAAGCTGCTGGGAGGTCCCTGGCACCATTGGCTGTAACCCAAACCCCACCCCACCAAAACCAGTTCTTTTAATATTGCTAGACAAAACAAAGTAAAGACTAGTAGGATGTCATATTATTTATGCAAACTAAAAAGACAGCAAATGATGCAATGAGATCCTCAAAAGACTCTTAGAAATTCTTATTCTATCCTCAACTAAACTGTAGTGGATACTCCCTTGAATGAGCGTAGCCCCTCAGCGGAACCATACACCCTGTGTTGCAGCTAACTGGTTTCTAGGTTTATGTAATTACTCTAACAACACTTCTAAAATGAAGAATTTGCTCAACGATGTCTTTCTTAGAATGTATCCCATCAGGAAGCACTAACAAACATGAAAGCTTCTAGTACTGACATATTATCTCAGGATTCTTCCAGAATGAACTACAGTAAAAACAAAAAAAAGGTTTCAAGAACAGTGAAACTGCCAATAACCTAAGCAATTAAGGAATTAGTAAGAGATTGTCAAGAATATAATCAAAATGTCATAAATTCCTCAATTTTTAGGGGAATTTAAAGTATTAAAATTGATATTTCATAATTTTTATTCTAAGCCCACAGCATTTTATAAATAACGGAAACAACTAAAAATCATTTTCAAACTTAAAATTTAGTTTATACTTGATAATTCTCAGCCTCTCCTCACAGACTCAACACTTTGGAAATTCGATTAATTTTAGTTTCAAAAAAGCCTCTGAGGTGATAGACTAAAAATGACACGGATATTTTTAAAAATAAGAGAACTAATAACTGTAGAAAAGCGACCCTAATATAAAGGATAGAAGTAACAGTACAATAAAAGATGAAATGATTGCATAGAGTATATCCTTTGATAACTTTCCAGAGGGTGGAATATGCTATAACATGCCCTGTTTTATCTTGGGCCATCACCATATGAAGAGGTTATGATTTTTTTTATTGAATCATCATGAGATACAGTTAAAAACTTTCATGATTATGTTTCAGTCATACAATGATTGAGTATCCATTCCTTCACCAGTGCACATTTTCCACCACCAGTGTTCCCAGTATCCCTCCCACCACCCCTATCACATCCCATCCCCACCTCTGTGGAAGACACCTTCCTTCTTCCTCTCTCTCTCCTTTTGGGCACTATGCCTTGTAATACAGAGACTAACAGGTCCTTAGTCTACTTTCAGCATGCATCTGCCATCCTGAACAATCCCTCCAACCATCAATTACTTAGTGGTCCCATCTCTATCCCAGCTTTCTTTTTCCCCCACCATGTGAAGCCAGCTTCCAAGCCGTGAAGTGATTCTCCTTGCCCTTATCTCAACTGTTCTTGGGTATCAGTCTCCTATTATGTTACTTTATATTCTACAAATGAGTGCAGTCATTCTATGTATGTGCCTTGAAGAGATTATGATTGGTCAAGAACTATAGAATAGAACTGCTTGCAGGCTGAGGAAGCCACAAGAGGAAGAGGAGGAGGAAGAGGAGGAGGAGCACGAGGAGAAGGAGGACGAGGAGGAGGAGGAGGAGGAGGAGAAGAGGAAGAAGAAGAAGAAGAAGAAGAAGAAGAAGAAGAAGAAGAAGAAGAAGAAGAAGAAGAAGAAGAAGAAGAAGAAGAAGAAGAAGAAATCATCGAAGCCCTAGCCAATCAGTGCGTTCAAACTCAATACATCAGGATCCTCTGTGAGCAGTATCACTACCAGGATCTCACCATTCAATAAAGAAGTGATCATCAATGTCAAGAGAGGGGTTCTGCAGGGTGATACCATTTCACCAAAACTCTTCAGTGCCACCCTCAAGAACATCATGCGATGACTGGAATGGGAAGAAATGGGAGTGAAGATAGATCGTCTATACCACCTCCACTTTGCTGATGACATCGTTCTAATAACACCAAACGTCAACCAAGCAGCACAAATGCTGGCCGACTTTGATGGTGAGTGTGGAAAAGTCAGATTACAGCTGAATCTCACAAAGACAATGTTCATGAGAAACAGTCTTGTTCCTGACATTACATTCACTCTCAACGGAACGAACATCTCTGAATGCAACAGTTATGTGTACCTAGGTTGAGAAGTCAACATGACAAATGACCTGGCACCTGAGTTGCAAAGGAGGAAGAGAGCGGCTTGGAATACCTTCAAGATCGTCGAAGAAATAACTAAGAGGATGAAGAAACTCCAGATCCATGCACATCTCTTCGATTCCACTGTTCTTTCTGCATTAACATATGCCTCAGAGGCCTGGGCCCTACGAAAACAGGATGAGAACGCTATTCTTGTGTCTCAAAGAGAAGTCGAGGAATCGAAAGAGCTATGCTTTGAGTATCACGCTTCACTCAAGTGAGAGAAAGAATCCTGAGTTCCAACCTCCGTCAACGCTCAAGAATCAGGGATGCTGTCTCATTCACCAAGGCATTGAAAATCAGATGGCCTGGACACATAATGAGATTTAGAGAAGACCGCTGGACTAGAGCCATTACCGACTAGATTCCATGGGATGTCAAAGATTGCATGGACACCCACCTACAAGATGGTCAGACTTCTTGTCAAGACCCTGAACAATTGGTTTGAGGCTATTTGTGTTCCTAGAACAAGCAGATGCCATTGGGCTATGCTAGCACGCAACAGGGATGAAGGGAGATGTTACTGGGGCCCGCTCAAGCAAATCAATGAGTAATGGGATATCAAGTGATCAAGTGAGACTTGATCTCTATAGATAAACCACTAGCAAAACTCACAAAGAAATAGAGAGAGACAACCCTAATAAACCGTATCAGAAATGAGAAGGGGGATACCACAACAGAAACCAAAGAAATCCAAAAGATCATCAGAGACTACTTTGAAAGTCTGTATGCCACGAAACAAGAGAACCTAGAAGAAATGGACAAATTCCTGGGCTCCTATAATCTCCCAAAGCTGAATCAAAAAGATCTGGAGTATCTGAATAGACCTATTAACATCAACAAAATAGAAACTGCAGTATTCCCAAAAACAAAGGCCCGGGCCCAGTTGCATTCACTAGCGAATTTTTCCAAACATTTAAAGAGGACCTGCTGCCAGTCCTTCTCAAGCTTTTCCAGGAAATTGAAAAAAACGGAAACTCTCCCAAACAGTTTCTATGAAGCCCATATCTCTCTAATACCAAAAGGAAACAAAGATACCACAAGAAAAGAAAACTACAGGTCGATATCCCTGATGAACACGGATGCGAAGATTCTTAACAAAATACTAGCAAATAGAATTCAACTACTCATCAAAAAGATCATACACCATGATCAAGTAGGATTCATCCCGGGGATGCAAGGCTGGTTTAACACTCAGAAATCAATCAACATAATCCACCATATCAACAAAAGAAAAGATAAAAATCATATGATCATATCAATAGATGCAGAGAAAGCATTTGACAAGATCCAGCACCCCTTTATGATGAAAGCCAAAATGGGGATAGAGGGGACTTTCCTCAATATAGTTAAAGCCATCTACCACAAGCCTACAGCAAGCATCGTCCTTAATGGCGAAAAACTGAGAGTCTTCCCTCTAAGATCAGGGATGAGACAAGGATGTTCACTCTCTCCACTGCTGTTCAATATAGTACTGGAAGTACTTGCAATAGCGATTAGGCAAAAACAAGATATTAGGGGCATCCAGGTAGGAAAGGAAGAAATAAAGCTCTCACTATTCGCAGATGATATGATACTATACTTAGAGAATTCTAAAGCCTCTACCAAGAAACTACTAGAAACAATAGGCTTATATAGTAAAGTGGCAGGCTATAAAATCAATAACCAAAAGTCCATGGCTTTCTTATATGCAAATAGTGAGAGAGAAGAAAGTGACATTAAGAAAACAATCCCATTCACAATTGTGCCCCAGAAAATCAAGTACCTAAGAATCAACTTAGCTAAGGAAGTAAAGGACCTGTACAAAGAAAACTACAAAAGGCTACTTCAGGAAATAAAAGAGGATACGAGGAAATGGAAAAATATCCCCTGTTCATGGATCAGGAGAATTAACATGGTCAAAATGGCAATACTTCCCAAAGCACTATATAAATTCAACACAATCTGTATTAGGATACCCATGACGTTCTTCAAAGAAGTGGAGCAAACACTGCTGAAATTTATATGGAACAATAAGCCCCCACAAATAGCTAAAGCAATTCTTGGGAAAAAGAAAATGGGAGGAATCAACCTCCCTAACTTCAAACTCTACTACAAGGCAGTAATAATTAAAGCAGCATGGTACTGGAACAAAGGCAGAACTGTAGAACAATGGAACAGAGTTGAATATACTGACATCTCCCCCCAAGCGTACGAGCATCTAATCTTCGATAAGGGGGCAAGAAAAGTGAAGTGGAGCAGGGAAAGCCTCTTTAACAAATTATGCTGGCAAAACGGGACGGCTACATGCAAAAAAATGGGCTCAGATCTCTGCCTAACTCCATGTACGAAAGTAAGATCTAAGTGGATTAAAGACCTCAACATCAGACCGGAATCTGTAAAGGTACATTGAGGAAAAAGTGGCAAAACCCTTCATGACATAGAAACTAATGGTGTCTTCAAAGATGTCACACCGCTGGCCAAGCAAGTGAAAACAGAGATAGACAAATGGGACTATCTTAAACTAAGAAACTTCTGCACCTCAAAAGAAACAGTGACCAAAATACAAAGACAGTCTACAGAATGGGAAAGGATATTCGCCAACTACACATCTGATAAGGGGTTAATTTCAAGGATATACAAAGTACTAGTTGAACTCCACAAAAAAAAACACATTCAACTGCATCAAAAAATGGGGAGATGAGATTCAGCGGAAGAGAAGGACAACATGGAGGGCGGGATCCACAGATCCCGAAGGAAAAAAAAAACAGGTTCCTAAAAGAGCCGAGATCATCGGGAAGCCCCAGATGGGGTAGGTACCGCATCCCGCCTCCCCCAGATGGAACCCCGGTGACCAGAAGCCTCTACAACCACAGCTCGAGTATGCGGGAACTAGGACTTTTCCTCAAATGTGCCGGGACTTCAACTCCCAGGTACCTCAGATTCCGGAAGTCACGCCCACAGCCCGCCCCCCAGCGCCATATTTACAGCATTCAGCTGAAGAGAAGAACAACATGGAGGGCGGGATCCACAGATCCTGAAGAAGAAAAAAAAAAACAGGTTCCAAAAAGAGCCGAGATCATCGGGAAGCCCCAGATGGGGTAGGTACCGCATCCCGCCTCCCCCAGATGGAACCCCGGTGACCAGAAGCCTCTACAACCACAGCTCGAGTATGCGGGAACTAGGACTTTTCCTCAAAACTTTTCCTCAAAACATCTGTCTATATACAAAGTGATCCATGGGAAGTAAACCACCCAACGTTTCTCTCTGAAAATCATAGTTAAGTTTGGAGCACGGCCACAGCCCCCAGAAACACAAGGACTTAATGCATAACCCAGCAGCTTGGAGCAGAAAAGTGAACAGGCTATGCGTTAATCCAGGCCATCATGACTGTCCGGAGGGGAAAGGGTGTTGCCCCATTCGCCCTCTCCTCTCTGGAAAGAAAGATGGCGGCCACATGGGAGCCTTGTGGACAGCAGGCATGAGTCGGGGAAGTGGGGGCGACTAAAACCTCATGGGAAGGGGGGCGTTCCGGTCCGTCCTTCACACCCTACCGAGGTCACCAGTTGCCCCCCACGAGCAGCTCTCCAGCACAGCCACAGCCCCAGAAGCACAAGGACTTAATGCAGAACCCAACAGCTTGGAGCAGAAAAGTGAAAGGACTATGCGTTAATCCAGGCCATCAAGTCTGCCGGAGGGGAAAGGGTGTTGCCCCATTTGCCCTCTCTTCTCTGGAAAGAAGGATGGTGGCTGCATGGGAGCCTTGTGGACAGCAGGTATGAGCCGGGGGACTGGGGGCGACTAAAACCTCATGGGAAGGGGGGCGTTTCAGTCCGCCCTTCACGCCCTACCGAGGTCACCAGTTGCCCCCCCATGAGCGGCTCTCCAGCACGGCCACAGTCCCAGAAGCACAAGGACTTAATGCAGAACCCAGCAGCTTGGAGTAGAAAAGTGAAAGGACTATGCGTTAATCCAGGCCATCATGTCTGCCCGGAGGGGAAAGGGTGTTGGTCCCTTCTGCCCTCCTCCCTCTGGAAAGAAAGATGGCGGCCACATGGGAGCCTTGTGGACAGCAGGTATGAGCCGGGGGTGTGGGGGCGACTAAAACCTCATGGGAAGGGGGGCGTTCCAGTCCGTCCTTCACGCCCTACCGAGGTCACCAGTTGCCCCCCACGAGCAGCTCTCCAGCACGGCCACAGCCCCAGAAGCACACGGACTTAATGCAGAACCCAACGGCTTGGAGCAGAAAAGTGAAAGGACTATGCGTTAATCCAGGCCATCATGTCTGCCCGGAGGGGAAAGGGTGTTGGTCTCTTCTGCCCTCCTCCCTCTGGAAAGAAAGATGGCGGCCACATGGGAGCCTTGTGGACAGCAGGTATGAGCCGGGGGTGTGGGGGCGACTAAAGCCTCATGGGAAAGGGGGCGTTTCGGTCCGCCCTTCACGCCCTACCGAGGCCACCAGTTGCCCCCCCACTGGCGGCTGTCCAGCACGGCCACGTCTCCAGAGCACAGAAACCAATTTCTTAACTATCTGACTTTCAGTAGAAATAATTCCAGGGTCAATAAGTAAAATAGCAGAAATCCAAAACCAACATATAATTCTTGAACCCAGCTGTAGAAAGCAAATCACTTCACAATGCTTTTTCAGCATGTCTGATTTTGGGGGGGGGGGGTAAACTCTAAATAATAGTGGTGAATCTTTTATTGAAACAATGAATCTAATCAAAGCAGATAGAGTGTTAACTAGAATTCATCTGCCCCACAGGGACTGGGAGGGGTGGGGGGTGGGGTTTTATTGGGGTTCTTCATGGTAAAAAATAAGTTTTGGTAAAGGGAAATGTGTTTGATATTTGCATGACTGAGACCTAAACCTGAAAGCTTTGTAACCTTTCCCACGGTGATTCAATAAATAAATAAATAAATAAATAAATAAATAAAAATGGGGAGATGAAATGAATAGAAATTTTCACAAAGAAGAAATACGAATGGCTAAAAGGCACATGAGAAAATGTTCCACATCATTAGTCATCAGGAAGATGCAGATCAAAACCACAATGAGATATCACTTCACACCACAGAGACTGGCCCATATCCACAAGAACAAAAGCAAACGGTGCTGGCGCGGATGTGGTGAGAAAGGACACTCCTTCACTGTTGGTGGGAATGCTGACTGGTTCAGCCCTTTTGGAAAACAGTATGGATGATTCTCAAAAAATTAGAAATTGAGCTCCCATTTGATCCAGCAATACCACTCCTGGGAATATATCCCAAAGAGGCAAAAAAGTATAGTTGAAGTGACATCTGCAATTGTCTGTTTATTGCAGCACTCTTTACAATAGCCAGAATCTGGAAAAAACCTGAGTGTCCGAGAACAGATGACTGGTTCAAGAAACTTCGGTACATTTACACAATGGAATACTATGTAGCTGTTAGAAAAGATGAAGTCACATAATTTACATACAAGTGGTACTACATGGAAAGTATCATGTTAAGCGAAATGACTCAGAAAGAAAGGGATAGACATAGAAAGATTGCATTCATCTGGGGAACATAAAGTAACAAAATAGGAAACTAACACTCAAGAATGGCCGAGATTAGTATCAGGAATTTTACTCCATGACTTGGAAGCCAACCACACAAACTTGGGGGAAAGGGAGCTCAGATAAAGAGGGGAATACCAAATAAAGGTGTTGGGAGGATCCTCCCAGGATGGGAGAAGCATGCTGGAAGTAGACTATAGACCAAACATGATTGCCACTCATTGTTTCTTTTGCAAACCACAACACACAAATGGAGAGAGAGAACAGAGGGGACTGCCCTGCCACAGAGACAGGGTGGGATGGGGGGGGATAGGGGGTGGGAGGGATACTGGGATCCATGGTGGTGGGAAATGGGCACTGGTGGAGTGATGGGTATTTGATCATTGTATAATTGAAACCCAAGCACAAAAATGTGTAAGTCTGCAACTGTACCTCATGATGTCTCACTATTAAAAAATTTTTTAATAAAAAAATATATATGTCAAATAAACATAGAACTACTTGTATGAGAGGATTATCTGGTAATTTTCCCCTTTTTGACATTTTCTGCACTTACAATTATTTTTACAGCTAGGAAAATGCTATGAAAATATAAGAATATTCTTGTCATTACTACTTACTCCTCCCAAGAGCCCCTATTTTCCTTCCTTCTGTGTCCTCATCAACTCTGGGCATCTTTATCACAGTTACAGAAAATAGTAGAAGGATAAGGTCATTCTAGAAAAAAAATCAGTGCACCACCTAGAAGCATTCAGTTCAACGTGTTCCAACACTATTCATTTTAGTATGTCCTGGGAAGTGAAAATAAGTAAGATACAGAAACTTCTTAAGGACTCTCTGCATAGAGGGAAATAAATTCTCAGCTACCAGCCAGACTGTAATTTAGCTTTAGACTTAAACAAAATGTGGAAGAATGTTGAGGAGGGAGACATAAATTCTCACTGCAAACATTATGGAGCTTTCAGAACGAAGAAGCAGGAAAAGCTATGCTTTTAAACATAAACAGTATTTCATAGGTGAAGAGCTGTTATAGATAATGGAGGGGATGATACTTAGTAGCATGTACTATGATCCACACACTATTTACTGTCGTAAATACACAGAATCTTCATGATAACCTAAGAGTAGGGACCATTATTACTTTGGTGTTACAAATGAAAAAACCCTGAAGTTTAGAGAAACCAAGAAAACTTCCTGAGGCCATCCAGCCTGTACTCATTTGAGCAGAGCTTCTGGGCAGATGTGCAGTCGTTATCAATTGCCATGCTGCAAATATATCAAAGACTGCAGAAATAAATCACTCTGTACATGTGTGTGTCAATCAGATACATCATTTAACACAGAATAGAGTCCTACAGAACACCACAAAACCCAGACACGATTTTTTTAACAGTTAAAGCCCATTTCCCTGCTACCACACACTTGGAGTAATCAGGCACTGAAGCAGAAAATCAATATTGTTAACCTCAATAATATTTAAATTGGCTGTACCATGTGTGTTCGCACATTCCAATGCCTTCCGCTCATCAAGGTAAGGTTTTCCCATCATATTAAAGACTCTTATAAGAGAGAGAGAGAGAGAGAGAGAGAGAGAGAGAGAGAGAGAGAGAGAAAGCATGTGCGCAAGAAAGACAGAGAGAGGCAAAGAAAGAGGGAGGGAGGGAGGGAGGGAGGGAGGGAGGGAGGGAGGGAGGGAGGGAGGGAGGGAGGGGAGAGAGGTGCCTGCCATTGAGGTAGGCTAGAATGCTGGGTAGCTTGAAGGGGGTGGGAAGAAAACCAGGGATACCCGTGCTGGGAGATTACACTGGTGGAGGTATGGGTGTTGGAACATTGTATGACTGAAATGCAATCATGAACAATTTTGTAATGCTCTGTGTCACGGTGATTCAATAAAAAATTAAAAGCTAATAAAAACTGTTCTGAGATGGCAAGGCTATTCAGACTTCAGCACCAGTTCCCCTTGCAGAAGTTAACAGAGTCTAGTTCTGTGTTTTCTCCCAGTTGACCCATCAATCCTTAGGGATACGAATGTCTTAACATGGTTGGAAATTTTCTCACGAATCACTTGTTTATTAGATATGAAGAACAACAGTTTTACCCTGGGGTATTAAATATGTAGACGAATAGTAATTTGATAGGCCTTGCTTCTTTGGTGACTACACCTCCTCAGGCCTTTACTAAAATAACAATTTTAGAGAGAAATGCAGCTGTTGAGTTAAGTCACTCCAAACCGGCATCCTCCATGAACTCCCTTTGCTGTCAGTGAATCTCCCAGATGGATGTGGGAGATTCAGGGAAGCTGGAGGCTCTGTTCTGCTCTGTGCACTGGCTAGCTTCAGGGAATCCAAACTCTCTACTCTCTCCATTTTTACGTACTCTCACTCTTGCCTAGTCTGGCTGTCTATCCCCCAGAATATTTATTACATCACATTCAATTTCCAAGGGGAATAAAACAACCCAGTAACTTGGGAACCCTTGGGGTGGGTAGGTGATGGGTCATCTTCCCATCTGTGCAGGATGAGTCTTTCCTGCAATGGGAGGGCCATGGACGATATCTGACACAGCCATTCCCATGTTCCACCTTTCCACTTGTTAGAAGCACACTAGTGACTTTGTTAAATTGAAAAGCACTGTAGCACTGTCCTCCCATTGTTCATGGATTTGCTTGAGTGGGCCCAGTAAGTCTCCATTGTTACTGTGTTTGGCATATGAATACATCACAGATAGCTTGCCAGGCTTTGCCCTGCAGGAGAGATACTCTTGGCAGCTTGCTGGCTCTCCTCTTGGGGCTGAGGAATCGAACTCCAGTGGGCTGGTTGGGCCTTCCAGACTGGCCTGCCTAGTGCAAGGCAAATGCGCTACTGCTGTGCTATTGCTCCAGCGGTAAATTGAAAAGACTTTTCAAAATATTTGCTCCCCTCAAAAAAGAAAAAAGTTAAACAATAACAACAAAAGCTTTAAAAATGTAAACAAAAAGGAAACACTAAGGTCATTCTTTTCATTTAAATGGTGGGTGGGAGGGAGGAAGGCAGAGAGAGTCAGTCATTGGTTCTAGGAAATGTACATTGTTGAAAGGATGGGTGTTGAACATTATATAACTGAAACCCAATCACGAACAACCTTGTAACTGTGTATCTCACTTGGTTCAATAAAAACTGTTTTAAAATAAATAAATGTGGGGCTCCGTCCCACTGCTGGGGGTGAACTGACAGTTTTCTCTGCCCTGGGGGTCACCCACACATCCATTCCAACCATGAAGACCAGTGACCAGTTTCTGTCATCCACCATCTGTGCCCGTTTCTGAGAGATTCTCCATCTGGGCAGCTCTGAAGTTGGTGGGAATCACACATGCAAACATCCATCCTAGGCCTTTCTCGACCAGTCTGGGTGGACTCCCCTAGGAAACTGAGGAACAAAGAACTAGTGACAATTGAGGTTACCTTTGGGGGCAGGAGAGGAAGTCCAGGTGGACCATGGTGAGGGAATTCTGAGACTCTGGAGGGGAGAGCACTGAGTCAACATGCTGAAGGGGTGTGAAAATGGACCCCTACAACATAGCCAGCTGTGAGTGAACAGAAATAGTTCAAAAGTCAGACCAGTGGAAACAACACAATGGGCCATAAAGTTCATGTAAATAAAAGGAATTTCCAAAGACTGAAAGAAGTCTATTATTTCTCAATACTCCTTAAACATCAATCTTTCTTGGACAGAGCCAGGAAAGGATCCTGGAGCATCACTGGGTGTGGCCCAAAAACAAACCCCCAAAATCCATCTATTGTTCACTTTGATCTTTAAATATACTGACTTCTCTTGAAGCAGTTTTCCCTGTCCATTAACCTCAAGTGACAATTTTTATTTCAGATCTGGGTTATACATATTTCTTTCAGGAAGATGCTCTTTTCATACCCTTCCTAGGGTTCTCAGCATGTTTTTATGCTTTAGCCCCAACACAGCATCAGCTGTGGGTCGCGTTTCTGTTCCCTCTGGACGCTAAACTATTGAAATGTTTGCATTTCTCTTTTCTGCCTGAGACAGAACCTGAAGCCTAGGAATCTATAAGACCCACCTGTTGAATGAGCATACGACACTGACTTTCTTAGATGTCAGAACACACAAAAATCTGAGATTCATGTGTGTTACTATGTCCTCAAAGAATGAGATGTAGTTCATGTACTTTGGTGCCTAATATCTGAATTCTATTTTTAAAACAATCCCTTTTATGGACACAGAGCTGTACAATTCTCCAAGTTCTTTCCATGCCACACATTTCTCACAGAAACTCTGAGGGCAAGTCAGGACAGTTGCTCTTATTCTCCGAACATGAGAAAAGTGAGAGGTCATGTGATTTAGCAGGCGAACCCAAGCTGTACAGCACAATCTGAAACTTAATTTTCTGTTTGGGGAAACATTTATTTTTTCTCACTGAAATGTGTGGAATTTTTCTACCCATGATAACAGTTTGTTTGGAGAAATTCATGTTCCTGCCCCACTGCAACTCTTCTCTCATCTTAGTTAGGACTGACAGTAAAATGAGTGTTCAAAGAACATACAACAAAGTTGAGCTGTGTGAGACGTATTGCACACAGTGGCTGGAAAAGCCAGCCTCTGGACTCTCAGGCTGGTCAGTGTGTAGAGTAGAGGAGACCCAAGCAGGGAAGCCAGACCTGAGGAAGGCCCTGTGAAACCCATGTTGCAGTAGAAATAACTGATTGTTTTGATTAGACATCCGACATCTGAACTGGGGACAAACAAAAACAGGTCATGTCTGCATCTCAAGAGTCACACACTAGTACAGGAGACATCTCGGAGTAAAGGAGGACTGACAGCTCATGGTAAATAAAAGCTATAGACACAAACACACATATACACACACTCACAGACCCACACACTCACAGACTTACACACTCATACACAGACACAGATACTTATACACAGACACATACACACACATGAACTCAGACACTTGAACACAGACAGACACACAGACACAAACACACACACATGCACTCACACACACACACAAACACACACTTGCACACAGACACACACACGCTAAACAAAGACAATGGGATACAGAACAGGGTGAGGACATTCTTCAACTAAAGAGGGAGTGACATTTTGGCTGTACCCTAACAAAGGAAAAGAAGCCAAGTTTAAAAAAGATGAAAGGAAATATATTACAGGTAGATGGAAGAGTAAGAAAAGAGAGCAGAGACAGGGGAAAGTACCGCGGCTTCTCCTTGAGCATTGCTAGGTTGGATCAGGTGCTAGGGTAGCTGGAGAGAGATCATTACTCCTTTCTACCAGGAAACAACTCATTTCTGAGATGTTGGGGCAGAATGGGGGGCCCATTGCCCTAGTCCCATGATTTCTCACCATCTCATCTTCCAATGTCCTGCATATTATGTTCTTTTCAAAACGTACTCAAAAACCATCCACTCTTCCAAATAGGAACACAGTCTGTAGCTACCTACAGTTATATCAATTTGATTAATATATTTGGATGCTGCCTGTACAATATGCAAGTTTAATTTAGTTAAAAACCTTCAATAAAGATGGTCATTTAGAAGAATTTAAAAAATCAAATAATTTTTCTATATGAAAATGAGTCCGCTAGAAAGCCGGTTTCACCCCTGGTCTGCGCGGGACGGGCACGGAGGCCCAGCTCTGGGCAACCAAGCTGAACGGCTCCTATTCCAACCAGGTACAGCCCGCCCCCAAGGGCCTGGGACCCTCTGTGCGCATGCACAGCTAGCGCCATCGACGTTCCCAACTCCTCGCTCAGTGCCAGGGACTCTTTCTGGAGCCGTGGCCGCTAAAGCGGCCGCAAAATATTTTCCCACTACATATGCCATAGGAACCATAAGCTACCTTCTTCGATGGAAACTTCTCTAGTTTAGCTCAGTCACTAGAAACACAGTAGCCAATAACTCATAAGCCTATCTTAACTCACACTGCATATCAAGCAGAATAGTAACAGTGAATGTTAAGGACTAAACCACAGTTTTCACAATGGTAAAGCAATGCAAAAGCCCATCAAACTTTCATATTGAAGAGTCTAGCCCAGATGACACCAACAGTACTGCAGTGTTAGACAACTTCTCTGACAAGGAATTCAGGAGGGAGCTACTTAGGATGCTTAGGGAACTAAAAGAAACAATGGAAAGCAATGCCAATAGAAGACAAGAGGATTTGAAGGCAGAAATGAGGAAAATGCAATCAGAAATATCAGACCTGAAAAATCTCGTAGGCGAATTGAAAAATTCAGTGGAAGGCCTCAGCAGCAGAGTAACAGCTGCTGAGAACAGAATCAGTGAGCTCGAAGATGAAGTTCAGAGACTCTCCAGAAAAGAGCAGAAAATGGAAAAGAGACTCACAATTCGGGAACAGATGGCAAGAGAAGATCGTGATGAAGCCAAGAGGGGTAACATAAGAATTATTGGAGTCCCAGAGGTACAGTAAGAAAACCTTGATGAAGAAGAAACTGTCAAAGACATCATTGCTACAACGTTTCCAGGGCTGAAGAAAACTTGTGACCATATTCAGGAGGCCCGAAGGATACCAGCAAGAAGAAATCCGAATAAAAATACCCCGAGACACATTCTGATCAAAATGACCAAAACCTTAGACAGAGATAAAATTCTGAAAGCAGCAAGATCGAAGAAAGAAATCTCTTACAAAGGAGCATCCTTAAAATTCACAGCTGATTTTTCTGATGAAACCCTTATGGCCCGAAAACAGTGGTGGGACATAGTGAAAAAAACTCAATGAAATAAATGCCTCCCCAAAAATACTTTACCCAGCGAGACTCTCATTCATAATAGAAGGAACAACACACAGTTTCACAGACAAACAACAGCTCAGGAACTTCATAGACTCAAAACCGTGGTTACAAGAACAACTAAATGGGCTACTTTAAGGCAAGAAAGGCCCCTGAAATACACCAAATTTCAACAGAACAATGGGACAAAATCCCATAACAATAATCTCTCTCAATGTCAATGGGCTAAACGCACCAATTAAAAGACATAGAGTGGCAGGATGGATTAGAAAATTGAACCCAACATTCTGCTGCCTGCAAGAAACACATCTCAATAGTCAAAGCAAACACAGACTCAGAGTCAAAGGCTGGAAAACAATCCTACAGGCAAACAGCTCCCATAAAAAAGCTGGGGTAGCCATCCTAATATCAGACCACATCGATTTCAGAGTGAGGAAGGTCATAAGAGACAGTGAAGGCCATTTCTTATTGATCAAAGGATCTGTACAACAGGAAGAACTTACAATAATAAATGTATATGCACCTAATGAGAGACCAGCAAAGTACTTAAAACAACTACTCATAGATATGGAAAAAGACATCAACAGCAACACAATACTAGTGGGAGACTTCAACACTGCTTTGTCACCTCTTGATAGATCAACCAGACTCAAGCTTAGCAAGGACATACTTCATCTGAGGGAAACAATGGAAGAAAGGGACTTAGTAGATATATACAGGACACTTCATCCACAAAAAGCTGAATACACATTCTTCTCAACCGTACATGGAACATTCTCCAAGATAGACCACATGCTGAGCCACAAAACATGCCTCCAAAAAATTAAGAAGATAGAGATTGTATCGACAATCTTCTCAGACCATAATGTGCTGAAATTAAAGTAAATCACATACAAAAACAGAAAACTAAATCAAACACCTGGAAATTAAACAGTGCTCTACTGAACAACGAGTGGCTTAGACAGGAAATCAAAGAGGAAATCAAAAGATTCCTAGAAACGAATGAAAATGAGGACACGAGTTACCAAAACTTATGGGACACAGCAAAAGCTGTGTTAAGAGGAAAGTTTATAGCTCTACAAGCATTCCTCAGGAAGGAGGAGCGAGCACACATAAGTAACCTAAACTCACAGCTTAAGAGCTTGGAGAAGGACCAACAAAAGGAGCACAACCCGAACAGGAGAAAGGAAATAATAAAACTCAGAGCAGAGATTAACGAGATGGAAACCCAAAAAACAATCCGAAAGATCAATGAAACCAAGAGCTGGTTCTTCGAGAAAATTAACAAGATTGATAAGCCTCTAGCAAAACTCACAAAGAAAGGGAGAGAGAAAACCCTAATAAACCGAATCAGAAATGAAAAGGGGGTCATTACAACAGAAACTACAGAAATTCAAAGGATCCTCAGGGAGTACTTTGAGAAACTGTATGCCACGGAACATCAAAACCTCGAGGAAATGGATAAATTCCTAGACTCCTACAGACTCCCAAGGCTGAACCAAGAAGACATGGAATACCTGAACAGACCTATCACCATCAAGGAAATTGAAATGGTAATAAAAAGTCTCCCCAAACACAAAAGTCCTGGTCCGGATGGATTTACTAGTGAATTCTTTCAAATCTTTAAAGAGGACTTAGTCCCAATCCTCTTTAAGCTTTTCCACGAAATTGAAATATCAAAAACACTTCCAAACAGTTTCTACGAAGCAAATATCACACTGATACCAAAAGCAGACAGAGATACCACAAAGAAAGAGAATTACAGACCGATATCCCTGATGAACACAGATGCAAAGACCCTCAACAAACTACTAGCAAATAGAATCCAACTACTCATCAAAAAGATCATACACCATGACCAAGTAGGATTCATCCCAGGGTTGCAAGGATGGTTCAACATTCGGAAACCAATCAACATAATCCATCATATCAACAAAAGAAAAGATAAAAAGCATATGATTATATCAATAGATACAGAGAAAGCATTTGACAAGATCCAGCACCCATTCGTGATGAAAACCCTAGCCAAAATGGGTATAGAGGGGACCTTCCTCAACATAATTAAAGCCATCTACCACAAGCCTACAGCAAGCATCATCCTCAATGGGGAAAAACTGAGAGCCTTCCCTCTAAGATCAGGGACGAGACAAGGATTCCCACTCTCTCCACTGCTGTTCAATATAGTACTGGAAGTACTTGCAATAGCGATTAGGCAAGAAAAAGATATTAAGGGCATTCAGGTAGGAAAGGAAGAAATCAAGCTCTCACTATTCGCAGATGATATGATACTATACTTAGAGAACCCAATAACCTCCACCAAAAAACTCCTAGAAACAATAGACTCGTATAGTAAAGTTGCAGGCTATAAAATCAATACCCAAAAGTCCATGGCATTCCTATATGCAAACAGTGAGAGAGAAGAAAGCAACATGAAAAAAAACAATCCCGTTCACAATTGTGCCCCAGAAAATCAAGTACTTAGGAATCAGCTTAACTAAGGAAGTAAAGGACCTGTACAAAGAAAACTACAAAACGCTACTTCAGGAAATAAAAGAGGACATGAGGAAATGGAAAGATATCCCCTGCTCATGGGTCGGGAGACTTAACATTGTCAAAATGGCAATACTACTGAAAGCATTGTATAAATTCAATGCAATCCCTATAAGGATACCCACGACATTCTTCAAAGAAATGGAGCAAACACTCCTGAAATTTATATGGAACAATAAGCCCCCACGAATAGCTAAAGCAATTCTTGGGAAAAAGAAAATGGGAGGAATCAACCTCCCGAACTTCAAACTATACTACAAAGCAGTAATAATTAAAACAGCATGGTACTGGAACAAAGGCAGAACTGCAGACCAATGGAACAGGGTTGAATACACTGACATCTCCCCTCAATCATATGATCATCTAATCTTTGATAAAGGTGCAAGTAATGTGAAGTGGAGTAAGGAAAGCCTCTTTAACAAATTGTGCTGGCATCAGTGGATGGCTACATGCAAAAAAATGGGCTCAGAACTCTGCCTAACGCCGTGTACAAAAGTAAGATCAAAATGGATTAAAGACCTCAACATAAGTAAGATCAAAATGGATTAAAGACCTCAACATCAGACCAGAAACCATAAGGTACATTGAAGACAAAGTTGGCAAAACCCTCCATGACATTGAAGCTAATGGTATCTTCAAAGATGCCACTCCACTGTCTGAGCAAGTGAAAACAGAGATAGATAAATGGGACTATCTTAAACTAAGAAGCTTCTGCACCTCCAAAGAAACAGTGACCAAAATACAAAGACAGTCTACAGAATGGGAAAGGATATTCGCCGAATACACATCTGACAAGGGGTTGATATCCAGGATATACAAAATACTGGTTAAACTCCACAAGAAGAAAGCATCAAAACCCCATCCAAAAATGGGGCAATGAAATGAACAGAAACTTTCTCAAAGAAGAAATCCGAATGGCAAAAAAGCACATGAGAAAATGCTCTATAACATTAATCATCAGGGAGATGCAGATCAAAACCACAATGAGATACCATCTCACACCTCAGAGACTGGCCCACATTCAAAACAACAAAAGCAACCGATGCTGGCGCAGATGTGGCGAGAAAGGGACACTCCTTCACTGTTGGTGGGAATGTCGACTGGTTCAGCCCTTCTGGAAAACAGTATGGACGATTCTCAAAAAATTAGAAATTGAGCTCCCATTTGACCCAGCAATACCACTCCTGGGAATATATCCCAGAGAGGCAAAAATGTATAGTCGAAGTGACATCTGCACTTGTTTGTTCATTGCAGCACTCTTTACAATAGCCAGAAACTGGAAGAAACTTGAATGCCCAAGAACAGATGACTGGTTAAAGAAACTTTGGTACATCTACACAATGGAGTACTATGTAGCTCTTAGAAAAGATGAAGTCATGAAATTTACATACAAGTGGTACAACATGGAAAGTATCATGCTAAGCGAAATGAGTCAGAAAGAGAGGGATAGACATAGAAAGATTGCATTCATCTGGGGGATATAAAGTAACAAAATATGAGATTAATACCCAAGAATAGCTGAGATCAGCACCAGGAGGATTACTCCATAGCTTAGTGGCCAGTCGGGCATTCTAGAGGAAAGGGCAGCTCAGATAGAGAAGGGAACACCAAATAAAGGTTGTTTGGAGGATCCTCCCAGGAGGGGAGATGCATGTCGAAAGTGGACTATGGACTGAACATGTTTGCCACTCAATGCCTCTTTTGCAGACCACAACACCCAAAAGGAGAGAGAGAACACAGGGGATTGCCCTGCCACAGAGGCAGGGGGGGATGGGAGGATGGGGGTGGGAGGGATATTATCCATGGTGGTGGAAAATGGGCACTGGTGGAGGGATGGGTATCTGATCATTGTATAATCAAACCCAAGAACAAAAAATTGTAAATCTACAACTGTACCTCATGGTGTTTCACTAATAAAAAAAATTTTTAAAAAATAAAGAAAATGAGTCCCTGCTGCTTCTGTTTCATTGAACCTCCACTTACTTTTATTTTTAAGAGCAGCAAAATTCTTTAATAGCACTGACCCTCTGAGCTTGAATGAAATTCAATTCAGAACATCCTAGGAAATAGTTTTTCTTACAGAAGAGTCAGATTTCTGGGACACACATCATTCAAGTGACAAAGATGCTCACAAACATAATCCCATGGGCACATGTGGACAATCAGCAGCTTAGATTTCTTTCATCTTATGTGAAAATAAGAGTAAGATCTCACAGTACATTTTTTCAAAGTGAAATATGGTTCACAAAACCAATGAAATATTTAAGCAAATGGACTTAATTTAAATGAGAAAATGAGAAACTATTGTCTGAGTGTTCTGATTAGTTATAAAATAAAATATAACATTTAAAGGCTAGCTTTCTGAGACAGATTACAAACAGCCTCATTACTCATCTGAGACATTTATAACATATCAGCCTTACCTGTCGAGGAAGGCTATTCAAATGACTGTTTACCCACATTTGTAGGAGAGTAAGTCCATCACCCACCTACTGAGTTTAATCATATTTGCTTCAGGACTACTTGCTGTGGGACTGTTCATTGTGGTGCTATAATTTATCACATTAGGCAAAGTATCCATTTATACACTTCCATAAAAGTCATCTGGGAAAACAATGAGAAAAATATGACAGTTTCCTGATCTAAATCAATGCTTTCATCATTTAAATGTGGTAAGTCTGTAAAGTACAAGATAAAACAAGCAAGGAAGAATGAATGGAAAACACAGATTTGGGAGGTAGAGAAACCAGCCATATTCTCATTTTAGAATGCTCCCAAATACCATTAGGGGACACTGTACAAATAAATACATTGAAAGTACAAGTGCCTGGAAACAGCAGGTTCAGATTTTTAATATGAGTAAAAGATTTATTCAGATTGGACAACCTCAGTAAGATAATACTCATCTCTACTTATCATATGCTAATACGATGTCAGCCATATACAGACTCAATCCATTAAAGTGGTATTGGGTGTCCAGAGTGACATATAATGAGTAGGTAACTTGCCTTGCACATGGTCAAATCAAGTTCAATCCCTGGCACTTCATATGTTCCCCTGAGCACACCAGGATAGATCCTTGAGCACAGAGTAAGGAGTAACCCCTGAGCACAGTGGGTAAGCCCCAAACAAACAAAAGTGCTATCTGTCCAAGTCAATATTCTCAACATGGAAAAAGCAGCGTATCTGTGTATTTGCATTTTATTGTGGAGAAAAGCTGAACAAAACCAATCACATTATCTTTCAAGGTTCTATAGTCTATGTTTATTCTTATAAAACCTATAAATATATCTAGATCAATGTCCTATGATAATCAAATAACATATCTGTGACAAATGGTAGACCAGATGACAGAATATACATTATCTTGGGTCTCTTCCAAATACTGTTTTAAATACATAGACCATCAAGCAATTGAAAGTGAATCATGGATTTATAAGAATGCTTTATATTTGCAGTAAAATAATACTTAGAAAATTAATAGGGCCCCTAGAGTATATTTTTAGGGGGAAAATCCTGAATGATGCAATAGAGTATCCATCACTGTGCATGCTTCTACTGATTTCCTACATGTTGTCACTTGACAGTCGGAACAGAGCTTCAGTGAGCTCACTGTTGGCATTCTGGAAATATGGGATAGAGCTGAAATATTAAGCAGATCTAAGGCAGGTGTTGTCTCTGAGAAGGCATATATGGGGCAAGAAAGAGAGGGGGGAGAAGAAAAGGAAATAAAGAAAAATGACACAGGCTGGATTCTCTTGAGCAAGTCAATCTCAAATCAGATTTTACAGCCAGATGCTGCACATGGTATAGAGTGTAAGAAGGGAATTCACATTTCAAAATACATGTTACATGTTTAATATCAAAATACAACATACTTAGTAATAAATATTGTTAACCTCTTGTGGCATATCCTCTTAAACAATTTTAAACCCATGCTAACTTTATACAGAAAACATATTTCAAAACTGAAATGAAATCATAAAATATATATATAACATGCTGGGACGTTTAAAATGCTAAGAGGAAAAATTACCTAAAATTCTTTCCCAAAATGAACCTGTTATTCCTCTAGCAATTCAAACCTTAATTTGTAGGTTTATTCACTTCTTTATTATCAATAGCTCCAAATGAACAGCTCAAAATAAAAACTATTTTAGATTACATTGTTAAAATTAGTACTGTTGTGTTAGAATTCAAGTAGAACTAGAGAGCAATGACTGCTTTTGTGGAAGGAGAACCTAACTAGTTTTGCGATTTTAAGTGCAATATTTTTTGGCAACATATTTAATTAGACATCACACACAAGGGACAGAGATGGAGTCGGAGAAGTCAGTTATTTATCCATAGCAAACTCCCACACTGCAAGGTGAGCTCCAGAGCACCTGTGGAGGTGCATTTGCCATCTCCAGCCTGGAACATCACCAAATTCCACCCTCCTGAGGAGCTCTTATTGCATGCTGAGAGCTGACCCATACACATAGGTGGTAAGTCTGGCCACAGTTCATGAGTATGTGTGTTTGGGGAAATCATAGGGAAAAACATTACTTAATACTTTGAGGTTTGCCAGAATTGCTGCATGCTTTCTCCAGCAAAAACCTGGATGTTCTACTATTCTGTGAGTTGTCAGATAAATGAGAAGTAATCCTGCAAGATAGTCATTTCCAAACAAGTCAGCACATAGCTCTGTCTACAGAGACACTATTTCATGAGTTCTTTCATGGCAAAACTTTAGGCCCAGAAAGTTATTCCAAATCACTCCAAGTTTGAGTCTTCACCATTAGGTGGGCATTTAGTTCTGATATTAATTGGGTAGACACTCAGCTCAGCAGCTCTATGGAACAAACCTCTGAACACTGACTGGTTGACCAGACAACCATTACCCAGGAACACAGCATGGGAGGGTAGAGTTTATAGTAAATAGGACACAGGGTCTACTCACTGTTTCCATGAGGTTGAACCACAGTCCAGGCACCAACAATGAATCCCTCCCAGGAACCTGTTCCCAGGGAGGTAAAGATTGTGATTCCCATTTGAAACAAGGTGAACCTGAAAGATGGGGAGGTGACGTGGACCACCAGTCCTACTCTTCACTCTGAAACATCTCCCACCCACTCCCCATAGAATAGTTTTCTCCATAGCACTCAGAATTACTTGGTCTATTCGTAAGGATTTCCTCTTCATAATGATTTCCTGACATTAAATATCAATGTCATCCATGTCCTCACCTTTTTTCCTCATCTTTCATTTCCTACAACATGGCCCGGGACAAGTCAACACTCAGTATATATCTTCTTGTGTTTTTCTGCCATTTACCCTGTGCATCTATTTTTATATATTTGCAACTACCCTGACTATGTTTAATTTTTTTAGGTCTCTCAAATGGTGCTCAGGGGGATAGAGGGGACATTCACAGTGATTCTCAGCCAATGGAACCACCCAAGGCTGTGGTGCTGGACACTACCTTGGCCACTCCTGGTGGTACTCAGGGTTATACCCTGAATATAAAGTATAGAGTGCTCAGGGGTCAAGTGATGCCAAGAATGGAATCCAGTTTAGGTGTGTGCACCTTATACCCTATAACTATATCCCCAGCTCCTGTATATATAATTTTGGTTTTTTTCTACTAAATATTGTAATCAACGTATCCATATAGCCTTATAACAGTATACTTAAATGGCTACTTGATATTCTTTCTAATGGGAATATTGCTGTTCCTATATACCTAATTAATTTCTACTTTATAACTAAAATAAAATTTGTAGTTAATATATAATTTAGCACCCTCTGTATATGACTTCAACTTTCCTTTGAAGCATTTATTTTTGTTTCTGGGCCACACCCAGCAGTGTTCAGGACTTACTCCTGCCTCTGTATTCAGGGATCACTCCAGGAGGTGACCACAACAACGTATACAGTGCCAGGTCAGCCGCATGCAATGCAATAACCATACCCATTGCACTATCTCTTTGACCCCTGAACTAAGAAGAAAACAAATAGAGCTTGAGCGCTTAGGGCCAGGACTAAGGGCACCTGGCCTGGATTTGAGCTTGATACCACATAGCCTCCAGTCAAACATCTGTAGGTGCAGCCCTGGAGCCCCCACTGAGCACTGGAGTGGTCCTGGAGGTCCCTGGGCCCGTGCAGTTATGCATCCTTGGGCCCTGTCACTCAACTACCAGCCTGCTCATCTGGGAGAGGCCCAGAACAGCTCAGGGCCTCTAGAACACGGCTCAGGAGTCTCTTCCCTGACCCACAACCCCATATGCCAGATGACTGCACTGATGGATATAAATGTTTCTATAATTCCTGACTCATAACAACCAATTCCTGTCCCTAGGGCTGGACCAATTTATTGGACAATGTGAAGTCACTTTGTACCCCACAGCATTCATATCTCATGGCAGGTTTCTCTCTGCAATATCCATGTCCTCTCAATTATCTCCAACAATGATGGAGAAAGAGCTACTTTATTCCATGGGGCAAATGACGATGGAACATCTGATATATATAAATATATATATGCATATATATATATATATATCTTGCCTCACGCAAGAATAAAGTCCCACAGAACCCAGATAATGTTTAACTTTGTGACCTTGAACTCTGGACTCAATGGGACCTGGAACAGAGATCCTCTGTCGGCTTCCCCCACTCTCCAGTGACTCAGGGATCACACCCATAAGCCACACCTGCTGTCACCAGATAATCTTCTCATAGGCCACCATCCAGAACTCACAGATGTTTCTCCAAGACAGGAGTAGAAAAGGAGGCTCCCAGAACTATGCCACAGGACTCCATGCCAGGCTGTGGGACAGGTGAGAGCCCTCTCCACACCAAGGGACCCAGACCTGGCAGCCGAACTCCATTGCCCAACCACCGCCATGCTCTAGGCTGCTTTCCAGACCTGGAATATATTTTAAATGTTCCATGAGTCGCTGCAGGTTCTTCTGGGAGCTGGGGAGCGTGTCTCTGTCCCACACCCACGTGTGCGCCCCTTATCCTGCACTGGGCCCCCACCACCGGGCAGCCAGAGGAGACATTGGGGAACACCTGTTTGAGTTCCACTGGACGCCACCTCGTCACAGCACCGCCCTCCTCTGCAGGTTTCTAGGTCAGCGCATCCGTGGGACTCTCTGGGGGGTGTGGCCTCCACTGTAGGGGTCATGGTCTCCTCAAAAATAGAGAAAAATAGAAGGCGTGGCCTTCTGTTTACCACTCCCAGCACTCTTCCCCCACTCTTGACTCATCCCAGCCTTTATCGCCTAATTCTGTGGACAAAGTACTAGCCACCTCAACCACAATACAACAATAATCCACTGGTCTAATCCAATCCCAACAAAAGATCAGTATGCAAGAAACTGTAAAGCCCAGTATAAAAGAACACCTCCTCCAACACTTCACTAGATGCCAATCATAAGCCACACAATAATGCCTGAGAGGAAGGACATATTCTAGAAGGGGAGAAGGGTGACCACCATTGACTGACCTTATTCAGAATCCTTTCCTGTGATAAGAGGGAACAGTGCTAGTGAATTCCAAGGTTTTTCTTCTAGACAACCACAACAGTATGAAGAAACAGTGAAAATCTCCACTACAAGAAGAGGACGAAGAAAAGAGTCCCGAATCATCAACAGGGGTTACCAACAAATATGATCTTTCCGATAAAGAATTCTGAGATAAAGTGCTGAGGATGTTCAAGGAACTACTCAAAGAATCAATGGAGCAGACATCCAGAAAAGTAAAGAAAGAAATGAAAGAAACGATATAACAGATAGTCAATAAAATATAGAAAGAAGTGAGAGGGCTGGACCAATAGCACAGCGGGTAGGGCATTTGCCTTGCACGCGGCCGACCGGAGTTTGATTCCCAGCATTCCATATGGTCCCTTAAGCACCACCAAGGGTAATTCCTGAGTGCAGAGCCAGGAGAAACCCCTGTGCATCGCCGGGTGTGAGTCTCCCCCCCCCAAAAAAAAAGAAATGAAATCAGAAATAAAAAAGCTACAAAAAGAAGTGTCACAAATAAAGGATTCAGTAGATGAAATTAAAAACTCAGTGGGTACCCTCAGCAGTAGAATGACTATAGCCTAAGACAAGACCAGTGAGCTTGAAGATGAGCAACAAGAAATGGTATAGGGCACAACAATGAATGGTAAAAGACCTCAAAATAGGTCTAAGTCAAATCAGAGACCTAGGGGATGATGCCAAGAGGAACAACATTAGAATCATCTGAGTACCAAAAGGACAGGGAGGCAACCTCAATGAAAAAGCCACAGTCAAAGAAATCATTGCTAAAAAGTTCCCAGAGTTAAAGAATGCAGACATCTAGATCCAAGGAGCCAGAAGGGTGCCAGGTAAAGGAGACCCTAAAAAAAAAAACTCCACGGCGTATCATAGTCAGCATGATGGATGCCATGGATAGAGACACAATACTGCAAGCAGCAAGGTCAAAGAAGGAAATCACATACAAAGGAGCACCCCTTAGATTTATAGCAGACCTATCAGAGGAAATCCTCCAAGCCCGAAGACAATAGTGAGATATAGTGAAAAAAAAAACCTCAATGAAATGAACGCCTCACCAAGAATACTTTATCCAGCTAAACTCTCTCAAACTCGATGGAAAGATACACCATTTTATAGATGAACAACATCTCAGGGACTTTATAGACACAAAACCAAACCTAAAAGAAGGATTAAAGGGGCTCCTGTAAGATAAGAAGAAAAACACTTATAAACACAATCAACCCCTACAGAAAGATGGCACAAAACCCGATGACAATAATCTCTCTCAATGTCAATGGTCTAAATGCACCAATCAAGAGACACAGAGTGGCAATATGGATCTAGAAACTGAAATCAACATTCTGCTGTCAACACGAAACTCATTTGAACAGTCAGAGCAAACACAGACTCAAAGTTAAAGGATGGAAAACAAACCTGCAAGCAAACAGCTCCCTCAAAAAAGCTGGGGTGGCCATACTAGTATCCAACACATAAATTTCAGGTTGAAAAAGATTAGAAGGGACAGTGAGGGCCATTTTCTATTTATGAAGGGATACATACAACAGGAAGAAATCACACTCTTAAAAGTATACACACCTAATAAGGGACCAGCAAAATACTTAAAACAACTTCTCACAAATTTTAAGAAGGACATTGCTAGCAACACAATAGTAGTCAGAGACTTCAACATCGCCTTATCACTTCTGGATAGATCAATAAGAAAAAAACTCAGCAAGGAAACATTGGCTTTGAAGGAAGAAATGGAAGAGAGAGGGCTAGTAGACCTATACAGGGCTTTACACCCCAAAAAGAAACTATACACATTCTTTTCCAGTGCACAAGGAACATTTTCCATAATGGACCACGTGCTAGGCCACAAAACATACCTCAATTGAATCAGAAAGATAGAAGCAGTATCAACAATCTTTTCAGACTACCATGTGCTGAAGATAGAAGCAAACCACACAAAAACACCGAGAAACAAATCAAACACCTGGAAATTAAACAACTCAATGCTGAAAAATGGGTGGGTCAGGAAGGAAGTCAAGGACAAAATCAAAAGATACCTGGAAACAAATGAGAATGAAGACACAAGAACCTATGGGATGCAGCTAAGGACATGTTAAGAGGAAAATATATAGTTTTGCAAGCATTCTTAAGGAAAGAGGAAAGGTCCTACGTAGATAACCTGACCTCACATCTCAAGATCTTAGAAAAAGACCAACAAAAGGAACCCAAATTTGGCCGAAGGAAAGAAATTATAAAACTTAGAGCAGAAATAAATGACATGGAAACCCAAAAAACAATCCCAATGAAACCACAATGAAACCAAGAGCTGGTTCTTTGAGAAAATAAACAAGATTGATAAACTACTAGCAAGACTCACAAAGAAAGAGAGAGAGAACCCTAATAAAGTGGATCAGAAATGAAAAAGGGGGGGTATAGTGCCGCCAGCAGGTCAATCTGTACCTGCGAGGTGAGTGCAACAGCAGCCTGATGGCACCTTCAGACTTCCAGATACCCCAAAATTGACCACACCCCAACAATTTGGGGCAAAGTTTACCAAGAAAGTAAGTAGCCAAAAGTTAGGTATGTAGGAGACACACCCACAAACCACCTCTGGCTCAGCTATGTAGTTGGAGGCATGGCCTCTCTGGTTTCTGATTGAACTGCTTAAAGGCCATGATCCCAGAGACTCAGAAACAAATCTCAAAACCCAACAGCTTTTGGCAGAAATTAGTCCAGTCCCTGCAGTAAGTTACAGGTGCTGGGCCACCCCAGATGGGAATAGGTTTTGTGCCTTGGTCTGTTCCTCCTTACGGCCTGGTGGCCACCATCCTCCAGAGGCCAATGAACAATCAGGTTTGAGCCCACAGTGATGAGACATGTGGGGCCTCATGAGATAAGGGTGGAGCCGGCCCTTTTCTTCCCTTCCCAACAATACCCCGAGTCGCTGCCCACAAATGGCCTCTCTGGCTCCTGATCAAGCTACTTAATGGCATGATCCCAGAGACTCAAAAACAAATCTCAAAACCCAGCGGCTTTTGGCAGAAATGCATCTGTACTGCACAGTAGGTTACTGTCACCAGGCCATCCCAAGTGGGAAAGGGTGCTGTCCCTCAACCTGCTCTCCCCTGGCGGCTCTGTGGCCGCATCCCCCAGAGGTCATTGGACAGTCAGGTTTGGGCCCGCAGTGACGAGACACGCTGGGCCTCGTGGGATGGGTGTGGAGCTGGCCCTTTCCCCCCCACCTCAATGAGACCCTGAGTTGCCGACAACGAAAGGCCTCTCTGACTCCTGATCAAGTCGATTAATGGCCATGATCCCAGAGACTC
The DNA here is from genome assembly GCF_029834395.1 of Sorex fumeus. NCBI lineage: Eukaryota > Metazoa > Chordata > Mammalia > Eulipotyphla > Soricidae > Sorex > Sorex fumeus. The sequence continues at coordinate 13,825,335 of NW_026606085.1, read as the reverse complement.
AGAAACAAATCTTGAAAACCAGCAGCTTTTGGCAGAATTGCGTCCAGTCCATGCAGTAGGTTACTGGCTCTGGGCGACCCCAGGTGGGAATAGGTTTCATGCCTTGACCTGTTCCCCCTGGCGGCCTGGTGGTCGCCATCCTCCAGAGGCCACTGGACAGTCAGGTTTGGGCCCACAGTGACAAGACAAGCAGGGACTCACAGGATGGGGGTGGAGCTGGCTCTTTCCTCCCCATCCCAACAAGACCCTGAGTTGTCACCCACGAACAGCCTTTCTGGCTCCTGATCAAGCTGCTTAACGGCCATGATCCCAGAGACTCAGAAACAAATCTCAGAACCTAGTGGCTTTGGCAGAAATGCGTTCAGACCGCACAGTAGGTTATTGTCACTGGGTCATTCCAGGGGGAAAGGGTGCTGTTCCTCCGCCTGCTCCCCATAGGCAGCTCAGTGACCGCCATCCTCCAGAGGCAGTTGGTCAGTCAGGTTTGGGCCCTCAGTGATGAGACACGCAGGGCCTCAGGGGATGGGGTTGGAGCATGCCCTTTCTTCCTCATCCCAACGAGACCCCGAGTCACTGCCCACTAACGGCCTTTCTGGCCCCTAATCAAGCTGCTTAATGGCCCTGATCCAAGAGATTCAGGAACAAATCTCGAAACCCAGCAGGTTTTGGCAGAAATCCCTCCAGATTTAATCGTTAAAATTTCGGAATTTCAAAACCACGCAGCCATACTGCAGCCATGCATCATCATATGTTATTCATAACCAGGAATAAAAAAAAATAGTCTACTGTTGCCTTTTCAGCAGATCTGAGTATTGGGGTTGATAGCACTGTCTTCTCATTGTTCATCGATTTGCTTGAGCGGGCCCAGTAACATCTTCATTGTGAGACTTGTTGTTACTGTGCTTGGCATATCAAATACATCACTGTAGCTTGCCAGGCTTTGCTGTGCGGGTGAGATACTCTCGGTAGCTTGCCAGGCTCTCTGAGAGGGGCGGAGGAATCGAACTCGGGTAAGACTGGTCGGCAGCATGCAAGGCAAACGCCCTACCTGCTGTGCTATCGCTCAATCTAAAATAATAATGGTGGATCTGGTGTCAAAATATTGAATGTAATTAAAAGTAGAGAGAGAGAGAGAGAGAGAGTAATGTGGAAATTGTCTGCCCCACAGGTAGGTGGAGGGTGTAGGATCGGGGTATACTGGGGTTTTTGGTGGTGGAGAATGGGCACTGGTGTAGGTACAGGTGTTTCATTGTATGACCGAGACTTAAACCCGAAAGCATTGTAATGTGCTCTCACAGTGATTCAATAAATAAAATTATAAAAAATGAACAAAAAGTAAGGTGGAGTTCAATTCAATCAGCTACTTCTACATTAAAAAGAAAGAAAGAAAGAAAGAAAGAAGAAAGAAAGAAAGAAAGAAAGAAAGAAAGAAAGAAAGAAAATGAAAAAGGGGACATCACAACAGAAACCAATGAAATTCAAAAGATCATCAGAGACTATGGGCTGGAGCAATAGCACAGCGGTAGGGCATTTGCCTTGCACGCAGCCAACATGGCCGACACAAATTCGATTTCTCGGCCCCTCTCGGAGAGCCTGGCAAGCTACCTGTGATGTATTCGATATGCCAAAAACAGTAACAACAAAGTCTCCAATGGAGACGTTACTGGGCCCGCTTGAGCAAATCGATGAACAACGGGAGGACAGTGACAGTGACATCAGAGACTACTTTGAGAGTCTGTATGCCATGAAACAGGAGAACCTAGAAGAAATAGAAAAATTCCTGGATTCCTCTAATCTCCCAAGATTGAACCAAGAAGACTTGGGATACCTGAATAAACGCAGTCATATCAAGGAAATTGAAACTGTAATCAAAAGTCTTCCCAAAAACAAAAGCCCAGGCCCACATGGATTCACTAGTGAATTCTTCCAAACATTTAAAGAAGACCTGTTGCCATTTCTCCTCAAGTTTTTCCAAAAAATTGAAAAAAAAGGAAATCTCCCAAACAGCTTCTATGAGGCAAATATCTCCCTAATACCAAAAGCAAACAAAGACACCACCAACAAAGAAAATCATAAGCCAATATCCCTGATGAACATGGATGTGAAGATCCTCAACAAAATATTAGCAAATAGAATCCAACAACTCATCAAAAAGATCATACACCACGACCAAGTGGGATTCATCCCGGGGATACAAGGATGGTTTAACATTCGGAAATCAATCAACAAAATCTACCATATCAACAAAAGTAAAGATAAAAATCATATGATCATATAAATAGACACATAGAAAGCTTTTGACAAGATCCAGTACCTGTTTATGATGAAAACTTTCACCAAAATGGGTTTTGAAGGTACTTTCCTCAAGATAGTTAAAGCCATCTATGAAAAACCGATGGCAAGCGTTATCTTCAATGGGGAAAACCTAAGGGTCTTTCCTTAAAATCAGGGACAAGACAAGGATGCCCACTATCACCACTTCTGTTCAATACGGTGCTGGAAGTACTTGAAATAGTGATTAGGCAAGAAAAAGACAATAAAGGAATCCAGATAGGAAAGGAAGAAATCAAGCTCTCACTACTCACAGATGATATGATACTATACCTTAAAAATCCTAAATCCTCTACCAAGAAACTTCTAGAAACAATAGACTTGTACAGTAAAGTCACAGGGTATAAAATTAATGCCCCAAAATCCATGGCCTTCCTATAACGCAAATAACAAGACAGAGGAAAGTGACATGAAAAAAATAATCCTGTTCACAATTGTGCCTCAGAAAATCAAATATCTCAGAATCAGCCAAACTAAAAAGGTAAAGGACCTCTACAATGAAAACTACAAAACACTACTCCATGAAATAAAAGAGGACACGAGGAAATGGAAACATATTCCCTGCTCGTGGATAGGAAGAATTAACATTCTCAAAATGGTAATACTTCCCAAAACATTATACAGATTTAATGTGATCTCTATAAGGATACTCATGAAATTCTTCAAAGAAATTTATCAAGCACTCCTGAAATTAATATGGAACAACAAATGCCCATGAATAGCTAAAACAATTCTTGGGAAAAAGACGTGGGGAGGCATTACCCTAACCACCCTCAAACTCTACTACAAAGCAGTAATAATTAAAACCGCATGATACTGGAAAAAATGCAGGGCCACAGACCAATGGAACAGGGTGGAATATCTATACACACAACCCCAAATGTATGAATATCTAATCTTTGATAAGGGAGCAAGAAATGTGAAGTGGAAAAAGGAAAGCCTCTTTAACAAATGGTGCTGGCAAAACTGGACAACCACCTGCAAAAAAAAAAAAAAAAGGAGTTTAGACCGTGACCTAACACCATGCACGAAAGTCAGATAAAAATGGATTAAAGGTCTCAATATCAGGCCAAAATCCATAGGTACATTAAAGACAAGGTCAGCAAAACCTCCACGATATTGAGGCTAACGGTATCTTCAAAGACGACACTCCACTGACCAACCAAGTGGAAACAGAGATAAATAAATAGAACTATCTTAAATTAAGAAGTTCTGCACCTTGGGGCTGGAGCAATAGCACAGCGGGTAGGGCATTTGTCTTGCACACGGCCGACCCGGGTTAGATTCCCTGCATCCCATATGGTCCCCTAAGCACCGCCAAGGGTTTCCTGAGTGCAGAGCCAGGAGTAACCCCTGTGCATTGCCAGGTGTGACCCTAAAAGCAAAAAAAAAAAAAGAAGCTCCTGCACCTCAAAAGATACAGTGACCAGAATACAAAGACAATCTACAGAATGAGAAAGGATATCCACCCAATACCCATCTGATAAGGAGTTGATATCAAGGATATACAAAGCACTGGTTGAACTCCACAAGAAAACATCCAACCCCATCAAAAAATGGGGTGATGAAATGAACAGAAACTTTCTCAAAGAAGAAATTCGAATGGCTAAAAGGCACATGAGAAAATGTTCTACATCACTAATCATCAGGGATATGCAGATCAAAACAACAATGAGATATCAAGTCACACCACAGAGACTGGCCCACATCCAAAAGAACAAAAGCAACTGGTGCTGGCACGGATGTGGCGAGAAAGGGACCCTCCCTCACTGCTGGTGGGAATGCCAACTGGTTCAGCCCTTTTGAAAAACCGTATGGATGATTCTCCAAAAATTAGAAATTGAGCTCCAATTTGACCCAGCAATACTACTCCTGGGAATATATCCCAGAGAGGCAAAAAAGTATAGTAGAAATGACATCTGCACTTCTATGTTCATTGCTGCACTGTTCACAATAGCCAAAATCTGGAAAAACCCGAGAACCTGAGAACAGATAACTGGTTAAAGAAACTTTGGCACATCTACACAATGGAGTACTATGCAGTTGTTCGAAAAGATGAAGTCATGAAATTTACATACAAATGACACTACATGGAAAGTATCATGCTAAGTGAAATGAGTCAGAAAGAGAGGGACAGACATAGAGAAAGATTGCATTCATTGGGGAATATAAAATAACAAAATAGGAGACTAACACCCAAGAATAGTCGAGATAAGTACCAGGAGGTTCACTCCATGGCTTGAAGGCCAGCCGCACATGCTAGGGGAAAAGGCAGTTTAGATAGAGAAGGGAGCACCAAGTAAAGGGTGTTGGGAGGATCCTCTCGGGTTGGGAGATGCATGACTATAGACCGAACATTATTGCCACTCAATGCCTCTTTTGCAAACCACAACACCCAAAAGGAGAGAGAGAACAAAAGGAAATGCCTTACCACAGAGTCGGGATGGGATGGGGGATGGGGAGGTGGGAGGGATACTGGGATCATTGGTGGTGGAGAATGGGCACTGGTGGAGGGATGAATACTCGATCAGTGTATAACTGATGCCCAAGCACAAAAATTTATAAGTCTACAACTTTACCTCATGGTGTTTCACTAATAAAAATTAAAAGTAAATAAGTAAATAAAAATTTAAAAATTTAGAGAAAAAAATAAATGTCCCACAAAGCATCCATGACACACATTATAAGACACTTCCTACACATTTATGCCTCTCTCTAGAAAAATAAAACCCAGCAAGCTACCAAGAGTATCCCACCCACACAGGCAAGCTCCCCGTGGCATATTCGATATGCCAAATATAGTAGCGATTCCCCTGACCCTGAAAGGGCCTCCAAACATTGGGAAAAGACAAGTAAGAATAGGCTGCTAAAATCTCAGGTTTGGGAGGAATAGATTCGTTACTGGAGCCCGCTCAAGTATTCGATGTTCAACGGGATGACAGTGATACAGTGACATATATTTATATATATATATATGTGTGTGTGTGTGTGTGTGTGTGTGTGTGTGTGTATGTATATATCATATATAAGACAGGATATTTGCTTTACAATTCCCACCATGCGGGAAGATGATCACTCTTATGGGACCGTAGAGAAATCTGCTGTACATGTCTGGGCTCAGCTAGCAGGAGCCGACTGTGGTCGTTACACAGAGAGTGGCTATTCCACAGATAGTGGCCATTCCACAGAAAGTTGCCATTCCACAGAGAGTGATTGTTCCACAGAGAGTGGCAATTCCCCAGAGAGTGGCCAGTCCATAGAGAGTGACCGTTCCACAGAGAGTGTTCCACAGTGAGTGGCTGTCCACAGAGTGGCCTGCCTAGTGCTTGCCCACTGAACTTCTTAATGAGACAGTTTAATGTATTGTAAAAGTTTTTCTAAGATAACTTATGAAAGATGTTTTTACTTTTCTTATTCTACGAGTTTTCTTCATTTCTTAGAACTTTTCATTCATTACCTTGATTCTCAAGAGGACACAGTATTCAGTCTCCCAGTAAATTTCAACCAAACAATCTGTGTGTATTTCCACTAATCATGGGCTTAGAATTTGAACAGTAGCAACCAATTTGTAAGGCCACTAAGCTGCCATGTTTTATTTTTCTAGTTAACTCCAAAATAAATTCTTTCAATGTACTGAACACAAAATGAAATGAAATAAAAGTACAGATATTTCTACCATGTAGTATGCTTGTGTATAGTACACTACTCTTTTTTCTTTCTTGTAACCTTCATTCCTCATTTTTAAGTTCAAACACTTCTGAGAAATAGAGAACGGGCCCAGCTGTGTTGTACATAAAAGAATCAATTAAGTACATTGAACTCATTCTCTTGTATAACATTCCCATGATTATGTGATGAGACCAACCTGCCTCTCCAGATTTCTGGATCTTTGGGAGAGAATGAAATTTTGCCATATCACTGCCATATCTCTATCTGAGCACCAGGAGACCAGCTACACATGTATCCTGAGTGGATAAACAGAGATCATAACTGAATAAATATATGGTCGGAAAATCAGTGCAAGTTCCAAAGACTTTTACTGGACCAGCAGAGTGCCTTACAGAGGCCCTGTCACCTACCTAGTGGCAGTAATATGCACAAAAACCCATCATCTTCCATTTTATTTGCAATGCATTTTTGAAATTTTATTAACTTTAATTAAATATACTAACTTTCATCAGAACAAATATTTGCTTTTAAGTGTATGTGTGTGTGTGTTTGTGTGTGTGTGTGCGTCCATTTACATGCAAATCCATCCAGAGAATGTTTCTGTACACAACGTTCCAATTCTGGAGTAATTAATTCAGACATTTCAATAATACAGAAACTGAATGAATTTTATATAAGGACTCTTTTCTTTTCCCTTACCCCCTCTATAACACTAGAGAATTCATGCTTTGTCAATTGAAAATAGACTCTTATCTGTATTGGTCCTGGATTCACATGTTTACTCAGCCTGGAAAATAAAAAATGAGTTTCCACGAATTGCTGACTGCAATACAAATGAAGCACCAGCTGTCTGTGAGTCAGCGGTTAAGGATTACTGAAGTCTTATGTCATGACATAATTTCAGGGGAAGATCAATCAATGTATAAATGCTAAAATCATGGTGCCCAAAAGGAGGAAGGGAGAGAGGGAGAGACACAGAGAGAGAGAGAGAGAGAGAGAGAGAGAGAGAGAGAGAGAGAGAGGGGGAGATTCCTTCCACAAGACAGACTGGAGGTACAGGGAGGGAAACTGGGGACATTGGTGGTAGGAAATGTACATTGGTGAAGGAACAGGAGTTGGAACACTATATGACCAAAATCCAATCATGAATAACCTTGTAAGTATGCATCTCACGTTGATTTAATAAAAATAAATAAATGAGAAGCAGAAACTTGAAGAAGTTTTAGAAGCAAGGAAGAAAAACTTGAATAAAAATAAAGTTGAGGGAGTCTGTATTTCACTGAACAGCAGGGTGTCTTCACTTTCTTGTTTGTAACAGCCTGTTCCTTTTCAAAAGAGCAAAATATACTGAGGGAGTAAGAATGCATTTGTCTGACTGACTCACTGCCATTGGGAGAAACATGGCAAGACAGTATCTGAATGTGCAGGAGCAGATGAAAAGTCCCTGCTCTCCCACTTCTTTGCAGTTTTGAATGCAAAGGACACAAACCCTATAAAGTTAACATCTACACTCAGCTGGCTGGGCCCAGTCTCTTGCACGGTGACCCTGAGAAAAATTCTTTAACCCTCTGTGTTTCCTAAATAAAATGATTCTATGCAGACCATGCCCCTTGCAGCACTACTGTAGGGATTAAATGCGGTTTCTTGGTTAAGTCCAAGCCAAATGCCACTCATGTCCCGAAACACCAGTGGTGACTTCTCCTTAGTATTGTGTATAAATGGTCGTACATTCTGTTTCCATACTCCGAAGCCTGGCGACTGGATTTCAGCAGGAAGGTAGAGTCTGGGACCATGGAAGTCAGCCACTCACCTCTGGCTCATCTGTTCCCAACCACCATATGGCAGCTCACAGCTTTGGGCCATGAAATCAACCCACTGGGCTTGCCGTATCAAGTGATTATTACTTAATCACTTAACTTCCCGTTAGTCGTCGATTTGCTAGAGCGGGCACCAGTAATGTCTCCATTTGTCCCTGTCGCTGGCTAGTGTAGCCCAATGGCATCTGTTCGCTCTGGGAACATGAAGAGCCTCAAACCGATCGTTCATGATCTTGATGAAGAAGTCTGACCATCTGGTAGGTGGGCGGCCACACGGTCTTTTGACATCCTGTGGGATCCAGTCAGTAACAGCTCTAGTCCAGCAGTCGTCTTTAAATTTCATTACGTGACCAGCCCATCTGATTTTCGACACCTTGGCAAATGAGACAGTGTCCCTGATTCTTGATCGTTGATGGATGTCGGAACTCTGGATTCTTTCCCTCATTTGAGTGAAACGTGATATTCGAAGCATAGCTCTTTCAATTCCTCTTTGGGAGACCCGAATAGCATTCTCATCCTGTTTATGTAGGGCCCAGGTCTCTGAGGCATATGTTAATGCAGGAAGAACAGTGGAATCAAAGAGATGTGCCCAGAGCTGGAGGTTCTTCATCCTCTTAGCTATTTCTTTGACGTTCTTGAAAGTGTTCCAAGCCACTCTCTTCCTCCTGCGCAGCTCGGGTGCCAGGTCATTTGTCATGTTGACTTCTCAACCTAGGTACACATAGCTGTTGCATTCGGAGATGGTCGTTCTGTTGAGAGCGAATGGGGCATCAGGAATGAGGCTGTTTCTCATAAACATTGTCTTCGTAAGATTCAGCTGTAGTCCTACATTTCCACACTCATGGTCAAAGTCGGCCAGCATTTGTGCCGCTTAGCTGATGTCTGGTGTTATTAAAACAATGTCATCAGCAAAGCAGAGGTGGTGTAGTTGCCGACCATCTATATTCACTCCCATTCCTTCCCATTCCAGTTGTCGCATGATGTTCTCGAGGGTGGCACTGAAGAGTTTTGGTGAAATGGTATCACCCTGCCGAACCCCTCTCTTGACGTCAATGATTACTTCTTTGTAGAATGGTGAGATCCTGGTAGTGAATCCGCAATACAGCTCATGGAGGATCTTGATGTATTGGGCTTGAATGCCCTGATTGGCTAGGGCTTCAATGACCGCCTCCGTCTCAACAGAATCAAAGGCCTTATTTAAATCAATGAAAGTAAACAGCGGCATCTTGTACTCCCAAGAAACCTCAATGAGCTTGGTTATTGTGTGGATATGGTCGATGGTGCTGAATCCTTTGCGGAACACGGCTTGCTCGCATGGTTGTCCTTCATCTAGTGTTCTGCCAATCCTATTTAGGATGACTCGAGTGAACAACTTGTAGATGACAGACAATAGGCAGATCGGGCGATAGTTGCCAATGTCATGGATGTCTCCCTTCTTGAACAGTAGTACGGTCCTGCTGGTTTTCCATTGGGACGGAACCTTGCATTCAGAAAGGTAGCGTGTGAAGAGCCGAGCCAGTGTGTTGATGAGTACTGACGGCAGGTTCTTCAGGTGTTCAGGTCTGACCTTGTCTGGGCCGGGTGCTGTTCGTTTCTTTACTGACGAAATGGCGTTTTGGATTTCAGAAGGGAGAACGTTGGGAACGACATATCCATCCTGTGGAATTTGGTATATCGGCAAGTGGACATGGCTATCGAAGAGATTTGAGTAGAAGTCATGAATAATCTTCTCCATTGCCGTTCTGGAGGATGTGATGGATCCATCAGGACGTCGGAGGGCAGTCATCTTGGTCTTATAGTTGGCGAAGGACAGGCGGGCGTTATGAATACTTTTCCCGGCTTCTGCTGCATCTACCAGCACTTCTGCTCTTCTCTCTTTGAGGTCTTCCTTGATCGCATCTCTGCACTGCTTTGCGAGCTCGGACGTTATCAAGGAAACTCAAACTAGATGATTTCAACAAAATTTTCTTTTCTCAGCCCTGGAATCCAGAAACTCAGGGTAGAGTTGATTTTGGTCTGGCAGGGTCGGCTTCCAAGGCAGTTCTGGTTGACTTGCCACTGTGAATCTTTCATTACTCTCAGTCGTTCTCCCTTGTGTGTACCTTCAAAATGTCTTCAACCAAATCATCTCTCTAAAGACCTTACCTCTTATCCCTTTAGATCTTATCTCTCTAAAGATCAGAAGACTAGGGATATATTCTTAGATGCTGAGGATTCAAAGGTCTACAGAGAGCTCACATCCCCAGAACATACACTGAAATGTCGACAGATGAAATAAGGAGGACATGATTCCGTTCCCAGCCATCACTAAACTCAGGCTAGCTGTTAGTGCCCACTCTGTCTCCTGGCAGTTCTGGCTGGCACTGACCCAGGCCTGCCTTTGTCTCTTGGCAGCAGAGAAGGTAAGCTCAGCCATGACGGGTGACTTGGGGCCAAGCATGGAGGAAACAAAAGAGAAATGAAATTCATTTTCCCTGATTCTGCATCTGTCTCAAACCACCGTCTCTTCAAGGTCAGCTTTCTCTGAAGACCCCCCAGGACCTGAGAAGCAGGTGTCAGAGGCCATGTAGGAAACTTGCCGGGATTTCCCCCTCCAGGAGAGACCCTTAGTAAGCAGAATATGACGTATCAAGCTAATCAGATATAGCTAGAAAGGATTTGTCCCTTAGCTCTGTGGGTTGCCTTGGAGTATCAGCTCTGCCTCAGCCAGGCTGCTGTCCCCCTCTGTTCTTCTCTTCTGCAGAGCCAACCCTAGTCTGCCATGTCTGGCTCTGGCTGTCTACCACACTCATGCTGTTCCTTTAGAGATCCCTGCACCCAACTCCCGTCCTCCCTGTTTATGGCCCCTTGTCCTGCCAGGAAGGTACTGAAGACCTTAGCAAAGTTTCTCCTCATGTTTTGCTCCTGGAGAGGAAAAAGACCGATCCCTAAGGTTTACACTCAGGAGACTCAGTCCACTGGGGCTTTATTCCGTCCCTCACGATGTCAAACACCTGACCTTTCCTGGCATCCCTCAGCCATCAGTTCAGAACAGTGATTTACAGTCAGAGGCCCCACTCTGCGTCCCCATATACCCCACACATATTTCCCTTCAAGAAAGTGGTGAACATGCACCAAAACACACAGGCCCTCTGCGTTGAAGAACTGACTCATTTTCGTTCTTCTACTTCATTCAGTTTGGGGGGAGTCACAGACATCAGGCACCCTCTACCTACAACTGAGGTTAATAAATACTCAGCACTTCAGATTTTTAATGCACAAGATGAAAAATAAAGACTACCCAGCATCCTAAGGATTTAAAAGCATATGTAATGGAAAGGACTTGGATTACACAGATTTGTTAAATGAAGATGATTGTGGGGTAACGAACTTAGATGTACAGATTCAACATCCTTCATACTAGACGTGCAGGTCCTGATCCTATTTTAGGGAGATCGTTCTGCGAAAGTTCCTCAAACATGCCTCATTTGTTTATTCAACAACTCGATTCTGAGTTTCAGCTCTGCCCAAGGCACATAAATGGACAACCAAGAGCAGAACAGGCATTGTCAGAGTGAGCGAGTCTTAAAGCAACAAGAAAGATAGACAGAACAAGAGGGCTCAGATTCAACGCATGTCATGCCATACAATATGTTCTGAGAACCTGTCCTAACAAGACTTGACTGTGACACAGGAGACATTGCCTTGAGATACCTGTAGTTAGCTCACAGAATCAAGGAACAAAACTCCTGTTTTTTCCCTGTGAAGAAAATGCTTACATCAGTTGAAGCCTATTTATCAGATCTCTGCAGCGGATTTGCCTTCCTGGATATTCCCACAGCTGGTTTGTGCGCATCTGCCTCAAGTGGCACCAATCAAAAGGAAAAGCAGGTCTTCTGACTCCTGGGAGCACGTGCTGTTGTTTCATGAGATTTGGCTCCCAAAGAAGAAACCAGAAAGACCTGACATTGCCTTCTGTTACTGAAACTGTTCTTTCTGGACCTATTCCTGTCATTCTAATTTTGGTTCTGCAGAGGAATCCTGTGCTCACCAGTTGAACCCAGCCAGGAGGCAGTAGATTGGGAAACTGGCTCCAGTTTTTACCAGGAGCAATTAAATGCTGATAAGTACAAGCGTCTGCTCCAGTCCTCTCCTCCACCCTCACACCAGCACAGATGGGCTTCCCTCTCATTTCTTCTGACTGTACTTCCATCTCTCTTTCTCTCCTTTTTTGGTTGTTGCTTTGACACTCTTGGAAAGAGCTGAGGGCTCAGACACAGGGCAGTGGCTCTGTGATGCCTGGACTCTGGGGTGAGTTTCCTCTGTCGTCCAGTGAAGGACCCAGCTGTCTCTGAGTGGAAACAGAGACAATCTGCACGGGTAGCTGTTGGACGATCACTCCGAACCAGCTCTCCGTTTCTTAAAGGTGAAGCATGAACACGAGTGCAAATCTCCTAATCCAAGTGAAAAGTGGCTTCCACACATACTACTTCTGAGTCAGTGTTTTTGCACTGCATACACGGATCTGGCTTCGCTCAAGTCTGCAGAGCAACCTAAAGGAGATGATTTTTGCACATCACCATCCCCACCTGTTTCCTGAGGCTGTGGTCTCTCCCTGACAATGGAGACGTGAAAGCATTCCTAGAATAGCTAAAAGTCAGGATGCTAAAACAAAAGCATAAATATTTATGGAGGACGGGTCCTTTCTAGTAGTTTTTTATAAAACTATTATCACTGTTTAACAATAACTCACATCCTTCGGACCAATAGCACAGTGGTAGGGCATTCGCCTTACACGCGGCCAACATGGCCAACCCGAGTTCGATTCCTCTGCCCCTCTCGGAGAGCCTGGCAAGCTACCGAGAGTATTCAATATGCCAAACACAGTAACAACAAAGTCTCCAATGGAGACGTTACTGGGCCCGCTCGAGCAAATCGACGATCAACGGGAGGGCCTTTACCTTTTTTACCTATTATCACTCTATCACTGTTCTCCTGTTGTTCATCGATTTGCTCAAGCGGGCACCAGTAATGTCTCTGTTCGTCCTTGACACGTGCTAGTGTAGCCCGTTGGCATATTGGGGGCTCTTTCAAGGCCAGGGTAATGAGGACCATCATTGTTACTGTTTTCGGCATATCAAGTATGCCACAGGTAGCTTGCCAGTCTCTGCCATGTGGGCAGGATAGTCTCAGTAGCTTGTCAGGCTCTCCAAGAGGGGTGGAGGCTTTTGGGGCAGCCTCTAATCACCTTTACCGTTGTTCCCAGTCAGGTATATATGTGGGAAGGATACTTTCAGGAGCTCACTGGGTTGTCTGAGAGCAAAACCTAGACAATAAAAGGTCGCGTTGGGATTACATGCCAGTTGGTGGGTACAACTATCTAGGTACTGGAAGATGGAGGATCTGGGTGGAGGAGGCCCAGTCCCAATCCGAGCAGGCTTGGTGATATCAGCACACCTGGGTTCCTCTGCCGGTTCCTTCATGCATGAGGAGGTCTGAATGTGTGGAGGGTGGTGTAAGCATGGCTGTGGCTGGATTCCAGAGATCTTTAGCTGCTGAGGCTCTGCTCGGGGCAGGGAGGGAAACTCAACCCGCTCCCCTCCACGGGGCACCAGTGAGAACAGCCAGGAGCAAGGGCAGGAGACTCTGCATTGTTCTCTTCTGGGAGCTTGGTTTTATAGTCTCTGGATCTTGGCTGCTGGTAGGATTACACGGCAGTTGGTAGGCGCAACTATAGTTTGCAATATTTTGTAAAAACATATTTTTAAAAATTGAAAATCAGATTTGCTCCATGGCTTGGAGGCCAGCCACACATGCTAGGGGAAAAGGCTGCTCAGATAGAGAAGGAAGCACCAAATAAAGGGTGTTGGGTGGATCCTCCCAGGATGGGAGAAGCATGCTGAAAGTAGGATATAGACCAAACGTGGTTGCCACTCAATGCCTCTTTTGCAAATCACAACACCCAAAAGGAGAGAGAGAACAGAGGGGAATGCCCTGCCACAGAGGCAGGCTGGAATGGGGGATGGGGGGTGGGAGGGATACTGGGATCCGTGGTGGTGGGAAATCGGCACTAGCGGAGGGATGGGTATTTGATCTTTGTATAATTGAAATCCAAACACAAAATTTGTAAGTCTACAACTGTACCTCATGGTGTCTCACTAATAAAAATTTTTAAAAAAATGAAAATCAGACGTGGGAAGAGCTCAGCAGAGTGTGTGCCTGGCGTGGATGAGGTTCAATCCCTGACACCAGAAATGTGCATGAGCATGGGCATGTGCGTGCACGCGCACACACACACACACACACACACACACACACACACACACAAATGCATTAAAGAGCATTTTAAAATATCTTTGTTCAATAAGAAACATATGCATAAACTTATGAAATTATGGATATCTCTCAATGTGTTTTTATGACAAAATGTTCTTTTAACATAATTTAATCAACTAGCCTTCTATTAACAGATAGATAATTTTTCTCCATTATAATTAATGCTCCAATAATAACTGCTTCAGCAAACTGCCTTTAGTTGCATCATCACATTGTTAGAATTATATCTTATGACACCTTCCTATAAGTGGAATTACTAGGTCAAAAGTACACGCATTGACTAATTCTTAAGTAATCACCACCAAATTTCCCTGGAAAGAAGAATGAGGGGATGCTTATTTCCTTTTAAAGCAGTCGATGAGAATCCACATTTCCTTGGAACATATTTTATATAAAACCACAATTTTTTAAAATTTCTTATTCACGACCATGAACTCTTACTCATTTTCCTTGGCTTTTTCTTCTCTCTTATCCCCTCACAGACTGCTGCTTGAAATTATTCCCACCTAATTCTCCGTTTGTGGCCTAATGGAACTGGCCTTTTTCTTTGCACATTATTCTTTATCAGAGAGGAATGCAATTCTTCATCTGACCCTGACTTGACAGCTCAGAGGTTTGGCAATAAACTCCTTTTATCTTGCTTATCAGATCTGAAGGTCAGAGGTAAGGCTGCAAATCCAAGTGCTATTTTTGACATTGGATATCAAACATTTATTCCCTGTTCACATGAAACATCACAAGTTCTCTATGTTTTTTATCTTACTAAATGTATTTCTGGGAACCTCTGATTTATGGTGCCTTTCTTTAGACATTTTATAATGATCTGTTGCTGTGTGGTAGGGAAAGGCTGATTTTTGCCCTCCTTCTGTGAAAGAAAACACAACTTCCCTCCTCGAAAAATCATGCATTTAAGATCTCTAAACTGAAGATTGCCAGCATCAGCCCTCTCTCATCGTGGCACCAATTAGTATCAAGTAACAGAAAATACCTCTGATGCCTTGGCCTTCTGACCAAGGCAATAAACATACAACAGTAGGTGACAGAAAACCAGATCTGTGCTGTCTAATAAAATATCCACTAGCCACATTTGACAATTCAAGTTAAAACTAATGAAATAGCAAAGACAAATAAAATTTAATTCAGTTCTAGATTGCATTAGTTTCATATATTAGTTTGTAGGGCAATATAGCTAGTGGCAGGCTGTGATCATATTCATCAGTAATCGGAATTCTATTGCTCAGCTGTCCTCTGGAGCTCCATTTCCAGTAATCTTCAGAGAAGTACTGAAGGAGATTTTGAGGGCAACATTTAATTTTCTTCTGTACCCAGACCTAGAGCTTTAACCTGCATCTGAATCCTTCTTCCTCCAAGTTCCAGTTTCCAAGCAATCTATTCCTTTAACTCCAATATAATTTCAATAGCTGATTGGTTCAGGCCCCGGCATGTAAGGAATACTCACAGGTCACGCATAGGGAAGAGATTTGATTGGAACAACGTAGGACCAACAATGCCAGAGATAAACTCACATTTCAGAGATTTTAGAAGTTTTCCCAGCTGTGGAATCTACCTCTTTCTGTATTTACATCAAGTACTAGAGCAAGTCTCCTGGCCTTGTTAACTGGGGAACAACCTCCCTGATTATCCTGTGGGTTTCTTCAATATAATGAGCTCCATAAAGCTCTTAATGTATAATTTGTTGTCAATTCAGATTCTAAACTATTCCTTTCATGCTTGCTTGTCATGGATAATCTTGCATCCTCCATTCGTAAAAGTCCTCTGTTCTCATTTAGCGTCTTTCACAAATGCTGCTTTATTTGGGGAAATGGGGGTTCTCGGGCAATGCTTGTGAACCTGGGGCGACCCCCAACAATGAGGTGCTCTGGTCTGATGGTGTGATGCTGCTTGATGCAGGTAGTGTTGGAGTCTGCATCACGGGCCCAACGGACCCGGATCTTAGAGCTGTGTTCCCAGGGCCCAAACATGCTACTTTTCATCTTCAACTAGGTTAAGAGAATCAGAGCTATCAGATAAGAAATAATTCTCTATGTATATATATGACAAGAAAAGTAAATTTATTTCCAGCTAAATTCACAATCAAGCTGTCTTTCTATAGCCTATTTTATTAGATATTAATGCATACGTACCAAGCATTTCAAACAAAAGCTTCTGAAAGGTCCTTCAATGGTTTCTGTGCTCTGTGAAAAATACTGACGTGTACAAAATGTGGTTTACTCAATAGACATTAATTAACCAGACTTAACAGAAATATGACATCATGGGAAAGTAATTTCTTAAATGTTTCTTACCATTTAATCAGAGAAAATCTTTATGGCCACATTTTTTGTTTTTCTGTGAGTGGGTGTGAGTGGACTCATTTCAGACGCTAATGTGATTCTAGAACTGCCTGGTTGGCAAGGTCACAAGAAAATGGTTTGTGTTAGTTTTTTCTCTACCAGGGGACATTCAGTTTAGAGAGATGGAATCTGTTAAAAATAATAATGCTAAATCCTTCTGAAGATATGAATGGAATGTTCAAATTTGTTGCTGAAATATTTAATGATGCAAAAACATTCCAGGTCTCTTGGAGCATTCTGATTAACTGGAATTGATGAGAAGTTGCTGGTTCCCTGACAAGAAATACTATGATTCTTTTCAGATACTACAATAGGAAAATATTAGTAGGCTCTGCTGTGAAGATGTTGAGAGTAATATATATGCATATATATATATGCATATATAGTCACTTGTTCCTGATAACCTATTTGACATTATGTTGGGTAAATTCTCATTGAGCTCTATCTTCTTTGAGTTTATAAAATAATACAGCAAGTATTTACTTTCTGGGTAAAATGTCTCAAAAGTCATGACTTCAATGGGAGTGGTGCTATGGCTATTGTTTGAGACCTTTGAAGCTCAAACATTTAGATTTTTTTGAATCTTATATGCCATTTTGTAGTATCACTAAGTGAACAATTAAGGCCAAAAGATGTTCTCTCCAAGAACCTTCTGAGAACATGTGAAAAATACCCTAAAAAGCAGTAGAAGTTTATATGTAGCAGAAACTTATAATTACTCATCCTGACCCCAAATTAAGCAACTGGATCAGATCTTGTTAGATTGAACTGGTTTACCAGGAAAATGATGGAGTTCCTTTTTCTTCAGAGCACTAAAGCCTTTATTTGTGTTTACTTCAATCACAATGTGTAATGTAGGGTAAACACAGCTGCATTGTGTTTTTGTCAAAGATTATTTATAAAATAACACTTATCCCTAATCTAGCTGAATAAAATATTAATGTAAGCCATGTTGATGGGACTTTAAATACACACAAAACTTCTAATAAATGGCAATCCTATCATAAATATTGATTTACATTCACAGCTACAAAACTTTCACTAAAAATGAGGGAGAACTTCTGAGAAAAGCCAATGACAAGAAGAATATACCCCACATATGGGTTCTGCTGGCCTGTTCTTCAAGATGCAATGCCGATGGGCTGCAGAATCCACAGCCCTACAAAGGAATTGTTCAGAGAGCATCTTCACACTTCCGGTAAATGTCAATCCTGACCCAAACAGCTCAACATCCCTCCTCCTTTGTCTCTGATTACTCTCTCCACACGGGAATCAAGCAGTATCAAAACTGAAACATGGTTTTCAACAATTACGATTAGCATTTGAATAATGTTATAAACTGATTTCATGGATGCTTACTCTTTTATCTTCAGTATGACTCAATGAGGTAATTGCTGTTAAGAATTCACTACCCTTAGAAGGGCAAAATGGACTTAGAGTAATTTAAGCGTGTCTATATCAGTAGGAAAAATCAAGATTTCAGTAGATGTCCCTGGGCTTCTGGGAACCTTTGGACATGAATTTAGTTAGGCACGTTTTTCGTCAACAGGAGTTTTTAAAAAATCATTATTAAGAGCAGTAGTCTGAGTACAATGTCACTTATAAGGAATCCTGATAAATACCTGTCAAGACTTCCTAGCTCCCCCAAACTGTGAGGCCCAGGTGGCCATTTATAACATTATTCAAATGCTAATCGTAATTGTTGAAAACCGTGTTTTAGTTTTGATACTGTTTGATTCCCGTGTGAAGAGAGTAATCAGTATATGGGTGTAGCCTTCTCTATCGGGAACCATGAAACAAAGAGAATCATGGAGCTATAGCCTCGGCAACAGGAATAGGGAGCCACCTGGGGGATCCCACACCCCCTTCTGTGTTCTTACTGACAAGTAAAATAGAATGTGGTGATCCTAATCTCAACTCAAAGTCAGCCTAATCTGAGATTTAAATTTAATGCAAGAGAAAGAGTGGGAGAAAAACCATCACAAATGCTCAGTCAACTATTTAGTGAAGCCTACAAACTTGACATTATTAAGATGGCAATAAAGAAAATATCATGTCTGGAAACAGATGAAATCTGAGATGCATCATCATAGAGAAAAATTTAAATAATTTCTCTTGATGCTTAAGTTATAATTGAGATTGGGCTTGGGGTCAGAGTCAACTTTGTCTGTTAGCTAACTTTGTGATAGCCAAGGTAAGTGTGTAGCTCTATCAGCCACTGTAGAATGGAAAATACCCAACCAACAGAGCTGTGGTAAGGAAAAATAATGTTAAAACCGTCATTTTCAATCAGATATGATTTTTATTTCTGTCTCTTTTTTCAATACATTCAATTATTTATTGAGCAGCTACTCTAGGCAATACAACATAAGCCAAACACAAAAGGTTCCAAGGCTTTGACATGATAATTATCCTGGAGCGATAGCACAGCAGTAGGGTAGGGCGTTTGCCTTGCACGCAGCCAATATGGCCGACCTGAGTTTGATTCCTCCATCCCTCTCAGAGAGCCCGGCAAGCTACCGAGAGTATCTCGCCCGCACAGCAGAGCCTGGCAAGCTACCCGTGATGTATTCGATATGCCAAACACAGTAACAACAAAGTCTCCAATGGAGACGTTACTGGGCCTGCTCAAGCAAATCGATCTACAACAGGAGGACAGTGATAGTGACAATTATCTTGGAATACATTAGATAGAAAAGGAATTTGGCAGTCCCTGGGAGAAAATCCATGAGTAAGTAATACAAAGTAGCAATCAAATCTGGAGTAGTGGTGTCTTCAGTAAACTTACCTCCCTCTAAAACAAAGGAAAAATGGACAAAAATATAAATAAATAAAAATAAATCTCTTGTGGATGGAGTGATAGCACAGCGGGTAGGGCATTTGCCTTGCATGCGGCCCAACCTGGGTTCTATTCCCAGCATCCCATATGGTCCCCCGAGCACGGCCAGGAGTAATTCCTGGGTGCATGAACCAGAAGTAACCCCTGTGCATCGCTGCGTGTGACCTAAAAAAAAAAGCAAAAGTAACAATAATAATAAAAAAGAAATCTCTCTAAATTTTCAGGAAAAGGCTAATCACAGTCACAAAACAAAATAAAGCATCTGTCCAACAAGACCACTGAACCTCTGCAACACAACCCAGGTTCCAGTGTGTTACCTGGGCTATCTGGGTCTCCCTGGACCCCAATATTTAAGAACTCAGAACTCCAAAGCCAGAATAACTGCAGACAATGGGAGACCTGATTGCTTTCTGAGCAGCAAGAAAAGCCCTCCTGAGCAAAGCCAAGCACTTGCCTCAATGTATTGTGGGAACACGGGCCTTCTCAGACATGACAATGGTTTGACTCAGAGCTCAGCAGGGCATCGGGAGGAAGAAAACTTTGAGAAGCTCGCAGGATCCCTGGCACCATCAAAGGCTGTGCATGTGCGGGGCTCCGTGTTTGCCGGGGAAAGAGCCAAGAAAGCGCAAGTCATGAGTTACTCAGGACTCAAGCAGGAAATCAAACCTGAAGGCATTTTGGGAGTTGATGCCCTTGGCATGGAGAGAAAGACACAGAAAGAAGGAGGCAATGTCCCATGGACAGTACAGGGACGTGGGAAACATAAGAGCACTTATCCCAGACTGGACATGAACCTGGGACATGGCACATGCAAGGCAGGTGCTGTACCACTAGATCCTTCAGCTTACAGTCCCAGCGCACAGGGTCAGGACAGCAGCGGAAAGAGATGTGATTCTTTTAACACTCAGCATTCGTTGATCCTGGAGAGAGCTCCAGTGGGTCTGAGAATAGCATGGATGGTGTGAATGGAGGGGGAGGGCACCACGGAGGGAGGGGTGGTAGGGGGAGAGCAGACCTTGGCTGGCAGCTCCCACCCAGGCTCCGGCCCTCCCATGCTCCACTCTGGACAGCTGTGACATCAATATAAAACCAAGAGGTGGAGTGTGCTACCCACACAAATTGTCTAAAGGAACCGTGGTGGGGCAGAAAGGCCTTGAAAGCTCTTCTCGCTGAAGAGGTAGGATTTCCCATCAGAGTGTACATTAATCCAATGTAAGTTTTCAGCAGGTGAGCAAGGGGAGGAGATTCCAAAGAGAACTGCTGTGAAAGGGTGATTTCACAGGAGCCTGCATGGACAGGCCCGAGCAGTTGGGAAAACGGGGGGTTTGGGGGACCAAACTAGAGATGGGAATGAATTCTGGGTGCCCCAGAATCTGCCTCATGCCATGCTGACTGTTCTGAATTTATTTTATATTTTTTCAGACTTTCTTTTGGGGGTGTGGTGTCACACCCGGCGATGCTCAAGGGTTACTCCTGGCTTTACTCTCAGGAATTACTCCTGGCGGTTCTTGGGGGACCATATGGGATGCTGGGAATCGAACCTGGGTCAGCCGCGTGCAAGGAAAATGCCCTACCCGCTGTACTATTTCTCCAGCCCCACTGTTCTGAATTTAAGACAGCTAGAAACAGAAGAATGAAGAATATTTTTTCCTAACTATCCATTTTTCTTCTACATTCCCTGAGACCCCTACATTCCCTGAGACCCCTACCAAAGTGGGAAATAAATGTTTATGGTGGGCAGGAGGTGAGGCACAGCTGCGTCATCCACTGTCCGGCTCGCACAGCCTGTCCTCCATGCGCATGTAGAGAAAGATGGCGCCATCCACTTCTTCCTCACTGGCGTTGCCAGACAACAGACTCCGTTATCCTGTGCCTGTCGTCTGCATGCAGGTAATTAAAGGTTGCCTTTTCGCTTCCTAATTTCTCTTGTGTCAGTTAATTATTTCTCAGCCATAGGGACCTTGAAGGATAGAGGAAAGATTAGCTTCCTGGAACCCAGGGGAGGAATGGAGGCAGAGTTGAGGAAGCAGCCCCCTCCGACCTCCCAGGAAGAAGGGCCAGATGAGGCTTCATTTTCATTTGCTTCTTTTCTCCCAAGATGGCCTTCTTCCTTCTTTCCAATCTTTTCAACGTAAACAAGTGAATAATGAGTACCTGTGTGGGTGAATCAGTGTAATTTGCTGCAGAAAAATGATTTTGATATGAGTTCTTTAAAAGTAGTTGAATTTCCTCCTGACGGTGCTCTCAGTCTTTCCAGGGGGACTCTGTAGGCACTACCCACTTGGTGCCACTTCGCCAAGCAGGCTGACACAGAGGTCAACTGAGGCCCAGGGGATCATAACCAACTGCTACTGCTCCTTTAAATACTGAGAAGATAAGTTGGTGAACTACCCAGAACAAGAATGATCTCCAGAAGTAACCAAGGCTGCAGAAGGACTTCTGCTTCTCGGCAAGGCAAACCCCTAGTTACAGGATTTGGTATTCGGTAGGTGAACACCCCTCCTCTCTCTGTGAAACCCTAACGTTACTCCCACCACATCCTGAGGCTCAAGCTATTCATCTGCATTTCCCTCACTGGAAGCAGGATCATATCCTTGGAGATTTTCAATTCAGATGTTATGGAAATCATAACCATCGGATGCTATGTTGATTGACCAACCTGAGGGGAAGAGCCAAATTTCTGCTCTGCCCTTCCACTCGGCAAACTCTGTTCTCAGCAAATCATTCAAGTTGTTCTGAATTATTAAACCCTGGGAAAATGTCACAAAACACTCACTTAAAGCTATTAAACACATTATAATTCTATTGGCTTTTTTATGGGGAGAAAGGGACATTACAGGGCTGAATATTACCCTTTGCCATGAACTAGATGAGGGGTTTTGTTCAGTTAAGGACAGTGTCAAAGCTGGGAACTTGCCTACCAGCAGGGTTCTCTCTTCATTTTTTCCACTACACATAGATTTTTCTATAGAAATCTACACTCAGACTTTTCTATACATAGATTTTTCTATAGAAAATGTTCACACCTGAGCTCTACCAGGTGTGACCTAAAGACAAAAGCATAAATACAACAAAGGAAAGGGAGAATATTTGGGTTTCAATCCTGATTCACCAACTAACAGCTTATCTCTTGGGAAAACAACAAAAAATGTTATTTGTCTCCTTTTTTCTAAAAGGAGACTTATAACAGTGCCTGTGTCATGAGGTCATTGTGAATACTGTGGAGTTATTCTTGTAAAGCAAGTTGACAGTAATCCTTCATTAAATTTCATTCATTAGCGTGAACATCTCCATCCCTGTTGAAGAACGAAGAAGAAGGGGCTTGCAAGCAGTTAACCTGGGCCAGAATGGGTGGATCATTCCAGGAAAGCCTGAGCCCCCATCACCCCTGCCCACTGCAGAAGGGAGGAAAGGGCTCCCCAGGACAAGCCACTCCGACATGAGGAGTGTTTCAGATGAGAATTGACTGATGCCCTGGAGGCTCAAAGACATTTTTATTTTTATTTTTATTTTGCTTTTTGGGTCACACCCAGTGATGCTCAAGGGTTACTCCTGGCTCTGCACTCAGTAATTAATCCTGGTGGTGCTTGGGTGACCATATGGGATGCTGGGAATCAACCTGGCTCTGCCGCATGCAAGGAAAATGCCTTACCCACTGTGCTATTGCTCCAGCCCTGACTCAGAGATTTTTGTCACTCTTTTCTTGCCTTGCCTAGGAAAGATTGATGACAATACTCAGGGTAGGAATTTTACCAATAACAATGGGTTCATTGAGAAACCTGTCTACACAGCAGGACAAACACCTGGGTATTGGACAGCTGCTCTCTGAATCAGCCTCTCCTCCCGGGAAACCCTGCTCTCTCTCTCCCTCTCTCTCTCTTTCTCTCTCTCTTTCCCTTTCTCTCTCTCTTTCTCTCTTTCTCTTGGGATGCACCAGGCCCCCGATGCCATTATTTCTTCTTCACAACACATATTCTCATCACTGGAAGCAGAATACTCATTCTCTATATAGATTTTAAGTTGGGTCTCTCCTGCTATTATGAATTTTTTTTAAATTAAGCTTAATTTTTTTTGTTCTTTGGGCCACACCTGGCAGTGCTCAGGGATCACTCTGTTGTGCTTGTGGACCATATACAGTGCCAGAGATCAAACCTGGGTTGGCCCCATGTAAGGCATGAGCACTACAAGATGCACTATCTCTCTGGCCCAAATTTTGAGTTCTTAACTAGCTGAAGAAGAATCTATAATAGGAAGGTGGGGGATAAAATGTCCTTCTCACTTTTCCCTATACCGTGGGTATGGTGTGGGTGTGTGGATGTGGGTGTGTGGGTGGGGGTGGGGTGGGGGAGTCACCAATAGGAACTGGAGGGAGGTCACAGACCCATGAGGGTTGGAGTCACACTGAGGCACACAGCACCTTCTGCAATGCATCTGTGGGCCCCTCGCCTTTGCCACTTCATCATGCAGCTGTCATGGCCATTATGTATTTTCTCAACCCCTTTACTTTCCAGGTGGCTTCGTAAGCAGTCTAAGCACAGACTTAGCAAACCAAAAAAGCTGTAGCACCAACAAGAAAAGAAGTAAACCTGCAGAAAAGGCCTATTTAGCCGCTCCGTGTGCTATTTAGTCCATATTCTCTCAAGGTAAACTTAATTCCCAAACCTGGGGTCTCCCCTCCTGACACAAACAGGGGCGAGAGGCTCCTCAGCACCTTAAAGGCTATTGCCCTTCCCTGCCACAGCAAGTGAGGGTCCATTGTCTGGTGAAGAAGTGAGAGGAAGTTGGGACTCGCTCCCTCCACTTCCCAGAACCCTAGATTCCAATCAACCTGCCCTCGGATGCTTGTTTCCTTTCTTCAAAGCCATTTCAGAATAACTTAGATCCTGCCAGCTCTGAGTGCTAGATCTGCCACTATTTTCTTTCATTTTATTGTTATTTAACTGTTGCATCTCATCCTATGCAATAGGCTCAGACCATTATAGCCTTCCTGGATTCTGCAGCCATTTGATAGGAATGTTTGCATTTTACTTGCATTCTCCAGCTTCATACTCCTCTGTGGAGTGGCTGTCATTCTCAGCATTCCATCAAAGCTGCACTCTGAACGTCAGCAATGCCTATGGGATCCCATGAGTTCCTCCAGGCATCCAGTAGCCGCATCACTGCCTTCCCTCAGCATCCCATGGCTGCCGTGTCTCTCCGAACGCTTGGTGCCAGTTAGTGTTAGCCTCAACTAATATGACATTTACTATTCTGTGTGCAGCCTTCTCTCTTGTATGTCACTAATATCTGCGGGGGGATAATAAAGTTCTACGAATAGTTCCAGCAATTCTGAGAAAAGAATAAAAGTGTAGTTCACATTCCCTGATTTTAAAAGTGTGCTATAAAAACTATAGTAATCAAAACTGTGGAACTGTATGTAATGGGCTCTCAGATTGAGAGAATAGAAAGCAGAGGTGAAGACAGTATCAGTATCAGAAAATATACAGTTGATTTACAGGTATATGATAATCTTAATTATCACTTATTAATCTATGGCATAGGAGTTGGGAGTCTGGAACAAGGAGAGCTTCTCTTCAACAAAAAGTGCTGGGCAAACTGGATAGATAGGAAGGAAGGAAAGAAGAAACAAAGGGAATCAAATGATGCTACTGAGACTCCATAGTATATTCTTGCATTTAAAAACAAAGGCAGAACTTTCCAGGATATAGATCTCAAAGGTATCTTCAGTGATTTGGCTTCATCATTGGCAAGAAAAAAAAACAATAACCAAAGAGCGGGACTACATTCAAGTTTTTGCATGGCAATACATATTGAAGCTAAAATTAAAAGATACCCTACTGAATGGCAAAATTATTTACATGTCATACTTCAGACGAAGGAATAATATTCAAAATCTCTAAAGCACTCACAAACTACAAAGAGTTCAATGACCTCATCAAGAAGTGTGAGAAAGGGATGAACAGACAGTTTCTCAAGAAGATATACAGTTGATTTACAGGTATATGATGATCTTAATTATCACTTATTAATAAGGAACTCAAAAATAATGAGACCATCCACACGAGCAAGAATAGTATATTTCTGAAAAACTGGAAACAATCAGTGTTGGCTTCATTCTACAGGGAGCGTGCAATCTGGTTTGACTCTAGAAGAAGCAGTAAGGAGACAGGATTTGGTTTGGTTTTGCTTAAAATTTAGGGGAGGGAGTGTTGAGCGACACCAAGGAAGTGCCAGGGGCTGTTCTTGGTTCTTGCCCAGGGAACCACATGTGGTGCCAGGATCACATGACATGCAAGCAGTACCTCGCCTCCTGTTCTCTCTCTCTCTCCACCTCCTGGAGAGTTTTTGAAAAAGAACAGACCTTCCAGATGGCCTATTGAACCCACTTCTTGGCAACTATCCCAAGAAAATAAACACAGTGACTGAACGGTAGTACGCAGAGCAGTGCTCACTGGAGCACTTAGCCCAATAGCCTGGATCTGGAAACAACCCAAATGCCTAAGGACAAATGATCAGATAAAGAAATTGTGGTGTAGGGGTCAGAGAGATAGTTTTCAGTACATGGTACAGAGGTGCGCATTGGTCAACCTAGCTTTGATCCCTGGCACTATATGTGGCCCCCTGAAGGGCACCACCAGAGTGATCCTTCAATACAGAGCCAACAGTAAGCCCTGGTCACAGCCGGGTGTGGTGCTAACTCCTCCTGAAACACCCTAAAAGAAATGCACCAGTACTAGACAAACTCATTGATCTGTGGCATACAGAGAAAGGAAACAGGAAATAGGCAATAATAAAGGAGGACAAACCCGGTCCTCTGAGATTACCAGGAAGGAAGGCAGAGGAAGGACAGGGGTGAGGTGTGGAAAAAGGAGAGGGTCTGGGGCATGGTGGTAGTTTGTTCATCAGTTACACAGTGAAAAATAGCACTACTGTAGGGATGTGGTAAACTACAATTTTTTTTTAAAAAGTTACAAGTTGAAAACAAAGCAAACAAAATGTGATGTCACTGACCTAGATGGAAAGATAAAACTTTTGAAAGTAAATGATGAATACCTTGCCGCTGTGTCTAGTTTGTCTTGGCCATGACTGCCCAATATGATGGGGGAAAATAAAGATATCTTAATTCCTGCTTTATAAAAACACGTAGCTTGACAGATGCCTGTCCAAAGGGGGCATGTTCACCTGGAAATATATTTTTCATTTTCATGTACCCCACTGAATTTGTTAACAGGAAAACCAATCCCCAAGACTTCCCATCATGGCACCTGACCTTGAACCCATGTATCAGGAATTTCATAATATTAAAACCTGTTTTCATTGTTTTTCTATGTATCAGTCATCAGCCATGGCCATAACAAGGTCACGACCTCTTTGAGGAATCATCATGAAAGTTGATGTGGCCTCCACAGTGTGGACCGCTGGGGCTGGACAACAGGATGACTCAGATGTGTGGGAAGGAAAAGTGTGAGGAATAAGAGGGAATGAAGTAATAATATGGATAAAAGAAACAGCCACACAAACACAGGCCCCTGTAGTACAAGAAAAGAAGTTGGATTTATGAGTTGTGTTTGTGCAGACATTGGGTAGTCCCAGGACACCACTAAACCTTAAAAAGTTTTAATTAAGAAAAATTTATAGAAATAATTAAAGTGACATAAGAAAATATGGCAAATGTTGACAAAACTGGGGGGGCAATGTATGAATATTTATTGCACTTAAAAAATTTTTTTAGTCAAAAGTTTTCCAAAAAAATATGAAGGAACTAGAATAAAAATTGTGGAAGTATGAAAGAAATATGAGGCAGTAAATTCCATATGCAAGAAAACATTTTGTTCCAGCTAATTGCTATTTTCTGATTCTACTGACTTAGTAGATTTGGCCCTGTGTGGCCTGACAGAATAGACATTTTCTGACTGAATTACACCTGCTTAACGTGTACTGTTAGATATAATGTACAGTTTCATATTCATGTTTAGTACCAAAGAAGTAGAACAATAGCTAAACTTTGCTACAAGAAAAAACTCAAAAAAATTTTAAAATTACATAACCAAGGAACAGACATGTAAATCTTCACTTTATTAAAAATATTTAGTGCTCTTATGAAAACTGACATAAGCTCTCAGTGGATCAGACAAAAGATTATGACAGCAATTTTGAATCTGTGTGTGTTTAAAAGGAAGCTCTTTGATATAGCCACATGCACTCACGGAGAAGGATTCTATTCCCTAGTATCTAAAGGCAGAGCTGGAGTGATAGTATAGAGGAGGAAGGTACTTGCCTTGCATGTGGCTGACCTGGGTTCAATTCCTGGCATCCCGTGTGGTCCTTGAGCCCTGCTAGGACTGATCTCTGAATACAGAGATGGAATAAGCCCCAATCATGGCCTGGCGTGATTCTAAAACAAAATCAAACAACAACAAAAAACATTTGAAAGCATTCGTTTGATATTTACTCATTTTCACTTGTGCAAAGAACCTATTCCGAGTCACTTTTATAAGCCGTACATTTCCATTTATCTTTGCTTTGCATCAGAATTGAAGAGTTGGTGGAAATAGGGAGGTGAAGTAAAATCAGTTTTACACACACTACGAAAAAATCTAAGGCAATATTTGAGACGCTTGATGCCAGCTAGTGCTGTCAGGTGTCAGATTCACCTAATCTACTGAGGCTGATTCACATGATTTTCCAGATGGGTGTCTATGAGCATAACCTCGGGCCGCGGGAAAGACCAGTCCAGTTTTTACCTCACTGTCCTGTGAGAAATTTGCATTTCTAATTTCAAAGTTCTGTCTACTAACTTTCTCCTCAGCAGCTCTGAATGATTGCTTTCCTCTCTGAGCAATCTGCATAAAACTATTAACCATCGTGGAGATGTTTATTATTCTGAAATGTGTTCATTGATCAAGTCAAGAGCACAGAGTTTACACTCACCTCCTCCAAATTTCCAATTTCCTGCTCTAGCACTATTCATAGACCACCTAATCTCTCGAAGCTCAAACTCTTTTCTATATACATTTTGGGTAATGGGAATCTCAGTGGGGAACTTGGTGGCAGGGGGCAGCGGGCTGGGCCATTTAATACGGGCCTTGCTTCCTGATTTATTCACTTATCTCTAACCACTGGGCTGGAGCGATAGCACAGCGGTAGGGCATTTGCCTTGCGTGCAGCCAGACCAGCCGAGCCAGGTTCGATTCCTCCGCCCCTCTTAGAGAGCCCAGCAAGCACTGAGAGTATCTTGCCAGCACGGCAAAGCCTGGCAAGCTACCCGTGACATATTCAATACGCCAAACACAATAATGACAAGTCTCAAAATGGAGACGTTACTGGGCTCACTCGAGCAAATCTCTAACCACTAGTTGTAAAGTCTCGTGGAAAAGAGATCATTAACAAAAAATACAAATATATTTTACTTATTAGAAAAGTAGCTCAAGATCTGAAATTCTCGAGCAGAACATAATGTAACTTAAGATAGCTATGATGTCTGACTCATCGAACAGTATTTCTTCTACATGCCTCAAATTGGAATGAGTCTAGGGTCTTCGTTTTCCATCTTTCAAGAAAAAAATTAAAATCCACTCAGCTAGCCTCTAAAAACGTAAACTTCTATCAGTTTCTGAGAACTGAAACTCAGTGGGATTAGAAGCTGAAGGATTTTCCCAGAACAAGTTCCTTATCTTGTCTGAATTCCACATACCCTTCTGCCTGACTTGTATTTTCATCTTATCTTCATTGCTCTCAAATTGAATCTCCAGAAATGACCAACAAAAGCACTTTTACTGAAATTGTTTCCAAGTTGCACAAGAAATTTGGAAATACTTCAGTCACCATCTCTAAATACATAATTTTCATAAACAACCACAGGAATACTAAGTTTCAGCAATGATTAATACTACTTAACTTTTGTCATGAAGTATCTCTCTTAAATATAAATCCTTTTCTGAAATTAAGTAAAATGAGTCAGCATTTCTTCAAAACTGAAACTTTATATTTTATAATCTGACTTAGGAAAAATTTCCTCCCTCAAAATATTCTGAAAATAATTTCCTTAACTTATTCTATTAATATCAATAAAAAAAATTTAGTGTCAAGTAGTATAGATGGGATTCTCAGTTCTCTTAATCACTCAGCAGTCCCCTAATACTTATACACATACTTAAAAATCAGTACTACAAAGCATCATGTTTTTGGATTTTTGAGACCTTTATATGACATGCTTATAATTCTTCAGATTTAGTTTTTTTCTGGGGGAATTATATTCCTTGTTTCATAATGACAGCAGTCGCAAGTAATGCCACAAAATACCCTTAAAATTCTACAAAAAGCATAGAGGAGGGGCATATTTTAATTTATACATAATTATTCAAAAAATAACAACAAAACAACCACAACTATACTAAAATGGTGACTGAAATGTTAAAACTTAAGGATATTTACTGATTAAGAAATTTACTCTCAGGGCTATAGTGATAGCATAGTGAGTAGGGCATTTACCTTGCATGCAGCTGACCCCTGTTCAATTCCCAGCATCCCTTATGTTCCCCCAAGCACTGCCAGGAGTAATTCCTGAGTGCATGAGCCAGGAGTAACCCCTTTACAATGCTGGGTGTGACCCAAAAAGAAAAAAAAGGACATTTACTCCCTGTTTTGAGCAGACCCTGATCATACAAATTAATATTTTAATTATTCATGTATTTTATAGTGAATCATTTTAGGCTGTTTCACTTGGAGAGTTTCATATACTGTTTGTTTTTGCTGACAGTCATTATTTTTCATCTTGTGTCTGTGCTACATTTGATTTGGGCCCCAGAACTCTTAATCTACAGAAATATTGCGGGACCCAGTTATGCTTTCTTCTCGTGGAAGTATAGTTTTTTTTACCCCCTTTCAAAGACTGATTTTCTATAGACTGGGATCTTTCATTGTCTTTGGAGTCTGCAGGGGGAATTTCAGATTCTCATCTCCTGCTTAGTAGCTGATCCAGATGTCCAGTCTTTCATTACAGTGCGAGGGATATTTACCCTGCTGAAGCACAAGGAGACAGGAAAATGCAGTCGCTCATTCTCTCTCTCACCTACTATTTTTCTATTTCTCTGAGTGCTGTTACCACTGGAAAATCAGAAACCCATAAATTCAGGATTGTTTACGTTATATCATAATGAATTCTGCTTAGAAAATTTTAAAAAGAAGCTAACTGAATGACCAGTTAATATAGAAACTGCATGTTTTGAAGTCAGAAAATAATCTGAAATTCTTTAATTAAGTAATCTCAAAATTTTCATTTGTAAATCGAAACAAGTTATCTTGTTTTTGAGACACAGACATAGGGACCATAAATGGTAGGTATTTATTTCTGATCACTGTATATGGGCTGGAGTGATAGCACAGCAGGTAGGGCATTTGCCTTGCACACCGCCGACCCGGGTTCAATTCCTCTGTTCCTCTTGGAGAGCCTTGGCAAGCTACCAAGAGTATCTCACCCTCACAGCAAAGTCTGGTAAGCTCCCTGTGATGTATTCATTATGCCAAAAACAGTAACAACAAGTCTCACAAAGGGAGATGTTATTGATGCGCACTCGAGCAAATCGATGAACAACGGGAAGACAGTGCTACTGTAGATGTGGGTTCCAATCTATTAAATTGGAATATGTTACATTATAGTATGGAAGAGACCAATGGATTTCTTTTGCTATCCTAACATAAAGAAAAAGACTATTTTTGACATTACTTCCATAGAACAATATACTCTAATTCTTGGTTTATGCATTAATCTCACATAATGATTTTAATATGGTGTGGTAATATGAAGCACTAAAATTTATATGATAATCTTAGGTGCCTGCTGCATTACACTTCCTATTATTTCTTCCAATAACATGTCTAACAAATTGTTAGGTGTTCACATTAGTATTCAAGTCATTTCCCTCCCCTTGTTTAACCAAGGAAAAGAACCTAACCTTGTTGTGAACTGAAGGTATTATTCACATTGCAGTCATGCTTTCTCTTTCATGTTTTATCAAAATACAAAATAGCAATATCGATGAAAATCATTCTTGGGATTATCCCTTCCTGAGAATAGACATCACACTGATCTCAGGTGACCCAGGTCATTTGCCAACTGAGGGAGGAACCTGAAAGCAAAGAGCATGATTCAGACAAGAAGTTTCCCAAAAGACAGTGTCTGTCTGCATGTGCATTTTTAACTTCCAAAGACTTGTTTTCTGTGCACAGAGCTCGGGAGAGAGTGACTTCTGCTGCCTGTGTAAGCAGCACAAAGATACAAAGATCACACAGTAAAGAGAGGGAGAGACATAGAAAGATTGCACTCATCTGTGGAATATAAAGTAACAGAATGGGAGACTAACACCCAAGAATAGAAGAGATAAGGGCCAGGAAGTTTACGACATGGTTGGAAGCCGGCCTCACATGCTGGGGGAAAGGTAGCTCAGATAGAGAAGGGAACACCAAGTAAAGGGCAGTTGGAGGACCAGCTCAGGTTGGGAGATACAAGCCGAATGTAGACTATCGATTGAACACAATGGCCACTGAATCCCTCTAGTGCAAACTACAACACCCAAAAGGAAACAGAGAACAAAAGGGAATGCCCTGCCACAGAGGCGGGGGGGGTCAAGGGGGGGGGTAGTGGGAGGGATACTGGGATCATTGGTGGTGGAGGAGGGGCACTGGGAGAGGGATGGGTACTCAATCATTGTATGACTGAAATGCAAGCACGAAAGTTTGTAAGTCTGTAACTGTATCCCATGGTGATTCACTAATAAAAAATTAAAAAATAAAAATAAACAAGATCATGCAGTAATAAACCCAAACCAGACTCAGGCAAGCCGTTAGGAGTCCAGCTTTCCTGCTGGACTGTGACTTTCACCTGTCATACTTTCCTATGTCATTGTTATTAGTATTTAGCAAGATACAAATAGCTGAGAATCAGGCCAGATTGTACAGTGGGTAAAACGCTTGCCTTGCATGTTGTCTATCAGGGTTGGGTCCCTAGCCCCACATATGGTTCCTGAGCACGGCCAGGAGTGATCCGTGAGCACAGAGCCTGGAGTAAGCCCTGAGCACAGCAGGAGTGTCTTCAAAAAAAAAAAATACAAAACACTACATCAAAAGAATCATGACTTACTTGCAGTGTTTCATTCAATATTTACAATATTTATATCACTACTCACTGCTGATATATATTTAAAGTGCAAAAAGTAGCTACCAATAAAATCTCTTTCTTACAAATGAGGAGAAAAGGACTTACAGACTATGGTAGAAATAGTAAGGGTTGAGGAAGGAGAGAAGAAATCTGACTACTAAAAGAATGTTTCTTATTTATACTGAACAGATATGGATTAGACTAACATGTATGAATTACACTACCCCCATACCCCATATCTTAATGGTCACTAGATCACTTAAATTGATGTGTCCACCAAATTCTAATTATCTCAAAGGTAGGGTTGCAAGTTTATTGCACAACAAGAAGATTATTGGCCACCTTGAAGCCTGAGCTATGAGACTAGCCAATGTCACCCATTTTAGACATCTGACAGTAAGAAAATAAATGTGTTGTTTTAAGCTACAAGTCTGTGGTAATTTGTTAGACCAGCAATCTGAAACAAACACAAACCCAAAGGGAAAAAAACATAAATATGAGTCTACACTGACATAAATTATTAAATACATGAGTATTGGGAGAAAGAAAGCAAGTCAGTTGGAAGTGAGCAAAAGAGCAGGTTGGCACATTTGGGGCCTGGGGCCTGTTAAACACTCACATTATTCTTAAAATGAGTGGCACCCTGGCATCTTTACCAACTGGGCTTATCAAATTTCAGCCCAGTTCTTCCCAGCATGGCAGGGGCTGCTGTTTGTTCCCTGTGACAGGGCCATGACAGGGGCTATGTTTTCTCAGGCAACGAGGGAGAGAGACAGCATGTCAATTCTCTCCCCAGACTGCTGCCCATGCAAAGGGCCTGTGTGCTTCCTCTCTGGGCTTGCATCAGGCCCTCCCAGAACTCCTATTTCCTTCCTACAAATGAATAAGAATTTATATACTGTCCTGAAACTAATCAAGTTCCTTTTCTCTGAATGCTTCTCTAAACTAAGTGTAAGAAAAAAGTCAAGAGGCAATTTTACCTTTCCAGGAATTACAGTAATCTATCAAAATAACTATCTAAATTAAATGTGAGTAGACAGAGGGCACCCGTTTCTAGGATTCAGGAAAAAGAGCAACAAGAACCTTAGATATAACCAGAGTGAATGGTTGCATTTAAATTTTCTAAAGAAAAGAGACAGACTCCAGAGTCTGAGGAAAAAAACAGGTGAAAAAAAAAAAAATAAAGTGATATTGAAGTGTGCATTAAGTGATATTGAAGTGTGCATTATTCTGTTAGGTGTATATTACTTTACATCATCAGTAAAACATATTATAATTATGGTGGTGCCTTATTGACTTTTCCAGAATTTTCCTCCTTGGAGTTTGAGGGATACAGGCACTACTCACCTGCTCTTCTGCAACCATAATAATGTGCTATACATGCTGACTGTCTTAGTATCAGCCACAAGGGAACCCCTAACCTGGTGGCATCTGACTGACATCACTCCTGCTAACAAGAAAACAGGGCTTCACAAACCCGAGTCAGTCTCAGGAAAGATTGGAGTGTAATGAAGAGCCCGTTATATCAGCCAGTATAACTCAGACTCTGGGTCTGAGTCTCCTACAATAAATGGACCTGGGACCCAAAGGTAATTTGGAAGGTTCCCAAAAGCAGAAAACTAAAGTAAAACTTCTTTTGGAATTTCAAGCATCTCACAGCATTTCACCATGCCAACGTCCAGGATCTTTTCATAGCCCAGAAATGATGTGCCTGGTACTAATTTTTGACAAAGATGAGTGAATATAACATCGATGAGGCTGTGTTTCACTACGAAAAATAAAACAATGCTGAAAATTTCTAGCTGCAATCCAAAAAGAAAATTAAAGGATGATGCAGGTTTTCAAAAATCTTCTCCTGAGCAGGACGTCAGCTTGCTCCTTCCTTCAGGTTAAGAACTTCCTTACGATGTGCACTAACATCCCCCCGGTTCTCCTGCTTCTCATCTCAGACCGAAACTATCCTCTCTGCCCTCTGGAGTTCCAACCTTCCAGAGGCAGATAATGAATATCTCAGCTTTTAAAAACACACGAGCTAGTTCCTTGACAGAAAATTGTCCATATCGCTGAAACATTGGTGGCGAGGCACTGGGTTTACCTCAAATCTTCCTGAGAAACACCAGGTGTTAAGTGCTTCACATATCTGTTCACTTTTACAACTTAGAAAAATCCGGTGAACCCAGCAGCTTGGAGTAGAAAAGTGAAAGGACTATGCGTTAATCCAGGCCATCATGTCTGCCCAGAGGGGAAAGGGTGTTGGTCCCTTCCGCCCTCCTCCCTCTGGAAAGAAAGATGGCGGCCACATGGGAGCCTTGTGGACAGCAGGTATGAGCCGGGGATAGTGGGGGCGACTAAAACCTCAAGGGAAGGGGGGCGTTCCGGTCCGTCCTTCACGCCCTACCGAGGTCACCAGTTGCCCCCCGCGAGCGGCTCTCCAGCACGGCCACGGCCCCAGAAGCACAAGGACTTAATGCAGAACCCGGCAGCTTGGAGCAGAAAAGTGAATGTACTATGCGTTAATCCAGGCCATCAGGTCTGTCCAGAGGGGAAAGGGTGTTGCCCCAGTCGCCTTCTCCTCTCTGGAAAGAAAGATGGCGGCCGCATGGGAGCCTTGTGGACAGCAGGTATGAGCCGGGGTAGTGGGGGCGACTAAAACCTCATGGGAAAGGGGGCGTTTCGGTCCGCCCTTCACGCCCTACCGAGGCCACCAGTTGCCCCCCACTAGCAGCTCTCCAGCACGGCCACGTCTCCAGTGCACAGAAACCAATTTCTTAACTATCTGACTTTCAGTAGAAATACTTCCAGGTTCAATAAGTAAAATAGCAGAAATCCAAAACCAACATTTAATTCTTGAACCCAGCTGTAGAAAGCAAATCATTTCACAATGCTTTTTCAGCATGTCTGATTTGGGGGGGGGGGGTAAACTCTAAATAATAGTGGTGAATCTTTTATTGAAACAATGAATCTAATCAAAGCAGATAGAGTGTTAACTAGAATTCATCTGCCCCACTGGGACTGGGAGGGGTGGGGGGTGGGGTTTTATTGGGGTTCTTCATGGTAAAAAATAAGTTTTGGTAAAGGGAAATGTGTTTGATATTTGCATGACTGAGACCTAAACCTGAAAGCTTTGTAACCTTTCCCACGGTGATTCAATAAAGAAATAAAAAAAAAATTAAAAAAAAAATAAAATAAAAATAAAATACTAAAAAGAAAAAAAAAAGAAAAAAAGAAAAATCCGGTGAAGCTGCTATCATTTTCCTTACTTTATCTATAAGGGGATTGGTTCAAAGATATTAAGAACTTGACCATTGGTTCAAAGATGTTAAGAACTTAACCAACGGCCCATGCTGAGGAATATACATAACATATTCTGTGGCTACAACCAATAGGCTGTATGACTTCAGAGGAACCCAGTTTGTGGGATCCACTGTGAACAATTTAAATGCATGTTTTAAGTCTCACTCTGTGATCCTAAATGTTCATTCAGCATCTCTGCCAATCAAGGATTTGGAGTGTCAATGAGAACAGGATACCAGCTGTCCTACTGGAACGTTGCAGAGTTGTAGAATTGCGAAATGTCTAAATGTCACTTTGGGTCTTCTGAAATAACTGCTACCATGTCAGTAGTGTCCATTAAATATTGCTCTGTAATCTTTTTCTAGAAGCACAAAGAGATGCTGTTGGCACAGAGTACCACAACAGAGTGAACATCCCAAGTCCTAGCACCTGCCATGAGGACTGAAGACAAACCAAATTTTTGCACACCCATTCATTTCATGGTGACAACTGTGCCAGGGATTGCTGAGTGGGCAGATTATAGCCACAGAAGTTAAGGAGAGTGTGATGAGGTTAGGGTCTCACAGAGGTGCCCCCTAAAGACACGGACATGGGCCAAGCCAGAGGTCAGACCGCTGAGTCCAGTCTCTTATTTAAATGAAAGAGAGAAGAAGAGGAAGTTTACAAGGGAGAAGCAGCTGCCTTGATCTCTCTCAAGTTCCTGTGATGAAAGAAAAATCCAAAAGTGGATTTTGCTCTTGCTGTAGCACAAGACTCTACTTGACTCCCAGTGACAAAGGCTTAAAACACTGTCATTTCTCTATGAAGAAAAGCCCTCCTTAGACAGAAACCAGAGGACATGATAGCAGTGAAAAAGAAGTATATTCCAGAACACCAAACATGACCACTAACAACCAACTTCAAATTCTAGCTCAAATACTATCAAAAGGTATAGATACTAGGGCTGCTATCTCAGGGAAAAAAACAAACGGGAAATAAAGATGATGAAATGAAAAGAAACAGGAAAGTACAACGTCAGCAACAGCTTTTAAAATAATACTTCTGGGGATGGAGTGATAGCACACTTGGGAGGTCGTTTGCCTTGCACGTGGCCGACACTGGTTCGATTCCTGGCATCCCATTTGGTACCCTGAACACCACCAGGAGTAATTCCTGAGTGCATGAGCCAGGAGTAAACCCTGAGCATCGCCGAGTGTGACCCAAAAACCAATAAAATAAAATAAAATAAAAATAAATAAAATGATACTTCTTTTGGACGTGCTCAATTCTTTGCTCTTCCCTGAGTTATGCCCATTGAAAGGGAAGTCACACAACAGAAGAAAATCAGTTTTCACAATGATCTCCTGGAGCCAGGCTGTGGATAAACACCAGAGGTGGGGAACTTCTCTCCCACAGACCATATATCAGGGTACCCTGATGCATGGAGCCAGGAGCACATATGTTTCCAGCAGCTGCCACGTCCTATCTGCCTGTCCTATACGGCACACAAATAATGTTAAAGAATAATGGCCCACAAACAAATAATAATAATGTATGAACCACAAATAATGCAACCCAAATGGCCGATGTAAGAAAAAAACTGTTCCCTAGATCTGACATAGATGAAAATAAATTTACCAAAAAACGAAGTGACTTTTGATGGTCACTTATGATGGTCACTGATGATGAACCCTGCTGCATAAAGTAGGATAGAGTAGGATGAGTAAGAAAAGGAAAGATGCTTTGGAGACAGACACAACCACCCTTGAATCCAAACTTGCCCACATGCCAAACCCAAGTGTGTGAGTTTGGGCGTGCTCATGTCTCTGCATTTTATGTCCCCCAAAATAACATAGTGAATGTGTCTCCTCCTAAATTCATTGAGAAGGACTGAGAGATAGTTATAGCAGGTAGGGCATTTGCCTTGCTTAAAGAGCATCACATATCATGTGATCATGCACTTTGCATAATCATGTACTTCAGAAGACAGACATGCCATTATCTATGAGACATAAAGTTTCGTCCTCCCAATGTCCACTGAAGAATAACCCGAAGGACTGGAGAGTGCGAGCTAAAGCTCGAGAGTGTGCTTGGCACGTGGCAGGTCCACATTCAAGAGCACAGAGCCAGGAGTAGTCACCACGCACCGTCCACGTAACCAAGAAATAAAGCAAACAAACATTTTCAGATTTCTTCATCATACCTTCCAGTGTTGGTTGCAAAGAGAAAGGATGAGCCCCGTCCAGGGAACTTTCTACATTCACCCTGACATAAGCAGGCAGATAGGGAAGGTCTCTTCCCAAGGCAATGGCAGCAAATCTCCTGGGAAGTAATAGCCCTGACTTCATGGAGAACTGGTACCAGTCTGTAACAGACCCCGAAGAAACTGGACCAACTCCCTCCAACAGAAGCTCCTGCAGAAACAAAAGTCACTGTCACTATCACTGTCCTCCCATTGTTCATCTATTTGCTCGAGCAGACCAAGTAACGTCTCCATTGTGAGACTTGTTACTGTGTTTGGCATATTGAATACATCACCGGTAGCTTACCAGGCTTTGCCGTGCCGGCGAGATACTCTCGGTAGCTTGCTGGGCTCTCCGAGAGGGGTGGAAGAATTGAACCCGGCTCGGCCTGGCTGGCTGTGCATAAGGTAAACACCCTACCGCTGTACTATCGCTCCAGCCCTCCAGTCAAACGTCAGGAAAGGAATTACAAAGAAGACCATCAGCACTCTCAACCTCCTTGGTAATTTTGCTAGCAACTGACTTTTACCTAGGTAGAAGCCCCACAGCCGGGCAGGTTGGAGAAACCCTATAAAGGCCACCTTGAACCAAGGAAGCACGCACATATGCTGCCTGAGCCCATGTGCTGCCTGCGCACATGTGGCTGAGCACATGTGGTGCCTGAGCATTTGTGTCGCCTGCATCTACCCTCTTGAGATGTGTACTTTGATGCTTTCATGCCTAATGCTGGGATGTATGTAGGGGGGGCTCGCTCTGTTTGAGCAGGTTACTCTCCACTCTCTCCCGCTTTCTCTCCCTCCTTCCCTTCAAAACGTCCAAATAAAAACTGGAATTTCACTGCTCGTCTACTCCTGAAGTTACTTTCTGCAAGGCGAGACAAGAACCCAGTAATACTGGATCCAGGGTGGCAGAGGCGGTACAGGAGGAAGTGAGTGTCTTTCTCCTCCCCACTCCACATGAGCCACCAGGGGGGGCCTAGGGCCTCTGAAATTTGCTGGCCTCTTCACAGCTACAGAACAGGGATATCGTTCTCATTAACGCAAACCTGGTAAATCAGGCATCAGCCTCCGGTGGCAGCTGAAGGGAGAGATTTCAAAGGAAACTTGAAGGATGCCCTGAGGGTGAAGATGGTGCCAGCTGTCAGCAGTCCTAAAACTGTGCTCTCACCTGCTGCTCCCAAAGCTTCTTGAAGGACAGGAAAGTGACTCCCGAGCCCCAGAGCTTTTGCTTAAGTGCTAAATAAATCATGTCAGAAATTGAAATCGAGAAGTTTTAAAACTTAAAATGACTGCTAATGCAGAATATATTATGTGATGTATTTTTATTAAATAGGTTTGCCTCAAAAATATACATATATAGTAAAAAAAGAAATCCTGGTTTATCTTTTTTTTTTGGCAGATAATAAATAAATGACTAGAAGAAAGCAAAATCTTCTATTTCTGTATTGGGATTATTATTACCAAACTATATCAGAATGGAATTTTTTTTTTGCTTTTTGCGTTACACCCAGATATGCTCAGGGGTGACTCTGGTTCTGCACTCAGGAATTACCCCTGGCACTACTTGGAGATG
Source organism: Sorex fumeus (assembly GCF_029834395.1). Taxonomy (NCBI): domain Eukaryota; kingdom Metazoa; phylum Chordata; class Mammalia; order Eulipotyphla; family Soricidae; genus Sorex; species Sorex fumeus. The sequence continues at coordinate 13,785,766 of NW_026606085.1, read as the reverse complement.
CTGGGAATTGAACCCAGGTCAGCTGCATGCAAGGCAAATGCTCTACATGCAAGGCAACTGCTTTACCAGCTGTACTATTGCTCCTGCCCAGGAAAATTTTTTTAAAAAACAAATATTTCAAAAACTATATTTTTTTCTCCTTTCCTGTATAATTAGATAGTAGGTTTTTTTTTAAAATTTTTTGGATCACACCAGGCGATGCACAGGGGTTACTCCTGGCTCTGCCCTCAGGAATTACACCTGGCGGTGCTCAGGGGACCATATGGGATGCCGGGTATTGAACCCTGGTCGGCCCCATGCAAGGCAAACGCCCTACCCGCTGTGCTATTGCTCCAGCCCCATTAGGTAGTAGTTTTGACCCCAAAGGGTTCCTAAATCCCCAGGGTTCATGGAATGTCCTTTTAAGAATTTAAAGAAAAGGTAAAAACTTTTTTGGGGACCTGCCCCCCTGAGAATGTTGGGGATAAAGAGGCAGTCTGGAACTCTGCCAGAAACTCTGCCACTTTGCATTTTCACCTGGGGCTGACTGAGGGTGTGACTGTGTGTCAGCTCCTAGCATGCCTGGTCACCCCTGCAGGCCTGTGGCCTGGACCACTCAGCTCCAACCTCCAGCATGGCACAGGGGAGATGCTGAGGGGGTCCCTCAGCGCCAAATGGCTACAGACCCCATCTCACATGGTTAGACTTCCTCTCCTACCCGGTGGGAACTCTCCAGCAGGGCCACTGTCCTCAGCTCTGTCTTCTCCCTCCACATACCAGCCGCGATTGTTTTGTTCAACCAACTCTCCTCTAGTGTTTGCTGCCACTGAACACTCACCTTAGGCTCTTGGCTGCAGTGCTCCCAGGAGCAGGCTCAGAGGCTGGACACTGGTGGGTCAGAGTCCCTCTCTCTTCCTCTGCTGTGCCCTGGGATTCCTTTGGAACTGATTTACTTCTCAGACAGGGATTGCGAAGGGTGCCTGTTCTCCAGGCCTTCTCCCTACACCAGTGTCCCCAGATTCAGTCCTCACCACGACCCACCCCAGCCCCACCTGGCAGCGTGACAGGCACGTCCCGAAGTTCCAGGGACTGCAGCTGAGATCTCATGCTTTGGGTTTGTGATTCTTACGGACGCAGACGGACCCAGGCTGGGCAGAGGGGGAACCCACGTAGGAACGGGCTTGCTAAGGGTGGGCAGGGTACTCCATGTGGGCTCTCTGACCTCTTCACCGGGAATGTGGGATTCTAGTCTTGTCACACTGTGATTATCCATCCAGGTGCCATTTCAAGCTGAGTTAGGGACTCCTAGCACTCGCCCCTCTGCAGTGGCTCCCTCCTTCTCTTTCTTTTTTCTGCTCTTTCTATCCTCCCCGTCCCCAATCCCCACACACCTTTGTGCTTCTCTAAATAAAACTTTGATTTGCTTGGGGGCTGTACCCATAGATGCTTAAGGGTAAGTATTCTGGGCTGGCTCAGGAATCTCTCCTGGAGGTGCTTAGGGGCCCATATGGGCTGCTGGGCCTGGAACCCAGGTTGGCCTCGTGCAAGGCAAATGCCCTACCTGCTGGAAAACTGCTCCGGCCCTTAGATAAAGCTATTTTACTTTACTATTCATCCTTGGAAATTCTTTTCCGCAAAAGAGGGTTCCAATCCTGGAAACCTGGCAGGGGGGTGTTTTTTTTCTCCTTTTTTCTACAAAGAGAAAATTCTTCACTCCAGTGTGGCATCCCTGGGAAGACAGCTGTGGGCACTATGTGGTCTTGGGGCTGACCTTACCAGCCTGACCCTCAGGGACATCTTCCCCGTGATGAGCGCTCTTCTCAGAATTGCTCCCTACTCCCCACTTCACCCACACAGCCTACACCACTGATGTGGGCAGGATAGGGGAAGCCCCTTCCCAAGGCACTGGCAGAAAACAGGAAAAACCAGGAACTAAGGCCTGGTAAGACCCTCACCTATCTACAGCAACAGACCCAGAGAAGCTCCTGCAGAAATGAAAGGCCAGGAAAGGAATTTCAAAGAAGACTATCACCACTCCCAACCCTGCTGGTAGCCTCCTTAGCAATGGACTTTGACCTAGGTAGAAGCCCCACTTGAGGGCTGGTTGGAGAAACCCTATACAGGCCACCTTGAACAAAGGAAGGGTGCACATATGCTGCCTGAGGCCCTGTGCTGTTCGTGCCCACGTGGCTGAGCACACCTGTCGCCTGCATCTCCCCTCTTGAGATGTGTACTCTCATGCTTTCATACCTAATGTGAGGACGTGCGTAGGGACTCTCTTGGAGAAGACCGCTTTCTCTCTTGAGTGAGTTACTCTCCACCATCTCCCATTTTCTCTCCCTTCTTCCCTTCAAAACCTCCAAATAAAATCTGTTTTACTTCACTGCTTGTCTACTCCTGAAATTCCTTTCTGTGAGGCGAGACAAGAATCCAGTAACCCTGGGTCTTAGGTGGCAAAAGCGGATCGGGAGAAAGTGACCATCTTTCTCCTTCCCATTTCACATGAGCCACCTATGGGGTCCACTAACATCACCATGAGGCAGCACACAGGACTACAACATCATTTGAGAACCACCCAGGAGACCTACTTCTTTGGAAGCCATTTCTCCTACCTGCATCAGACTGTTTTTCAGATAAGATTATCTGGGAACCATTTGACCCTGAAACACACACACACACATACACACACACACACACACACACACACACACACACACACACACACCATAGGCACTTAAGTCTTATTTTTAAACACTCCGAACATCTTGAACAAACTTTTTCCTTCCCTCCTTGAAAAATGGACATTCGCAGTCAGAATGAAAGAGACAGACTAATCTCTCATATGTAGGACTTAAAGATATACAGCAGGGAGCAACAAAGGGCCAAAGATACCAGGTGAGCAACCCACAGAACTGATTTTGCAGCAGGGGGAGGGCAGCTTTAAGAGAGGTACATTCAGGACCTCAGGGGAGGAAAGGTTACTCTGTGATGGTTGTGGTATTGGAATTATGTACACATAAAATTATCAAACCATCATCTGTAGTATTATAATTCGCAGTACTTCAATCAGTAAATATAAAAATGTTTTGAAAAGAAAGAAAAATGCAGAGAGATAGTATTTTTTTTCTCTCTAAACATAAGCTATTTTGGGGAAGATTTTTGTTTCTGTGGTGGCTGCATCCAGTGGTGCTCAGGATTTACCCCTGACTCTGCTCAAGGACCACTCCTAGCAGTGCTTAGGGACCATATGTGATGCCAGGGATTGAACCCAGGTTGGTCGTGTGCAAGCCAGCACACTACCCCACAGTCCTATTGCTCTAGCCCTTGATCAGCCCTTTTCTAAAGTTAGCTCCAGGTGTGCAAGACTGACCCATTGAGAAAGAAACAAATTGCTTTGCTTTTGGCTTTGGCATCCAGAATATGTGTATTCATTTGACCCTTTTATTTTTCTCTTTTAGGCACACCCAGCAATGGTCAGGGATTACTACTGGTACTACACTGAGGAACCACTCTTGGCAGATTGAGGGACCACATAGGATGCCCAGGATCGAACCCGGGTCATCCGTATGCAAGGCAAACACTCTCCCCACTGTACTATCACTCAGGCCACCACCTGGCTCTTTAAACAGAAAGCAAGATATGAGTGGATCAGTAAAGAGCGTAACTAACCATTTTTAGTTCCATCATCAATTAATTGATTGCTTGACTACTGATAGTCTGACTACTAATTGTTTAACTAATTTATTTTTACTTTCTGTTTAACTATCATTTACTTTATTTTTGGTTTCTGTATTAATCAATGGATTGGTTAGCTAACTACTTTGTTCGGCTTCTGTAAATTTGCTTGCTTGCTTAGTGAAATTCCAAGTCGTAGTCTGACCCTTTCCAAAACCCTGCCTTTTGCACTCAGGTCTGTCTCTCTCATCCAGGATGGGTAGCCACTGGCCAACTAAGAAAGACTCCTTGATCTGAGACAAAATTCTGACTTTGTTGAGCATTTGGGGGTTCCTAGCCTATAAGACCAGGTTTGCTTCTTAGTGTGAACTATACTACCCTCACCCATGAGAGGTGACAGTGCACCAGCGGTGTCCCCCGGAAAGTTTAAGTTGTTTTGAAATCTCGGCAGTTCGGAGGAACCGGCCTGCTGTGATGAAGACAAAAGGAAAGCATGGCTGTGGGGGCTGGCTTTAATTATTAGACCGCAGACATCAGAGCAGAGGACGTTCTGATTAATGGGAAGCATCACCACAGCAGCTCTGCACTGTCATATTTTTAACCATCATGACAGGTGGTTATTACACTTAAGTTTCAAATTTCCCCAATTCCTGTTATTGCTACATCAGGCTCTAATAAAGTCTCTCGGGATGGGTTAGACAGGTGTGATCTGAAGAAATATTCCATCAAAATGAAAATCAAAAGGTGAAAAAACTTTAGTCTTTGCCTCTACATAGAAAACTGGCAAAAAAAAAAAAAAAATCTTAAGATCACCAAAAGAGCTCATCCCTGAGGTTCTGGTGCTTCTGGCCACCTTACAGTGGGAGCTGGGAGCTGTGGCCGAGGAGGTCCAGAGCAAAAGAAGAAACAAACGGCAGCATAAGGTCCATGGAGGCCAGCAAGAGGACACCCAGACTCCAGGGCCAGCAACTCACAGGAGCCTCTCTCCTGCAGACAACATGAGGCCCTGGGAAGTTCTGGGCTCGGTCAGTTCACCAAGGATGGAATGGTCTCGACTCTAGTCTATCCAGCCCTCATTAGACCCAAGGGGAATTTGAAAACACAGGCCTCATGGGCAGGCCACCCATCCATCTGTCAGGTAGCCAACCATATGCTCACTTGAGGATTTCTCGAAAAGGAGACATTAAAGGAGACCAAGGAGATCTGTTAATTTAGAGTTGGTAAGAAGACAAGGAATTGTCACACTCTTTACCCATTCAGGAATTCCCGAAGTAACACTGTATGACTAAAACACATCATGAACAACTTGGTAACTGTGTACCTCACAGTGATTCAATTTTTTTAAAATATAAATCATACTGGGAAAGGAAAGATGACTCAAGCTTGGGAAGGGCAATATTATATATATATATATATATATATATATATATATACATATATATAGAGAGAGAGGAGGAGGGAACATATATACATGAAGGACCAGACCAGAGGAACTAAGTGAGAGGGTCAGGTAAAGCTTGAAGAAATATTCTGACATAATATTTAGGCTCCAAAAATGCCAGAGGATGGAGATAATTAAGATAGAACCTACAGAGAATTATTCAAACAGTTGATTTTTTCCCCACCTGAGAAACATTTTGCAAACATGATTTACCTTAATTTCCACAGGGCAACAATCATTTAAAATTATCTTAAAATGCTTAACCAAAAATATCAAAATTATAAAAGAGGACATAGAAGGATGATATTTCAAGTCAAATTAAGTCTATTTTATGAATTGGAAGACTAGACAAATAAGAAAAAAGTGACATTCCCAATTCAGAGCCATGGCGTCACCACAAAGAGACAAAGGGGACTGTGGTGTGAAGGACATCACCACAGAAATAGAGGGGGCTGTGAGTGCAAATCGCATCATTCCAGGAAGGCAGGGTTGCTTTTTGAGTGTGAACTGTATCACCACAAGGAGACAAGGGACCGTGTGTGATCAGCATCACCACAGGGAGACAGAGGGGACTGTGGGTGTGAACTGCATCACCGTCAGGGAGAAAAGGGACTGTGTGTGATCAGCATCACCACAAGGAGACAAGAGGGGACTGTAGATGTGAATAGGGAGATAAGCAGATGTGGGTGTGAACAGCATCACTACAGGAGATGAAGGCACCATGGGTGTAAACACCATCATCACAGTATCTTTTCACTCAGTGAAAGGTTACAGGGGAGACAGAGAAACTGCACAGTGCCCTGGATGGCTGGAAAGAACTCCTTACCGAGCAATCTCTTGTAAACAGGCTTCCTCAATGTTTAGCTTTCCTCTCCTTGCCTTACTCGGCTCTGGTTATATAATGATATTTCTTGATATCTTCATGGTGTTTTTTAGCCTTAGATTCATCCACTGAAATCTTCTATACCATTCTCCATATTCACAGCAGAAAGTCTCCAGTGCAAGAAAGAGAAATTGGTTTCATTACTTTTTTCTCACCCATTCTGTAAATCACCAGTGTCGGTAATTGCAGTAATTTCCAGCTTAGCATGTATTTCTTCCCATGTAATAGGATTAAAAGCCAGGGAGCCATGCTTCCCTATCATACTTTAATAGATTGAATGCATCCCCTCACTATCTGTATTTGATTAAACACTATTTCCATTTCAGTTCTGACTAGACCTGTTTTCTTTTGCTATCTCACTAGAGATTTTGCAACACATCCTTTTTTCACTGTACAAAAATATGCAGAATTATTTCTGCAACGTGGCATGCTGTAGGACTCATCTTATTTCCATGTTTTATACATTCCTAACATTTTGAAAGAACAGAATATCTTGATTTTTTATGATGAAACCTGATTTTGAGGAGAATTATGAGAAAAAGTGATTTGCCTTCATAAATAACTTAAAAACCTTTTAAATTGTGCCAACAAATTCTCCTTTCATGCTAGTTAACATCAGTCAAGCTAAAACCTATATGTGATTTTCAAACAAATGTTTTGAGATTAATCTCTGATTTGTGTGTATGTGAATTTAGAATAATTATATATTACTTCCCCCTTAATGATTAAAAAAATGCATGCATGTGTTTGGGCAATTCCAGAATACATACTTATAAATCACAGTGAAAGAAACCATTCCAATGCAGTTTGTTAAGACTTAGAAAAACATCCCAGTTTACAATGCTGTGTGAGTACCGTTTTTTTGAAGAAGAAAACAACTAGGCTGAGAATAAAAGGATCTTCACCATGAAGCAGTATAACAGACGACTAAACTAAATCCTTTACTTCATTTCCAAATTTTCCCTGACACTTGCACCACTGTAAAATGTGTCTGAAATACTCTATAGGATCAAAAGCATATTTTCCATGTTGACTAAACCCTATTACTAAACCCAAGACCCTATTCTGAAAATCCCCTGCAAATAGCACTTCCTTCTCTAAAAAAAGCAACACCCTCACTGACCCCCCCAACACACACACGCACACACAGACACACACACACACACCTCTGCTTTTTTCAGCCTAGGCTCACTATCCTGAAAATACTTAATATCGAAGTATAGAAAATGTAGGTGATCTGGAAAGAGCAGAATAACAGAAAGCACACAATAGTCAAGACAATCCTTGGGTCTAGCAATGACACAAGGAAACACTAAGATTTACAATAATGTTCACTTCAACTAGCCACAGGAGTCATTGGAAAGAACTGAAAGAAAAAAGTGGAAGCATATCCTCACCCTGTTCACCTGAGGACTAGGAGGAGGAGTCTTAATCATAAAGCCTTCAAAAGGCCCAGTTCATTCTCCAATCTAAAGAATCAACGGGCAATGACTAAGTTTTTTATCATAACTTTCTCTTGGTCTTGCAGGACTGTCTTTCTTGGAATTCCTTTACATAGAACCTGCAGGATCCCTATTCTAGGGTCCAGAGCTGAGAACTCAACTTTTCCTCCCACCCACACCGTGGTAAAATTGTTGCGGTCCTCTTATTTCTTTTCCTGCCTGGCAAAAATATTCACTTATTTATTTACTTATCAAATATTCAACCTGCGCTGGGCAAGCTACGTTCTACAGCTCTTATATTCAAGTGGAATTGCTGGAGTGACCAATTTTTTCTGGATTTCCCAGGATATTTTGAATTTAAAATAGAAAATTCTGTGTCCTGAGATGCGCCCCCCTCGCCCCAAGTTCTGTATTAATCAATCTACCGAGCCACCCTAGAGAGAATTTTTCTATCAGTCCTTTCAGAGAAGATGAGGAGGAGGCTTAAAATGTGAACAAGCAAAATCAGCACATCTTTTCCAAGAACAGTTCAAGTTAGTTGTTACCAAAAACTCTCTACTCTCTCAGTATATATGTACTGAAGTCCATCCCTGGGAGGATTTTGCAGTCTAAGGCACACAGGTTAACTCCAAAATCTGTCTTTTAGATTTGGCATTCGAAGAGGCATTACACTGTGTTGGAGATGGAGTATATAATATAGTAATAGATTACTCGAAGGCACAGGAAACCACTCTTAAGGCACGTTGGGTATTGAAACATTACCACAATTAAAAAGTTTCCCACTAAAAATCTTGTCAATTAAGCAGTAAGAGAACACTTTGCTTCTGCTTCCTTCTCCCCCATGTTTCACCTCTCCTGGAATGAGTTTCCAGCCCTCCTCATACCCAGGGCAACTCTAAGTCTTTGAGCACAAAATCTCTCCTTTCCAGGGAGTTAATCTGCAATCAGTTTTTCTAAGATAGCATGCATTTTGCATTTTATTTTTGTGCTTGGGATTAGCCAAACCCAGAGAATGTGCTGTGTCACTCTAAAGAATGTCCTTTGTCACTACATCCCCACACGCCAGCTACTGAATTTATAGTAACAGCTTCCCAAATTTTGACACTTCAACATGAATATCTGTGTTTAGTTTCTATGACAGTTTTTTTCTTTTTTAATTTTTATTAGTGAAACACCCTGAGGTACAGTTTTAGACTTAAAAATTTTGTGCTAGGGTTTCAGTTATACAATGATTGAGTACCCATCCCTCCACCAGTGCCCATTCTCCACCACCACTGATCCCAGTATCCCTCCCAGCCCCCAGCCCCCCCCATCCCACCTTGCCTCTGTGGCAGGGCACTCCCTTTTGTTCTCTCTCTCCCCTTGGGTGCTGTGGTTTGCAAAAGAGGCATTGAGTGGCAATCATGTTTGGTCTATAGGCTACTTTCAGCATGCATCTCCCATCCTGGGCGGATCTTCCCAATACCCTTTATTTGGTGATCCCTTCTCTATCTGAGCTGCCTTTACACCTAGAGTGTGCGGCTTGCCTCTAAGCCATGGAGCAAACCTCCTGGTATTTATCTCGGCTATTCTTGGGTGTTAGTCTCCTATTTTGTTACTTTATGTTCCCGAGATGAATGCAATCTTTCTATGTTTTATGACAGTTTTTACAAGTTTTTATCACAATGTTGACCACACTTAAACATGGTCAAATGTTTTAATATCTACTTTAGAATACAGACTACTCAGGCAAAGAAAATGTATACCCTATCTGAATTTCACCACATAATCCTAATTGTCACAATTTTATGTCAATTTTATTTATTCTGCAAAAATGTAAGGTGTGACCTCTCTGAGAAGTTTTATAAAGATGTGCTGGTCTTCACCACTTGCAAAGCAAGTGAAAACAGAGATAGACAAATGGGACTATCTTAAACTAAGAAGCTTCTGCACCTCAAAAGAAACAGTGACCAAAATACAAAGTCAGTCTACAGAATGGGAAAGGATATTTGCCGAATACACATCCAACAAGGGGTTGATATCAAGGATATACAAAGTACTGGTTGAACTCCACAAGAAGAAAACATCCCCAACCCAATCAAAAAATGGGGTGATGAAATGAACAGAAACTTTCTCAAAGAAAAAATCCAAATGGCTAAAAGGCACATGAGAAAATGCTCCACATCATTAATCATCAGGGAGATGCACATCAAAACAACAATGAGATATCATTTCACATCACAGAGACTGGCCCATATCCAAAAGAACAAAAGCAAACAGTGCTGGCACGGCTGTGGCGAGAAAGGGACCCTCCTTCACTGCTGGTGGGAATGCCGACTGGTTCAGCCCTTTTGGAAAACAATATAGGCGATTCTCAAAAAATTAGAAATTGAGCTCCCATTTGACCCAGCAATACCACGCCTGGGAATATATCCCAGAGAGGCAAAAAAGTATAGTCGAAGTGACATCTGCACTTGTTTGTTCATTGCAGCACTCTTTACAATAGCCAGAATCTGGAATAAAACCTGAGTGCCCAAGAACAGATGACTGGTTAAAGAAACGTTGGTACAGTTACACAATGGAGTACTATGTAGCTGTTAGAAAAGATGAAGTCATAAAATTTACATACAAGTGCCACTACATGGAAAGTATCATGTTTAGCGAAATGAGTCAGAAAGAGAGGGATAGACATAGAAAGATTGCATTTATCTGGGGAACATAAAGTAACAAAATAGGAGACTAACACACAAGAGTGGCTGAGATCAGTACCAGGAATTTTGCTCGATGGCTTGGAGGCCAGCCACACATGCTAGGGGAAAAGGGAGCTCAGATAGAGAAAGGATCACCAAATGAAGGGTGTTGGGAGGATCCTCCCAGGATGGGAGAAGCATGCTGAAAGTAGACTATAGACCAAACATGATTGCCACTCAATGCCTCTTTTGCAAACCACAACACCCAAAAGGAGTGAGGGAACAAAAGGGAATGCCCTGCCACAGAAGCAGGTTGGGATGGTGGAATGGGGAGTGAGAGGGATACTGGGACCTGCAGTGGTGGAAAATGGGCACTGGTGGAGGGATGTGTACTTGATCAATGTATAACTGAAACCCAAGCACAAAAATTTGTAAGTCTACAACTGTACCTCATGGTTTTTCACTAATAAAAATTAAAAAAGAAAAAAGATGTGGTGGTCTTACTGACAAAGAAGTCCAAGGATTATGCAGTAAATTACACTAGCTCTGGTTTCAGTGACCTTTAGAGAGAGTGCCTGGTACATGCATGGAAACTTCTTTTCTAGAAATATGATAAACCTAAAAAGCATCTTCAAAATGCCAGAAAAAAAAACCCACAAGGGCTATTTTAGTTCACATTTCAGGTGTCAAGAAAGGAAGATCCTCTGAGAAAAGAAAGAAAGAGGGAAAGAGAGAAGAAAGAAAGAAAGAAAGAAAGAAAGAAAGAAAGAAAGAAAGAAGAAAGGAAGGAAGGGAAGGAAGGGAGGAAAGGAAGGAAGGAAATAAAGAGTAAGAGAGAAGGAAAGAAAGAAAAAGAGAGAAAGAAAAAAGAGTGAAAGAAAAAGAGAAAAAGAAAGAGCGAGAGGGGGAAAGAGTGGAACAAAGAAAGAGAAAGAAAGAAAGAAAGAAAGAAAGAAAGAAAGAAAGAAAGAAAGAAAGAAAGAAAGAAAGAAAGGAGACAGACTAGAGTCAGAGATCTTTTCAGCCCTGGGATTCAGAGAGTGTGGTGCTGCTGGCTACATGGGATAAGAACGCGTGTCTTGGTTTGAGTGGGACAGGAATAAGGAGCTAAGTGCCTGACAGTTCCTCAACCTTTGAAGTATGGTCACTGTCTGAGTGAGTAGATCAGAAAACTTGTCTGTCAGCAATAACTGATATGACAGAAGTGTAGCTGTTCAGGGAGAGTGGTGGTCATAAAAATATGAAGAACTCCATCAAAACTTAAAATCACAGCCAGTCCTCACATGATTTCCATGTGTGTCTTTGGGACTGGAGAGATCGTATGGAAGTTTAGGTTCTTGCCTTGCACATGGCTGACTCCCATGGTTTAATCCCCAGAACTGGATATAATCCCTTCAACACTGCCAGAAGTCATCCCTGAGCACTAAGCCAGGAGTAAGTGTTGAGCACTGCCAGGGATGGCTCAAAAAAATGAAACTAAAGGATGTAGTGTGACTTTGTATTGTCTTTGGCGTCTGGTGATCCCTAAATCAACAAAACAGGCTGACTGAATAGGCCAGAGTCCTCAGTCTTGGTGGTCCCTCAGCCCTGTCTGCTTGTCCAATGGCCTCACTGCTCTGCTCAAACACACTCGCCAGATCTCTCTCTTTAGTGCCCATGACAGCCATCATGAGTGTCCCTCCCATACAGGAATGTTATAGATTCTCTCAGGAAGACCTTTGCCAACAATACACCCACTTTCAATAAGGTCTTCTCTGACGGATTTAACTTTGTAGCCTACCCACCCCACCCAAACTCTGTTCATTCTTGTACATTTATTTACTGGTTTCCAACAATCACCACTTTCTAAATAAAGCAGAAAACACTTATTGTTTCCTCTCATAGACACACAATCAGAAGCTCCAAAAAGATTTAAAGTTATCCGTTTTCTATGATTCTCCATCAACTTGAAAAGTCTCTTCTGCATAGCAGTTCTCAGTAACATTAGTTCCAATTTGGGAGTGACGAGGAAGATGCACCCAAACAGTGCTCACAAGTCTGGGAGCCACACCAACAATTCTCAGTCAGCTAGGCCAGGGATACAATGCTTGGCCGAGAATGTGTGCTGCTCAGGCCCTGTGGGGCAGGGGATTCCCGAGCCTCTGGGCAGCACTGAGGCCTCCAACACCCTGCTCCCCACTGGGCTCTCTGGGGACACCCCCAGGGCCCCACCCGAGCTCAGGAGATCATGCAGTATCGGGAACTGAACCAACATCTCTACTTCCTCCTGGCCCAGGAGACAAACCAGCATCTGTACATCTTCCTGGCCCCCGAGCTCTAATTCTTATGCCTCTGATGAGGTTGTGAAAATACAATAATAAGTATGGCACAGAAGGAATAAATGAATGAAGCCTGGCATCATTGTCACCCAGGAAAGAAACAGACAGGAAGGGCAGAGGTTGTGCTCCTCTGGCAACTCCTGAGCCCCCGTCTCTCTCTCTCTCTCTCTCTCTCTCTCTCTCTCGGCTTTTTGGGTGACACCCAGTGATGCACAGGGGTTACTCCTGGCTCTGCACTCAGGAATTACCCCTGGCGGTGTCAGGGGACCATATGGGATGATGGGAATCAAACCTGGGTCAGCCGCATGGAAGGCAAATGCCCTACCCACTGTGCTATCACTCTGGCCTCCCCTCCCCACCCATCTCTCTCTTTAAATGAAAATCCACCCCCCTGCTGAAGAGAGGGAGGACCAAGTCCACCAGCTCCAGAGATGCTCTGTGACTCAGAATTCAAAGAGAAGAGTAAATCCACGAACCCAAGAAGGTCAACCTCCCCATCCAATCCTGCATAATCAAATCATCACAAATTCACTTCTGAGGCCAATTATTTTAGTAATTTTAGTAAAACAATCAGAAAACCATCAAATTCCCCCCCATAGGTATTTTCTATACAATCCAAAAGGAAATCTGTCAAAATCTCAGAGCAAGATTTATACTCCACAACGAATCAAACACAGGTCAGTCTCCCAGTGCAGGGAGAATGGGAATGGTCAATATAAACATCTTGGACATGAGAAGGATGGTGACAGCAGGTGGTGATGGGGAGGCAGGCAGAGCTGGTGGTCAGGAAGTAGAGGTCTGTCACCTTCCTGGGTTCAAGGCTTACCTCCGACACTAGCTGGGCTATCCTGAATAAGTTTCTTGTTCTCTCTATCCCCCACCCTTTCTTATCTGTAAAACAAGGATGATAATAACAGCAACTGTATGTAAGACAATTGCAGAAACAGAATGAGTTGAAACAACGATCATGTCTGGCACATCATTAGCACATCCTGGTGAGCTTGTGAGAGTGTAAACCAGCACAATCACACAGAGAACAAGTGTCCGTGTTGATTTAGTCCATTTGAAATGCATGAACAGAAAAGAGGATGTGCAGGAGGATCGAGGTCTGTGCTGGACAAGCCTCATCCTCTTCAACTGACCTTACCAAGAAGACTTGGCTGGGATTTTCACTCTCTGGCCCTCCTTGAACAGACATTTTAAACTAGACACAAATCATTGCCATAAGAAATTACTCCCAAGCTGGGACCAGAGTGATAGTACAAGAGGTAGGGTGTCTGCCTTGCATGAGTCTGACCCGGGTTTGATCCCCAGCATTCCATATGGTCCCACAAGCACCGCCAGGAGTGACTGGTGAGTGCAGAGCCAGGAGTAACCCCTGAGCATCACTGGGTGTGACCCAAAAAGAAAAAAAAAGAAAAAGGAAATTACCCCAAAACTGTCTAGACAGTGCAGTGCTTAAGGGAAAAAGTGCAGAAAAAAGAAACTCCTCCAGATGAGTGCTGAGGGAGCTACATGTGCCTCTGTCTTGGCACCTCAGACGCCTCCCCAGAGCGGAGAGCTCTGGCCCACCCCTGTCACCAGCTGAGGCACCTGAGCCAAGCCACCTGCCTCCTCTGAACAGAAGCAGATGTTCTGATGAAGCCCTCTTCTTTCTAAAGTCATTTCTAACTCAAACCTCCTGGTCTTGGAGATGGAGGGTACCCTTTGGCTTACACGCTGCTTTCCAGGGGAGTTGGGGAAGGCATGCGAACCCTCCTCAATACTAACCCCTCAAATGACCTCCACGGCTACACAAAATGATCCTGGGGCATTGGATGATCTCTAAGGACATAAGTATCTCAAAGTGTTTTCCAAGACTGAATACAGCTCTCAAAGGTTCAATGAGTCAGTCTACCATGGAGACTAGAAAAATCAATTTTTCAATAAATACTAAAATAGAAATGATACCGTGAAGGCAAAGGAAATGTTACCTGAAACAGTATTCCAGAAAACGCTAGATAGCAACAAAAAGTTCCCAAATGTGTTTACTTCCAGAACTGTAAGAGAAAATATGCCCACAGCAGGTATTATATTTTCTACCCAATTTTTGCACCAAGGTTAAAATGGTAGCACCATAGAACGTAGGTTCATAGAATAATCCAGCCTCTGGGCAAGATTTATTTAGTATCATCTTACCCAGATGCCTTCCCCTCCCCCACCCCCAATAAAAGGCTTTCGTTTAGGAACTTAACTAGGGAAACTAGAGGGAGCTATAAAAATAAATGGCATTTTTCAGTAGGTTGATTTTTGAAGAGCTTAAATTTTAATATAAATTTATATTTGTCAAAAGTCTATTATTGACTCTGCTTTTATGTCTTGAAAATGGCAGTATTTAACCTTTACCTTCTGGAAGCTATCTGAAACACTTGCTTTATGACATATACACCGATTTTATTGCTAAAACTGTCTAAAAGTTAAGAAAAACCCCACCTAAAAAGTTAATTGTATGTTTGTCTATTACACAGATCATATTTTGTTATTTATTTAGCTTAGTTCTTTCTTTGTGTTCAACCGTCTTAACTTTCGAGTTTTGCTGTGAAAAGGAGGAACTGTGATTTATGTTGTTGTATAATGGTGATAAGAGCCAGATGAGTCCCAGGCTTTCTGACCTGAGTCTTCCCAATCAGTGTACACAGGTCCCCACTGCACGATGCAAATATCACACTGTGGCTCACTGAAGTGCTGGTGTGTCTCAGGCCTGAAGGACTGAATGAAACTGGGAATTACAGAACCACACCACAGGGAAGAATTTTCCAACTGTGTTCTGAAACTGAGGCCTTCGTTTCACCTGCCAAGGCTGCTGCTGAGCTACTCAAGTATGCCTCACCAAAATTGGTAGTCAACATGGACGCTGCCCAGTTTTCTCGGGTGGGGCAAGAGGGAGCTGGCTGCTATTCTGTTGCTAGAGGGTAACCTAAGTTTCCTTTAAATTAATGTGGTCCATCTTTCTTACATTTCTTTCACACTGCCTTGAGTGTCAGTTCTTCCCACACTGACATCTAAACTTCTCTTCAGCCATGTCAAGTCATTTTACTAATATCTGTATAGAATAAAATATTACATGTAGCGGCAGCAATGATAGTGCAGCGAGGAGAATGTTTGCCTTGCACATGTCCCACCTGGGTTCAATCCCCAGCATCCCATATGGTCCCTGAACACTGCCAGGAGTGATTCCTGAGTGCAGAGCCAGGAGTAACCCCTGAGCACTTCAAGAGATGACCCAAAAAACAAAAAAATAAATAAATAAAATTTTTAAAATATTGAAAGTGCATGTAGGTAATTATATTATCTTATATGAATATTTTTACTACTGTTTTCATGCATGGTACTAAATAATGGATACAAAAATGCTTTTTAAAGACAACCTAGCTGTGTTTATTCATTTTTCCCCCCATGAATAAAGTCTAGGTGTAATCTATCATCATCCATGATTTCGTGTTCTGTTTCATATGTGGGCCTGTGCTAGGAAGCCAGGGAGGCATGTGAGGCCTTTCCTGCGGCGTGCTGACTCATGATCACAAGAGTAAAGCACACAGGGAAAGAGCATCGCAGAGCTGCAACTTGCACCCAGAGGGGCATAGACCAAAGGACCCTATGTACAAAATAAAGCTGTGGTTCTACTCTGCTCCTAACAAAACCCTTTTGTGAGGATGAGATGTGGCCCCACTCAAAGTCCCTCATGGTGGTCACAGCACAAAGAGTGGATTTGGTTAAAGGACAAAGAGTGGATTTGATTTCAGCAGGAAAAACTGTTTCCACATTCCTTAAGTAGAAAAAATAATAGAAGGAAATGACAATTATATTTTTGAAAGAGTTGAACAAGATCAGACATTTTAGTAAAAGCAATGTCTTCTCATGAAAACTGAAACTACTACTGAGTCCTAAAATATTCTACCCCAAAGCAGAGAATTTTTTTCTTTCCCTTTTTTTATATCATGAACATCTTTGCATTCCAAGTGAAAAGATGCATAAACAAGAAGAAAATTGGTAGAACACATCACTATGGGAGAAAAGACTATATCTTTCAGCCCAAAGCAATTTTGGCTTCAGTGAATGCAGAGAATATCAATGACATCTTGATACATTCAGTCAAACAGAATTAGATCATGTGAATTGCTAGATTTTACTGTCTCCTAAGATACAATTCCATAATCACGAAGGAGGCAAAAAGTATCTCATTTTATTAATTATTTATGTATAATAACATATTCCCCTTCTGAGAAATTTAATTTTTCTTTGGGCCAAAATATACCTTTTCTAATAAGTATCACTCTGAATACATCTTTTCTAGTATCATTTTAAAACATTTTGAATGAATATATTTTATACTTGTGACTAAGTTAGACTTTTCCTTAGGAGGAATAATTTATAATTTTAAGATTCACTTGTTTTTTTTTCTTCTGCAGATGATTTCAAAGGAATTTTGAGGAGGCTGCCGTTCTTTTTCGACAAAATAAACATCACAACGAAATAGTATTTGTCATTCATATAATGTAGTCCCAAGAAAGTGGATATGGAAAAAATCATAACAGCAATTCTCAAAATTACAGGGAAAAAGAAACTGACATAATACCTCTAGAGAAATTTGATCCATGCTAAATTACTCCTATTTGCAACTGCTGATTTAAGGATTACTAAAGAGGAAAAGACAACTCTAAAAATTGTTTATCATTTACTTACCAAATTCACATTTAATCAATGGAACACATTGGTTAAACATATCAACAGTGATATTTTTGTGAAAACGATGATCCCATAAATTAATTGCCAGGGTTATATTTTTATTTTCAGAAATGTAATGTTACAGGCATAGAACTCAGGGGTGCTGCTTGTGCCCTGCGTTCATGAGATAGCGGTTCAATTTCCTGAAACATGTTTTGAAATTACTGTTATCATTGTGTTTTCTCACTACAATTAATGATGACAAGAGATGACTAAGGAATAGTGGTCGAGGACCGTAAGCACTTGGGTGGTAGATGGGTATCAATGCCATCAATTTGTACACTATTGTAACTACCTAAATTATAATTTAAATAATATTTAAATACTTTTTTGGGGGGTTGGGGTCACACCAGCAGTACTCTGGGGACCGTACAGTGCTGGGGATCAAACCTGGGTCAGTCGTGTGCAAGACAAGTGCCCTCCCCACTGTACTTCTCCCCAACCCCTTTAAATACGATTTCAATAAACTATCACACATACACAGAGGTTGGGAGACGTTCAGAGAAGTGACGGGGCACCATACACATTCTCATGCTACATAATGTTAATAAAGAAGTCAACGTGAACACAATGTAATAACATTAGAAATGTAAATCAATAATCTCAAATAAATATATTAGAACAAAATCAATAGAATAAAACGATGATGATAACATGACACCAAAGCCTGAGGAAGGTAAAGCAGTCAAGAAAAAAATATCACCTTACTGGGGCTAGACTGAGCCATCAGGGTGAGCCATGAGGAATGTACCATACAATGGGCAGGAACATAGGAACCCATGAAAATGGGCGAGATTTCTCGTGTGTCTTGACTGGTTTGGATGAGGGTAAACATCTTTTCATTTCGCTGCCTTAGTAAATTTTATGTAAATATGGGCTGGAGTGATAGCACAGCTAGTAGGGCATTTGCCTTGCACAAGGCCGACCCAGTTCGATTCCTCTGGCCCTCTCGGAGAGCCCGGCAAGTATCCCCCCCGTACAGCAGAGCCTGGCAAGCTTCCCGTGGTATATTTGATATGCCAAAAATAGTAACAACAAGTTTCACAATGGAGATGTTACTGATACCCACTTGAGCAAATCGATGAACAATGGGAGGACAGTGCTACAGACATCACTATCACTATCGTCCTGTTTTTCACCGATTTCCTCGAGCAGGCACCAATAATGTCTCCTTCGTCCTAGCCCTGAGATTTTAGAAAGTGCCACATTGGAGGCTCTTTCAGGGTCAGGGGAATGAGACCCATCATTGTTACTGGGTTTTGGCATATCAAATACGCCACGGGTAGTTTGCCAGACTCTGCCTTGCAGGCAGGATACTCTTGGTAGCCTGCCAGGTTCTCCAAGAGTAAGAACTAGATAATAAGTTGTTGCCTGGCCGCAAATGTGGCTGTGCACTTCTGGGAGCTGGGTTTTATAGTCTCTGGGTCTTGGCCATTGATTACACAGGTGCTGGGGGCAGTTGGTGGGTGTATCACCTACCTATTGGAAGAGAGAAATCAATAAAAGGAGATGACAATTTCATTTGCTTAGCTTCTGCTCGGTGACACTGGAATAAGCACCAAGACTAAGCAGAAGCAACCTGGAGCTTCTTTCCAGAATCATGGGTTGTCTGAAGACATCAATTTAAGAGCTTTCAGCATAAGGACTTACAGGAAAGGCAGCATGTGAAGATTACTAAAAGAAACAAAAAAGAACAATCTCGTGTCTAAAGAAAAGAAAAAGGCCTTGATACGTGACTCCTTAAGAAGAGGACTTTGGAAAGCCAAGGCTGGCCAATTCTTGGAGAGTGCTCAGTGGACGAAACCCTGACCCCATCACTTTTATTCTTACTAACGCCCAAATATGTGCTTATGTATGGCCAAAAATTGCACAATTAAATGCTAGTGGTGTCTGTGACTATGAGGCGACTAGGGGCACAGCATCAGCACCACACCCCTCCTGGCCCCAGCATCCATCTTCCTCCTCCTGGCTTGCCCACAAATGCTGAACATCTCCCTTGAGAGCCCCAGGAGCCCTGAATGTAACTGAAGGCTCCTGATGGAGTCTTGACTTCAGGAAGACAGAGACCCAGTTACCTTGGGTGCAGGTAGCTTCACATCCTCCTTAGAACCCTAAAGGGTTTACTCATTCCAGTGTAGGTCCCCAAACTCCTGGGGTAATAGGAGTTAATTTCCAGGTGGATCAAGTGGACTCAGACGGCCACCTGTCTGTGAGACTGGCCAGGTCACTGCCTGCACCAAGCATGAGCTCACCAGGGTCCCCTTCATTGTCTTGGAGATTTGGGGTGAGTGGGTAGACCATTTGCCCTCTGCGGCTTCTCGAGGCTGCTCCCCATTAACAAAAGCTCAGGCATGAAACTCAGCAATTAAATGTCTTCTTATCAAAATGGTATTGCACACTGGCTTTCCTTGAATAGCTAGTCATGACTCCACTTTGAAAATGCAAAACTATCTAGAAATACAGATGTAAGATGAAAATAACCTATCTGAACACATCTGAAATGTAAAATATGTGAACCGAAATGAGACTTATATTGGACTATTTATAATTTCTAGGACTTGCAAGGACACTATCTGGACGCCCAATTACTCTATTATCTGTTCCAGCAAAGCGGGAAAAAGCACCAGACCCAAGACTTTCTATCTTCAAAACATCATTCCTGGGCAGGGTCACCCCCTAAGGGGGCTCATAATTCTCCCCCTCCCCACCCTCTCTCCCTTTTTCTCTCTTCTCTCCCTTCTCTCTCTGTCTCTCTCTCCCCCTCCTCTCTCCATCTCCTCTCTCTCCTTTCTCCTCTCTCCCTTCTCTCCTATCTCTCTCCTTTCTCCTCTCTCTCCCTTCTCTCCTATCTCTCTCCTGTCTCTGCCCCCTCTCCTCTTTTTTCTGTCTCCTCTCTCTCTCCCCTCTTCTATCTCTCTCCTCTCTCTCTCCCCTTATCTCTCTCCCCCCATCTCTCTCTCCCCTCATCTCTCCTTTCTCTCCCCTCTCCTCTCTTTCTTCTCTCTCCCCTCTCTCTCTTCTCTCTCCCCTCTCTTCTTTTAGCTCTTCGGAGCGATAGCACAGCGGGTAGGGCGTTTGCCTTACAAGCGGCCAACATGGCCGACCTGAGTTCGATTCCTCCGCCCCTCTCGGAGAGCCCGGCAAGCTACCGAGAGTATTCGATATGCCAGACACAGTAACAACAAAGTCTCCAATGGAGACGTTACTGGGCCCGCTCGAGCAAATCGACGATCAACGGGAGGGCCTTTACCTTTACTTTTACCTCTCTTTTCTCTCCCCCTTTTCCTCTCTCTCTCTCTCTCTCTCTCTCTCTCTCTCTCTCTCTCTCTCTCTCTCTCTCCCTTTTGGGTCATACCCAACAATGTTCAGGGGCCAGGGCTTACTCCCGGCTGTGCCCTCAGGGACCACACTTGGAAGTGTGTACACAATAGAGGGTGTCAGAGCCACAGCCCAGCCTGCCAGGCCCCAGGCAAGTATCTTACCCTCTTTCCCTCTCCCTCTCCCTCCATCTTCCTCTCTCTCTTTTTCTCTCTCTATCCCCCCCTCTCTCCATGGGGCTCTTGATTTCTTGTAGGTGATGGGAAATGAAAGTAAGGACTATATTCTATCTCCACACAAACAAATGATATAAGAGCACACAGTAATTGTGCAGCCACAAAAATCTAGACAAATCAGGAAATCAGGAGGACAAAATCAATAAAGCAGTGGCAGTAGCAGGTGAACAGAGCCACATCAATTCGCTCCATGTGACTCCGTGTGACACACATTCATCTTCCATTTCTTAGTTCTTTACTTAACTCCCTGCTCCTACAGTTCCATACCTTCTCTTCCATATGCTGCCTCATCACTAACCACATACTCCCAAGTTTAAGGACTTCATAGTATTTTGTTATTTGATTCTCTTATGAACTGATTCCCCACTAGACTCCTCTAGAATCCACTCCTGCATTAGTGCCAAATCTCCACTGAGAGTCTATCCCCGTCGAGGCCACGTGGGGCAGTCGGGGGCACTGTCTCAGGCATCAGTGCCCATCACTGGTACCATACACAGCAACCCATTTCTTGCAGTAGTTTGTTCAAGAAGAAAGAAACTGAGGAAGTAAAGGAGGAGAGGAAAAAGGAAAAATATAAAGCAGTGAATTAAAAAAAGGGAAAATAGAACCAGAGGTAAAGAGTCTTCTAGAAACTGGAGGTGACCATTTAGAGGTTGAAAGTCAGAAATATGAGGAAAAGTGACACAATCCCTAAAAGCATTGCCTTTGGACTGTCTGGGGTCTTTATATTAGTATCAAGTAAAACAAGTGAAAATACTACAACTGTGCCCAAAAAAATAGGATGTAGAAGAAATCCCAGTGGAAAATCCACGTTGACCAAGATTTCTATTTGCTCTGTACACAAATTGGTTCCCAAAAGGGACTCACTTCAGTTACACAGGAAACAATAGTTATGATGCAGCCTATTGGCAAATATCTCCAAGTAACTAGAACACTGCTGTGTTAACCAAGTAAAAAGAAAGTCTCGATGAGACTAGAAGAATCCAGGGAACTGGAGAGGCACAGAAGAGCAAATGTTTATGTCCAGAAGTACTGACTGCCCTATTTTAGATCAAACGCCCTCTGTACTTAGAAATAAATAAGTCTAGGAGACAAGAACAAAATTTATCCCTGTCTTAAAAACTGCTTAGCAAGTGAGTCCCTGTGAAGGGCATTCTGCTGAGGAGGCCCCAGAAATGGGTACTGAGCATGTACACCCAGAGCACTATGCACAGCTCTGCAGCTGGCCTGGAGCTAAATGACCAAGCTCAGGGCAGCAAACACTTGGTCTGTAAAGACTGGCTCTGCTCCTCTTGTAATGAGCTTCGCGAGGATATTCAGTAAGTCAAAAAGCCAGCCCGTGACATCAGGCCATCGGGAGTTTGCATATACTAGTTATTAGCTTAATTTGGGGAATGTCTTGCTTTAGGCAACAGCTGCAGCATAAAATTCACCACCTCCTCGTCACTTAAAGATGTGGACTTACAACAAAATGTGCATTATATACAAGAGGTACAAGAAAACAAACACGAGGAAGACCACTTGCATTATATATTATCTCCTGTGGGAAGGATGGATTGATGGTTTATCAAATGCTTGGCCCTGGGCAAAGGTTAAGTGTTTTGCTCATAGTGATTTAGCTTGTAAATGGCAAAGGCAGGATCTGAACCCAAGTCTATTAGATAATAGATGATTTTCAATATATATGCAACTGTCATTTCGGTTTAACCCTATTGCAGTCTTGTAAATAAACAATACGTTTTCATTCATTCTTATACTTATTAAGTCAGCAAAAATTTTGTGCCTGATAAATGTCAATCACTCATGTACTTTTGTGGCTACAGAGAGAGAGAGAGAGAGAGAGAGAGAAAGAGAGAGAGAAATCTTTGTATCAGATTTTTCCTGTCATTCCTGCTACTGTTTGCGTTTTCCACAAACATCCTATGTTAGTGATCTATATTTAATCCAGAGTCAGTCATTTAATTATTTAGGCATTTGTACTGTCACAGAATGTCTTAATGGGAGACACAGTGCTTTGTAATTCATCAGTCTGAATAACGGTAGGTCTCAGTAATTAGAAGTGGACCAAGGCTGCATACAAATGATGCTTCTTGTCGTCCTGTGTTCAATAAGACTGAATATGGTTCATAAAAGAAGGAATACTCTTAGTTGACACACTGAAACATAAAAAACTATTTCCTTTTATTTCACTCTCTATATAGAAATAGATATATAACTGAATTTTCAATGGACTGATCTGTTATTTCATTTCTTCTAAAATGGAAACCTTTTAATGTCATGAATATATAAAGTACAACAATAAACTGAGTAATGTTCTAAATGTTCAGCTACGTGCAAAGTTTTCTATGGTACAATGTAAGTTTCTGATGGAGTTTCAGACCTCCATGACATGAATTATAGGTACCTCCTCCTTTAATCAGCCTGACTGGGAAGAATAGGGCAAGAAAGAATGTAGGTGGCACATAAATTATCAACAACAAAACAGGTGTTCAAAGACAGGTAGAGATTGAATCAGCCTGAAGGAAAATAATAAGGCATTTTAATTTGAAAATAAAATGGCATTACTGTGTAGCCACAGGAGTACCTACTAAGGGAGGGAGTCTGATGTTCACCCCCATGGCAGGGAATAAACCTGGGTTTATATAACCATCACAAATGCTCGCCTTCTAGTTGGAGAATTTCTATATCCTGCTTTCTACCTGATTTATGGTAATACGGAATTTCATGAATTTCTATATCCTGCTTTCTACCTGACTTATGGTAATATGGAATTCCATGTAACTATTTTCCCAGAAACTGGGTCTAACAGCTTCTGACACTCCTTTTAGTTACTTTCTGTTACATTTTATGGAAACTACTTTACATTATTCAAACTGTGTATCAACAGATATTAGAACATAGAAAGCCAATGAATCTTTAAATGCTCTCAAAGGATTTAGAGTTATGCATCTCCTAGCATCATTTTCTAAGTAGGGTTCTATTTGAAACACTAAAATAAACTGCTAATGTGAAAGGGAGTAAAGATGTGATGAAGCAGAGCCAAAGAGATAACATGGGAGGCAGGGTGTACTGCCTTGCATGCAGCCGACCCCAGTTTGATCCCTGACCCCACATATGGTTCCTGGAGCCCCACAAGCCGTGGCCCCCAAACAAACAAAAAGACCCCATAAAAATAATAAAGATACCATAAAGCAGGGGTTGGAGCGATAGCACAGCGGGCATGGCATCTGCCTTGTGCGCGGCTGACCCAGGGTTTGATTCCTCCACCCCTCTCGGAGAGCCTGGCAAGCTACAGAGAGTATCTCGCCCGCACAACAAAGCCTCGCAAGCTCCCCATGACATATTCAATATGCCAAAAACAGTAACAACAAGTCTCACAATTTGTTGTGAGATGTTACTGGTGCCTGCTCTAGAAAATCGATGAACAACGGGAGGACAGTGACAGTGACAGTGACCTTATGAAGCAGATAAAGAAATCAATGTCAAAAATTTAAATGTTAGTTCTATGACAAAGCTTCTAAACCACCTGGGGCAATGCCACACATGTTTCTTCTGTCTTAAAGTGGAAAGAGAGCCAGTATCCTCAGCGGTCATTCATGTGAAGACACAATTGGTCTACCTTGATACTAGTTAAACAGAACAATGTCACAATTTCTAAATTTTTATCTACTTCTATTTTATTACAAGGTCTCACCAGTCATCCAGTTACCTTAAGAAATCCTTGTGAGTGTCTCAAGTAAGACCAAGCCCCTTTCAGACACCCAGGGTGCCTGCCCCACCCATACCCTCACCCTCTTGCTCTGCAACCTCCACTCCCCAGACTCTTCCTGCATTCTGGCTCCTGGGGACACTGCAGTTACTCCAGTCCTTCCCCCCCAAATGCTTACGTTCTACTGTTTCAAGAACTGTCACCACTCAAGGTATTAAAGTATCAAGAATCAGCACACGATTTCCTGGAAGACAGTAAGCATGGTGTCAGTGCCTGGGAGCACGTAAGCTGAATCGCAAACAAAAACTTTCTCCCTAACTATTCTCAATGTAGAAATAATGCAACGCGGCTTCATGCACTCCTGTGGCTTCTGAATACTTTTCTCCAGAGGGCTCTTAACATGAATGCTGAATGCTGGGGACTGGTACACCCCAATCACCAGTTCTCTGCTACTCTCAGAACTTTCCAGTGTGAGGAATGACACATTTCTTTATGTCTCATAATCATGGGACAGCTTCTTTGAGGGTTGCCACAGGCCAAAGCGATCAAGGAAGTTAGGTCATCACTTTCTGCGGTTCCCTGTTCTTCCCCAGGTTTCCCTGAAGCTGGGAGCTTCTGCACTTACGTGTAAAATAGCCAAAGTCCTCGGATTCAATCCCGGCCTCCCTCATTCATTACACAGTGCTCAAGTGCATGGAGGCAGGAGAGAGGAAATCGCAGCAACGCTGAGGCAGCTGCAATTTTGCTAAGAAGTTTTGCCGACATTCCCAAGCCTCCAGAGTTTTTACCTGCTCTGTGACGGTGTGGCTAAGAAATGAATGAGTGGATAAGATCATAGATACTCTCCTGTCCTTTCCTCTAAGAGGGCCCTGGGTTGGTGCTGAGCTGTCAGTCTTTCCCCCTTTCTCTGCAGAACGACATTGCAGTCGCTTCCCTCCTGTCCTCAATGACCTCAGATCGCCTACTAAAAGGGAATAGACCTTCCCATCAACCTAGTTGTCAGAGACTCAGCTCCTTAGTTCGACCAGGCTTGTCTGTGTCACGCACAAGTGACTTACTCCAATCTGAACCATTGTCATTACACACAAGCATGGGGGCCAGAAAGAGAGTACAGTGGATAGGGTTCTCTCATTGCACGTGGCTGACCTGGGTTTTATTCCCAGCACCACAAAAGGCCCCTGGGCCCCACCAGCATGATCCCTGAGCACAGAGCCAGAAGTCAACCCTAAGCACTGCCACGTGTGGCTAAAAATAATAATAATAACTAGTTTTTATATTTAAAATCTTTGTGACTTTTAGTAAATCCAATGATGTAACAAGTGGGGCCCGAAATTCCCGAGTGTTAGGAATGAACAGCTGCTGGGATGGGCCCATACCCTTAGTTTCCCAAATGCCCCTCACTCTCTAATGCTAAAAACTCCATTTTATAGGAAACTAACACCCAAGAATGGCCGAGATTAGTACCAGGAATTTTGCTCCATGGCTTGGAGGCCAGCTACACATGCTAGGGGAAAAGGGAGCTCAGATAGAGAAGGGAGCACCAAACAAAGGGTGTTGGGAGGATCCTCCCAGGATGGGAGTAGCATGCTGAAAGTAGACTATAGACCAAACATGATTGCCACTCAATGCCTATTTTGCAAACCACAACACCCAAAAGGAAAGAGAGAACAAAAGGGTATGCCCTTCCACAGAGGCAGGGTCGGATGAGAAGATGGGGGGGTGAGAGGGATACTGGGACCCGTAGTGGTGGGAAATGGGCACTGATGGACGAATGGGTATTTGATCATTGTATAATTGAAACCCAAGCACAAAAATTTGTAAGTCTACAACTACCTCATAGTGTTTCACTAATAAAAAAATTAAATTAAATTAAAAAAACTCCATTTTACCCGGCTGACCACTGAAGTTATTAGAGTTTACTACTCTTTACTACTATTTTCTGTTTTATTTTGCTTGGGTTTTTGGTTCGAGGGCTCACCCATCTGTGCTCAGGGCTTATTCCTGGCCGTGGTTGAAGGTCCAGAGTAGGTTGGATTCAGGTCGGTACGTGCAAGGCCGCTGCTTCTCCTACTGTATTACCTCTCAGAGCCCAAGTTTGCAACTCTTGGCCTAGGACTTACCAATAGAAACTGTAGAGCACACGTCTCTATAGTCATCTTAACATATCTGGCAACACTCAGCTCTAACACATAAAAATTTTCAATTCTCTTCTGACAATCGCTCAGAAATATGAGACAAGAGTCTTTATTTTCCCATCCACTGGATGTGGAAGTGGGAAATTCCCTTTGACTTCATTCTCTGATGAGTCCAAAGCACCCTGGTTTACACGCAAAATTAGTCACTAGAACTCTACCATCTGTGTTTTTCTTGTACTCCTTTAACAAACATTATTATCTTTCTACTTACACCATTACACCTGCCTCTATATTAGAGGCTTAATTCTATGCTTAATTCTATGCACTGAACCAACTCATCCAAAATATATGCCTGCCCTCCAATCTGGAGCCACTCAATCCCAATCCAGTTCTTGGGACTTGGCTACAAAGATATTTGTGATGGCCACTCCTCGGGGACTCTGGGAGAGTAAATTAAATCGTGCATTAAAAGTGTTCTTTTGGTTCTGCCTTTGCTATTGCCCACAATCCCCACTGCTTACCCCCATTTCAATTGCTAGCATCCATCTGCTCCAATGTTCCAAAGGATAAACCGTTGAAAAAAAAACAGATGGGAAATTAAGGCTGAAGAACAGAGTAGAGGCTATTAAGCATCCCCTGGACACATACCCAAAATCTGCCCTTGGAAAACTAGAGGAGGAAAGGACATGCATTTGCAGGCTGTGAGTCATTAATATAAAAAGTGAATTCAAGTCACAAGCCCAGTGTTGAGAGCATTACCTATAAGAGCTCTAAGAGACTTGCAACAAAATTTAATCATTGCTGACTGACATAAATAAAGATGCGACCCACTCCTCCAGACCGTATAATGATGAGAAACAAGTGGGAACTGTCAAAGAAACAGAATACTACCTGCTGTGATGGAAGAAATTAATCAGCCTGTAATTTGGAAAAAGGAAAAAAGGTGAGCTTGTATCTAATTGTTTTTAAGACAAAACTTCCTCCAAAAGAAGGCAAATGAAATACAAAGCACTTCAATTTATGGAAATCAAATAATGCTGAACAATGAAAAGCTTCTACATACTGTGCCTATATCACACCTTCACTCAGTTTTATGAGGAAATGTCTCCTCCCCCTTTCAGAGTTAACTTTCAGACTCTAGCATGGATGCCATTTTAATAATAATTTAAACCTTGGATCCCGGTTGTCCAAGGTTCCATTATGCTAACGTTTCACTTTAGTACCTCCCTGGGCTAGAGCAGGATATTCGGTCAAGTGGTTAAGTTGCTTGCATGCATGCAGCTAATCTGGGTTCCAGTCCCTGTCACTGCATAAGGTCCCCTGAGAACTTCCAGGAGTTATCCCTAAGCAAAAAGCCAGGAGTAGGCCTGAGCACCACCAGACATGTCCCCAAGAACCACCCCTCCCTCTGAAAAAAAAAAAAAGGAAGAAAAAAAAAGAATTATCATCTGCCAGAGCGATCTCATTCAAGTGCAAAGACTTCACCATGAGAAATACAAATTACCCCCTTTCTTCTCTTGAACTATGGATCTCTTTCCTGATGTTTAGAATCAATGTCCAAACTGCCCCCTGCACAATCTCTTTGAAACACTTCAATTCAGTGTCAGTGGAATTAAGTTGAAATCTATGCTTCCTCCCACTATCCATGAGCTGCTGTTTGTACTACCAATTGTGCCCAGTCTTCTAGGACAGGAATCCAAGTGCCTCGCATGCATCTGTTCCAATTTTATCCTTGGCAACGTGTATGGTCCACCAGGCATCACCAGGAGTGACCTTAGTGCAATCAGGAGCAAGACTGGAGCACTGCCAGGTCTGATCCACCAAAAAAAAAAAATCCTCAAAGTCACATGAACCAATTTTTGATATCTGTAATTAAAAGAATCCTCAGTGAGAGAAGTATCAGAAGTTATCCACTTAAATGAAAGATCATTTAATACGTTAAGGCATTTCCATGTGACGTTAAAGGGACTAGAAATTCACACCAAAGTCTTGTGCAGAGTCTGCTGACTCACACAAGCTTTAATTTTTGCCAAAAGGAAGTTGGAAAGAAATAAAAGGAAGTTGAAAGAAATGAATTGTGTTGAGTGGGTTGAAATTAGCTATGGGGGTGCAGAAAAACAAAGTGAATACATAACAAGTTCACCTGTGCACCAGTACTATGCTTTTGCTGTAACTCTACGTCCTCAACAGGATTTATAAACACTGGCACAACTCTTCCTGGTGAATCCTTTTTTTTTTTTTACCCCCGAGGATAAGGAACTGCATTTACTTGTTATGTCTCTTTAACTTCCTTTATGCTGAAAGTTCCTAACTTTTATTTATTTATTTATTTTTATTTATTGAATCACCATGAGAACAGTTACAAAGCTTTCAGGTTTAAGTCTTGGTCATACAATGATCAAACACCCATCCCTTCACCAAAGCATATTTTCCACCACCAAGAATATACCCCTCATCCCACCCCTCCCCATGCCTGTGAGGCAGATGATTTCCACTTAACTCTCTCTCTACTTTTATTACATTCATTATTTCGACAAAAGATGCACCATTATTATTTGGAATTTTACCCCAACAACCAGACCTGCTGAAAAGGCATAGTGAAATAATTTGTTTTCTATGGTTATGAAGACCATATGATGTCACGCAGTGTGATTTTGGATTTCTGATATTTTACTAATTAAGTCTGGAGGAATTTCTGCCAAAAGCCGCATAGTTCCGAGATTGGTTTGTGTGCCTCTGTGGCCATGGCCCTGCCAGAGAGTCGCTCATGGGGGGCAACTCATGGTTCTGGGCGGGACGGGAAGGACGTGCCAGTTCCACACCCCATCTCATAAGGCTGAAGTTGCCCCTTCACTGCTGGCTCATACCTGGCTGTCCAATAAGCTCTGAGGTGGTGGCCACCGTGCTGCCGGGAAGGGGGAAGGGGAAGGCGGAAGAGACAGACACCTTTCCCTCCTGGCTGGCCACGGCACTGTAGCTTAATGCATTGTCCATTCACAGTTCTCCCGAAAGCTGCTGGGTTCTGAATTAGGTCCATGTGCCTCTGGGGCCATGGCTGTGCCAGAGAGCCACCTCTGGGGGTGGCAGGGGGGTGGGAACTCATGGTTTCAGTGGGGCGGGAAGGATGGGTTCCTGGTGAATCTTTATCCTCCTTGTCAACAACAACAGGAAACTCACCTTGAGGACTATGCCCAGGCTGAGAGTGTTTGGACACTGCTGGTATGATCTGGGGGCCCATTTTCCCTATTCTGCAGCAGCCTTGTTTTGTCCCAAATGTATTATTATCATTATTATTATTAATTAACTTGGTGGGGAGATAGTACAGTGGGCAGGGAGCTTGCATTGCATGCTTCTCGCAAATGTTCAATTCCCAACACCCCATATGGTTATTCAGCCCTCACCAGGAGTGATCCCTGAGCACAGAGCCAGGAGTCAGCCCTGAGAACTACTGTGTATGGGCCCAAAACAAAACAAAAATTTACTTAGGGAAGTAAATTGGAAGTAGTAGACCCCACCAGTGCTTGGGGTCACTTGGGAGAAAAGTGCTCAGGGGACCATGAATTGCCAGGGATCAAACTAGAGTCAGCAACATGCAAGGCACACACCCAGCCCCTGTGCTCTTTCTCAGACCTCATGCTTTTTCCTTTATGCACTTCACTTGGTCTCTACTGTCACCTCTTAAGGAAAGTGGTGACATCTCCATGGACTAGTAAAAAAGTCGAAACTGGCTCTCACATCTACCCCTGCCCTGAACAGAAGCACATGGAAACCATACATGTGATCCAAAATATCTCCTACTTCAAACTCCACTGCACTCCCAGTGAGTCAAAATCAAATCCTGAATGTGACCCAGATGAAGATGTTATGAAATTTGTAACCCTGAGTTCAGCTTTATATCAATCAACACCGTCACCCACACCCTCTCCAGCACTCACCATGCACACGGTCCAAGCTCTCCACCCCACATGACACACTCCGTAGGTGCAGGGAAGGACCTACCGAATGAATACAAGACACAAGAGACAGAGTACAGTTTAGAAATAGAGAGAAAAAGGGACAGACTTTATTGAGGGATACAGGCTGTTTATATGGGGTCTGGGATAGCCCAGTCACAAGCAGAGCAATATAACCATACATGGTAAAGTCAGCAATAAAGCTTTACCTAACATTCAAGGTAAACATTTGTACATCAAAGGGTCTTATGGCAGTAGGTGCATCCTGAGGTTTACATTTGCATATCAAAGGGTCTTAGGGCAGTAGATGCATTCTGAGCTTTACATTTGAATATCAAAGGGTCTTAGGGCAGTAGATGCATCCTGGAGGTTACTATAGATAAGGCCAGATAAGATAACTTGTCAGCCTGATGTATGTGGCTATGGATCAGGCATCCACTGAGGTCAGGAAGTCCCTGGGAGACTGTCACCAATGTCCCTAACATAGGAACCACAGCCAGGGTCTATGGGAGGGCTCTTGGCTTCCCACAGGTGGCCCCCTAATGAAGAAGAAGAAATACACAGTTAGGGTCTTACCCCACCACTGCTGTGTGACTGTGGATAAAGTTACTACTTCTCTGAATGTTCATCAGTTGTACTCAGTTTTCTCATCTAAAATCCTAGGCACCGTTTTTTTTTCTTCACTCTTGCCAAGTTTTAAAGTCCTTTTAAAAATGAATACATTTTTGCCCTAATTTGAATCACCCAAAGGAGAAATTACTTGCTTTTATTTCACACCAAGTTAATGCCTGAGCATCATAAAACCTACTTAGAAGAAGTCATTTGCTTCTTTTACTAACTTTTTATTCTTCTTGATATTTTTCTTAAGTAAAAGATTAGCTCTAAATGCATATATGTTGGAAAAAGTCTGTGTTACCATGGCAATAACCAGATATAAAAGCAAATGAAAATGTGATACTGACTCTTGATTAGACTAAGGAATAAGATCTAGGGGATTATCTACAAAATTAGATGTCTTCCGAAAGCAGAGCCAAATTTCTAGTACAAAGCGTTGCCAACAATCTATCTTTCCAGTCTCGTCCTTGACCGTTCAGAATGTCAATAAAGAGCCAGAAGTCATTTGAAATGATTTTGATATGTGAAATATAAATAAAAGGATACAGTTGCTCTTTTCCTGCTCAAACTGAGATGAGAGAGTCCCCACCCAGGAAGAGTAATGTCTCCTCATCAGACTGACACATGGTTCCAGGGAAGCAGAGACAAAGGCCTAGCAGTGACTGGCATTCAAGCTGCCCACAAGACCAGGGCAGGCACATCTATCTCTTCTACATTTAGCAAAGGAGCAGAGTCTCCAGAAGCAGATAGGGCAAATGCCCAGGCTCAACCTAAAGGATGCTCATGAGATAGGCTGAGGCCAATTACAGCAAAAACCTTTTCTCCAGGTTAAGATGATAGAGTTTCTAGTCAGTGTGAGGGAAGATATAAACTTTTTTGCACAGGGCAATGATGTGATTTGGTCTGAGTCTCACAAAGAACTTGCCAACTTTCAAATAGGGATCAAAGCAGTAAGGGAGGGTGACTGAAAGGAACGGATGCAGGAGAGAAATGACGGGCAAGAAGTTTCCAGCCTGGAAGACTAAATTCTCAAGAAGCGCTTCCTGCTTCAACCCAGATCCTAGACGAATGATAGCATTTCAATTTTAATTCCTTGTTGGGCCATAAGACAATATAATTAATTTGTCAAGAATTTATTATGAGAGGGGCCAGAGCAGATAGAGTGTATGCCTTGCATGAGGCTAACCTGGCTTCAATCCCTGGTACCCCATATGGTCCCCTGAGTCTTCTAGGAGTGATCCCTGAGCACAGAGCCAGGAGGAAGCCCTGAGCACTACTGGGTGTTTCCCTTACAGAGAAAAATGGTTAAGAGTGAGGAAACCACAGACTAAGAGGAGACATAGACAGGCCACTTTCTAGGGGACTGGCCTGTTGGGATGGAGATGCAGAATCCAGTCCAGCAGTCACAGCTGAGCCAGATGGCTACACTGAGAGGCAGGGCTGCAGTAAGGTGACACCATGACCAGGCTTGACAAACCTCTTTTTCTCATGGATTTTGAGGCTACAGAAATTGAAAGAATAACCACTTACATTGATATATCTTCTGTCAAGCTAAATCCTTAAAGTCTATTTTGTCTACTAATAAGCAACTGAATCCTTATTTTGGTAATATTTGCCTATCATACCTAGCCTTTTTTCCTTTTATGTTCAAATTTTCTGTATTTATGGTTTATGCATAAATAGAGCACTGTAGCACTGTCCTGCCATTGTTCATCAATTTGCTTGAGCGAGCACCAGTAACATCTCACAACAAATTTTGAGACTTCTTGTTACTCTGTTTGGCATATCAAGTATGGCACGGGGAGCTTGCCAGGCTTTACATAGACATTTATTTTTCAGATGAATGAGAACCTCCAACAGTGAGCTCGGTATCCCTGCCTTATGGTAAAAAAATGATGCATTTTGGTAATGTATCTTAGAACTTTCCATTTTCCTAATTATTTATGTTTCTCTTCCCACTTTTCTTGGCACTATTGACATGGTTTAAACATGTTTTTGTATTACTTCATATTTCATTTACTTCCATTTATTCACTTAGAAGTGATACAATTTATTTCCATTATTTTTAGAGTTACCCTTCAAGTGTTGTCATGCATAATTAATAAATATGAAGATAATATCTTAGCCTCCTAGACAAGAACATTGGAACATAAAATTCTAATCACCCTTCTTCATGCCTATGTGCCACTGTTACCCAGAATGTTGTTCCTAATACTTGAATCTCTAACTTATGATTCTTATTTTAAATATTTAAACTTACACAGAAATCTACCAATATTCTTGCTCACAATTCCCTTTTACATTTCAGAATTTTATGAGATTATTTTCTTTATTATTCAAATAAGATGCTTTAGATGTTTTCTTGGTGAATATTTCTGGTAATAAATGTTCTCTAGTTTTGTCTGGTTGCCTTAGTTAGTGTGTCTGAAGGTTAGACCAATCTGGTAATTAATACATAACTGGAGCCAAACTATGTAAATCATATGGTGGTAAGAAGTTGTGGCCTCTAGTCCTGTGAATTAAATATGTACTTTTTCATTTGATTTTTGTTTTGGGGCCACATCCAGTGGTGCTCAGGGGTTACTCATGGCTCTGCACTGAGGAATTACTCCTGGTGGTGCTCAGGGACCATGTGGGATTGTGAGGGATTGTACCTGGGTCATCCACATGTAAGGCAGAAGACATCCTACCCACTGTTATCACTCAGGCCCCAAATGTGTGCTCTTTTTGAAGAAACACTGTACACAATTATTGATTGCTCCATAAATGCTACTGAGAGGAACGGCTGCATCACACTCTGATGAAGGCTTCTGTAACAGTAAAAAATAAAATCTAGAATAAATGGTCACAAAGGACTGGGGATGTGGCTGCATTGAAGAGCACTTTCCTTGCAAGTGAAGGTGAGGACAGGCTTCAGTCAAAAACATTAAGTACAGGGAATTTTTATAATTATGTTTTTAAAACCCTTGATTTTTATTACAGGCCTGATGTAATCTTAAAGTTAGAGAAATAGCTGAAACTTAACTACAGTGAGTTGCTTAACTATAATACCAGTAGGGTGTTCTGCCCAGCTAAGTCCCCTTATGAGAAGTTGTAAAAGAGTGGAACCCAGTGCCTGCATTATCCAGATGCCTTCAAATGCCACGAAGACCCCATCGTATCACCTCCTCAATGGAGACCACCTCTCCTGGGACCAGGAACAGTTTGGGGTTTAGGGCTGGGGCATCGTTTGCTGGGGCAGACAGAGTTTAATTCGGTCACCATTTGATCTCCTGATCACCACCAAGAGTCACTTTTGTGCAGCAAGCCAGGAGTAATACTTGAATACCACCAGGTGTGCCTCCTCCCCAAATTAAAAAGAAAAAAGAAACAACCTCTTGTTCCCTGGTCACTAGTAAGGTCTTGATATGTGTTCAAAAACTCCGTAACGGCCTCAAATGAAATGAATTTACAGGTACAGCAGATGACATATACTGCTTTTTTCCATTTAACAAATCACCCACAATTTCTCTCTGCAGTGTCCAAAAAAACAAACAAATAAAAATTGCCCTTGA
Organism: Sorex fumeus; assembly: GCF_029834395.1. NCBI lineage: Eukaryota > Metazoa > Chordata > Mammalia > Eulipotyphla > Soricidae > Sorex > Sorex fumeus. The sequence goes on along the minus strand of NW_026606085.1, from coordinate 13,751,075 downwards.
TATATTGTTTCAAGCTATTTCTTTTTCTTTTCTTTTCTTTTTTTTTTTTTTTTTTTACTTTTTGGGTCATGCCTAGCAATGTTCAAGGGTTCTTCCTGGCTCTGCACTCAGCGATCACTCTTGGCGGTGCCCAGGGCACCATATGGGATGCGGGGGATGGAATTGGGTTGGCGGCATGCAAGACAAATGCCCTCCCTGCTGGTCTCTCCCTCTGACCCCTGTTTCAAGCTATTTCAACTGGGAAAAAAGACCCAACTCAACTCACTCACTGGTGCTGAGCCAGAGGAGCAGTTTCAGGCTGCAGGAAGAGCATGGGTCCCACACAACACCCTGAGACCCAGGAGCCTACACAGCTCCTAGCCCTAGAACAGACCTACTGCCACGTCGTGGCCAACTAGAACTTTGTAAAGTTTTAAAGACGTTTGCAGCAAGGCTATTCTCTCCTTGCTACTGCTCCTTGCAAGACACAGGTGCATACCCATCTGGGTAGCATCAGAGTGCCAAACTATAGGCTCTGACAAGCAATCCCTCTCTGACTGACAGCTGGTTCCAAAGCAGGCGTCAGTCTGCAAGTAGCACTCCTCCGTCACAAGAAGAAAACAGGACAGAGTGAAAGCTCCGTGAGGCCACAAGTTTGGGTGCTGTGTGATTTAAGTGGCCTCTGATTGATTTGGGCTGGAGTATAATGGAATTGTATCCACCATGAGTGATGTTTCTGTTAATAATAAATGAAATCATTTGGTCGGTGAATTGTGAAGAACAAATTAATTATAAGGATAAATTACCTTAATATAGTAGCATATTAAGGGCCCCCAAGCAATGCTTTGAGGGTACTGGGTATCACTCCTTGAATTCTTGAAATGTTTAGCTTCTAGGCCAGAGAGCCCAAACAGTGTCCAGGGAAGAGGGGACCCCCGTGGAGGTGGGGGGGGGGGGGTTGTCCGTGCATACTTTCAAACCCTCTGAGCTCTCACATCTTAGCTTTTGCTGATGTCCGCAGCATCACTGTGAAGGTCGGGTTCTGTGGCTGCTCGAGTGCCAGAGGCAGGCTGACAGAGCTTGGCTGGCATTGGCAGTCAGTGGGAAGACAGTGACTCACAGCTGCAGTCAGCACAACCACAAAAAGGAGTGAGCAGGGAGCACCAGAGGGCCCCAGAGTAGTGCCAGCCAGAGCGACCAATCAAAGGCCTTTAATTCCTTTAATTCCCCGAGGCACACTCTGGCTTATCCACAAACCCCAGAAGAGTAAGGGGCAGACTGGGGGAGCTCAAGTGAGGACGACTGGCCTGTCTTAGGCTTTGGGGTGGTGGACTTGGCCTCCTCTGTGCTGACCCTCAGCCCAGTTCCTCTCTCCAGTTCAAGTCTAAAGGGCCCTAGATTACATTCATGGTTCACTTATCTTTTTCTTTCTTTTTTGGCTTTTGGGCCACACCTAGCTGTGCTCAGGGCTTATTCATGGATCAGAGCTCTGGGATCATCTCTGGAAGTGGTTGGGGAATAAGATGAGGTGCTGGCGATCAAATCGGGGTCCAGTCATGTGCAATGTGCAAAGCATGGGCCTTTAGGCCAGTCCGTGATCTCCAGCACACGAATGTCCTTCCTTCCTCACTCCCTTCTATCAACTTGGGTTCTGGGATGCAAACATGGCTTTTCTTCAAGAATCTGTCCCTGCTTTTCCTTTTGGTGGGAATGCCTACTGGTCCGCCTTCTTGGAAAACAATATGTACAGTCCTTCAAAAATGAGAAATTGAGCTTCCATCTGACCCCGCAATACCACTTCTGGGAATATATCCCAAAGATGCAAAAAAGCACAGTAGAAATGACATCTGTACCTATATGTTCATTGCAGCACTGTTCACAATAGCCAAAATCTGGAAACAACCCAAGTGCCCTAGAACAGATGATTAGTTAAAGAAACTTTGGTACATCTACTCAATGGAATACTATGCTGCTGTTAGGAGAGATTAAGTCATGACATTTGCTTATAAGGATAGACATGAAGAGTATCATGCAAAGTGAAATGAGTCAGAAAGAGAGGGACAGACATAGAAGGACTGCACTCATTTGTGGATTATAGAATAACATAACATGAGGCTGACACCAAAGGACAGTAGATACAAGGACTAGGAGGATTGCTCCATAGCTGGAAGCCTGCCTCATGGAGCAGAAGGGAGAAGGCAAACAGAATAGAGAAGGGATCACTAAGAAAATGATGGTTGGAGGAATTGTTTGGTATGGGAGATGTGTGCTGAAAACAGATAATGTAACAAACATGATGACCTCTCAGTGTCTGTATTGCAAACCATGATGCCCCAAAGTAGAGAGAGAGTATGTGGAATATCATCAGCCATGGAGGCGGGGGTGGGGGGTGGGGAAGGGGAGGTATACTTGGGAGACTGGTTGTGGGGAGTGTGCATTGGTGGAGGGATGGGTATTTGATCATTGTGTGATTATAACCCAAGCATGAAAACTTGTAACTATCTCACAGTGATTCAATAAAATTTTAAAAAAATAAACAGAGTTTGTCCCTAGTGTATCAGCATCCAATGTAGGCTCCTGAGAACTCCATTGGCTGTTCCCGAAGAGGCCTGCCTGCCTTCAGATGATAACAGCATTTAGTAAAGGCCTCTGTACTATGGACGATTCTCACTTCTTTTCATGGCTTTTACCAACAAATGTTATTTAAATACTCCTAGACTTGCGAGCAGCACACACACACACTGAGAGACTTTAGTGCCCATTCTAGAATCCTATTTGGACTTCACAAACACGGCATCAGATTGGTGGCACTCAGCCCACAATTGACTGAACGGAGAAATGTCCAGAAACATGTCCGAGTAATACTGGACAGCATCTATCAGGTGTTCCTATCACTGTATCCACTGTCCTCCTGGCACTGATCTGAATCAGTTACAAGGAAGAACCAGATACAGCCCAGGGGCCAGAGCACCAGCCTTGCGTGGCTCAGAGCTGGTTCAACCTCAGAGTGCTGTAGGGTGTGACTGGTGGAGGGGTCCCTACAACACCAGCCCCACAGCACTGGACCCTCAGACTTGGGCACTGAACTACGGGTTCCCTCTCCTCCCCTTGTACCTCCTAATTTCAGAAAAATTGAACTCCTTGTTTTCATGGACCATCCCAATTGCTTTCCCCTTACAGAGCATTCTGTACACCTTTCTCTCCGGAATGGAAAACTCGATCCAAAACAGACATGCTTGCATCTTAAATAAAGCTTCCCTTGCCCTGGCTGTGGAAAGTAGCATTTCTCATCCAACCTACACACTCTAGTCTTCCTCCCCAGTCTAATATTTTCCTGTGATTCACCATCTGGCACCCTGTATGTTTGTTTATTTTTCAACTGTCTGACACCTTCTTTAGAATATCAGCCCCATGTAGGAAGCTATTTTGTTTTGTTTCATTCTGAGTTTATCTTAAAATAATGCTGGTAGAGGCAATATGCATTCACTGACTGTTGGATTATAATTTAAACATTTTAGCTTTAACATTGGTTTGTCCTTTCTCCCTCAACGGAGAGCTTAGGTTTATTGAGCAACTTCCATCACAGTGCTCCTGAGGCACACCCAATTCCATCAGACACTTCCAATCCTATGTGTTTATATTTCACCTCTCCTTTGTGCTCTTCTTCCCCTATCTGTTAATCACTTTTATCCCCAAATAAGACCCTGTGACTTATAAAGTCAAATTCTTCTGAGGACTCTGCATTTTGCATATGTAAATGAAATATTGCTTTTCTCTTTTCTTTTATGTCCTTTGTATAGTTTATTTTAGACCAATGTCCTTTTTGTATAGACACAGGAAGACAGTGCTATACTTTTGTAACATGGGAATTAATTGAATATGAATAATATTTTCTCCTCAGCATCTGTCATATTTACTCAGTTGCCCTTAGCTCCTAACACCCCCAAAAGAGGGGGAGAGTTCCTCTGAGTGATAAGGATGGACCCACGTAAAGCTGTAAGCTACACTGGTATGATAAAAGGATGGGCTAAGCCCCATAAGAAGTATAATAAGTTAAGAGCACAGTCATGGGACAAACTCTGTCATGACCCAAAATGAAGTGATAAATAAGAATCCTGCTGGGTTTGGGAAAGACTAACCTGGCCTGATAACTGTAGTCTGGGATATATACCGAGATGTCTCCAGGAAGAGCCACCCTTTAAGCTTAATATATCTCTTACTGTGTCCATCCAAAATGACTAGAAATATTATTAAGTAAATTTAAGATGATGATTTAAATGGATACTGGCTAAGAAAAGGGGAAAGCAATATACCCTTAGGTGGAATTTAGCCCTTAGTTAGATCATCTAGCGAGAATCTAGAGTGCTAGCACCCAGATGAGATTTTTGTCCTTGAGTATCTCTTAGAACTTCCCCTGAAGCAAAGGCTTTGCTTCTGTTTGTTGTTTATGATAATGTACTAACTCACCTATGTAATAGCTACCCAACTCTTCATGATTTCTCTATAACTAACGCTGTGAGACTTGAATAAATGGTCACTGATTATCAACCAGCCCAGTGCCCCCCGCCATGCCCTCCTTTGTTCTTCTGTTGCTGTCGGCCAGCTGGGGCACAGGGGATGGTTATTGGGGAGGATCCCCGAATCCACTCAGGGTGCCCTCGGGTAACCAAGGGAGGGTTGTTGACCACCCACCACATAGGAATAGCAACAACTGACTAAATAAATGACTTGAAAGAAGAGAGGCTTCCTGTTTTTCCCAATGAGAAGGGTAGAACTGAGTGAAAGAAAGCGGTTTCTCCACAGTGTACTATAGATGAGAGCAATATGAAAAATATGAATATTACACAAATGAATTAATAATTGAGGGAAAAGGAGTGAGTACTGAGGGAAATAATGGCTATGGGAAAGGCAACCTTTGGGTATTATGGGCCTTTTGAATATGTCTTGATAATTATTATTTTTAATGAAAACTAAATATTAAATCCAATTTTTATTATAAAAGAATGAAAATCTGAGACTGCTTTCGAGCAGCTCAATAAAGTATTCTCAAAAGGAAACTGTGGTGGCATTACCAGAAGCTTCTCTCAGATGCCCTGGAGCCTGCCACAGTCATAGTCTACTCGTTCATGGCCCAGAACGCTCCATGAACAGGCCCAAGGTTACCCGTTGACTGTGTGTGGCCAAGCCTAAATGAGTCAGCAAGTGGTCAGCTCTCTTCTGCTATCCAGCACCACGAAATGGGCCTTTTCCTTGCAGAGACCCTATTGGTGACAGGCAACAGGGTGGGAGACGAAGGCTCACATCCTCAAGCTTCCATCCTGCACTCGCAGGCACAAGAAGGTAATTTTTGGAGAAGGAGCAGGGCAGAAGGTGTGCTCCAATGTGGTGAATTCCTCCCTGGGCTGGTCTCGGCTCTGCAGGCACACCCAGTTCACCAGTGCATCCCAAACCCAGATCCAGTGAGAATGAAATAAGGAACATGGGCCCTAGTTAGTACGGTACTTGGTGAACAGACCCCTAGTGGTCAGCATGGGAGAACCATAAACCATGTGACTGACCATCCCACTGCCCTGGGGAGAGGGGGAGAATTCTGCACACAAGAGCAGTGAAATAAAACCCCTAGAATCTCATAATACTAAAAGCTAGTGATAAAGACAGATCGATTTGCTTGAGGTAAAGGCCCTCCCATTGTTCATTGATTTGCTCAAGCGGGCCCAGTAATGTCTCCATTGGAGACTTTGTTGTTACTGTGTCTGGCATATCGAATACGTCACGGGGAGCTTGCCAGGCTCTGCCGTGCGGGCGAGATACTCTTGGTAGCTTGCCGGGCTCTCCGAGAGGGACGGAGGAATCGAACTCGGGTTGGCCATGTTGGCTGCGTGCAAGGCAAACGCCCTACCGCTGTGCTATCGCTCCAGACAGATCAATAATAAAATTTAAAAAAGCATCTGTATCCCCTCCAAAAAAAGCTACTTAAAAATAGAATTGCCAGGGCTGGAGCAATAGCACAGCTGGTAGGGCATTTGCCTTGCATGCAGCCGACCTAGGTTCGATTCCCAGCATCCCATATGGTCCCCTGAGCACCACCAGGAGTAATTCCTGAGTGCATGAACAAGGAGTAACTCCTGTGCATCTCCGGGTGTGACCAAAAAGCAAAAAAAAAAAAAATTGAATTGCCAAAATATCATTTACCTTTGTGTTTATACTACTATTTTATACCATTACTTCAACTTTTTTCTTTTTCTTTTTCTTTTTTGATGTAAAACAGATTTTATTTGGAGGGTTTTTGGAGGGAAGGAGGAAGAGAAAAGTGGGAGACAGTGGACAGTGGAGAGTAAGAGAGACAGAGTAACACGCTCAAGAGAGAACATGGGCTTCTCCAAGGGTGGAGAGAGCCCCTTCACATACGCCAGTGTTAGGAAAGCATAAAAAGTACACATCTCAAGAGGGGAGATCTGGGTGACACATGTGCTCAGCCTGTGGGTGCAAGTAGTACATGGGTTCGGGCAGCATATGTGCCACTTCAACTTTTTTCAATACTAGTTTTCAGATGGAGACAGCATGCATCAATAATAATGTAGTTAATAAAACATGTCATTTTCATTATTTTTCTATAGTCTCCCCTTATACTTTCAAAGACCAGGCCAATCAGTAACTTTCAGGTTGGTTTTCTATTACCTCTACTTCTGCCACACTAAATTTCAACTATTATTTGGACATTGCTGGCTGCTAACAAATGTTCTACATTTTTTCCCAGTCATAAGGTGAGATGTACATTAAATTCAATAAATTCAGTGTCGTCGGACCAACTCAGACACGGACACAGCTACAGACACAAACATGTATAGGTATAGATATAGAGTTGTTTATGTCCAAAACTCTACTCATCAAACTCTTAATCTATCCCAAACCTCTTGCAAAACAAAAGCAGTTGGTAAATAGTGCTGTCTGAGCCGCTCCACCAAGGTATTAACAAACCTAAATTTAATATTGATTCAACTTTATTGGGGACACTAGAGCTCCTATGAGAAAGCAAACCAACCAACCTTCTTCTCGGGGAAATGTTGATCAATAAACTACTGACGTGGGGATTTTGAATAGTGAATAATAGCAGAGGAATTTTTTATTGGGTAATTGGGAGCTTGCTACTATTGACTATCTTATATTTAAAAATTCTCTCAAGCATTTAATCTTCAATTGCATTTAAGACTTTATGCCATATGATTTTCTGAGCTAAGCTGTTTAGAACGCCTAAATAGAACCAAGAATTCTGAAATTAATAAACTGCCAATTAAATGGGATTAATAAAGGTAGTTCAAACCAAGGTGCACACTGGCAGAGAAAGAAAGGGGTGACGGAAAAGAAACTGTGAAAATACAAATGCAGCCACATGCCCCAATTTGGTTTCAATGTCTCCCCAGCAAGGTGAGGCCTCTGGATGGCTTTGAGCCAAGATCCTTCCAGCCAGGAGCCACTGTAAGACACTCCACTGGCTGCAGGGCCAAATGGGGCCAGGTCTGCGGGAAAGCACGATATGCAGACTGATAACCACCCCCTCAATGCAGCAGTAGGAGAATGAGAACCTACTCAAACTGGCCCATTCAGCTGAATGTGATTTACTTCCAAAGCAATTGTTGGATTCCTTTATTCGCATCACAGTGCCTCTTAGTTCTTTATGAGCATTCAGGACAGGATGGTTATGTAACATTTGAAAAATCTCTTGTGGCAAAGTGCTTTAGGTCACTGAGTGAAACATCATTGCAATAAAGGTCCCATTTGACTTGGCTCTGTAGAATGTCACTTAGAGCTTAGAGGGCAAAGTAAAACAAAACTGTGGACACTTTTTGAGATTTATGCCATCATATTTGTGAATCTCTATAGAGACAGATCATAACCAAAATAAAAATCAGTGTTATATTTAGTACGACCGACTGCCAAAGACCTACTGACCATGGCAGGTCTTTCCTCTTTTGAAGGGTCGAAACATTAGTTTAAGTCTTAGAATAAGGACGCCCCACAGTCATGCAGAATAACGATGGACACACTGGTTATGCCCCCTCCTTTCTGGCTAGAAGTCTCCAGAGAGAGGAGTTTTTGTCTAGCATAGGCCTGTGATTTTTACCGTTGAACATTAAAAGAAGAAGACAACATTTTGAGCTTAATTCCCAGAGCACGTTGGGACTCATCTTCTTGCCTACAGCAGTAAACCCCTGATGGGTTTTCCTGTGTCCTTTTTTTTTTGCTCCATTTATTTTTTTTTAATTTTAATTTTTTTTCCAATAATATTTTTTTTCTTTTTTTATTAGTGAAACACCATGAGGTACAGTTATAGGATTACAAATTTTGTGCTTGGGTTTCAGTTATACAATGATCAAGTGCCCATCCCTCCACCAGTGCCCGTCATCCATCACCACGGGTCCCAGCATCCCCCCACCCCCCATTCCCCCCTCCGTCCCATCCTGCCTCTGTGGCAGGGTATTCCCCCTTGTTCTCTCTCTCTTCTTTTGGTTACTGTGTTTTGCAAGAGAGGCATTGAGTGGCAATCATGTTTGGTCTATAGACTACTTTTAGCATGCTTCTCCCACCCTGGGAGGGTCCTCACAACACCCTTCATTTGGTGCTCTCTCCTCTATCTGAGCTTCCTTTTCACCTAGCACGTGTGGCTGGCCTTCCATTCATGGAGCAAAATTCCTGGTACTAATCTCAGCCATTCCTGGGTGTTAGTCTCCCTTTTTGTTGCTTTATATTCCCCAGATGAATGCAATCTTTCTGTGTCTATCCCGCTCTTTCTGACTCATTTCGCTTAACATGATACTTTCCATGTAGTTCCACTTGTATGTAAATTTCATAACTTCATCTTTTCTAACAGCTACATAGTACTCCATTGTGTAAATGTGCCAAAGTTTCTTTAACCAGTCATCTGCTCTTGGGCACTCAGGTTTTTTCCAGATTCTGGCTATTGTAAAGAGTGCTGCAATGAACAAACAATTGCAGATGTCACTTCGACTATACCTTTTTGCCTCTCTGGGATATATTCCCAGGAGTGCTATAGCTGGGTCAAATGGCAGATCAAATTCTAATTTTTTGAGAGTCGTCCATACTGTTTTCCAAAAGGGTTGGACCAGCCGGCATTCCCACCAGCAGTGAAGGAGGGTCCCTTTCTCGCCACATTCGCACCAACATTGGTTGCTTTTGTTCTTGTGGATGTGGGTCAGTCTCTGTGGTGTGAAATGATATCTCATTGTGGTTTTAATCTGCATCTCTCTGATGATTAGTGATGTAGAGCATTTTCTCATGTGCCTTTTTGCCATTCGAATTTCTTCTTTGCGAAAGTTTCTGTTCATTTCCTCACCCCATTTTTTGATCGGGTTGGGTGATTTCTTCTTGTGGAGTTTAACCAGTACCTTGTATATCCTTGATATCAACCCCTTGTTGGATGTGTATTTGGTGAATATCCTTTCCCATTCTGTAGGCTGTCTTTGTATTTTGGTCACTGTTTCTTTTGAGGTGCAGAAGCTTCTTAGTTTAAGATAGTCCCATTTGTCTATCTCTGTTTTCACTTGCTCAGCCAGTGGCGTGACATCTTTGAAGATAACATTAGCTTCAATATCATGGAGAGTTTTGCCGACTTTGTCTTCAATAAACATTATGGATTCTGGTCTGATGTTGAGGTCATATATCCATTTTGATCTTACTTTTGTGCATGGTTTTAGGCAGAGATCTGAGCCCACTTTTTTGCATGTAGCCGTCCAATTTTGCCAGCACAGTTTATTAAAGAGGCTTTCCCTGCTCCATTTCACTTTTCTTGCCCCCTTATCAAAGATTAGATGATTATATGTTTGGGAGGAAATGTCAGTATATTCAACTCTGTTCCATTGGTCTGCAGCTCTGCTTTTGTTCCAGTACCATGCTGTTTTAATTATTACTGCCTTGTAGTAGAGTTTGATTCCTCCCATTTTCTTTTTCCCAAGAATTGCTTTAGCTATTCGTGGGGGCTTATTGTTCCATATAAATTTCAGGAGTGTTTGCTCCATTTCTTTGAAGAATGTCATGGGTATCCTTATAGGGATTGCATTGAATTTGTACAGTGCTTTGGGAAGTATTGCCATTTTGATGATGTTGATTCTCCCCATCCATGAACAGGGAATATTTTTCCATTTCCTCGTGTCCTCTTTTATTTCCTGAAGTAACGTTTTGTAGTTTTCTTTGTACAGGTCCTTTACTTCCTTAGTTAAGCTGATTCCTAGATACTTGATTTTCTGGGGCACAATTGTGAATGGGATTGTTTTCTTCCTGTCATTTTCTTCTCTTTCACTATTTGTGTATAGGAATGCCATGGATTTTTGGGTATTGATTTTATAGCCTGCCACTTTACTATACAAGCCTATTGTTTCCAGGAGTTTCTTGGTAGAGGTTTTAGGGTTCTCTAAGTATAGTATCATGTCATCTGCGAATAGTGAGAGCTTAATTTCTTCTTTCCCTATCTGGATGTCCTTAATATCTTTTTCTTGCCTAATCGCTATTGCAAGTACTTCCAGTACTATATTGAACAGTAGTGGAGAGAGTGGGCATCCTTGTCTCGTCCCTGACCTCTCAGTTTTTCCCCATTGAGGATGATGTTTGCTGTAAGTTTGTGGTAGATGGCTTTAACTATATTGAGGAAAGTCCCCTCTATTCCCATTTTGGCAAGGGTTTTCATCATGAATGGGTGCTGGATCTTGTCAAATGCTTTCTCTGCGTCTATTGATATGATCATATGATTTTTATCTTTTCTTTTGTTGATATGATGGATTATGTTGATTGATTTCCGAATGTTGAACCATCCTTGCATCCCTGGGATGAATCCTACTTGGTCATGATGTATGATCTTTTTGATGAGTTGTTGTATTCTATTGGCTAGTATTTTGTTGAGAATCTTCGCATCTGTGTTCATCAGGGATATTGGCCTGTAGTTTTCTTTTCTTGCGGTGTCTTTGTTTCCTTTTGGTATTAGAGAGATATGGGCTTCATAGAAGCTGTTTGGGAGAGTTTCTATTTTTCCAATTTCCTGGAAAAGCTTGAGAAGAACTGGCAATAGGTCCTCTTTAAATGTTTGGAAAAATTCGCTAGTAAATCCGTCTGGGCCTGGGCTTTTGTTTTTGGGAAGACTTTTGATTACAGTTTCAATTTCCTTGATGTGAATAGGTCTATTCAGGTACTCTATATCTTCTTGATTCAGCTTTGGGAGATGGTAGGAATCCAGGAATTTATCCATTTCTTCCAGGTTCTCGTGTTTCGTGGCATAGAGACTTTCAAAGTAGTCTCTGATGATCTCTTGAATTTCTTTAGTTTCTGTTGTGATATCCCCATTCTTATTTCTGATTCGATTTATTAGGGTTCTCTCTCTCTGTTTCTTTGTGAGTGTTGCTAGTGGTTTATCTATCTTATTTATTTTCTCGAAGAACCAGCTCTTGGTTTCATTGATCTTTCGGATTGTTTCTTTGTTTTCCATGTCGTTGATTTCTGCTCTAAGTTTTATGATCTCTTTCCTTCTGCCTGATTTAGGCTCTTTCTGTTGATCCTTTTCTAAGGTCTTGAGCTGTGAGGTCAAATTGTTTATGTGCATCGTTTCTATCGACTTAAGATATGCTTGCAGAGCTATAAATTTTCCCCTTAATACAGCTTTCGCTGCATCCCATAAGTTCTGGTAGTTTGTGTCTTCATTCTCATTTGTTTCCAGGTATCTTTTGATTTCATCCTTGACTTCGTTCCTGACCCACTCATTGTTCAGCATCGAGTTGTTTAATTTCCAGGTGTTTGATTTGGTTCTCCGAGTCTGTGTGTGATTCACTTCTATCCTCAGTGCATCATGGTCTGAAAAGATGGCTGATACTATTTCTATCTTCTTGATTCTGTTGAGGTATGTTTTGTGTCCTAGCACATGGTCTATTTTGGAAAATGTTTCATGCGCGCTGGAGAAGAATGTGTATTCTTTCTTTTTGGGGTGTAAAGCCCTGTATAAGTCCATAAGCCCTTTCTCTTCTATTACTTCTTTCAAAGCCAATAATTCCTTGCTGGGTTTTGTTCTTGTTGATCTATCCAGAGGTGATAAGGCGATGTTGAAGTCTCCAAGTACTATTGTGTTGGTAGTGATGTCCTCCTTAAAATCTGTTAGCAGTTGTTTTAAATATTTAGCTGTTCCCTCATTAGGTGCATATGCATTTAACAGTGATTTCTTCCTGTTGTACGTATCCCTTGATGAAGAGAAAATCCTGTGTCCTTTTTAACCATTCCTGGAATACTGCATTTGTCATCAAAGGTTTCCTGCAGAATCAGCTCTGGGTGTAAGGATACTTCAGAGGCATCAGCAAACTTTCCCACAAACATAGACTATCCTTGTGACTATATCTTTCGTTCAGTCATCAGCTAAGGTTTATAGAGAAAAGGAAGTTTTCAAAAGTCCTCCCCCAAAAAACAGCTATTGAAATATCTTTAAAATATCAACTTGAAACCCCTAAAAAGAATTTTGAAAGTTTTCAGAATTTAGGTTATAAACAAACAAAACTCAGGGGTGCTGTGCCACCAGCAGGTCAACCTGTACCTTTGGGACTAGTGCATCAGCAGCCTGATGGTGCCCTCAGGCTTTCTGATACCCCAAAATTGCTGCTGTACTTCTGGTCAGACCCCAACAACTCAGGACCAAGTTTCTCAAGAAATCAAACAGCCAAAAATTAGGTATGTGAAAATCACACCCACAAACCACATCCAGTTCAGCTATACAAGCTCATTTATCGGCCTTACTTCAGAAACCCACAAATAAATTGTGAAAGAGGTCAAAAGTTGCAATTAATCTCAGACACGCACAAGGCTGATCAGACCAGGGTAAATCGGAGGGGGATGGTTTAGCCTGGTGCCCACCCAATCAGAGCCCCTGGTAGCTGCTTGCTCCCACAATCCAAAATTGCTACCACGCCCCTGGTCGGACTCCACCAACTCAGCATAGACCTCGCTGTGATATAATCTGCTGAAAATTAGGGTATGCATGTTTTGTCGCTGAAATTGCCAGGCTTTCTCTCAGAGTTGGGAAGAGCTACCTCCCATCATCTCCCTGTACTTCCAGAAGCCTCGGCAGTCACACCCCAAGCTGCCACCCAGTTAAAAATAAAGCTACTCCAGCTTTACCTACCAATAAAAATGCTGAATGCCCTGAATAAACACAATAACTTCTTAGTATCTGTTTTCAAACTATAGTGCACAAAGGGAGAGAAGGAGAAAGAAGAAAAGTGCCTGCCATAGAGGCAGACTGGGAAAGGGAGGTGGGCAATGGTGGGAGAGAAATGGGGGATATTGGTGGTGGGAAAGTTACAATGGTGGAAATATGGGTGTTGGATCATTGTATGACTGAAACCCAATCATGAACAGCTTTGTAATGGTCTTTGTGATGGATATTCGATAAAAGTTTTTTTAAAAAAAACCAACAAAACAAAACTCAACGTTCAAATATGATGATGGTGGGGAGCAAGTTTACAGTCTTCCCAAGAAATCAGGCAGGAGAAGGACCTGAACCAGAAAGTTGAAGGGCAGAAAGTACAATCCCAACCAAAGGTTCAAAACATCATGACAGGCATCCTAACATGCTTATAGAATTTTTTCTTGCTTTTGCTATCTTCTATTGCAGTTACTTTTAAGTGACTGTCACTGCGGTGCACACTAACACTTCATAGTCTCTCAACCCCACACTTTGTTAATTTCCCTATGTAGAAATATGACTATTATCGGTTGGTTCAATAAGGTATTAGCGAATGGATATACACTTCTTCTCTGATGAATATCTATGGTCAACTGCTAATAGCAAAGCTAACAATTCTCAGGAACCAGAATGATAGTTCAACAGGTAGAACATTTGTCTTGAATGTGGCCAACTGGGTTTGGATCCCCTGCACGCGCATATGGTCCCCTGAGCCCACCAGGATTGATCCCTGAGTGTAGAGCCAGGGATAAGCCCTGAGAACATCTGGGTATCACCCCCAAAGCTAACAATTCTCCCAATTTGAGCTTTTTCAACAGCTGCAATCAATGTATTAAAAAATAACAACAATCTATTAAGTGTTAAAATATGACTAAAATTTTTTCAACAGTACTTAGTCTTGCAAAATTAAATACAACACTTACTAAATTTAAAAATAATTTACAGGAGCTGGAGAGACAATAAAGGGGCAAAGACACAGGCTTTCCATGCAGTGGACACCAGTTCAGTCCCTTGCACTAAGGGGACCTGTGCATCCCTGGAGTGGCCTAGGTGGTCCTGGCAACATAAGTTTTAAGCAGCACCATATCCTCAGGTTGGCCAAGAATGTCAAGAGAGGAACCCCCAGGCCCACTGAGCACTACTTGGTAGCTTCGAAATTTAACTTTAATAAAATTAAACTTGGGGCTGGAGCGATAGTACAGTGGGGAAGGTGTTTGCCTTGCATGCAGCTGACCTGAGTTCAATCTCCTGTATCCCATATAGTCCCCTGAGCACAACTAGAAATGATTTGTGAATGCAGAGCCAGGAGAAACCTCTGAGCATTGCTGCGTGTGACCCATAAAGCAAAAATAAATAAATAAATAAACTTTAGCGCTTCTTTGAGTGTCTTGACATAAAGATGAACTTTACATGCTACTAGGGCAGTATAATTTTTGGTATAATTTTTCTTGTTATATCTTTACTTTTTGTAACTTTATATAATATTTTATAACTTTTTATAATGGAGACGTTATTGGTGCCCGCTTAAGCAAATCAATGAACAACGGGAGGACTGTGCTACAGTGCTATATCTTTACTTGGGGGTGGGGTGTTGGGGACACCCAGTGACGCTCAGGGATCTCTCCTGGCAGGGTTCAGGGACCATAGGCAGTGCTGAGAGTAAACTGGGGTCAGTTGTGTTTCCCTATAACCCCTGTACTATTTCTTTGGCCCATGATCTCTTTTAAATCACTGATATATGCTGAAAATAATATAGTGATACATTTCTTCCATCTTTATTTTATGATGGAAGATTCATAGAAAACATTGCTAAAAATTAGAACAAATATTAGAACAGTTACATAGTGTGGAAGATTTACTGTAGACTTGCCTAAAAACTTAAAAAGAATGTGTCAGATTATGGTATTTGCTAGATTCTGTTTTAAAGAATGAAATAGTTTTTCTCAGATAATGAAGTTATACGAGGAAGACAACTAAGTAAAGAGCACAGAAAAACAGCTAAGTGTAATCACTGTTAATGCAACTGATTTACATTTAAAAAATTGTTTTCTGGGCTAGAGAGATAGCACAGGAGGTAGGGAACTTGCCTTGCACACAGCCAACCTGGGCTTGATTTCTGGCATCCCATATGGTCTGGGTACAGAGACAGGGATAACCATGGAACACTATCAGGTGTGGTCCCCAAACAAACAACAACAACAAGAAATTGTTTTCCGAGGGAACAAACAGTATCAAACCCCTGACCTGGGGCTCCAATATTGTTTTTTGTTTTGTTTTTATTTTTGTTTTTTTTATTTTTGTTTTGTTTTTTGGTCACATCTGGTGATCACAGGGGTTACTCCTGGCTCTGCCTACACTCAAGAATTACTCCTGGCAGTGCTCCGGGAACCATATGGGATGCTCGGACTTGAACCCGGGTCAGTCGCATGCAAGGCAAACACCCTATCCGTTGTAGTATCGCTCCAGCCCTGGGGTTCCAATACTGGTGACCAAACCCTGTTAGGGGTGATAAGAGGGAATGATGACCAATGGCCAGACTAAAGGGGGCATGGATAGCAGTGGAGGGTCCTGGGTGCTTCGGTGGTGGTGGGGTCAGTAACTTTGTACACTGATATCATGTACCTTGGCACTAAAGTAGCCATCTTACCCAAATTGCAATTAGATGTAATTTTAAAAATGGGTTTGTACAAAATTAGAGGTGCAGTGTATTTAAAATCAATTCATTGATTAATTCAGCATGCAGATTGAAACCATTCATAAAGTGCTGAAAGATGGGGGCTGGAGTGAGAGCAGAGCGGGTAGGGCATTTGCCTTGCACGTGGCCGATCTGGGTTCGATTTCCAGCATCCTGTATGGTCCCCTGAGCACTGCCAGGAGTAATTCCTGAGTGCAGATGCACAGGTTACCCCTGTGCATCGCCGGGTAAGACCCAAAAAGCAAAATAAATATATAAATAAATAAAGTGCTGAAAGATGCCTTTGATGTGAATAATCTTATAGGTACATATATATGTATATGTATATTGCTTCTTGGGCCACACCTGGCTGTGCTCAGGGTTTATTCCTAGCTCTGTGCTCAGAAATAACTCCTAGTGGTGCACAGGGGACAATATGGGATGCAGGGATGAAACCAGGGTCAGCCTCATGCCAGGCAAGCATCCTACCTGCTGTACTATCACTCCAGCACTTATGCATACGTTCAATTTTTTATTTTATTTTGACACCATGATTTACAAAGTTGTTTAAGTAAGTATCGGGCATATGATGTTCTCATCTCAAATCTTGTCACCCCCTCATCCCATCCCTCCACCAATGACCTACATTCTCTCTGGAGAATACAAACCCAGCTCTGTATTAAGTTTTCAAGCTATAGTAGTGTCTACACAAACAATTAAGCGAACAAGATAACTTAAAAATCTTTTATAATAAGTAAATATTCTCATTGTCCAATTACTTAAAGATATCTGTCAAGCATAAAGATACATTCACACTTTCCTTTTAAAAAAAATATGTATAGGGGCTGGAGTGATAGCACAGCAGGTAGGGCGCTTGCCTGGGTAGACCCAGGTTCAATTCCCAGCATCCCATATGGTCCCCTGAGCAATGCCAGGGATAATTCCTGAGTGCAGAGCCAGGAGTGACCCCTGTGCATCGCCAGGTGTGACCCAAAAAGAAAAAATAATAATAAAAAAATTAATTAAAATTATGTACAATGAAAAATATAGAAAACAAATTCCCTATATGAAGTCCCTTATCTGGTCAAACTAACCAAAATAATTTCTGTTCCCTGTATCTAAACCTTACTAGAGCCTTCAAGTCTAACTGAATTCACCAGAAATATAACTTTGTCTGTGCCTTGCTTCCTTGCACAACATAAATATGTGTTAGATGCTTCTATAAGCACACATGAAGCCCTGAAACATAAGGTCAATTGTGTTTCACTGTGAGTGAAAATAGTACGTAAGAACACTCACTGACATTCTCTGCAACTTTTAGTGAGGGCTGCTTGTTAGCAATACAGGCCACTCAAGGCCAATCATTGTGACTCTGTTGTGTGCTTAGAACAAACTTGGAACAACGATCCTTTCAAACCATCATTTTAACACTCTGATGGTGTATTAGTTAAGTCATGGGCAGGTGTGAGCCACCAAAATCTGCATCTACATCTGTGTTCTAGAATTTGCTGTGTTATGGTCTAACGAGGGTCCAGCAAGAAAGCATCAAGGAACAGAAAGGACAGTGGGCCTTTGGCATATCAGCCGAGTTCTTGGACCTCTTCATACCTGCTTCCAGAACCTTTCCTGTAGAACGATCCCCGGACTGCTGCTTGAAAATTATTGTCTTCGAGGAACATCGTGTCATCTGACCAGCAGACAAGAATATCAGTTTTCTTTAGGAAAATGAATTTCCGTACATATAGAACAGTGGTGTTCACTAGGAAGATGCACTATCTAATTTTCTTGGGTGTGAGTAAAGATTTATTATGAATTTTTAAGCATCATAGAGATAGTGCAGTATTTGCCTTGCACATGGCTGACCCAGGTTCAGTCCCTGGCATCCTATAATGGTCCCCGGCACCAGCCAGGAGTAACCTCTGAGCACCATCAGATGGGACCAAAAAACAAACAAACAAACAAATTCACTTATGTCTAGCTAACTGCTAGTCATATCAGAAGTAGCGTGCATAAACGCATTTCCTCTCTTCCCCACCCCACCCTTCTAAATCCATTTTACAGATAAAAGACTATTCAGTTCATGAAGAGTAAATGATAAAACCCAGATTACCCAGTCAGTGGTTTTCTACGCCAGGATTCTCTGGCTCTTTAATGCTGTGCACAAAATCTTGAAAAGCCAGTTATATTATGCATCTCCAACAAAGAACTTGCTCCAGCGGAATGCACTGCCTGACATTAATATTTAGGTTCTCTTGCCAACCACAATTCTCTGCAAAATAAAACAGTTGTGTCTGGTTGTAAAACAGAGAGTTGGGTAGCTAACTTTTCAGATCCTATCCTCTCCCACAGATCTGATCTATCAATTAAGTAAATCTCAGGAACCAGCAAAGAACAGGTTGAGGAACATTTGAATTCGCAATCATGCTGCAGTTCCAGAATGAAGACTACACAGCTCCTTTCTCCATCCTTTTTCTGTTAAGACAGACCATCCCCTGTTTCCTCCTTCCCCACCCTTAGGAGGCATTTGTGGTCTGTGCCTGTGGTCTTGGGTGGTCACTGAAACCACCAGACACAGATTTCCGAGTCTTCTCAGTGAGAGGTTTGAACCAGGTTGCTCTCACGTGAAAGATTCCCCAGAAGTTCTAGAATTCCTCAGCTCTTTCTTGTCTAGTTTCTTAAGTATAAGTTCTGCCAATAGCAGGGTGTCTCAGCAGCTGTTTTTGTGATGTGATTTCAGAGTTCACAAGAAGACATCTTTGATCCCCGTGAAATTATGTCTGCATCTTTTTAACGGTGTCTTTAAAAACCACCGAGATTGATTTAAGTTGTGATTTTCTACATTTCCCTCAAATGCTTTGAGAAAACTAGATTAAGTTTTATCTGCTCCTGACATCCCACTGGCCTTGGCCTTAGCAGATCCTCCCAGACTGGAAGTTTTAGAACTCAGAGAGGGACATCTCAGAGCACATGAGTCACTTAAAGACAGAAGGGCTGAGGACTGTTAGCTTGGCCCTTCCCAGGCCCCCACAGGCCGGGCAAGGCCCAGCTGGAAGCCCGGGTCCCTGTCCTTTTCCACATTGACTCCCTGAGTAGCCTCGCTCTGTAGTCAGCAGCTGCTGTCACCCTTTATGGTGGCTATTGAGCTTTCAAAGAGCAAAGATCCTGGAACTCAGACTGTTTCCATCACTATTGAGGAGCATTAGTTGAAAAAATGTTCTAAGGGCACAATGGGCGTTCTAGATAACCTCTCTGGAGGCTTCATTCATCACTCTCCCATTTCTGAAACTCTCTTCCTTGAAGTCCCAGTCCCTATTTTCCATCAATCATTTCTTGAACTTTCCTTCTTCTGTCCAGCCCTGGTATCTGATATGAGTCCCTCCTCATTACAAAACTTGACTATCACAACTTCCTCTGTCTTGACTTCACTAGATTTTCTTTGAATATTTAACAAATATTAGTAATAAATCTGAGGTCTCTAAGGTGCCTTTCCAACTCCTTCATGGCCAGATTCATATACTCCATCTAGTTTTACAATCTCTTGATTACTGCCAATTTCTCCATGTTCTAGCCACAATAAAATTTTAAGGAATTTTTGGGGAATAGGCCATATAACTTTGGTCTGTGTACCAGCTGATTCCTTTGCAAATTAAAGATCTTTTGCTTCCTTTTTGACTCCTTAAGAGCTCCTTCAATATGTTGTAATATCTGACAGATCCATCTACCACAAGAACTGTACAAACACATCAGAAAGCTAACAAAGATATTAGCATACTCTAATTTTCCTGTGTACTAACTTTTCTTTCTAATATTAAATGGTGAGTTTCCAGGGAAAATGACTTTTCTAATCATATAATAATTTCCAGTGTAGTAGTACCTCACACATAGCAGTTGACAAATATTTTTAGAATGTATGAACTAATGAATAACTAATGAACTAGGAAGAATCTATAACTTTGATCAGTAATGCTATAGAGTGCTTAAAACATATCGTTTAATCACTTACTTTGATCCCTAAGGAAAAAAAGATCCTCATTCGTTATTGAAGAACTAGTCTTTGAGTAGTTATTTTCCCTAAGACTGGAAACAGATCCCCTTCTAAAGTTCTGTTTAATATGTATTGGATTATTTCTTGTACAGCTGACTGTTTTTTCAGTTTATTGAAAAACAAAACTCAGTTCTAGCCCTGCGCTCTATAAAACCCTCTTTCTGGTTCTTTGGGGTTTGGGGGGAGAGGCAGGGACAGGGGATGAGAGATAGTCAATGCTCGGGGCTTACCCTTGGCTCTGTATTTAGGGGTCACTCCTGGTGGTGCTGGAGATAGATTCCAGGTCAGCTGCATGCAAGGCAAGCATCTTATCTGCTGTACTATCTCTCTGGCCCTTCTTATTTTAAATGGAATGATTTTAATTCTAAACTTAGAAAAACATGACTGAAGTTGGAAAGAAGATGATATTTATATCTCAGGGAACTTTTGAACTCTTCATTTCCAGATAAAGAGCAAGAAGATTCGACATTTCCCACAAATCACAGTACATCAGCTTTCAGTGATTCCCCAGTTTCAGCTGAGGAAATATTTTTCTGAACATATCATCATATTGATCTATTGTGAGAATTTAAGTTTTGAGTTACTCCAGGAAGCTTGGTAAAAAAGAAAATATTTTAAGATGTCAAAAACTTGAAATCGAGTTCAGTTCTGTTTTACAAAGTCTGGCTTTTACTGGTTTCTTGGGTTCTTTTTCCATTCACATACACAGTTTTGCAAAAAGATCTGAAGCAGTTCACTTTTGCAGTCCAGAGAGAGCATTCCATGGAGTGGACTCATACAAAGAATGCATGCAGGAGGTGGATGCGGGAAGCCCAGGTGCACGCTGTAGGCCCAATGCATGCAGGAGGTCCCCTCAGCAGCACCTGGAATGACCCCTTGAGCATAGACTCTGGAGAAGCCCCAGGCACAGCTGGGTGTCCCTCTCCGCCCCCCCCCCCCCCCAACCCTCAAAGCAGCAAACAGCCTGCTTTTCCAGCTGTCCAGCTTGAGATATACTGGCTCTGTCATCACTGGCTTTGAAGGAGGAGGAGGATCAGGAGCAAAGAAAAGCAGGAACTCTTCAGAATCTAGTGTGACTCCAGGCCTACTGGTCCCAACAGAATTTTCACCTAACCCCCAAGGTAAATGGAATTTTGTCAGCAGCGGAAGTGAATAGGAAAGTGGACTTCCTGCTTATGAAAACTAAAATAGGAAATCGACAATGTTTTGGAAAAAAAAGTTCATTAAATGAAAGATTGTGAGTTCACAAAATAATGTACACGTGTATGTTTGGTGGCCCAGAGCTGCCTCCCCGCCTCCCCAGGCCTCCCCAGCAGACAGACAGAGAGACTGGGGACCACAGCCTGATGGTGATAATTTAATGCAGAGCTGCTAGCATACTTATAGAACATCTGGGGGGAGGGGGAGTGAGGTAGGGACACAGGTGTGATTGATTATCTACATAGATAAACATTTGATGGAAGAAATTCTCTTGGGGAGATTAACTCAAGGTGACACTGTCTTCCAGGGACATCTACATTTGCTTTTATCTTTCCCTCTAGATGTAAAAGCTATCAATACTTGCAGTTGTTTGGAAAAACACAGTAAGAGACAAAGATTCCAACACTTGGTTCTTTGGGCTCTGAGAGTAAGCAAGGCTTTTACCGTATTTCCCAGACTAAGTCCTCAGGCCAGTTCAGCTTGCCCTTCCCCGTAGTGTTCCTGTCTCTTAAGCCATAACAGCTTGCATGAAGACTATGTATTTGCGCTTTCTAGACTGTCTAATTTCAATAACAGGGTAGTTTTGCCACTTGTCCCCGATCCATCCCAGTCCCACAGCAGGACCTCCCTTTGGGGGTGTTAGGAACTATAGCAACTACAGCCTTAGTCAAGTAATTATGAACAAGTAATTATGCCTGCCTAGGAGTAGATATATTTCAGAGTCAATCAACTCCCAAATATTAGGAGCATAGCATTAATGGTCTTTCTGTGTTAAAACAAAGAGCGTTGCTTTATAGTCAAATATAAAACGGCTATAGAGGAAATAGAAAAGCAGGTACCACTACACAACACTTCAAATACAAAGAACAGAATTACCAGAAAGTTTTGGCTTATAAGCAATCACGACTCACTTGGGGAACTGACAATGAGAAGTAAAATACAAAGAAAAGGTTAAAGATAAACTTTAACTAAATTAGTGATGCTAGCAAGAGCACAATAAGCTTCTCTGGGAGGAGGAAAGGGAGGTAATTTACTGATGAAGCCTAAAATACTTAGGTTTAATATCCAACAAAAGATGACCTTAAATTTTTTTTGGATTCCCTTTAAAGTAGGTTTAGAAACTGGTCCCCCAAAGATCCATGTCTACTTCAAGTAATGAGTTTCAACAAATACCAGATTATCTCACGTATCTGTGGTCTATAGAGTAATAGGACAAGAAAATGCAAGGATCAAATGTGGAGGTGTGTGTGTGGGGGGGGGGGTGTGGGTAGAATACTAGATTATTCTGGATCCTTGAGAGAAGGACAGGAAAGGAGAAAAACTGAGGGAGGACTTGGAAGAGGCAGGTGGGAGGTAACAGGGACAGAGAATGACATCAAAAGAGTTTTTGTCTTATGTTACAATCAAGAATTCAAATATATTAGAGGCTAGAATAAATGTTTCCTTTCTTCTTTTCTAAAAGGTTGTGGTGTGTCCTTTCCTTTGCTCCCTTTCAACTGCCCTTGAATAAAGCAGGGTTGTGATTCTGGAACAAGCAGATGAGAGCAATGAAGACAATGAAGAGAGCACCGCCAGGTCACTCGTCAGCCTGACCCCACCCTAGCAAACTGACAAGAGACTGGACAGGCTCCTCTAGGCCCCTTGGTGGCCATGATTGTCATGAAATCCTGAAAAACCACTGTCCCTGCCGAGGAAGTGGGCCTGAGTCTTAGACACCGAGCTGCCTTCTTCCAAGTCTGTCACCTACTCACTCGTGCTGGCCTCTGGGGGTGTCCTGCAACGAAGGGCAGCAGCCTCTGCACTTGATCTAGGATCACCAGTGCCCTTCTCCCCACACACAGACAGTTGAGGAAAACTGCCCCCTGAGGCACGTTTATGTTTGTGGAGAAATTCTGCCAACGAAAAACTAGGGGCCCAATCCAAACAGGGAGCCGAGACATGCGGAGTTCCACCTTGAAATAACGATTTCTGCACCATCATTTTAGAAAATACAGATTGAAAAACTATAGTTTTCCAGCAATTAATTCAGACCTGATTTTAATGTACTTGAGGAAACAGTTACAGGTCCGATGAATTAAACTCAGTCATTGCATTCATCTTATTCTATCAGCAGCTCCTCGATCCTCTCGCCTGCTGACAGGCTCATCTTGGGTTTCAAATGTTGATTTCTCATCAGAGTCCAAACTCTGCACTGACTTAGAACCTTCTGATCGCCACTCGTTTCCTGACAGGCATTAATGTGCAGAATCTGAGCTCTGACACAATACCAACCACATTCTGATATTCATGACACTTTAATAAAACAAATTAGATGGCTCTTAATGTATTTTCTAAGGGAGCTACAAAAGATGTTCACTAATAATAAAACTCCTCAGTCTCCAAATCTTTGCACTCTCTTCTTGCTCAGGATGTTTTATAAATTATTTTCTTTTATCATGATGCTCATCGGCTTTTCTCTACTCTGTCTCGCTTGAAATGGAAGGAAGGCTGAACAGAATCCCCATGCTGCATTCATTCTTGCATTTATTCTTTCTCAAAACATTTCTAGATGTATAATTTGGTTTATGTGATGCGTGCTTTATGTGCTGAAAAATGTTAGGATGACTAAGACACAGCCCCAGACTTACAAATGCTTAAGTGCAGCTGGAGGAACATAGATGGAAACCCCAAATTAGAACATAAGTGTCTGCAGAAACAGTACAAGGATAAGGCACTTGCCTTGCGCATGGCCAATCTGGGTTCCATCCCCAGCACTGCATATGATCCCACAGGCACTGTGAGGAGTGACTCCCGAGCACAGAGTCAGAAGTCAGCCCTAAACACCACTAAGTACTCCCCCCTCAAAAAAAAAAATCAATACAATATCATGAATATGCATTTGCAAATCTCTGGGGAGACCCTCCTCACTCTGCTTTGAGGAAAGCCAGTGAGATGACATTAGAGACTCTACAGGACCGTTTTTATTCTCCCTCTTCAGTCAGAAATCAATACAAGGTAAAATGTTTCTAGTCCCAGCTGGTAGGTCAAGACAACTATTGGGTCTGAGCTCAGGAGTGACCAATGGTGCTGGGGGGACCAGACAAGGTGCCAGGGATTCAGGCCAGGGTCGGTCGAGTGCAAAACAGGCGCCTGTCTTCCTATCCTGTCTCTCAGGCTGTCTGCTCTGCTTCCTTCCTTCCAGGCTGGCAACGTTCTAGCTCGTTCCCAGGGTGCACCGCCAAGGAAGGGAAAGTTGCAGGACTAAGCAGAGCGCAGCCTGGCACGGCTTCCAGCACCATGCCAACGCAGCCCATTGTCAAGTGAGCGCCTTGAAGCTCCCCCACTGGCCCTCTGCTGCTCTGTTTTCTTATTCTGGCGCTGAGGCTGCAAACTACCTTTCTCCTTCGTTGGTTCAGTCAGCATTAATAGTAAGGACTGCTAGAGGGAGCCTGCAGGGGAGAAGGGAGGATGGGGAAAGGATTTTCCCTCCCTGGTTTTCATTTTTGCAACACTAAGTGAGATTCCCAAAGAGTTCACGCAAACAGCATTCACTGCCTTTCCTGGTTCTGTACCCGGGGAACTCCCACGCATTGCTGCATCCCTGGGCAGCAGGGGATATGTTTTTGTGGCCATCCTGTGCTGAGAGGGCAGCAGCTCAGCTAACATGACCCTCTCTGTCTTTTTAGTTTCCTCTTGAATCATTTTTCTCTTGGTGATACATAACTAAAAATATTGTAAGACAATTAACCATGGTGTAGCGATGGTATCTAATATCCTTTCTATCCTTTTAAATAAAAAGAACATTTTCTTAAAAGCAAATTTTTTTCTCTACATAAAATTTATTCTTAAACACAAAAAATAATTACATATTTCAACTGCCCAAATGCCAAAGATCAGAGCTGGAAACCTTGCCGCCAGCATTTTAAGTTTACAAAAGAGAAAACAGTTTTCAGGTTAAATGACAAAAACTTCTCATTAAAATCACACTCATTTGTCTTACAAACAGATATTTTCTGGGGCTGGAGAGATAGTACAGTGGGTAGATTCTGATCCAGGTTTGATCCCCAGCATCTCATATGGTGCCCCAGGGCACTGTCAGAAATGATCTCTGAGTGCAGAGTCAGGAGTAAGGCCTGACACTCAAAGAAAAACAAACATGCAAACAAATTTTTTCCTGGGTCCACGCGGAAGGCTCATGCAGATGTTCACTGCTCTTAGCAATCAAGTGACTTTCCAGAAAAGCTGTCAAACCAGGCTTTGCTGGAAATCTTCTCTTTCCTTGGGTGAGTCATTGAGACAGGTAGTCTTGGAGAGACAGAAAGTCTAAATTCCAAGAAGTTGGAAAATGTGGGTTGGATTAATTTCTGAACATAAAATTAGTTATCAAGGAATATAACAGTGGTTTCCTGAAGAAGAGGGAAGCTTTGTGTGTCAGGGCTGAGCTGGATGGAGCACCCTGATACCTGATGAGACCTGAAAACCTTGGATGATCTAGAAAACACATTCTAAGGAAGGGAAGCACAGGAAGCATAAATTGCTCTCTGAAGTCCCAGGTAAAAACTGTGTGAGAAATCTGTACTGAGTATTAGCATTAGTACAATGCTAATACTTTGGATTAATTTTTTGCTAATGCTTTGGAGTGATTTTTAATGTGCTATAACATTTTCCTTTTATCTTCAGATTTCAAAACCGGATATATCCTTAGCTCGTTGTTTATTTGTAGGAGAGCCAGACTGTGTTGCAGTTTTATGTACAAGAGCTTAACAAACCACCATTTGGTACAATGAAGTACAGTTATTTCACAACAAATGCCAAATGTTCAGCTTAATCCACAATTTCAAGGAGAAACCACTACTGGCGTGGACTCCTACTATTAGAGACATCCATTACTAACAAGCATCCGGCAGGAACGAGAGAAGAACTACGAGCCTGTCTGAAATCCATTTAAAGAAAAACAGAGAAGTAAAACTCTCAGAGAAATTTATCTCCCTCTGAATTTGCCTCTGGGTATCCAATTCACAAATCATCACCCAGAACACATTGCCGCTAGCTGGAGAAACTGCAGTTCTCACAAGGAAAAGCTTACTTTCCGTCTCTCCTTTGTGTTCTCTCAATAATTAGTAGTAACTCTCAAATTTGGGGGGAAGGGCCCCTAAATGGTGCTCAGGAGCCAGAGGGTCACTTCTATCAACATTCAGTCAATTTCAGCTCATGGTTCCATGCTAGAGGGTGACAATGTGGTTCTGGGGCCTCTCAGGATCACCCCGACAGTGAGGGGGGTCCTAAGGTTGCACACAAGACCACGGGATCAGGTGGCAAAAAGTGGGGATAGGGGGTAAGGAAGGCAATAGGGTCGGAAGCAAAAAGTTGAGCCACACTGGCCAAAGTAGCAGACATGTGACTCCATGTGTCTCAGGAGGGTTGGGCTGGACTAGGAACATGAATGGCTGCACTGAGATGGACAGGCCTCACCTTGGCCTCACCAACCAGGACTATATTCTCTGTCGCACTGATACTTGCCACTCGTTGTTTACTACTGCTGTACTCAACATGGTCTGGAGAGCTGGATTTTATTACAAATCCGAGTTACAGATACATGCACGTGGATCCTGGTTCTACTTCTCTGGAAAGGTAAGACATGTTGCATTATCATACCCTCTAGAATGAAAATTTCATAATTATGGATGAACCCCTTCCCTCATATCAGCAGTGTTTGCAACAGTCTATGCCCCTCTATATCACAAACATTTGTGATAAGCCCTCTGTGTGTGTGTGTGTGTGTGTGTGTGTGTGTGTGTGTGCGCGCGCGCACGCGCACATGCCTGCCAATCTTAGATTTTGAGGTCCTTCCATGTAAAGGTTTTATTTTCCAACTTCCTGTTTAAGGTATTTTTTTATAGAAAGGTTCAAATATTGGCACAAATATAATAAGTAGAATGGATTCATCTACCTGCCCTAAACCAAGGTCAACTCAAGCCCAGACTTTTCTTTGTTTGGGGGTCACACCTGAACCCTGGGTGCCATGATCAATACCACAGGCTGAGTGACTTTCAACAATCAAAAAACTTATTTCCTCACAGTTCTGGAGAATGAGAAGTCTAAGATCAAGGTACTGATGGAGTCTGTTCCAGGTGAGATCTCTACTCTCACACTGGGGCCCCTGGGGTGTATGAATGTTCTAGCATATCCTCTGATAAAGACTCTCAATGTCCTTGATCACATCTTTCTCTGGCAACTGGAGTTTCAGGCTTCAGCACAGAAACTGGGGGTGAGGTGCAACTTTTGAAAACATGATTATCTCCTTCCATCATTTGTACCCTCTGTGACGCTTCAGAGAGGAAGACTGAGTTGAATTCACAACCTGTCTAACTAGAAATACTTGAAAATGTTGGGGATATTCCTCTTATCTTTTCATAATCCAAATATTCCTTTTTATATCACAATTTAAGCACAGACACACACATATTTACATACACAATCTGTGCATGTGTCTGTGTCTCTGACTCTTTCTCACTCTTAGGAATCTCCCAAATAGTTGGAGGTAGCAAATAAACTTCCTACCAAGTCAAACCAGATCAGTCTGACTACACAACTCTTTATAGCTACAATATATTGCTATGTTCATGTATTTTAATATGTTATTATTTTTAATATTATTCAATTTTGCAGTGCTAGGAACTGGATCCCAGGCTTCATATATGAAAGGCATACATTTATCACTGAGACCAGAAACATCACATACTTTTTAATGTCAACTTCTGCATGTTAAACAAATCCTTCTTCAAGATGGGTAGGACATTTGACTATATGTGATATGGTATTTACTGTAATAACCATATAATAAATGTTGTCTACATATTTATTATAAATATGTATAGGATGTACATATATATTGATAAAATATTACATACATATTTATATAGTATATACAATAAATGTTATATACATATTGGGCAAGAGCAATAGCACAGCAGGTAGGGCATTTGTCTTGCACGCGGCTGGTCCAGCCGAGCCGGGTTCAATTCCTCCGCCCTCTCAGAGAGCCCGACAAGCTATGGAGAGTATCTTGCCTGCACAGCAAAGCCTGGCAAGCTACCCGTGATATATTCGATATGCCAAACACAGTAACAAGTGTCACAATGAAGACGTTACTGGGCCCGCTCAAGCAAATCGATGAACAACAGGAGGAGAGTGACAGTGACAGATTGATCATACACCTATACACACAATAGGTATACAATAAATATGTATTAAATGAGTGAATCAACTTCAACAACTGGGCCTGAGTGAGTGAATGAATTAATGAGAACAGGGATAAAAGAATGGAGTGTTTGTTTCAAAAATTCTATTTAGTGAATATTTTGAATGGTATGAAGTATCACTCTGTGTGTGGTGTATATAATAAGTAACATGGTTCAAGATAGCTCACAAACCTTGAATATAAAACTCCAGGGTATAATATTAGCAACCCCTATATATAAAACAAATTGATTAAAGCACACTGATTCAAAAGCTATAAATGGAGTACACATCAAAAACATGATGTCTTACTTTAGTAATCCCAATCTTGATATCAGATTAAATGATTAACCCTTGTGCTTTTTTTATTTAATCAGATGAGTGGCAATATGCCACTAGTTAAAAAAAATTCTAAAAATCACTGAGTTGTATGTAGCAAGAATTGAAAATCCACACAGGGTCATTCGGTCTCGCTTTGCTAGCCTGGGTTTGTTTTTGTTGCAAGAACATGTGTTTGTTCTGCCTTTATTTTCTATTCAAAGGAAAGGTTTGGATAATGTGCATCTGTTATGAGCCAAACATGGTGGCCAAATCAGGAATTTCCTTCCAAGCTAGCTCTGCCAGTAGATTTGTATTAGGATCATTGTTTTAAAAATAAGGAAATTAAAACTCAGAGATCTATGGTTTGCTCGAGTTTGAAAAGAAATGAGTGGAGAAATCAAGGTTTGCCTGCCTCCACGGTGCTCACACCAATGGCTCTTTCTCAACACCTGGCATCCCTCTTTGATACGGCCCCATCCCATTCCCCTTTGAGCAAAGTGCTCAGCACAGAGGAGTACAGAGGACAAGTGTTCCCCACAGGGCTCAGCAGCATTGTGCAAAGAATATATGCAGCCCTGCTTCCCGTGGGCACCCCTTCCAACACACAGAGAGGATGCCAGGGAGAAGAAAATAAAGACAGGGCAGAGCAAGAGTATAATAGTTAGGGTTCTACAGGCAGCTGACCCAGGTTCCATCCCTGGCACTCCACATGGTCCCCTGAGCACAGATCCAGGAGTAAGCCCCGAGCACCACTGGGCATGACCCAAAACTCTATGAATATATATATATATATACATACATACACATATATGTATATGTGCATTGAATTTGCATAAATAATATGATAAAATGTAAAACTTAGGGATGAGTGAGAAGAACTGGTATGACAAACATTGTTTGTCTTTTTTAAGTGCAAGATTAGTATCCAGGCATTTTCTGATCACCTCAAACATGTAGTGTTCTAAGCAATCTTTAGCATTTTATCAGCACAGTGATGCAGTTAGCTCTAACAAATGCTTTAGTAAAAAGCATCATGCTAAGCAGTTTACTCAGAGAGAAAGATTGTTTTATCGCTAGTGAAATTCCTACAGAAATAAAGGCATTTTAACTGAATGAGCTTCCTACCATCTCTGTTTCCAAAAATACCTCCACAAAGTATGATTATCCCTAAAATTATTCTTCTTTGTTGATGGCATTGTGTGATTATAGGGCACAAATATGCATCTGAAGTGGCCTTTGTTGGTACTCAAAAAGCATTTGTCCAATAGTCAAACAGTACCTTATACTAATTTTGTGTCACCGAATATTGAAATATAGGTGTTTCTACTTCCAAAGCACTCCACTTTATTAATCAAAAGAAGTTTTTATCTTTCATCTACTTCTAGATTTCCTAGAGAATATTTACTCAGCAGTGAGGCTAAATGCATGAAGACAGTTTATTTTTTGTCATTTTTGGCTCTCACTACAACCTGCAGAGTAGCTATGACAAATTCCACTTGTCCAAAGTCACATGCCCAGAGTATGTGACAGAGTCAAGACCAAACTATCACACTTATACCTCTCCTCACAGCAATTAGTATCAAAGGATAATCTATGAAAATGATTTAACTGAAAAAGAAATTAAAGGGCCCAGCGAGATGGTACAATGCCATACTATCTCTAGCTTGCCTTTCATGCTTCCAACCAGGATTTGATTCCAGAACCCCATATGGTCCTCCAAGCCCGCCAGTACTTATGCCTGAGCACAGAGCCAGGAGTAATCCTAACAACCAAAAATACAACAAAACAAACTAAACTAAAATCAAGACCACATAAGTGAAACAAAAAGCCCATAAATATTTAGGAGAATACATTGTACTTGTAATGTAAGTGCAGTGAATATAATCTTGTGATGATTTTAGATTTTCTGTTTGTTTTTGGGCTATGCCCAGTGATGCTCAGGGGTTACTCCTGGTTCTGCATTCAGGAATCACTCCTGGTGGGCTCAAGGAGCCATATGGGATGCTGGGAATCGAATCCAGTCAGTCCCATGTCAGGCAAATGCCCTGCCTGCCATACTATCACACCAGAACTAGTTTTAGAATTTTAATAGCATGATAATCTAGAGTAAATTAAAGAAAATGCACTCAAGAAGACAGTGTGTTATTCTTTAAGAAACTCAGGAGGGACCTTTCCTAGCCACCAGCAAAAATAAAACAACTTGCCACAATGATGGTTAAATTCTTCACAGCATTTTTATCTCCTTATCAATATCCCAGAGTCTCCTGCCCCCTCGCCTGTCTCTTTGCCGGGGCCCCTTGGAGGGCGGCGGGTTGAGTTTCCCTCCCCTCCCCGACCAGAGCCCCGGCAGCTGAAGACCTCCAGAACCAGCCACAACCATGCTGAGACCACCCTCCACACGCATGAAAGTACCGGCAGAGAAACAAAGGCATGTGGGTCCCGGGGCTGAGATCTCCAAGCCTGCTCGGATCGGGGCTGAGCATCCTTCACCCAGATCCTCCACCTCCCAGTAGGCAGGTGTCACACCCACCAACTGGCCTCCTGGCACCGCGTAATCCCATCAACGGCCAAGATGCAGAAACTATAAAACCCAGCTCCGAACATCTTATTATCTCATTCTTACTTTGGACAACCTGGCAGACTACCGAATGTAACTTGCCCACACAGCAGAGTCTGGAAAACTCCCCATGGCGTACCCAATATGCCAAATACCAGTAACAAAAATTCCTAACCCTGAAAGAGCTTGAATGTGGCACTTTTTAGAATATCAGGGCTAGGACAAAGGAGACATTACTGGTGCCTGCTCAAGGCAATCGACGAACAACAGGATGATCATGATTGTGATCAATATCCCAGAGAAACAAGGCACTCTGAGCCCCTCTGTCCAGACCACTAAACCACCATCTTCAGAGCACAGGGAACACACACGAGGGTGAGAAAAAAGACTTGCTCATCACTGTGGCCAGGACCCTCAGCTAACTACTACTACACGCCTGGGGAACTCTATTCTTGGCACTGTTGGAAGGTGTCCATTTATTTCTGAAGCCAGATAAGTCAGGCCAGGTACCCGCCCACCCAAGAGATCAGGTAGCCCCCTCCCCAACAGCCCAGGTACCCCCCACACAACAGACCAGGTGTCCACTTCCCCAACAGACAAGGTACTCCCTCTATAATAACTCACATGACAGGTACCCTTCTATAACAACTCACAGATCAGGTACCCCCTCTATAATAATTCACAGACCAGGTACCCCCTCTATAATGACTCACAGACCAAGAACCCCCTCTATAATAACTCACTGATCAGGTACCCCCTCTATAATGACTCACAGACCAGGAACCCCCTCTATAATAACTCACTGACCAGGTAACCTCCTCTCCATAGCTCAGGCCAAACTCTGGTTTTCTTTAGTGCTCTATCCAGAGCCTATCTTATTCTCAGCCATGCAGCTTCAACTGCCTCCTACATGAGTGAAATGGAAGAAGGGGACAGAGGGGCCCCCACGCTGGCAGATAGCCATATCTTGTGGTATAGACGTGTGCTGATCAACAGGACAGGGTTTATTTAGACCAGGGGAAACTACACTGCAGGCAGTCGCAGAAACTGAGAATTGGATTATATCCAAGCTCGGAAACCAAAGAAATAAATGACTAACCCAGCAGCCCTTTTTAAAATTTTTACTTTTGGTTTTGTGTTGGGGGCCACACCTGGCTCTACTCAGGAGAACGGATGGGCCAGGGATTACATTCAAAGCTTTAAGTACTTCAAAGTCTGAGCCCCACTAACTCAGAGTTTAGAGTTATCTGTATCCTCATCTCTAAAATTTCAATTAACTGAATACATTTGCGTCAAGTTTGCAGAACTTTGTTTATATGCCTTATGTTAGAGCAGTTACTAACATTAGTGTTAGTACTCTTACAGATCATCTGCAAGTAAACTAGATCTAATAAACACATGCATGCGCATGCACACGCGTGTGCGCGCGCACACACACACACCCACTGAATGTGCCTCCTAGTATTTTTTCTATTTATGATATTTCTACGCACCAGTGTCTCAGTTGACAAGCCGCTTCTGAACACTGTTTTTTAAAATTTTTTATTATTTTGTTTCTTGTTTTGGTTTTAGGATACCCAGCTGTGCTCAGGGCTCATTCCTGGCAGTGGTGCCAGGGATTGAACCTGGGTCCTCTGCATGCAAGGCAGGAGCCCCTCCTTTAACTATCTCTCTCACTTGCTTCTGAACACTGTGGTAAGCCACTGGTATAAAATGCTACATAGGTATGCAATTGACCTGAATTCAATCCCCAATACGACAAGGAAGAATCCCTGAGCTCAGGCTTACTCCTGACTCCATGCACAGGAACCACATGGAGTGCCAAGGATCAACCCATGTTAGCTGTGTGCAAGACCAGTACCTTTCCTGATGTACTATCTCTCTGGCTCCAGATTTCATTAAAGTTTACCTAATATAAACACATTTCCAAAGTATGCAAAGAAACTTAGGTATGTTTAGTACCTTGATACCATAGTCATATGTTTTATATATATATGTATATATATATATCATCAAATATATACATTAACTGTATGCCATTTGATTTGTATACATCAAGGCCACAAAAATGAAGATAATCGATGGATCTGAAAGAAAGTTTTTTGTACTACATTTTTGCTAGGAAGTTTTTTTTGGGGGGGTCACACCTGGTGATGCACAGGGGTCACTCCTGGCTCTGCACTCAGGAATTATCCCTGGCGATGCTCAGGGGACCATATGGGATGCTGGGAACTGAACCTGGGTCAGCTGTGTGCAAGGCAAATGCCCTACCCGCTGTGCTATCGCTCCAGCCCCTTGCTAGGAAGTTTTGAGGATGCATGTAATTGCTGGAGAAATATTCTGGATCACTTGTTTTTCTCAGTAACATTATTAAGTGGACTGCTAAGAATCTTCATTTTGCACAGAAGAAACTTGAGGGACCCTGTAGGTCACCAAAAGTTGCACTGTGATCACTGCAGAAAATAATCAAAATTCAAGGCTCCTTCATGTTCACCCCTAAACCATGCTGCTCTTACTGTACTGTCAGATGTTCTCTTGTACAAGGGCCCACCACTTGGAGTTCAAAATTCCCCATTCTAAAGATCACAGAGACACACCACTAAAATACGAAAACCAAAATGGGTAAATCACCATCCAGAGTTAATAAGCTCCAGCTCTCTTGATTCCTTTGAAACTCTTATGTTGAAAAATGTACATGCCTCTAAAGCTAAGGGCACAAATGGGTGAGGAAACGGGAACCCCCTTCCCAGATATTTACTGTGCTCTGCAAGACATGCTGCTAGAAGTAATATAAGTTTTGTCTTATATTACAAGGAAATAGGATCCCTACCCCAGAGGTTTGCTGGTACCGGGAGGAGATGGTCACAGGAAAGATTATTTTACCCCATGCAGCGTATACATCAGACAGAAGTCAGCAGAGATCATTATAAGGAGCCATAGTACAGTGGGTAGGACACTTGCTTTGCACATGGCCAACCTGGGTTCAATCCCTGGCACCCCATGTGATCCCCCGAGCCTGACAGGAGTGATCCCTCAGTACAATGCCAGTAGTCAGCCCTGAGTACAGCCAGGTGTGGCCCCCAAAACAAAAACAAAAATAAAAAAATTAAAAAGAGAGAGTCATCACTATGAGACCACAGAGGTATGATCCCTCCCTAGAATGGCCTTTCCCCGGAAAGCTTTAAGAATGAGGAAACCACTGAACTAAACTGAAAAGTTGATTTGGAATTATTCAGTTAAAAACACAAGAAAACATGGAAAGAGAACTAGTCCAGGGAGCAAGGAATTGCTTTGTGTGTGTGCAAGCCAAGACTGATCCCCAGCCCCACACATGGTCTCATGAGCACAGAGTCAGGAGTAAGCCATGAGCCACCCCTTGGTGTGGCTAAACAACCAAAAGAAAAAGAAAAACAGGTGAATAAAATCAGAGAAGCAACAAAGAGAGAAATCTATGACATTACTGTATTGGCAACGCATAGAAACAGTAAAATCGATGGGAGAATGCTAGATAACATTAGTTCGTCATTTCTGCCCCACTGCAGGAAGAGTAGGTTATTGAGTTACACCCATCACAGTGCTCCTGAGCCACTCCCATTCCTCTGTATTTATCTTTAACTCCTCCTTTGTGTTTTGCTTCCCCTGTTAATCACTATATCCCCAAATCAGACCCTGTGACTTGTCAAGTCTTTTTACTTCTGAGGACACTGGATTTTGTATTTGTAAGTGATATATTTCTTTTCTCTTTCCTTTATGTCCTTCACATAGTTTAATTTGGAGCAATGTCCTTTTTGTATAGACACAGGATGACAGTTAATACTACGCTTTTGTAACTTGGAGTTAATTGACTCGGAATAATATTTACTCCTGGGATCTATCATATTTACTGACTTAAGCCTCAGTTGCCCTTAGTTCCTAACACCCCAAAAGAAGGGTCCTGGCAAGGGTTTTGGATGAACCCAGAGCAAGCCATAAACTACCCAGGCATCATAAAGGCAGGCCAAGTGCCATAAAACTTAAATTAAGAGCATAATCATGGACAAACTCTGTCATGATCCAAAAAGAAGTAACTGGATAAGTACCCTGTTGGGATTAGGAAAGACTAACCTGGCCTAAGACTGTAGTCTGTGATACATAGTGAGATGTCCCCAGGAGAGTCATCATTTAAACTTAATATATTACTGTGTCCATACAAAATGACTAGAAATATTTTTAAAAAGTAAATTTAAGATGACTGTTTAAATGGATGGGCTGGAGCGATAGCATAGCGGTAGGGCGTTTGCCTTGCACGCAGCCAACATGGCCGACCCGAGTTCGATTCCTCCGCCCCTCTTGGAGAGCCCGGCAAGCTACCGAGAGTATCTCGCCCGCACAGCAGAGCCTGGCAAGCTCCCCGTGATGTATTTGATATGCCAAACACAGTAACAACAAAGTCTCCAATGGAGATGTTACTGGGCCCGCTCGAGCAAATCGATGAACAACGGGAGGACCATGACCATGACCATTTAAATGGATATGGACTAGGGAAAGGAGAAATATGTCCTAATTAGAATTCTACCTTTGGGCATATCTCCTAGCAGGATGAGATTTTTGTCCTAGAAGAGCTTTCCCTGAAGCAAGGGCTTGATATCTGTTGACTGTGCAACCACACCAATGTGTAATAGTACCCAACTCTTGAGGATTTCTCTATAACTAAGGCTTTGAGACTGAAATAGAGGGCAACTGATTAACAAACTAGTCTGGCAGGGTCCCCACCCCCCTGCCCCCCTTCATTTGCCCATCACCATCAGCCACCAAAATGCACATGTCACACACCCACACATTGAACTTGATGTAGGCAGAATTGCTCCCTCCCAAGGCAATGGTGAAAGCTGACCTTGCAGAATCCAGGAAAAGAAGGAACTAAGGCCTGATAGGGCCGAAGCAATAGCACAGCGGGTAGGGCGTTTGCCTTGCATGCAGCCAACATGGCCGACCCGAGTTCGATTCCTCTGCCCCTCTCGGAGAGCCCGGCAAGCTACTGAGAGTATCTCGCCTGCACGGCAGAGACTGGCAAGCTACCCATGACATATTCAATATGCCAAACACAGTAACAACAAGCCTCACGAAGGAGACGTTACTGGACCCGCTTGAGCAAATTGATGAAGAACGGGAGGACCGTGACCATGACCAAGGCCTGTAAGACCCTCACCTATCTATAGCCACAGGCCCAGAGAAGCTCCTGCAGAAACAAAAGGACAAGAAAGGAATTCAAAGAAGACCATCAGCACTCCAAACTCCCTTGGTAACCTCCTTAAGCAATGAACTTTGACGTAGGTAGAAGCCCCGGGTGGGGGCAGATTGAAGAAACCCTATAAAGGCCAACTTGAGCAAAGGAAGGGCTGAACACATGTGGTGCCCTAGCACATGTGGCACCCGCATCTCCCCTCATGAGATGTGGACTTTAACGCTGGGACGTGTGTAGGGGATCTCTCCACCCTTGGAGAAGCCCAGGTTCTCTTTTGAGAGCATTACTCTCTCCCACTTTCTCTTCCTCCTTCCCTTCAAAACTTCCAAATAAAATCTGTTTTACTTCACTGCTTGTCTGCTCCTGAAATTATGTCCTGTGAGGCTAGACAAGAGTCCAGTAAGCCTGGGTCCCAGGTGGCAGAGGCAAATTGGGAGAAAATGACCGTCTTTCTATCCTCCCGACTCATGTGAGCCACCCGTGGGGTCCACCAACATCAAACTCACAGATAGTTCAAACAAGTTCAAAACAAGAATTTATGTATTATAAGATCACCAAGTGCTTTGCAGGGCAAGTCTATATTTTTCATTTTTACCATTATTGAAGTGTCAGGGTCTACAATACTGTTAATCATACTTTCCACATATACATCAATTCAACGCCAAAAACACATGTCATGGGTCTTTAAAAACACAGGATCTTATCCAGTGGGTAATAAGCAACATATCTGGAAAGGCATGAAAAGACAAGTGTGATGAGAATAAAAATAAAAAACAGCTCATCCTATTAAGTCTTGTAAACAACCAAGAAAAGGAATGTTAGAAGGGAGGAGGAGCTAGTAAATTGATTTCTAAATAAGAATATCAATAAAATGAAAAGCCATGGAAGGGAACTCCTGCTGCTATGTAAATGGGATTAAAGCGCTTATCTTCATAAGAGGAAAATGTGTGCTTAAGTGATTTGTCTCACCAAGAGTCACTCGGAGATTGTTCATAACAAATGCTTTCACAAACTGTCTCTCTATAAATCACTGGCTCAGATAATGCTATTTCCACCCACATTTGGTGGTCACAGGAGCAGTAAGTCAGAATAGCACATAGGGGGAAAATGTAAATTAGAAATAAAGTGCTGTGTTTGCATCTTACCATAAGTAGATATTTTATGGACCAGTAGGAGGAAAAGAAAATTGTATAATAAGTCACTGAGATAGTTATTAATAAGGGTAACTTTTTTAAAACCTTAAAAATTAAAACAGGCTTTCAGATATCACAAAATTGCTGCTGTGCCTTTGGCCAGACCCCCAAAACTTGGGGCAAAGTTTACCAAGAAAGTAAACGGCCAAAAGTTAGGGATGTGGGAGACACACCCACATACCACCTCCGGCTCAGCTATATAATTGGAGGCATGGCCTCTCTAGTTCCTGATCGAACTGCTTAATGGCCATGATCCCAAAGTCTCAGAAACGAATCTCAGAAGGCAAAGGCTTTTGGCAGAAATGCATCCTATTCCTGCAGTAGGTTACTGGCGCTGGGCCACTCCAGGTGGAAATAAGTTTTGTGCCTTGGCCTGTTCCCCCTGGCGGCCTGGTGACCACCATCCTCCAGAGGCCAACGGACAGTCAGGTTTGGGCCTGCAGTGACAAGACACATGGGGCCTCACCACATGGGGGTGGAGTCGACTCTTTCTCCCCATCCCAATGAGACCCTGAGTCGTCGCCTACAAAGGGCCTCTCTGGCTCCTGACCAAGCTGATGAATAGCCATGATACCGGAGACTCAGAAACAAATCTTGAAACCAAACCCAGTGGCTTTTGGCAGAAATGCATCTGGACCACATACAAGATGGTCGCTGCCTCAGAGCTTATTGGAAAGCCAGGTATGAGCTGGCGGTGACAGGGCAACTGCACTCTCATGGGAAGAGGGGTGGTACCAGCTCGTCCTTTACGCCCTAGCGAGGTCACGAGTTGCCCCCCACAAGTGGCTCTGGCATAGCCATGGCTCCAGAGGCAAAAGGACTTAATTCAGAACCTGGCAGCTTGCGGCAGAAAAGTGAATGGACCATGCGTTAAACTACAGCGCCATGTCTCCCCAGGAGGGAAAGGGTGTTGCTCCCTTCTGCCTTTTTCCCCCCTGGCAGCAAGGTGGCCGACACCTCAGAGCTTATTGGAAAGCCAGGTATGAGCCGGTGGTGAAGAGGCAACTGCAGTCTCATGGGAAGGGGGATGGTACCAGCTCGTCCTTCACGCCCTACCGAGGTCATGAGTTGCCCCCCATAAGCGGCTCTCCGGCACAGCCATGGCTCCAGAGGCAAAAGGACTTAGTTCAGATCCCAGCAGCTTGCAGAAGAAAACTGAATGGACCATGCCTTAAACTATGGCGCCATGCCTCCCCAGGAGGGAAAGGGTGTTGCTTCCTTCTGCCTCCCCCGCCCCAACCCCACCCCAGCAGCAAGGTAGTCACCACCTCAGAGATCATAGGAAAGCCAGGTATGAGCTGGCGGTGATGGGGCAACTTCAGTCTCATGGGAAGGGGGCGGTATCGGTTCATTCTTCATGCCCTACCAAAGTCACGAGTTGCCCTCCAGGAGCGGCTCTCTGGCACAGCCATAACACCAGACACACAGAAACCAATCTCGTAATTATCTGGCTCTTTTCAGAAATCCAAAATCATTATATGATTCTCATAACCAGTTATAGAAAACAAAGTATTTCACAATGCCTTTTCAGCAATTCTGATTGTTGGGGGAGGGGGGATTCTAAACAATAATGGTGCATCTTTTGTCGAAATAATGAATGTAATCGATGTAGAGAAGAGTTAAGTAGAAATCATCTGCCTCACAGGCATTGGGAGGGGTGGGGGGGCATATTGGGTTTCTTGGTGGTGAAAAATGAGTACTGGTGAAGGGAAAGGTGTTTGATCATTGTATGACTGAGACTTAAACCTGAAAGTTTTGTAACTTTTCCCACAGTGATTCAATAAATAAATATAAGAAGAAAAAATAAATAAATAAATAAATAAGATTATGAAAAATTAAAAAAAGGTAGAGTACATGCCCA
Source organism: Sorex fumeus (assembly GCF_029834395.1). Taxonomy (NCBI): domain Eukaryota; kingdom Metazoa; phylum Chordata; class Mammalia; order Eulipotyphla; family Soricidae; genus Sorex; species Sorex fumeus. Next base: position 13,711,575 of record NW_026606085.1, on the reverse strand, counting down.
ATTCAATCAGCTAATCAGTGGTTGAATAAATAGCAGTACTCCTACATTTAAAAAAATAAAACAAGCAAATCTTAGGTGTGGAAACTTAATCTTGGGTTTTTCTTGACAATTTTATTATTTTTCTTATTTCTCGCAGTCTCAAGAGTTGGCGCTGGTTGATTTGTATGTAGTGGTTTCTAAAATAAACAAAAATAATTCTATGCATCTCTCCCCCTTGAATTTCACAGTGAAGTCCCTGAAGGGGTAGAAAGAATAAACTTGAAAATGAACTGGCTCCTTCTGCATTCCCTGCTCAAGTCTCTAAGATTTACACTTGAAATGCAAAGAGAAATGAAGGCCTTGAGGCTATTGTGTTTGGAATGGGTTCCTAGTGGGGCCTGGAGTTATCCCTGATGTGGAAGAAGATGCCTTTCCTCGGGCAATCCTAGCTGTGAAATATCTGCCAGTTTTGTTGTCTTATACTTAAGGAACAGGGGAAGTGGATGTTTATTAAAAGCACATATCACCTGTCTATTTTAAGAGTTCCACTTTCTGAAACTGCAGATCTCATCTTGAGAGACCTACAAAACACTCAAACTTCCCTACCCTGAATCAGGCTAACCCTGTGCAAAAACCATCTCCAGAGTCAAAGCCCCTTTCGGGTAAAGCTGTCTCAGGGTGACGAGGGAACTGGGCCCTCAGCCTGCCGACTCTTCTCTTGGCTACAGAACTGCGCCAGAATCTTTGTGCCAGTCTAAGCAGCTCAGGGCTGCGGGCTCTGTGGGAGCCCACCAGTGTGGGATGGCTTCCTAGGCCCCTGGCAGAGACTGGGTCAGAATGACCTCATGAATGAGAATTGCATTTAAGTCTCTCTCTTCTTTCATATTTCAAATCTGGGCTGTCCCCTTCAGGGGACGGCAGTCATTGCCACTGCCTACTGTCCCTCCTGCTGTCTTTAACCTTCACAGCTGTTTCCTCAGCATATCTTCAACCCACGGAACCCATCAGGGTAACGGACTTTCTCAAGGATGTACACAGGAAGTAGCTTTGCTAGCAAAATAACCCAGGAGTATTGTTTCCAGGTGAGGTGGTCGCTATCAGCAAAGGAATAAAGGGTTTGTCTTGTAGGTACCTCATTTTGAAGATTCTGGAGGGCTACCATGTCTTGCAATGCATACATTTGTGACATTTGCTTCTTCAAGGTTCTGTGTGACTAGTGGGGATCACACAGAGGGAAAACAAAAGGGAGTGGTCTGTGGAAATGAGAAAGGAGGCCGGGGGGGGGCTGTGGAAGACTAGGGAGTGCCCAGGAACAGTAAGTAGGAGCATAGGTTGGGGAAACAAGCCATCCATCCCCTGCGGTGATCACCAGCCAGGAGCCCAGGGATGTGTTCCACTGCAAAGCTGTAACAGGCTGTGAAAGGCCAACATATAGAGGCACAGAGAAGGAGCATGGCTTTACTTTTAGGGAGAAAAACTACAGGCAGTTTCTCATGATGTTCAGAACAAGCAAAATGAAGAGAAAGCAATTTTGAGCCTGGCTATCCACCAATGAGTGTGAGGCTCCAGTTTCTGTCACTCACTGGGGTGATTTAACTTCTCTGAAAAAAAGCTCACATACCTTTTATCCACAGATGGGTACCAAATCCGGGCCTCACACTTTCACATGCACAAAACTGTTTCAACTGATCTGGAATAAAGTTTTGGCCTGTCCCAGCCTGAGTTCCACACAGCTATGTAAGAGCTAACTTGATTCAAAAATGCAGAAGCAGAAAGAAATCAGCTCAGGAACTACACAAACCCATCACCAGGAGAGAAAAAGAAAAGGAAAAGCAAGAGCTAAGACTAACAACGTGGAGAAAGCCATCCTAGATTAGAAGATACCTTCACCAAAAATTTTAGTAGAGATTTTTGAAGGAAAGCCAAGATCCAAAAATAAACAAAGCAAAGATAAAACATGAAGTGACCAAGCTCAGGTGCAAAGAATAAAACCGTCATAGAACTGAAGACGATGAGGAGAGAAAGAAGCAGATCAGTCATCATAGAGGACAGAGTACAGAACAGAGGAACGGAACACAAACAAAACATAAGTGAAAAAATATTTTTGAAGAAATTCACTTTGACCTAGAATGTAAACAACTGAAAAGGACCATCATTCCCGTAAAAAGTAACACTCGGAAAAATTGAATATCTATGGAAATAAAATCTAAATGGTCTAGCTATAAAGCTGAATAAGCCTTCTGTAGGGGAGAAGAGATTCATTCACAATCATGGTTATCTCTATGGGTATATTTTCATGCTGGAAGAACCCAAATCAGGAAGCCATTTTAAGTCAAGTAGAGCATATGAAACTCAAGTTAGACATTGTTTGGCAGAGTGGGCCAACAGTGCAGCAGGGAAGGTGTTTGTCTTGCACACTACTGACCCAGGTTCAATCCCTGGCTTCCCATATGGTCCCCCATACACCACCAGGAATAATTCCTGAGTGCAGAACCAGGAGTAACCCCTGAGTATTGCTGGGTGTGGTCCCAAAACAAAAACAAACAAAAACAAAGAATCTGTAAATACTCTATAGTCTTGCAATAATTAGATCCAAAAGAAATGTGAAAAAATACACTGGGGAACTTGACGAAATGGACAAAAGATATTAATTACATATTCAATATTTAGCAAACTCAAGCTGGATAAGAGAAGAAATCCACTACTAAGTATATTAGAGTGAAAATTAAAGGTTAAAGGGAAGTAATCAAGAGGAGAGAAAATGGCTGTTTAAAATCAGGAGAAATTGGTGGCCAGTTTGGAGGGGATGGCAATGTGAATAAATCGGGATAAATGGGGAAAATATGTTGCCACTCAATGATGCATACTTGAAACATATAGAATGCTATAATGGAATAACAAATTTGAAAAAAAATGTCAAGGTAGAGGTAAATATGAGAATTACAACTGACTTCTCATGAGCAATAATGGATGCCATGATAAAATGGAAGGTACTGAAATAGCCTTTTTATTTATTTATTTTTGCTTTTTGGGTCACACCCGGCGATGCACAGGGGCTACTCCTGGCTCTGCGCTCAGGAATTACCCCTGGCGGTGTTCAGGGGACCATATGGGATGCTGGGAATTGAACCCGGGTCGGCCGCATGAAGGCAAATGCCCTACCCGCTGTGCTATTGCTCCAGCCCCTGAAATAGCCTTTTTAAATGAATCATTTTAAATTAAAAAGTATATTCTTCTAACATTTGACATGCTGGAGATAAGCAAGTGTTAAATGAATCTTGCTTCAAAGTTCCTGAGGCCAAAGAGAAATTATTCCAGATGACTGTCTTTTTCCTCAGAAACCAACACAGGATAACATAAGGAACAAACAGAAAAGACAGCTCTGTGCTTACAAAAGAATATTGACCATTTAAAGCAAAGGTGACACTTAAGTAAAAAAGGGAAAGATGAACTACTTCATAAGTTGAAATAGCTGACAGTCACCTGGAAAAACTTAAGTTGTACACGTTCTTTATGCCATGTATGAGTAATGAATTCCAAGCTGAATATGATAGATTGATATTCACAAAATTAAGCCACATACAAATAAAATATGAAATTTAAAGAAACATATTGGTCATACATAATTTGATTATAAGATTAAGAAGAGAAATTTGTTGCAAAGGAAACTCCATTTTCTTTGAGAATAAAATCAAAGTTCAAAGAACTAGCAAATTAGAAATCTCTGCTTTGAAATCTCTCTGTCCCTAAGAAGCTCCCTCTTGTGTTTCTCCCTGACTTCATCTCCACTCTTTCCACTCTAGGTGTCTGTAAACAGTTTCTAGCTCTGTTCTCCAGCATTTCATTTCTCTACTCCATTACCTAGAACACCTGGGGATCTTGATCAGAATGCTGCTAATTCTAGTGTCAACACTGCCCACAAGAAAGGGTGTTGCTCCATTCGCCCTTTCCTCTCTGGAAAGAAAGATGGTGGCCACATGGGAGCCTTGTGGACAGCAGGTATGAGCTGGGGGTCTGGGGGCGACGAAAACCTCATGGGAAGGGGGGCGTTCCGGCCGGTCCTTCACATCCTACCGAGGTCACCAGTTGCCCCCCATGAGCGGCTCTCCGGCACAGCCACGGCCCCAGAAGCACAAGGACTTAATGCAGAAAACCAGCAGCTTGGAGCAGAAAAGCAAATGAACTATGCCTTAATCCATGCCTGCCTGGAGGGGAAAGGGTGTTGCTCCATTCGCCCTCTCCTCTCTGGAAAGAAAGATGGCGGCCGCATGGGAGCCTTGTGGACAGCAGATATGAGCCAGGGTCTGGGGGCGACGAAAACCTCATGGGAAGGGGGGCGTTCCGGCCCGTCCTTCACGCTCTACCGAGGTCACCAGTTGCCTCCCACGAGCGGCTCTCCGGCACGGCCATGACTCCAGAGCACAGAAACCAATCTCTTAATTATCTGACTTTTAGTAGAAATACTTCCAGGGTTAATAAATAGCAGAAATCCAAAACCGCGTGACCGCTATCGCAGCCGCGCGACAACATTTAGTTCTTGAACCCAGCTGTAGAAAGCAAATCATTTCACAACGCTTTTTCAGCATATCTGATTTGGGGGGGGGGGGGTAAACCCTAAATAATAATGGTGCATCTTTTATCGAAACAATGAATCTAGTCAAAGTAGATAGAGTGTTAACTAGAACTCATCGGCCTCACAGGCATTGGGAGGGGTGGGAGGTGGGGTTTTATTGGGGTTTGTGGTAAAATATAAGTATTGGTAAAGGGAAATGTGTTTGATATTTGCATGACTGAGACCTAAACCTGAAAGCTTTGTAACTTTTCCCACAGTGATTCAATAAATAAATAAATTATTAAAAAAAAAAAACCACTGCCCACAAGCTCCTTTATTCCTCTCTATTTTACAGACTGTCTCTACATCTCAGTTCCATATGCCTGGCAGAGAAAATCCAACTGTCCTGGAAATCACTACCCATGAATCTGATGGTATAGAACTCCGGAGCTATAGGGAAACTTCTTATCCCAGCCGAGGAACAAATAATGATAGCTCTGAACAAGAACAGAAGCTAAACAAGTTTGGTTTAGCTATCAGAATGGGAGCCAATATCAAACTCAAAGTTGCATGCCTCAATGTAATTATTAGCTATTGTTATTAACAATATCATCACAAAGTTGGTATCTTAAAAAAAACAAAACCCATACATTTATTGTCTTATAGCTTCTCTAAGTCACAGCCAGATAGTACTTCTGTGAATCTCTGCAGAGAAAATGTTGGCCAGGGTTGTGTTCTCACCTACCAATCTGTGAAGAAAGAATTCATTTATAGGATTACAGGGCAAATGGCAGTGTTTAGTGCTTTGCAGTGCAAACTTTGAAGGTCTTAGCTTCTTGCTGGCCAAAGACGGTACTCATTTCCTTGGTACATGGCTGTTTTCAAAGTCACTGTCACTGTCACTGTCCTCCCATTGTTCATCAATTTGCTCAAGCGAGCACAGTCACATTGTGAGACTTGTTACTGTGTTTTGCATATCGAATACGTCACGGGTAGCTTGCCAGGCTTTGCCGTGCGGGCGAAATACTCTGGTTAACTTGCTGGACTCTCTGAGAGGGGCAGAGGAATCAAACTCTGGTCGGCCGTGTCAGCAGCGTACAAGGCAAATGCCCTACCCGCTGTGCTATTGCTCCAGCGCATTTTCAAAGTACACAAGAGGGAAAAAAAGTACACATAAACAACAGGGAAATCTACTAAGATGAACAACTTTTCCTTTAAAAATGTAACATAATCACAAGCACATTATCCCATCCATCCCATCCCCTTTGCCATGTTCCATTAGTAAGAAGCAAATCATGGGTTCATTCCATGCTCAAGAGGTCAGGGCTTTCCTGAAGTGTGAACCCCAGGAGGCAGGATCATCCTGGGAGTCATTTTAACATCTTCCACTGGATGGACAGACACAGGATGTTCTCTCTCATATGTGAAAGATACACAGTGAGAAAGCAGCAAAGGGCCAAGGGCAACACAACAGGAAAACAGATCTACAAAAAGGCATAGTGTAAGTCCAATTTTATATTAAAATACAAAGAACTGATTAATTGCTAGAAAAATATCCACCAAACACCTAGTAGGACTTTGCAGGATGGACAGTAGGGCTCTTAGGGCAGGGGGCCGGGTACCCTGGAGATGGGTGTGGCATTGGAACTATGAACACGGAAAAGCATCAATAACGGTATTGCAGATCACGGAATTAAAAAAAAAAAACTAGAAAAATCAAATCTGTCCACAGCACTCAGAACCACAAGAGATAAAGATTTAATCATCTAAAGCCCCTCATCTTACTAAAGATCTCCATGTAGTTATCTGACTATATTTAAATATCCATCTCCTGCTGGCTTACTCTTTACAGCTAATTTATGAACTCTTGCTGGACAGGGACGATTTGATTGCCTGCTGGTAGGTTGCCTGAGCTTTTGTTGGTAACCCATAACTCATTCCCATTGTACCCTTTAGTTCAATTAAGTGTCTGAAAATTCTTAGCTGGATGCATTGCTTCATTATTCTTATCTCTATTTGAAACCTCTGTGAAGCGTTTAAGTGCCTTAAAAAGAAATCTCTGGAAGGCAGACAGTGGTAAAAGGTGGCTCCTGTAATTCGAATCAAGGAGGCTATATTAAGGATCTAAAGTGTTCTTCTGCCAATTCCAACACCTCGTTAATCTTATCTCCAGAGTCATTCCCAAGAGTAAAATTGAACGGACCCAGTTGGCCAATGTGGAAAGTTCTTTAAAGATCTATTCTAACATTACCTTAGCTTTTAGGTCTGTTAAAATATTCTAAATTCAACTACATCAAAATTATTTTTGAGAACTTTCAGCTCCAAGAAAAATCAGTTAAAAAAATCAGTTTTGAGTTTTCTTTTGCAGCAATTGCAGCAATACTATATGAACAATAAACAATGCTTTCCAACAGTGTTGTTTGTTCTTATATAACAAATATCACAGTATGCTTTTCCATTCAAGTCTGAGCAAAATAAGAGAAATAACATGAATAAATACCACTGCTAAAATGATAGCTGTACCATTGGTCGCATGTAATGAAAGGTCTTATGTGGCAAAAGAAATTGCAGGCTTTTGATTTCCTACATGTTCTTTCTACTTGTTATTCTACAAATTCATTACAAGAATATTTCTTTAGTCATAAAATAAATAAACCTAAAAAATTACTAGAATAAAAATATTTGTCCTTGAGGCATTGCTCATTATAAATTTTAAAACCAAGAGTATAATATAGAAGCCAAGGGAGATAAAGAAATAAAAATAATTGTTCAACTCATTTTGTTTATTGTTATTTCTCTGAATCATTCCTATTCATTTTTCTTTCTTCATTTCCCCAACACTTGGAAAGTATTGTGCTTTGTCACTATTTCTAAATTGACTTTTTAAATTGCTTTTACCGTGAGGTAAGGCTAAGAATGCTAACACAGACAAGTTTTTATAATGGAGTAAGAGCAAGGTACAGAAGTTGAAAAAAGGCATAGTATAAGTTAAATTTTGAATTAAAAATGCAGAGAATTGATTAAGTGCTAGAAAAATGCCCGTCAAGCTTCTGATAGGATTGTGAAAGAAAGTGGAAGTGAGAAAATGGGGTATTTATTTGATATATGCGAATCTTCTTGCTTTTTAAAAATGTGTATTACCTTTACAAAGAAAAAATATTTTAAAATAGCTTCTCTTTGTACCATATCCGGTAATTCCCAAAGTTGTACAATCTGGATTCTTGCTACGGCTTTTTTGCAGGGTTTTGACAAGAATCAAACTCAGTGTTGATTGCTCTCTGTTCTATTCACATAGAATTCACTCCTTCAAAGAATGTCACTCCCTCGAAAGGCTACACCTTCTGCCCCAAACTACCACTACCTCATTCTCTCTCTGGCTTCTTGGCACCTAGCACCAAAGTAGCTCCTGGGAGTTCCAGCTGCTCCCCATGTATCAGGCTGTGGTGCTCTGTCACCCCACCTGCCTGTGGCTACAGGTCAACTAACCATCAAGTTAGACATCAAGCTGCACCAATAGGAACCCAAGGAATAACTTCAAAAACAATTCAAGGGTCTGGAGCTATAGTAGGTAGGGTGTTTTCCTTGCATGCCCCGGGTTTGATTCCCAGCATCCCATATAGTCCCCGAGCATTGCCAGGAATAATTCCTCAGTGCAGAGCCAGGAGTAATCCCTGTGCATCACCAGGTGTGACATAATAATAATAATAATAATAATAATAATAATAATAATTCGGGGCTGGAGCGATAGCACAGTGGTAGGGCGTTTACCTTGCACGCAGCCAACATGGCCAACCCAAGTTCGATTCCTCCGCCCCTCTCGGAGAGCCCGGCAAGCTACCGAGAGTATCTCGCCCGCATGGCAGAGCCTGGCAAGCTCCCCGTGATGTATTCGATACGCCAAACACAGTAACAACAAAGTCTCCAATGGAGACGTTACTGGGCCCGCTCCAGCAAATCGATGAACAATGGGAGGACAGTGACAGTGACAGTGAATAATAATTCAAAACCTAAATCACAACCCCTCTTACTCAGTACTTCGTATTCATCACCGTGACCTCCTGCCCTTTTCTCTTCTGATTCTCTCAAGAAACAGAGTTGAGGCAAGCAGACTCTTTGCTTCCTACCCCTTTGCCTTCCCTGCTTGGCTCAGGCAGCTCTGCTGAAATCCTCGCACTTTGCTTCTTGCTGATTAATTTGCTCAAGCATTGGATTGTCTACAATCTCCAAAAAGACTGAAATAAATACTTTCTTTCTTGAAGACATATGCTGTGCAGAGCCACTGAAAAAGCAGATCTAACTTCAGCGCTGTTACTTCCTGCCCCATGTAGCTATTTCTTCAGCCGCTAAGTCACCCTTTTCCCCACTGAGGTAGCAGGGATAGTAATTACCACTTAATAGGGCTGTTGCAAGGACTGTACTGAGAACTGAGACTGAGAAAGCGGCTGGAATTTGGCAAAATCCTTCCCCTGGCTCCATCTGCTGGAGATAAAGAGGAAAGTCAAGTCAGGTTAGAACTGTTTAGAATTAAACAAAATGCAGTTTTCATAGCTGCTCCGTGGCCTCAATCACATCACAGAAATTTAGAATGCTGAAAGGCAGCGATAGCCTCGCTCATCTTCGCCATGTTATGGGAAAGCCAAGGAACCCAACTCGGTAATGCAGTTTCCGGGATTAGATGTTCAAACTCTGAGTTCACATCCCTGTAAGGATGGAAGGCCAAGAGACCCACCAGGAACAAACGGTTCCTTGAGTTGCTCAGGGGGTACAGCAGAACACAGAGTCAGAAATCTGATGAAACAATGCCACCAGTGCCAGAGAGATAGTGCAGCTTTTCTTGCGTGAAAATTCATATAGTGAAGACTCTGCACAGGGATCACAGAGCTAAAATTCTATCACATAAGAAGGCAAAAATCTGATTCCTCCTGACTCATCTATATCTTTCCCATGCAGAATTCTGCCTGACTTTGTTCCTCCTACAAATATTCAAAAAGCCAAGTCAGTGCCAGGTGTTAGCAAACAAAAGTCTTTGTGATCTAGCTATAGTCAAAAGTAAAGATCGTCAGAAAGCTCAAAATTAGAGTCTGTCATGAGGAGTATTAGCATAAAAAATGAAGTGCAGCAAAGTTTCCACATCGGAGGACAACAGGAAACCAAACTTCAAGAGATCACAAATGGGCTTCCCCCAAAAGGAATAGTGAAGGTGTTTCTTACAGAGGGGGACGTAGGTCATTGTTTTGCTGTTGTTTGGGGGTGACATCCAGAAGTGCTCAGGACTTGCTCATGGCTCTGCACTCAGGGATCACTCCTGGAGGACTCAGGTGACCCTAGGGGGCATCAGGGATCAAACCTCTGTTGGTCCATGCAAGGCAAGTACCCTATTCACTGTACTATCATTCAGCCCCCAGATGGATAAATTAATGCATGTGAGTCAGATAAAATATTTGAAAATACTGGATGTTTCAAAGCAGAAGACATAAAAGAATTTTTTAGGGATGCATTGGATAATTTTAGATCAATATTTTCACATATGAAACTAGAAAATATGATTTCATGTTTGTAATCGACACATTTTTTTTTCTTCCCATCCCCTGTGATTCATAGCCCGAGATATTTAAGAGGTTCCTCAATAGTTAGTATAAGTACTGCCCCATTTACCATGGCAGTTTTCATTAAAAATTATAAATGGGAACATAAGATTTCTTAAAAGTATCACTGCATATTAGTAGCAGATAAATTGCTAGGAAGCAGCGGCTATGGTTTTATACTTTTAAAAGAACATTATTTAACAAAGGTTTTAGCACATTTGCCTAATAAAACATTGGTTCTCTTCGTCATCCTTTTTTCTCCTTCTGAACAAGATAACAATGCTCCTGCCCGCTCCAGATGAAACCCTGGTGACCTCGAGCTTCCAGAAGCAAGGCGCAGGTATGCGGGTTCGAGGACTAAGACTCCAGGCTGCCATGGCAGTGGGAGAGGAGTCGGGCTGTCCCTTCCCAGCTCTCCACCTGCTTGTGGTCCTGGCTGTCATGCCCACAATCTGCCTCCGGGCGCCATCTTAGCACACCAACAGCTCTGGTCCAGAGACTCCCGATTGAATCCCAAAATGGATTAGCATCCTACAGAGATGTCTCTGGACCCCAATCATTTATAATTTTAGAATTCCAGAAGCACGCAGCCACAAAAGCCTCTCATGATATTCAAAGTGAGCAATAGAAAATAAATTATCTAGCATCTGCCCCTGGCAGGCAGGCTTGACTGTTGGAAGGGAAAATTTGAGCAAACTCTAATGCCCAAAAGTAGAGAGAAAGTACTGGGGAAATTGTCTGCCATAGAGGCAGGGGGAGGACTGGGTTGGAGGGGCGGGGGAGGATATGATGGGGGAGGATATGAGTGACATTGGTGGTGGAAAATGTGCACTGGTGGAGGAATGGGTGCTCAATCATTATATGGCTGGAGCTCAAACATGAAAGCTTTGTAACTGTAGCTCATGGTGACTCAATTTTTTAAAAAGGTAATAATGCTCCTAATAGGAAAATTAAAAATGTTTCATTTTTTCCTTGGGTTTTCTTCCAACATTAATCCTTTTTGAAGCCCAAAATGTATTTTGTTTTGTTTTCTTTGAGGGCCACAACTGGCAGTGCCTGGAGGTTCAGGGGATCATGCAATGCTAGGTGTCAAAATCTGGGACTCCCACTACAAAACATGTACTACAGTTCTTGGAGTTATTGGACCCCAGCCCCCTCTTCAGAACTTTATACAAAACAATGCAGCTCTATCGAATACTCTCGGTAGCTTGCTGGGCTCTCCGAGAGGGGCAGAGGAATCAAACTCGGGTCAGCCATGTTGGCCGCTTGTAAGGCGAACGCCCTACCGCTGTGCTATCGCTCCAGCTCGGAGAGCCCGGCAAGCTACCGAGAGTATTCGATATGCCAGACACAGTAACAACAAAGTCTCCAATGGAGACATTACTGGGCCCGCTCGAGCAAATCGATGATCAACGGGAGGGCCTTTACTTTTACTAATGAGCAATTACACTAAAGCCAATGATGGCACCAAGACCATTCATCACCATTTATTGTTTTCCTCGGATGTGATCTCTAATTATAGCTCAGTCAGAGTCATGATACAGGTTTCGTCCTTCTCGAGGAACCATTTTCATTATTGCATGGAGCTACCGACTAACAAATGCTCAATATTCCAAGTAGGAGGAGGAAGATAATTGACCTTTATCAGTGGCATCAATAAAGACGGCTCTTCTGGCTCGTCTAGCATCTATATCCTGTACATCTAATGGCACTGTGGGATGGCTAGGGAGACAGAATGGCAGGCTCAGAGCTTGCCTTGCACACTGCAGGCCCTGATTTGATTCCCTGAGTCTCATTCTTGAGCACAGAGCCAGGAGCACCACCAGGTGTGGCCCAAACCACAACACTCCCCACCCATCCCCCATTAAATAAGAATAAATACACACCACTAAGAGACAGGTGCTGTATTATAAGTGCTTTTTTTTTTTCTTTTTGGTTTTTGGGCCATGACTAGCATCAGCACTCAGGGGTTTCTCCTCGCTTGATCCTCCAGAGTGAAACCCATGTGGTATCAGAGCTCAAGCCCAGAGTTCTGCATGCGCAGCCCACTAAGCCACCTGGTCCCTTGACGTATATCGTGACACACCCATTCTAAGTTTGAGGAGACACAAATATGTTTGAAACTTTTTCAAAGATTACACATAGTAACAAAAAGAAATAACCATTGTAGATCTAATGCCCTGTCCCCTAGACCACACTCTTTCTAAAAATAACAACTATAGAATATTAATCTGCAGAAATAAGTATTTCAATTTCTACTCTTATTTATGATTTTGGGTTTTTTGTTTTGTTTTGTTTTTTGGCTTTTTAGGTCATAACCAGAGATATTCAGGGCTTACTACTGGCTCTGCACTCAGGAATTGCTCCTGAAATTCCTCAAGGTACAATTTGGGATGCCAGGGATCAAACCTGAGTTGGCCCTGTGCAAGGCAAATGCCCTACCTGATGTACTATCACTCCAGTCCCCTATTCATGAATTTTGATTTTTAAAAACTGATGATTTTCAATTCACTGAGAGTTTCAATAAACTCTCCCACCAAGATCCTGTGGCCCCCTGAAATCTCTGCTTTTTCCCATGTTTCCCCATCCATTACCAAAACAGTTCATACTTTTTTCTTATTATTAATAATAATCTTTGAATTAAAAAAATGCAAAGACATGGTATACAAGAATATCAATACTATTTTATTAATGCAATGGAATGACAAAAATTAGTAGCTAATTTCTAGTCAAAATCATCAGTGCCTTTCTTTTGGTTTTGATTTGACAATCTCATCTATCTTGTGTCTCACAGCCTCATGCAGGGATAATTTGTCATCCCTTTGTTTAAGGGCCACACCCAACAGTGCTCAGGGCTTATTCCTGGCTCTGTGCTTAGAGATCACTTCTGGCAAGGCCTGGGGGGTCATCCATATGCAACACCCGGGACTGAACAAGGGCCTCTGGTGTTAGGAAAGACCCTTGACCTCTGAGCTACATCTCTGACCCCTGCCTCCCCACCCCCATTCTTTTTAATGAGGAAGATTGTTATAAAACCAAAACAACCAGAACCCTAGAATACTTACTAGTGTGGATACCAGTGATTTGTCCAAATCATTACTCTCAATCTGTCCGTATTCTAATCTGTCTTCCAAACCATGGTCATCAGTGTATTTTTTTTTCTCTATCACCTTCTAGTTTTTATTTTCTTTAATTAATTAATTAATTAATTTATTGAATCACTGTGGAAAAGTTACAAAGCTTTCAGGTTTAAGTCTCGGTCATGCAATCATCAAACACATTTCCCTTCACCATCAGTGTATTAACTAAGTAAATACAATTTATTATTTGCCTGCAGGAACAGAATTTTGTCTTTATATAATAGAAATACAATCTAAGTCTGCCATACAGAATGATCTATGTGGGACATAAATACAATGATGAAATAACGAATTCCCAGAGACAATGGAGATGAAGACCATGAGAACTGGTCTTCAGAAGGAAGCAGGACACTTGAGGGGACTGGGGATTAGAACAAAGGTGGGGGGAGGAGGTGCTGAAGGCTGTAGACAAGGCTCCACCTTCTCCTCTTTACTTCATTGTGTGTGAACCCTATCGCAACAGTACTGTAAATCACATAGCAAAAATGTATTTGGTGAATTTTTTTAAGTGTCTCTAGTAAAAGAGTGTGGAAAGCAAATGGGGGTGGGGAGGTCCCTTGGTGATGGGAAGTGGACACTGGTGAAGGGACTGATGTTGAAAGATTGCGATAGTACAGCAGGTAGGGCATTTGCCTTGCATGCAGCTGGGGTTCAATCCCCGGCATCCCATATGGACCTCTGAGCACTGCTACGAGTGATTCCTGAGTACAGAGCCAGGAATAACCTCTGAGCATCCCCAGGTGTGATCCAAAATGCAAAAATAAGAAAAGAAAAGAAACATTGTATGGCTCAAACTCAATCATAAATAACTCTGATTTCACGGTAACAAGGTTTTTTTTTTGTTTTTTTTTTCTTTTTTGGGGTTACACCTGGCGATGCACAGGGGTTACTCCTGGCTCTTCACTCAGGAATTATTCCTGGCGGTGCTCAGGGGATCATATGGGATGCTGGGAATCAAACCCCGGGTAGGCTGCATGCAAGGCAAACACCCTACCCACTGTGCTATCACTCCAGCCCGTTTTTTTTTTTAATCTGAGTTTGATAGGTAATAATAACTAGGCTACAAGTCTAAAAACTGCATCACTGCACCAACGAGTTAAAACTCCACAGCACATATACCAATGCACTTTAGCTTGGGTTCTCATTAAACTGGCTCAAGCCATTTTAAAATGAAAGCAATCTTTCTGAAAGAAACTAGAAAATGTCCTCTGGAAATAAAAATGGCAAAATAAAAACACTGAATCTAATATTTCCGGTAAATCTAAGAGTCAGCCCAAAAGGAAGGCTGCCCGAAGGCTTAAGGGAAGAGGAGGAATATCCACCCTCTGCTTAAAGCTCCCAGCCCAAAAGGACTAAGAAACGAGTATCCCTCCCACACGCTATCCCCCCACTCAATCATTGTATAACTGAAACCCAAGCACAAAAATTTGTAAGTCTACAACTGTACCTCATGGTGTTTCACTAATAAAAATTAAAAGGTAAAGGTAAAGGTAAAGGCCCTCCCGTTGATCATCGATTTGCTCGAGCGGGCCCAGTAACGTCTCCATTGGAGACTTTGTTGTTACTGTGTTTGGCATATTGAATACTCTCGGTAGCTTGCCGGGCTCTCCGAGAGGGGCAGAGGAATCGAACTCGGGTCGGCCATGTTGGCTGCTTGTAAGGCGAACGCCCTTCCCGCTGTGCTATCGAAATTAATAATAATAAAAAAATTAATAATAATAAAAAAAAGGACTAAGAAAAAAACAGCATGCCCCTATTTCTAGCAAATGAATACATAGTATTACTGAAGGGCAGGTGGGTGAGCCCTCTCCATCCAGACCCCCAGGAATGAAAGGAAATGACTCAGTCACTGCCAATAAATGTGCTAATATTTCACACTGGCCAGGCCATGCATGTGTCAGGACAGTGACTAAGGTCCAGGCTTGCGGCCGGGGCAAGTGAAAATATAACTGTAACTCCTGCCCTCAACCGGCTCTCACTCTGGCTTCACCTTATCTCTTTGGTTCATCGGTCACAGACAAGGAACACGCAAGGTACTTAACAGTAGTTATCAGGAGACATGATATTGTCCTCATTCTTGTGCTTGAACAAAAAAAAAGGAAAGGAAAGAAACTGGCATTTATGGAAGCCATGCCTGTACCTGTGGTATAGGACATGGTGCTTTCAGGCTTCCTGATACCCCAAAATTGCTGCTGTGCCTCTGGTCAGACCCCAACAACTTGGGACCAAGTTTCCAAGTTTCCTGAGAAACGAAATGGTCAAAAGTTAGGTATGGGGCTGGAGCGATAGTACAGCAGGTAGGGCATTTGCCTTGCATGTGTCCAACCTGGGTTAGATCCCCGGCATCCCATATGGTCCCCCAGGACTGCCAGGATTTCAGGTTGCTCATTTTATTTTGGAAAAATTAAAGTATCTTTTGAAAAAAAAGTATTAATGTTTTAGTCAACTGATTTTATTGATGCCTCCAACCCCTCTTTTATCGCATGTTCTGAGGAACAATTCTTCTCCAGTGTTGAAAACGACGTGATGTGATTGATGCCTTCTTGTCTTGGTCAGACCAATGATGTCGTACTTGATCTTTCACGCTTGTACCATCAGGTCCTCGATGGATGCATTCGATGTTAGCGTACGTGCATTGAAAGTACAGACAATCATTTTTGTCTTCCTTCGTTTTGGCAGCCTAGTTCGCCCTTGAGATTTTATCAGCCTCTCCTTCCTCATCCTTCTCAATGCTGCCATATTGGTGACGCCTTCAGGGTCAGGGGAATGAGACCCATTGTAATTATTGGTTTTGGCATATCAAATACACAACAGATAGCTTGCGAGGCTCTGCCATGTGGGCGGAATATTCTCAGTAGCTTGCCAGGCTCTCTGAGAGGGATAGAGGCTTTTGGGGCGGCCTCTAATCACCCTTGTAGGTGTTCCCATGATTCAAACCATATTTGAACCCTATCAAATATGGTACGGCAATTCTGGAAGATGGATAAAAGAGGCGTCGGAGGTGTCGGTGTCCTTGTCAACATGAACTTGGCCATGAGCATTGATTCATTCGAATGCCTAACAACCCAAATCGGATGATTACACTTGAATAGATGTGGCTCACTGCCGGCAATTTCTATCTTCGTGGTCTACGCACCAACATCTAATTATGATGAAGGAGAAATTGAGAAGTTCTACATGGAACTGGAGAAATTCTATAAAGAAGACCACATCTTCTACAAGATCATTGTTGGTGATTTTAATGCCAAAATAGGACCAAGAAGATCAGCCGAAGAACTCCACATCAGGATCCATGGCCTAGAATGGAACGAACAGGGTGAGAGACTATCTGAGTTCATCATGTCAACCAAGACTATCCATGGTAACTCACAGTTCCAGAAGGCCGAATCTGAACGTTGGACATAGGAATCTCCCAGTGGACGGTTCCACAACAAAATAGACCACATGATATTCAATTGACGGTTTTGCCTGACCGATGTCGCTGTTGTCCCAAAATTCCAAACGGGATTGGACCACCATCTCCTTCGTGCAAAATTCTTCTTCACAGAGCGGGGAGAAAGGGCTGCAAAGTTTAAGAAGAGAACTCCCAGAACAACCACCAACTGGGAGCTCTTTGGCACTATTGCTGCAATATGGGAAGATGCTGTTGTTGACAACATTGACGAGGAATACGATCGACTGGTTCAGCACCTCCATGATTGTGCAAGGAACACCAAGAGAGAGATAGCCACAAAAAATAGCCTGTCTTCGAAAACTCTTGAGCTTATTCGCCAACGTGGTTTGGCACATGCCTCAGGCAACCACAAGTGAACGTCCGAGCTTGCAAAGCAGTGCAGAGATGTGATCAAGGAAGACCTCAGAGAAGAGCAGGAGTGCTGGTAGTTGAAGCAGAAGCCGGGAAAAGCATTTGTAATGCCTGCCTGTCCTTCGCCAACTACAAGACCAAGATGACTGCCCTCCGACGTCCTGATGGATCTATCACATCTTCCAGAAAGGCAATGAAGAAGATTATCCATGACTTCTACTCAAATCTCTTCGATAGCCTTGCCCACCTGCCCACATACCAAATTCCACAGGATGGATATGTCGTTCCCAATGTTCTCCCTTCCGAAATCCGACACGCCATTTCATCGGTTAAGAAACAAACAGCACCCGGCCCAGACAAGGTCAGACCTGAACACCTGAAGAACCTGCTGTCAACACTCATCAATACGCTGGCTCGGCTCTTCACACGCTACCTGTTTGAATGCAAGGTTCCGTCCCAATGGAAAACCAGCAGGACTGTACTACCGTACAAGAAGGGAGACATCCACAACATTGGCAACTATCACCCAATCTGCCTATTGTCTGTCATCTACAAGCTGTTCACTCGAGTTATCCTAAATAGGATTGGCAGAACACTATCTGAAGGACAACCATGCAAGCAAGCTGGGTTCCGCAAAGGATTCAGCACCATCAACCATATCCACATGATAACCAAGCTCATTGAGGTTTCTCGGAGTTCAAGATGCCGCTCTAACATTCATTGATTTAAAGATAGTCTTTGATTCTGTTAAGATGGAAGCGGTCATTGAAGACCTAACCAATCAGGGCATACAAACTCAATACATCAGGATCCTCCGTGAGCTGTATTATGAATTCACTACCAGGATCTCACCATTCTACAAAGAAGTAATCATCCATGTCGAGAGAGGGGTTCGGCAGGCTGATACCATTTCACCGAAACTCTTCAGTGCCACCCTCAGGAACGTCATGCAACGACTGGAATGGGAAGGAATGGGAGTGAAGATAGATGGTCGGCAACTACACCACCTCCGCTTTGCTGATGACATTGTTCTAATAATACCAAACATTAGCCAAGCGGCACAAATGCTGGCCAACTTCGACCGTGAGTGTGGAAAGGTCGGACTACAGCTGAATCTCACAAAGACAATGTTTATGAGAAACAGCTTCGTTCCTGATGCTCCATTTGCTCTCAAAAGAACAATCATCTCCGAATGCAACAGTTATGTGTACCTAGGTCAAGAAGTCAACATGATGAATGACCTGGCACCTGAATTGCGCAGGAGGAAGAGAGTGGCTTGGAATGCCTTCAAGAGCATTGAAGAAATAGCTAAGAGGACGAAGAACCTCTGGCTTCAGGCACATCTCTTTGATTCCACTGTTCTTCCTGCATTAACATATGCCTCAGAGACCTCGGCCCTATGAAAACAGGATGAGAACGCTATTTGGGTCTCCCAAAGAGGAATGGAAAGAGCTATGCTTGGAGTATCACATTTCACTCAAATGAGAGAAAGAATCCGGAGTTCCAACCTCTGGCAATGATCAAGAATCAGGGACTCTGTCTCGTTTGCCAAGGTGTCAAAAATCAGATGGGCTGGACATGTAATGAGATTTGGAGACGACCACTGGACTAGAGCCGTTACCAACTGGATTCCACGGGATGTCAAAAGACCGCATGGCCGCCCACCTACCAGATGGTCAGACTTCTTCATCAAGATCATGAACAATCAGTTTGAAGCTCTTCGTGTTCCTAGAGTGAACAGATGCCATTGGGCTACACTAGCACGCGACAGGGACAAATGGAGACGTTACTGGCACCTGCTCAAGCAAATCGACGATTAACGGGAAGTCAAGTGATCAAGTGATTTTATTGATAATTCAGAATATTTTTAGACAATACACAAAATGAAACTACTTTTTTTATGCTTTTTTGCTTTGTATATTTTTAAAAAATATTTATTTATTGAATCACTGTGGGAAAAGTTACAAAGTTTCAGGTTTAAGTCTCGGTCGTGCAATGATCAAACACCTTTCCCTTCCCCGGTACTTATTTTTCATCACCAAGAACCCCAATATAACCCCTTCCCACCCCTCCCAATGCCTGTGAGGAAGATGAATTCTACTTAACTCTTTATCTACTTTGATTATATTATTTTGACAAAAATTGCACCATTATTGTTTAGAATTTACACCCAACAATCAGAACTGCTGAAAAGGCATTGTGAAATAATTTGTTTTCTACAGCTGTTTAAAAGAACCATATGATGTTTGGATTTCTGATATTTTACTTATTAAGTCTGCAGGGATTTCTGCAAAGAGCCAGATAATTATGAGATTGGTTTCTGTGGCTCTAGAGCCATGGCCGTGCCAGAGAGCTGCTCGTGGGGGCAACTCGTGACCTCGGTAGGGCGTAAAGGATTAGCTGGGAACACCTCCCTTCCCATGAGGTTGCAGTTGCCCCATCACCACCAGCTCATACCTGGCTTTCCAAAACGCTCTGAGGAGGCCACCATCTTGCTGCCCAGGGAGAAAAAGGTGGAAGGGAGAGACACCCCCTTCCCTCCTGGGGAGGCATGGTACCGTGGATTAACACATAGTCCATTCACTTTTCTGCCTCAAGCTGCCGGGCTTTGCATATTCTTGTCTAAGAAAACCCATAGTTTGGAATTGCCTTTATTTTTTTTCAAAAGATACTTTAATTTTGCCAAAATAAAATGAGCAATCTGAAAAAAGAAAAGAAAAGAAACTACTTACAAAATTTGTGATTAGGAACCCATTTTTAATCCTGAAACTCTCTCATAGTCGTGCTTACTATCTGCTTCTTCCTCTTCTCTCCCTCTCACCCTTCCCCCTTCCTTTGGCCATATCCAAATTCCTGGGGCCCGCAGGAGCTGCATCCTAGGCACAGAGAAGCACAGGACCACACAAAGGGAGCCCAGTGACTCCAAAGGCCATCATTCAGATGTGCGTAAGGATGAGGAAGAGAGAGAGCAGGAGGAAAGATGAGAGCCACCTTGGCCATTTCTCTTCCTTCTATCTGAAGTCACGGCTATGCCAAAAGGCCAGCGCAATCCTGGAAGGCCCCACAGGAAAGGCAAGGAGAGGCGAGTGACTCAGAGAGAAGCACGAGAGGGGCTGGAGCAGGAGCACAGCAGGTAGAGCATTTGCCTTGCACGCAGCCGAACTGGGTTCAAGCCCCAGCATCCCATATGGTCCCCCGAGCACCGCCAGGAGTAATTCCTGAGCCAGGAGTAACCCCTGTGCATTGGTGGGTATGACCCAAAAAGAAGGAAGCAGGCGATGCTCAACGGACCCCAGTGGGGTGGCTCCCAGTGGCACGCGAGTGCCCTCACCCCTACCCCTTGCTGGCCAGGCTCTCTTGCTTTTCTGTGCTGTGGGCCTTCCCTTCCCAGGGCTGCTGTGGCTACCAGGGCTACCGCGTGGAGTGCCAAGGGCCAAGTTCGAGTCCTGTGCCTGCCAGGCACTGCTCCGCCACTTACAGCTCCCTCCTTAAACCACCTTTCAGGTAGTAGGGGCCCTCAAATTCCCTTCCTAAGTGACCAAGAACTTGTTTTTCTCGCCGGACCCAGGACAGTGTCTGCTCGGTGTGACCAGAGATTCAGTGGAGAGAAGTGTCCACCTTGTGAAATGGAGCTCCCTTTGGTGCTCAGTAGAGTCTTGGCAGCAAAGGCTGCAGGCCTTGGCCAATGTCCCCCAGGCTCCCACACTCTCGTCAGAGAACTCAAATACTTAATGCACATTTCAACTTTCAGTCACTGCCAGATAGGAGCGGGTAGGAGGGTAGGACTCACTTTAAAGAACACTTTGTTGGGGCTGGAGAGATAGTACAGTGGGTAGCGCACTTGCCTTGCATGCAGCTGATCTGGGTATGATCCCCAGCATCTGTTGGGGTCCCCTGAGCCCTGGCTAGGGCCGATCCAGGAGTGATCCCTGAGCACAGAGTCAGGAGAACACCCCGGGCACTGCGGGATGTGGTCCTAAAACCTAAATAAACTTTAAAAAAGAAAAAATACACCAGGAGTCTCCAATGGAGATGTTACTGGGCCCGCTCGAGCAAATCGATGATCAACGGGAGGGCCTTTACTTTACTTTACTTACACCAGGAATCCAAGCAATAACTAATTGAATTCTTCTTCCTTCGCACACGCCATTCTCCAATTGTACTCCATCATACACATAGAGGAGCATTTCCCAGAAACATCCTCTACATTTTCATTCCTGAAGAGTCACGTGGTGGCCAGAAAGGTGAGAAGCTTTCAAAGCAGTTGATCCCAACAAACAGTTTAGGACCAGAGAGGATTTAAATCAAGAAGCTGGCTAAACCAGCACCTAGCAGTGATGCGCATATACCTGACTGAAAAAAAAAAAAAACAAAGGAATAAATGTCCCAACTCCAGATTTCCCAAAGGCTTAGTCAACTTGAGAAACTGGAACCCAGATTCTCCTCCGGCAGCAATTCTGCCAACACGTGCCGGGAAGCAATAGTGTGGGTAACAATAGCAATCTCTGTGAAATTTGCATCAAATGCAGATCGGACTATTTTCTCTTTTTAACAACACATTAAGGTATTCACATGTATAAGGCAGGGATGCTGCACTTGGAAATGAGTGTTACTTATGTGCAGCCCCTTGATTACATATTCAAATAAATGTACACAATTTTATTTGAATGGGTAATCCTATGTGAATGGGAACATTCAAACAAACTCATTTGGTCCATTTAGTCAAATCTCTGATGGCTCATTCTCGGAGAATGCATGCACTTTCCCCATTTTTCTTTCTAAACTATTAACTGGAGGAAGCGTAATTTAAAACATTTTGTTAAAATAGCTTGAAGGATGGTAGGTTGCTTTTTTTATTTTCATTCTGGAGCTATTGCAATGAATTTTTATAGTAGAAATAATGTGTGCATCTCCACAAAAGTGAATATATATTATTTATGATTGCAAAAATATTCTAAGAAAAAATGTCCTCATGGATAGCTATTAATTTTTTTTTATGAACAGAGAAAATGGATTTCACTGGGACAAAAGGGAAAAGAGATGCCTTCTCTCCCCCCCTGCTGTCTCCATTATTATGGCTGCAGGACTGGGGGCGGGGGTGAGAGAGGCAGGATTTTTCTTTATTTAGAGGCTTAGGTGGTGTATGGGAAGGAAAAAAAATGGGGAATTTGAAAAACAGTCTTATTTTATGGGCTATAATGGGCTTGCTTAATGCTCAGAGCTGAGCTCGGCGGCATGGGGAGTGATCAGAGCAGAGTTCCAGGTTAATGGGAGAGCGGTGTGTCAAAGATGAGGTAGGGAGGGCCCTGCAGAGCCTCAGTAAGGAGGGCCGGGCCACAGGATGGCTGGCATCAAAGCAGAGGGAGATGGGACAGTGAGCGACAGGAACCAGTCTGACCAAAAGTACAGGCACGACCCTGGCTCTCACAGGCCCTCACTCAGCATGAACCCAGGTGTTATTTCCATAACTCAAAGCCTTCCCTGTTGCAGCTGCTGGTCTCTGGGGTCCTTCCAAACCCGCCTGTTCCCGTCTACACAGCACCTCTCCCACTCTTTATTCTCTCTGCGCGTGGCTAAGAGACAAACGCAGCAGAGCAAACCTTGGTGGGAAGACGCACAAACCTCTTCCCTGCTTTGGGGCACGTCATATTTCCCTCAGGCCCTTTTCTGAGAGTCAAAGGAGGCACATGTTTTTGGTCCGGCTGAGGATTTACCTGAGAGGAAGCAGAGGTGCCCTGGTGACTAACCTGGGCCAGTTCAAACCCTTAGGGAGAAGGAGAACATTAAGAGGGAGCGAGTGTTCCTCAAACACAAAAGCATGCCTTTGGCAGGAGCCAAGCAGGGGTTTCATTTCTCATCAGGGAGGAGACATCTGCCAAAGGCTGTTCTTCACATCAGCGCAGCCAGGAGCGCCAGAGGCTGGGAAACCCCGCTTGGGCACGACTGCAGGGGCATGTCTGGATCTGTTCCCATGTTATTCAGAGAACAGCTCTGAAGAAACAGCCCCTTATGAGGGAGCAGCAGCAGCTCCTTTGCAACCTGGCGACGTCCGGCCTTACCTCTGTTTTCTTTGTTCCTGTGAATCCTTTCCTCCTCATCAAGCTGGCCTTGTCTGTCTGCCTTTGGGCCCCTCCTCTAGGGTTTTTTCCCTCCACCAGAAATCTCAATTCCTCCTAAGGTTTCAGTACTAACATTCACCCAGAAGACACCTATCTCTCGAGTTCTAAAACCTCACCTATGTCTTAACGTCTCAGTTTAAACCCCACTCTTAGAGAGAGGGAGAACCTAAGATGGGAACAAGTGTTCTCCCAGGAACTGCCTGGTTTTTTGAAGGTGTTTTTCAAATAACTGCACCCCAAAGTGAATCTCATTAGCCTCCCTCCCAAATCTGCTTTCTCCTCAATTTCCTTATAGCATGAACCTTTCAGACACCCAAATTCAAGGCTTAATTATTGTTCACTTATTATCTGAAAAACTAAATACTAAGAGCATCAGGAGATGCTCACCTCAGGCATCAGGGTCCTAGGCCAGCCATCAGGTAAACACACTTGTCAGAGTCCCATTCCACTCCCTTCTCCTTGTTATCAATTCATGGCTAAGTACTAACAACTGAAAATTTTATCTTGTCCTATTTTAGCTTTTATTATTTTTTTGATAGGCTACAGTACGAGCTGCTTTTTCTCCATTTCTCATTTTATAGAGGCACCTGAAGCCAACGTGGAGAGACAGAAGGCAACACCATGGTATGAAGCTGGATATTGTTTCTGGGACTGTTCATTCCATCGGCTGAACTCAGGGCCTCAGAGTCTGCTGTGCCCATCGACTGAGCCCAGGGCCTCACACTTTCCAGGCAGATCAGACAGTGTCCCGCTCCTCCCGGGCTGTGAGGTTGATGAGCCAAAACAAAGTGACAGAAAGTGTGAAAGAAGCTGTTTCACTGAAAGCAATGTGACGCGACGAGTGAGAAATGGGAAAAGGGCAGACATCAGGTGTGGAGACATTGCCAATGACCTGGATCAAGAAGAACTTAATCAGAATTAGATCTAAGAAGGAATCTAAGAGTTGAGTCACAAATGTGTGCCACTGCCACAAAGTAAAAAAGTGAAAATGGGATGCGCGGACAGGCCTTACTATGTTGTCTATCTTAATAATTACTTTGTAGGCTCGAACTGTTCCTTTGTTTTCAGAGTAAACAACTGCCTGCCAGTCAGACACAACTGCAGCTGGTGGGGATCAGCGTCTCCATGGGCATCAGTGTCTCCAGCTAATGCCCAGGCCTTGCAGATGTGTTCTCTGCTATCACCTAGAGCGCCCTCTGACATGAGACCCCTCTGACAGCACACAGAGAGTTGCTGCTGGGGGCTTGAAGCGCAGAGATGCCAGGATAGTGACGTCATCACCATCAGGCGTCCGGGACCAATGTGCTGTGTAATCCATTATTGACCAATACATTGTCATGGACCCCCTTAAGAGCAGTGTGTGATGAGACCCCCGGACGGTATACAGGAGAGAAGCCAGTGAAGACCTCACTCTAAACTCATACGTGGCACTGAGTCAACCTGCAGTTGCACAGTGTGAGGCCCAGGACTAAATTTCCTTTCTTACTTAAACCACCACTTACCAGTCTGCTCTTTCACCAACCTCTCCCTGCCCTACTCTCTCAGGGTTCCAAATCTCAGCCAGGTGAGGCCAGAGGCTCGCACCAAACTGGTCCCTTTCACCTGAGCACCACACACACAGAAACAGCAAACCAAGAAGCAGCTTCCTTCCCATTCGGCTGGAGACTCACCTCTATGCCTCCTCCTGATGCCAATTAAAAAAAAAAAGCAATCACCCACTAGTCATCTCTTCAGCAGCGAATTAGAGCAAGGGTCTGGAAACGCCCAACAGA
This sequence comes from Sorex fumeus, assembly GCF_029834395.1. Classification (NCBI taxonomy): domain Eukaryota; kingdom Metazoa; phylum Chordata; class Mammalia; order Eulipotyphla; family Soricidae; genus Sorex; species Sorex fumeus. The sequence continues at coordinate 13,686,623 of NW_026606085.1, read as the reverse complement.
ACTAGAACCCTGAGATTGAGAGCTGTTCTGGAGATTTGATGGCAGCAAGGGTCAGGGTAGAATAGCCAACCTCAATGCTGAAAGGAACAGGACCAGAGCGACTCCGGTTCGGAAAGCCAGACTCTATCCTGTGCCTCAGTCATGAGTTTACAACCTAGTAAGAAAAACATGCCAGTCCCCAAGGCCATGGATGTAAATGCCCAGACATTGGACCACAGATAACAAGGATGATTCAAGTACATCACACAAGATGTGTTAACTGCTGTTTCACCTCTGGACACACCCTGCCCTCCATGCTTGCTCAAGGACATGAGAATGCACATGGCAGGGGGCACCCAGACCCACAAGCATGCACCCAGGTACAGGGGATAGGACAAAAAGACCTCTCCCAGATGGCAATCGATTGGGGTTCCAAGACTCTTAGGCTGGCAAACCCTCAGCGCTGAATTCCTCCTATGAGTGTCCGCAGCTCTGAGTCTGTTTGTGTGAATAACACCATGAAATATCTGTCCTGTCTCTGTGTATCTCAGCTAGCAGTTGAACTCAGGCTTGTGGCCACTTACCAATGCAAACACAGAATATGTTTCCAAAAAAAGCTATTAGAGAACATGGTCTGAAAAAAAGAAAAAAATGGCAATGTCTAGTTGCAACAATCAGCTCCATATACCCAAAGAGAGAAAAATGCTTTCCTAAGTGTAAATAGGGTCTACCATAGTTTTTTTTAGCAACATTGGCATGTCATCAGGAACACTAATTTAGCTTTTCTAACAAAAGCAATGACCTTTTCCTCTGCATTGTGAATAGCAGCCATTGCCTTAATGTGATTACTTTATTGTATTACTCTGACACTTTTTAATAGGGGGTCAGAGCAATAGTACAGCATTTGCCTTGCCCTAATCCTGGCAATCCATAGGGTCCCCTGAACACTGTCAGGAGTAATTTCTGAGTGCAGAGCCAGGAGTAACCCCTGAGCACCGCTGGGTGTGTGACCCCAAAAAACAAAATAAATAATAAAATAAAATGTTAAAAAAAAGAGAGTAAAATTAGACTATAACAGAAACTGCAGTGATTAAAAAAAAAGATATGAGGTTCAAATTCAACCTACAGGTATGATTATTCAGATTGTAATGTAATCCCACTTCCTGCGCTGAGACCTGCTTCTAAGGTGACCGTAACACCTGTGAGACAACAGCAGCATGGTTTTCTACTATTCATCTTTCTTTTTTGCTTTGGAGCCACTCCTGGAGGTGCTCAGAGATTATTCCTGGTGGGGTCCTGGGGACCACATGTGATGCCAGCCAGGGACTGAACTTTGGTCTGCTATAAGACAAGCGCCTTAACCCAGATACTATCTCTCTGGTGCCACCATTATACATTTTAACAACAGTGGCAGAATAAATAAGTGAACTTTTGAGTCTTTCAGAACCAAAATAGTGTCAATTTAAAAATGATATTTACGGGGGGCTGGAGTGATAGCACAGCGGATAGGGCGTTTGTCTTGCACGCAGTCATCATGGCTGACCCGGGTTCGATTCCCAGCATCCCATATGGTCTCGCGAGCACTGCCAGGAGTAATTCCTGAGTGCATGAGCCACGAGTAACCCCTGAGTATCGCTGGGTGTGACGCAAAAAGCAAAAAAAAAAAAAAAAGATATTTACTATGGGCCGGAGCGATAGCACAGTGATAGGGGGCCGCTGTGCTATCCATTCCAGCGGTCCCGGCCGAGCTGGGTTCAATTCCTCTGCCCCTCTTGGAGAGCCCGGCAAGCTACCGAGAGTGCCTCACCCACACGGCAAAGCCTGGCAAGCTCCCCGTGATGTATTCAATATGCCAAACACAGTAACAAGTCTCACGATGGAGACGTTACTGGGCCCGCTCAAGGAAATCGATGAACAACGGGAGGACTGTGACCATGACCATGGAGTGATAGCACAGCAGGTAGTGCACTTTCCTTGCACGTGGCCAACCTGGGTTCAATTCCCAGCATCCCATATGGTCACCCAAGCACAGCCAGGAGTGATCCTGAGTGCAAAACCAGGAGTAACCCCTAAGCATCGCCAGGTGCGACCCAAAAAGCAATAGAGAAAAAGATATTTACTAACACCATCACCCCAGAAAATTGATCTACTCTGCATCACTGATGCTACATAATTGAGAGTAATCATACTTTGTATGATTCATGTATGGTGTTCAGTTATCCCTTAAAAATGTATTAGAAATGGGCCTGGAGCAATAGTTCAGTGGGTAGGGCATTTGCCTTGCATGTTGTCAGCCAACCCAGGTTCAATCTGGCACCCCATCCCGTTCCCTGAGCCCCGTCAGAGTTGATCCCTGAGCAGTCTGGAGTAAGCCCTGAGCATCATCAAGTGAGCCCCCCACCCTCCAATTAAAAAAAAAAAAAGATAAAAAGTAGTAGGAAATGATCACCCAGGACAAGAACTGGGGGTTGAAAAAGAAAGCAAAGTGATATGCAAGATACCCTTTCAGTAACAATATTGTAAACCACAGTGCCTAAAGGAAAAAAGAACAAAAAAAGTGACTGCCATAGAGGGTGTGTGTGTGTGTGGGGGGGGGGTAGATAGGGTGTGTGTGTGTGGGCGTGGAGGAGGAGAGAAATGGGGCCACTGGTGGTGGGAAATATACACTGATGAAGGGACAGGTGTTGGCATTGTTTTCTAACTGAACTCAATCATGAACAACTTTCTATTTGTGCATGTGATTCAATTAAAAATAAGAATGAATCACAAAAGCATGCAAGTGTGAGGGGCCAGAGTGATTCTACAGCAGGGAAGACACCTCCTGGCAAGTGTGGACCCAGGTTAAATTCTCAGGGTCCCATATGGTCCCCCACCTGCCAGGAGAGATGCCTGGGCCTGAATGCCTGGAGCTGCCAGTCTCCAAGGGGAAAGGAGGCAGAAGCGATGCAAATGATCACTTCACTATTAGCAAGGGTAAGAACCAGCACCGCCCTCCTGCAGAACGTGGGCAGAGTCCACCCACACCTGAACTCACCTGAGTGCCCTCGAGGCCTCCGCCCAGGGGAGATTCGGACACAGTGCACCTGAGTGGCTTGATGGCAGCGTCCACAGCACGCGATTCTACAGACACCCTGAGCTCAGACTTCCCAGTCTGAGAGGATGCATGTTTGGGTCCCCGGCCCAGGGCTGTTGGGGCAGACCCTGTCCAAGAGAGATGTGCAGAGGGCACGCAGGGCCTGTGGCAGGGGATCAACTGCAGGACGAGACGTGGAGGTGCTCAGGATGCGGATGGCCCAAGGCGAAACGCAGGCAATCCGGGGCGCAGGAAGAACGTTCCAGAGGCAAAGCAGAGGCCAAGTGAAACGTGCATTTGGCCCCGCAGGAACGAGGGGTGGGATTGAGGCAGGGAGGGGACAGGCCCAGGCCCAAGAGCCCTGTGGGCACCACAAGGCTCCGCAGTGATGAAGGCATGGGGAGTGCGGAGGTGCGGGGACTCTGCAGGTAGCCACCCAGGGCGGGAGGATTCCAGGGGCAACACGACAGGGCTCAAGGGCAGTCCTCACCCGTACTCGCTGTGCTGCCTCGGCAGCTCCCACCGGGCGTAACTGCACAAGCCCAGGCATGAGTGCAAGTTGGTGGCAGAGCAAAGGCCAGGCACAGGTCAGGTCCGGGACTGTAGAGAACCTGGTCGGTGGAGGGCAAGAGGGAGTCCCCAAGGGCCCGTAACCTCCCCATGGGGGCAGGAGGGCAGTGGGCTGCAGCAGGAAGATGCAGACACTAAGGGGTTACTTGTACCTGCTGCAAGTCAGTGGCCGGTGACCAAGGCACCACATCCTCCAGTTGTCCTGGGGAGGCCAGTGGCCTGGTCACGTGCTTCTCTTGACACCCGACCCCAAGGATGTCTGGCAAGGCAAGTTCCAGCTAGACCGGACGGTGCTCCGGGCAAGCTGCCAGTGGAAGAACCCTCTGGAGAAGCCACTGAGTCTAGGGCTGAGGGAGAGCAGGAGACCCTCACAGACAGAATCAATTCACTCAGACATAAAAGGGCAACGTGGGGCTGGCCAGGGCAAGGGGGAGGCACCTCACCTGCCCCGAGCACCACCAGGAACAAATGCCCTGACACAGGTGCAGTGGCCCCCACAGACAGAAGCGGGCATGAGGCGCAGAGCTGTGCACAGCAGCTTAAGAGTAGTGGCCGGGAGCTGACACACAGGTGGGTGCTTATCTCACATGCCAACAGCACTGTGGGCTGTGGCCACAAAACAAAACGTTAATACCGAATTACAATAATGTTGAAGAAAAGGTTGAAAAGATATGTACAATGGTTGAGAAGCAAAAAAGCAAAGTTCTGCAATAAATATTACCGAAATAGTGTATGAAGTGAAAAAATAAACACTTTATTTTGGGTATATGGTAGTAATAAAAGAAAAAAGAGTTGAAAAGTGAGGACAGGAAATAATTGTGGATCTCTGCAACTCTGACAATAGATTTATGTGTAAATTAAAAACAGAAAATACAAAAAATGCAACAAAGCTCCTGGCTCACAGTTATTTCCAGTTAGTCATTTTATTATTGTAGTGAGAATACAGATGACAAGATTTTATCATTACATTCATGCTAGGAAGAACACTTTCCACATATTTACTCTACTTGAAATACTTGGGCATGCTTAATAAAATGAAAAATTAGAAAACATTCCAAATATTTCACTAAGCAAAGTAATTTTATACAATTTACACACAGCTTTTAATTTTAGTAATAGAAACAATTACTTTACTTCTTGGTAATTAACAAGATGCAAATTCCCCAGACATGCACTAGACCATATAAAATTATGTCATCAATATGATGGTCTTGGCATCGTATATATTATATTCCCACATTAAATTAAGTCTTATTTACTAAAATAAAAACAGAAAAAGACAAAACAGGCAGTCCGTAAAAAAAAAAAGCACAAACAACAGCAACAACACTGATAGATCAACCTCATTTCTCATAAAACACAAGTTAAAAAATGTTTCACTTCTTCGAACAAAGATTCAATCAAAAAGAAAAAAAATGCAGTTGACCAGGGACTAAAGACATGAGTGGTGATGGATGGGTGCTTACACAAAACGTGAACTGAAAGTGTAAACTGAACAGGCATTTTGGAAAGTAATTTCCCAGTATTTGTCAAAATTCTAAAGATGTTTTTGAGGCCTTTGTGCCAAGCTTTCCCCTTCTAAAAAACATTTTTCCAGGACATAATTAAGCGTGCACCTACCTCAAAGCACGGTCAGAGTCTCTTTCCCATTGTCTGCAGTGCGTCTGTGCATCAACACAATGGCTAAGGCAAGGCTGAGGGCGGGCACATGCCACCCTCCTCCCCCCACCCCAGCAGCTTCCTCATGAGTCCATTCCACATCCACAAACACTGGTGCTGGTGGGCGTGGGCTTCTGCACCCCAGGGTACCAACACATGCCCAGCGCTCCCAGTTCACCAGATCACCTTAATCAGATTCTGGACCAAACACTGAGACTGTGCCTCCAACTTGTTCTTCATTACCAAAAAGTAAACCATCCTACCCATTTCCAAGGGTTCATACTCACCAAGTGGCCCGAGGGGTTCTCTTCCTGAGAGGTGGATTAGAGGAAACCGCTGTTTCAACCTCAAATGTCTAACTCTGGGATAAACCTGGTAGAGTAAGCTGCCGTGTCTAGTGAGCTGACAACTCAGTACCCTTCCCACTGGCAGCTGCCCATCGCTGGCCTCAGAGCAGTGACCTCCTCCCCAATGAACTGGCACACTGTCAGACATCGCCCAGTATAAAATCAACACGTCCGATCAGCACAGGGAAGATAAACTTGAAGCCAAGCTGGCCGGCACAAGCGCCTGTAGGCCGGCCGCTGAGTCTGGTGGCAGGAGTTCAGTGAGCAGACCGAGGCCATGGATACTGATAGGGATCTCTCCCAGAGCTCCTGAGAAAACTCACTGATGGTGAAACTGAGCTACAAGGGGAGAAAAGGTCTTTGTGGCCTTTTGTGAAGTGACTCTGTGAACTTATTATCAGTTCTTAGGACCATGAAGAGAACAAATAAGGCAAAATAAAAAAAAAAGGCTGAGGCAAAAAATTTTAAAAAAAATGTCTAATGATAATTCTCGACTGTGTGTTACATGACCTAATAAATATTTCTGGTTACTATAGTCAAGTAATATTCTTTGTTATCTCTGGTCAAAAGCATCCTAAATGGTATTGTTAGTCAGAAAACAGAACATGTCAAAGCCACTAGAAAAATTAAACACAGAAGTATATTTATAAACAACAGTAAGACATTAAGGAAAAAAAAAGAATTGCAACAAAATCACGTATGTTCCCGTTTAAAAAAAAAACAAAACAAGAATATTAATACAGATTCATTTACCAAGAAAAATGTCTTGAAAGATACTGGAGTTTTAGGAATAGTTACCTCTGAGAGATATGAACTTAAGAGTTTTCTTTTTGCATGTCTGTAGTTTCTGTTTCTCTACAATCTGCTTGCATCACCCTGATATTCTGTCACATTTTCTGTTTCTTCCGTCAATCCAACATGATTTGGGGAGGAAGAGGTAAGCACGGACGCCGTGAGCTATCTTGATCTGGGAGTCTGCTTTTTCAGTAGGAAAAGTTGTTTTTAAACTGTTTTGTGAAATAAAATTTGAAACTATGAGGAACGTATTTTTTAGTGAATACAAAAGATTATAAACAGTGTGCATTTCCCTGTGTTACTCAGGGATCATATCATGACTTTGTACCATTTCGTATTGGAATTTCCTCTGTGAAGCAAAAACAGTCCCAGAAGGATGGATCTTCAGGGGTCATGGGGACGGCAGAGGATATCAGGTCACTGAAAGTGAGAACAGTAAACTCTCTCTGGGCTGACTTAGAATGAGATGGAGCCTAAATTGGGGAGATAAAAAAAAAAAAGGATGATTTTATTGTCATGATACTTATCAGTCACCTCAATTTCATTAGGATATTTCAGTAATAGTTAAACAAATCACCCCCTCCCCGAAAAGAAATTTACACCTGATTAACCTGTGATTACGGTCCTCCCGTTGTTCATCGATTTGCTCGAGCGGGCCCAGTAACGTCTCCATCATGAGACTTGTTACTGTGTTTGGCATATCGAATACGTCACGGGTAGCTTGCCAGGCTCTGCCGTGAAAGAAGAGACTGATCATGTGGGACCTTGCAAACATGGAGGGACTCAATCACTGACAATCACTGTCCTCGTGTTGTTCATTGATTTGCTCGAGTGGGCCCAGTAATGTCTCCATTGGAGACTTTGTTGTTACTGTGTTTGGCATATCGAATACATCACGGGGAGCTTGCCAGGTTCTGCCGTGCAGGCGAGATACTCTCGGTAGCTTGCCGGGCTCTCCGAGAGGGGCGGAGGAATCGAACTCGGGTCGGCCATGTTGGCTGCGTGCAAGGCAAACGCCCTACCGCTGTGCTATCGCTCCAGCCCAACCTGTGATATTTGTTGAAAATATAACCAAAACGTGAGTTAATGAACCCCCAGGGTCTCACTGCAAGCTCAGGAGGTTGAGGGCCTGTGGAGGCCCAAACCCAGTGCCCAATGTCTACGGTCCCCTTAGCACATCAGGAGGGAGTCCTGGGCAGAGCTGGGGAACGGCCCCCCAGTATTGCCAGGTATAGCCCTGGTGGTCCTCAACGCCATTCTCAGCAGTTCTGCACTAGGGGTCCTAGCACAGAACCACCAGATTAGGGTGGCAAAATAATAAAAAAAGAAACCCCAAACTTTAAAATGAATGAATCATTTTAATAGAGATGACATTTGCTTAGGGGATGATTCAGTAATATAAACCAAAATATTTCCCTGTTCAGAACTCCCCCCAGACAGACTTTGATATTCTACGTATTCTAATAAAGTCACTACAAGGGTTTCACATGATGCTTCAACAAGTCAACACTACGACAATTTTATAAAAATGAGAGGAAAATTGAGGTTCAGAAAGACCGACCTGTTTGTCATACAAATGGGAGACCTGGGCCTGGAACCCAGAGGCCTGTCCTTGGCTGTGTCCACGCTGCCCAATGAAATGCAAAGAGACTATCACATATATAAATGCTATAAAAACAATGAACCTCTAGGGAAGTATTAGGTATCTGCGGAACACAAAGCTGAGAACAGCACACAAGGACCAATAAGCTGGGTCAGAAACCATCCTTCTTAAAGGAAGATCAAATATGGAGAATTATACTAACTCGTGGTTAATCTATCAAAGGTTTGAGCCATGGAATGAACTGTTTTTTCCCTAGTAGTAATGATTATGTTACATTCTCTTACCTTAATTCCCTACCATGGATGTATGTGTGTAGTTTTAAAGATTTAGTATTTCTTAAATACATTTTCAGAATCACACTTAAGTAAGCTGAGCTCTTGACTAGGCTTTTTTTTTTTATTTTGTTTTGAATTCTCCATTTACCCACAGGGTAAACCTGACTGTGGGGAAGGGTGGGGACTACTGTATTTCACAACGTAACACAAGGTCTCACCAGGCTTGACAATGCAACTGTAGAAATGATGTGTACTACTGTCAATGGGAGAAGGGGTTCAAACTGCAAGATGATACCATTACTCACAGCCCTTAACTTAGGACACACTTACAGGACACCGTCCAATTCACCAACAAATAAAACTGGCACGGTACCTCAAGAGTGGCTTATCCTGAGTTTCTGCTGACAGTGGCTTACCGGCCTTTTCTCCTTGTAACATTTAAGTGGTTTTGAATGTGAAGAAGAGAACATGCTTCAAAAGCTTCTTGTGGAAGCCCCCAGAGGATAAGGATTTGATAACAAAAACCACTTGTTAATAATAACTATGCCTTTCATAGAAACCAAATGATTCTTTCACCAAGAAAGAACAACACTAATCAATACCGAAGCGTTAATGAGACAGTGAAACCTTACGTCCTGTTTAGATCCATCAGGCTTCCTAAGGGCAACTGCCACAAAATGGTGGTCGTCTATTTTGCTTTCCTGAAAAACATGAGGAAAACATACGTAAGAGATATTTTTGTGGACATTTTAAAACCACAATCTCAGATACTTAAGACATATTTTCTCCAACCTCCCTTGCCCAAACCACTAAGGAAATCTGTAGTGACTCTTCACTGCAAACACGGCAATAGGTAATTCCCGAAAGGAAGACATTCCCACATAACTATGAGCAACTTTGGTAAGCTTTATATTAAAAACACTTACGCCTATTATCACTGTTATCAAGTACACGAAGACTCTAGCAGCACCCTTCATAGCATTTTCCCTCACAATGTGAAGCAATTACTGTTTTAGAATATAGCCTCACTACCCTCACTCTAAAATAAGAAACCGCTCAAATGGCTCTTACTAATTCACATTATACACTCAACCACAGTACTACCTAGAGAGCTGAAACATCTAAACAATAATCTGTTCACCACTGATGTCAATTTTAGATAAAAAATAAAAACCAGACTTCAACATTCAACACTTTCTATAAGCGGTTAAATACATGCTGCAGTTTCTCAAAAGATATGGTACAGATTTATAGTTAAAACATAAATATGTAATTTTCTATTTTTTCCCTACGTACATGATACGAAGAGAGGACTTTTGAATGATACAGATATTGAGGCAGTTACCAAAAAAATCAAAAACAACTATGGCAAAGGAAACAGATTCCACCGAAATTTGTTTGTGAAAAAAAGGTGAAAAGCCACTCCACCACCAAGGCCATTTTCCTGCAGATTGAAATGGGAAACTAAAAATAGGAATACTATTACTTAGGGAGTTTTCATCATCCATTATCCCCATTATCCTTTTCTTCGTATTTTCACACATTAAGATATCTAAATTAGTAAACAAAAATTATTAAGAATAAAGAAAAATATGGCTAAGTAGGAAAAAATTTAACTATCAAAAATATTTAATAGGTCAAAGTTATTTTCCTTTATGCTAAAAACAAACACAACATTTATTATAAACATAATTACCCTTTTTCGTTAAATGGTGTTCCTCTTTTTCTTTACCCTGAATATACTGATAATGGAAGTGTAACATAAAGAAACACTCCGACCACAAATTCTTTTGGAAGACACTCAGATCAGAGTTCCAGAGTATGAGGAAAGAAATTTCTTGACAGACCTGAAGAGCTTTGGAATCTGACTATATTTAAAGTGACAATTTCAAGGGCTGGAGAAATAGCACAGCGGATAGGGCATTTGCCTTGCACGTGGCCGATCCGGGTTCGATTCCCAGCATCCCATATGGTCCCCTGAGGACCGCCAGGAGTAATTCCTGAGTGCAGAGCCAGGAGTAACCCCTGTGCATCGCCGGGTGTGACCCAAAAAGCAAAAACACAACACAACAAAACAAAACAAAAACCAGCATAAAGTAACAATTTCAATATTTTGAGTTCCCTTCCATCCCTGGCTTCACCTTCCAAATACAGGACCTGCATTCCCATGCTAACTTCACACATGCATAAAGCAAGGAAATTGTTGGAACAATTTTGCTAAATTTCCTACCTCAAAGGTCCACTCTTTTTCTTCTTCCCCATCAAGGAATAGGCGTGTTTCTTTATAAACCTGGCCAATATCCAGGTTTAAAGGGGATATATCAAACTCAAGCCGCTGCAATTCGAACCCCAGTCCAACACCAACGGCCTTGATGAAGCTTTCTTTCAGCGCCTGAGAGAGAGAGATTTCTTTCTTTCTTTGAACATTCGGTCATGTCTGCCATGAAACGAAGAGTCCCGCGTGCCAGAGAGCTTAAGGCACTTGCTTTGCATGCACAGGGGTGAAGATACTTGGCAAGCTGTGACCCCAGACCACCCTAACACCATACATGATCCTCTAGCGTGGCCGCTGGGTGTCTCTCCCACCCCCAAATTACAGCTCCGAACAAATGGATTTTTAAATTCAATGCTTGGTTATGGCTGGGAATTTTTTTAGCCCTAGAGTCACCCAGAGACGAAGCAGCTGTGTGACCCGAGGCAAGTCAGTGGCCCCTCCTATGCCTCCAATCCCTGCAGCAGTAACACCTCTGGCCCTGGTGTGGTTCCCAGGAACACGCAGTCGGGAGGTGTTTCACAATGTCCTTGGGGTGTGGAGTGAATATCCTGTGTTTGTTAAATAAGGACTCATGTACGTGTAAAAAGTTATAGTGATAAATATCTGGCTTTAAGATCATGAACCATCTGGCTGAACATTAAATATAGACGGAAACTTTTTAAATGTCATGATACATACGACTCCCAATTAGTGACGAATTTACTTCAAATTAGCAACACCTTCTGCTCCAACTTTTAGCAAAGATAATCAGCATAGGTATTTACTCTCAAAATTAGAAAGAATTATACCCAATTCCTATAAAACATATCCAGCTGAGTCCATTCATCCTTAAAGCTTCTGATGGTCTCCCATTCTTTGTTGGTAAACTTTCTCTTCATGATATGAAAGAATTCTGAAATTGAACCACGACCTGCCGATTGAAAGTGAGAAAATACAAAATCAAAAATACGCATCCTCATACTGAAAATTAAAGATAGAAAATAAAATAAAAAACAGGCCACCCTTATTTTGGATTAGTTACAATAGTTCCCAAATGAAGCATCAGCAAATCAAAACAAGTTGATAACGGAAAGAACAATATACAATGACAGGTATGCCGTTCATATTTTTCCAAATACAGTTATGCTTTTATCTTTATTAGTAGGCGGAAATGCTCATCTTTTATTTCATAAGTATATAGAATGTGCTCAAGAATCACAGACACAAACTCAAAGTCAAAACTCATCAGCTATGACCTAACCTCACACAAAGCCCAACACCAAAATCCGAGCCCCTGACGAGCTGCCTGCGTTCCTTAACGCCAGTCACACTTCGTCCACTCCCCTCGCTAGCGCTTTCCAAATACACCAGAGAATTTAACAGTTACGACTCCTCAGTGCTGCCTGCCACTGTGATGTGCGAGTGCCACGGCCTGTATTTCTCTTCAGAGAAATCGATGTTTCCAAACAACCACGGTCCCTCTCCATCTGGGAAGTATCCAGTCTATTTTCCCACAGAACTGTTCATGACCACTCACTAATCCGGCTTCAAGCCCAAGCACGCAGAGCAGCACGCCAGCCCTATGAGCCCAGACCCTGTGGAAACACAACCACCCAGTGTCCACATTTCTTCCTGAACGCCTGATGTCCTCTAAAGTCGGTAGGCTTTGTTCAAGTTATAATTTCCTCATTTTCAAGCAGCCTGACTTTTAACTAAATACACTGAGGCTATCAAAGGGGAAAAATTAAACATTCACGCTAATTAGGAAAAGTATACATCCTATCTGCCTCCAAAATTAACTGACTTGACTTGAAGGATGTTTTTATACTAAAGTCAAACAGCGCCACACTGTGGCATTATGGTGGAAATATACACCAGGCAAGCTTTCATTTTAGAAACTGGACAATAAAGGGGGGGGGGGATCAGTAGGAAATACGGGAAGAGTAAATCTGTGCTTTAAACTATCTGAAGACAAATTAGAGAGGCGGGAACTTGTACTGAATTTAAAAACGACATCACACATTCACAGCTATTAAGTCTTCCATATAAGTATCCTCTTGCACACATCAAGCTTGTACGGAGTCACTAATAATAAAGTTCTGAAAAACTAAGTTTCCTTCCTTAGAGCTTCATCCTTAGGGAACATCTGCTTTGCACCTACGGACTGACAGAAGTAAACAGGCTGTAGCAGTTCGCAGTAAAATAGACCCTTAAGCCACTACTAGGTCTATGGGGGGAATCCTGAAGTACCAACCACCTCACCTATCTCCATCTCGGCGGGAAGTACAGCTCAGGCGAAGCGCAATCTCTCTAGGATGCAGGCCTGTCACTGGGGAGGGGGCCGGGTAAGGTGGGGATGCGAAACAGCTTTCACTGTGGTGTTGGAAGTAGAGTGAAGTGCTGATCTCTTTCCTGACTACTGGGGACACATGGGCTTGCTTCCATGGGAACCAACGCCTCAAATCTGAGTTACTTTGCGTAAGAGACCGGCTTACCTGTCCTATCCAGCAGCAAACTGTCTGAGCCACTGACCCCAGAAGCGCCCCCCCTCCCCCAACCTCACCTCACCCCCAGGTGGCAGTGCTGGCTTCCAGAGATCGCGGTGTCCAAACCCTAGACCAGACTTCTCTCTCTCGCTTGCTATTAACATCTCTCACTAGCTACCAAGCAGTTGCCAAGAGTGGACAGAAGAAGGAACAAGCAGGTAAAGTGCCTGGAAGTATTCGATAATAAACAGCCCAGCTACTGCTGTGGTCACTGCTCTTGTATGCAGCCTTTCTCACGTCTTTTTTCTGTTCAGGAAAGTCTTCTTTTTTAGCTTACAAGGCATTTCATACAGCAACAATATTACCATCATACCTGACACAAATATATTCCCGAATTTTACTAGAAAACACCCATTTTCCGGTGTCTCATCAAATGAGCAATTCTATTGTGCAAGGGCTCTAAGCCTAACTCATTAATTTTACCGTATAGACAAAGATCTAATGGGTTTTGGATAATTTCGCCCAAAAAGAAGTGCGTTGGCAGCAATTTTTCCCCTTGCTGATTGTTGGCTCTGCACATCATACCTAATACAGTGCTTCTGAAACATCAGTGTCTAATAATTGGAAAAGCTGCTAAATATAGCAACCCTGATCGTAAGATCAGAAATACTGATCCAATAGATAAGGACTGTCATCAAGGAAAAGTGTTCCTGCTAAATTTGGTATCAACATTCTGTTTTTGTAACTGTGTATGTGTGTGCGCACGCGCATACATCCTGCAGCTAACAATTATTAAGTGTATTTAAGCTGATATCTCCAAGCCTGCACAGTTTGGGACTGGACCTGTCAGTAGCTAGACAGTTACACCCACCAACTGCCGTGTAACCCCAACAACGGCCAGGATCCAGAGATTATCACACCAAGCTCCCGGGAGAGCACAAGGCAGAGTCTCCTACCCTTTGCCTGACTGTCCTCACCAGGGCCCAACAGCTGAAGACCTCCAGGCCCCAGCCAGGGCCCAACAGCTGAAGACCTCCAGGCCCCAGCCAGGGCCCAACAGCTGAAGACCTCCAGGCCCCAGCCAAGGCCATCCTGGGACCAGTCTCCACACACTTGGATGAGCCTCACGCATATAAGAACTGGCAAAGGAACCACAGAAGTTCTACATGGAGCTGGAGAAGTTCTATAAAGAAGATCACACCTTCTACAAGATCATTGTCGGTGATTTTAATGCCAAGATAGGACCAAGAAGATCAGCCGATGAACTCCACAGCGGGACCCATGGCCCAGAATGGAACAAACTGGGTGACAGACTGAGTTCATCATGTCAACCAAGACCTTCCATGGTAACTCACAGTTCCAAAAGGCTGAATCTAAACGTTGGACATGGGAATCTCCCGGTGGATGGTTCCACAATGAAATAGACCACATCATATTCAATCGGCGGTTTTGCCTAACCGATGTTGCTGTTGTCCCAAAATTCCAAATGGGATCAGACCACCGTCTCCTTCGTGCAAAATTCTAGCTCACAGAACGAGGAGAAAAGAATGCAAAGTTTAAGAAGAGGACTCCCAGAACGACCACCAACTGGGAGCTCTTTGGCTCTGTTGCAGCAACATGGGAAGATGCTGTCATTGACAACACTGATGAGGAATACGATCGAATGATTCAGCACCTCCATGATTGTGCGAGGAATGCCAAGAGACAAATAACCACAAAAAACCGCCTTTCTTCGAACACTCTTGAACTTATTCGCCAACGTGGCTTGGCACATGCCTCAGGCAACCACAAGCGAACGTCCGAGCTGGCAAAACAATGCAGAGAAGCCATCAAGGATGACCTAAAAAACAGGAGCAGTAGCAGTGCTGGTAGATGCGGCAGAAGCTGGGAAAAGCATTCGTAATGACCGCCTGTCCTTCACCAACTACAAACCAAGATGACTGCCCTCCGACATCATGATGGATCTATCACATCTTCCAGAAGGGCAATGGAGAAGATTATTCATGACTTCTACTCAGATCTCTTTAATAGCCACGTCCACTTGCCCACATACCACATTCCACATGATGGATATGTCGTTCCCAATGTTCTCCCTTCCGAAATCCAACATGCCATCTCGTCGGTAAAGAAACAGAGCACCTGGCCCAGACAAGATCAGACCTGAACACCTGAAGAACTTACCATCAGTACTCATCAATACACTGGCTCGGCTCTTCACACATTACCTGTCTGAATGCAAGGTTCCATCCCAATGGAAAACCAGCAGGACTGTACTACTATACAAGAAGGGAGGCATCCATGACATTGGCAACTATCACCCAATCTGCCTATTGTCTGTCATCTACAAACTGTTCACTAGAGTCATCCTGAATAGGATTAGCAGAACACTAGATGAAGGACAACCATGTGACTAAGCCGGATTCCGAAAAGGATTCAGTACCATCGACCATATCCACACGATTACTAAGCTCATTGAGGTTTCTCAGGAGTTCAAGATGCCACTCTGTCTAACGTTCATTGATTTAAAGAAGGCCTTTGATTCTGTTGAGATGGAAGCAGTCATAGAAGCCATAGCCAATCAGGGCGTACAAACTCAATACATCAGGATCCTTCGTATGCTCTATTACGAATTCACTACCAGGATCTCACCATTCTACAAAGAAGTAATCATCCATGTCGAGAGAGGGGTTCGGCAGGGTGATACCATCTCACCAAAACTCTTCAGTGCCACCCTCAAGAACATCATGCGACGACTGGCATGGGAAAGCATGGGAGTGAAGATAGATGGTCGGCAACTACACCACCTCCACTTTGCTGATGACATCGTTCTAATAACACCAAACATCAGCCAAGTGGCACAAATGCTGAGTGACTTCGACCGTGAATGTGGAAAGGTTGGACTACAGCTGAATCTTACGCAGACAATGTTTATGAGAAACAGCCTTGTTCCTGACGCTCCATTCGCTCTCAACGAATGCAACAGTTATATATACCTAGGTCGAGAAATCAACATGATGAATGACCTGGCACCTGAGTTGTGCAGGAGGAAGAGAGCGACTTGGAATGCCTTCAACAGCCTTGAAGAAATAACTAAGAGGAAAAAGAATCTCCAGCTACAAGCACATCTCTTCGATTCCACTGTTCTTCCTGCATTAACATATGCCTCAGAGACCTGGGCCCTACGAAAACAGGATGAGAACGCTATTCGGGTCTCTCAAAGAGGAATCGAAAGAGCTATGTTTGGAATATCACGATTCACTCAAATCAGAGATAGAATCCGGAGTTCTGATCTTCGTCAACGCTCAAAAAATCAGGGAAGCTGTCTCATTTGCCAAGGCATCAAAAATCAGATGGGCTGGACACGTAATGAAGTTTACAGACAACCGCTGGACTAGAGCCATTACTGATTGGATTCCACGGGACATCAAAAGATCGCGTGGACGCCCACCTACAAGATGGTCAGACTTCTTTGTCAAGACCCTGAATGATCGGTTTGAGGCTCTGCATGTTCCTAGAACGAAGAGATGCCATTGGGCTACGCTAGCATGCAACCCGGATGAATGGAGACGTTACTGGCACCCGCTCGAGTAAATCGATGAATAACGGGGATTAAGTGATTAAAATCACTTAAGTGATTAAGTGATTATTAATAGTTTTAGGGGCTTTATTCCTTAATCTATCTGTTCTACAGGGTCGAAGTGTTTAGTGATCGGAATGCAAAAATAAACTATATATCCAAATTCAGGAGTTCAATATTCAATTGCAATTTTTTTATGATTTAAAACTAGACTAGCAGACTTTAGAACCTAGAATTAGGGGATGTGGTCTCTATGTGTGGTTTTAGAGTAGGTTTGTCTGTGGGTCACACCTGGCAGAGTTCCAGGACTATCCAGTGCCAGAGATCAACCTGGGGACCTCTGCACTTAGTAAAGCATGCACTTAGCCCACTGAACTCTTCTCCATCCATGATGGATTTTTTTTCACCAGTTCAATTTTAACAGATAGAATTCAGAATTTAAAGAAAATACACATCTAAATAAAAGATAAAATTGGGCTGGAGCGATAGCACATCGGGTAGGGCGTTTGCCTTGCAAGTGGCCCATCTGAGTTCGATTCCTCCGCCCCTCTCAGAGAGCCCGACAAGCTACTAAGAGTATCTGGCCCACATGGCAAAGCCTGGCAAGCTACCCGTGATGTATCTGATATGCCAAAAACAGTAACAAGTCTCACAATTTGTTGTGAGATGTTACTAGTGCCCACAACGGGAGGACAGTGCTACAGTGCTAGAGGGAAAAAAAAAACACTCAAAAGACAAATAGGATGGGAAACTAAAATTTGGTAAATAACGTCACTTATAATCATGTAAAGTGCTTTTTTTATGAGATAATTCAAATACTTGATAAGCCTTATCATTAAAAAAAACTAGTCTCTATCCACTGAATTTCAGTGTTACATATAAATGATAGGCTCTGACGCTCTTAACAGGTGTCTACTCTTTTAATACCATCTCATTTACCTCTAATTTACCAAAGTTCCCTCTCCTTTTGTTGTTTATGTGTGCCAGGGATGCAACCCTGGCACAGCACCTTAACATTCGCACTATGTCTCTGGCCTCTATATTTTTAATCCTCTTCTTGAACCCAAGTTCCTCCAAAACAAGATTAAGTCAACTAGTTTCACAGAATTTGATGGGGGGTGGGGGGATGTCCTCCAAGCAGTGTGCACGGGGGGTCCGGGGTCCACCCCAGTGATTCTCAGACAACTAAGCCTATGTTCCCAAGCCACAGCCCTGAGTGCAGAGGGCACTAGATTCCAATTGGTATGCTCAGGGCTGTAACCACATGCTGGACGGACCACCTGCCAGGTGCCAGGACTGACCCAGCTCAGGGGTGTGCAAAGGTAGGAGGCACCTTAACCCCTGCAGTATCTCTCTGGACCCACAGAATTTTAAAAATCCTACTTAAAAAAAAAATTAACATTTGAAGCATGAAATCAAACCCCTGGGGTATTTTTGTTTGGTTTTTGCCGCTAGGGCTGGAGCGATAGCACAACGGTAGGGCGTTTGCCTTACAAGCAGCCAACATGGCCGACCCGAGTTCGATTCCTCCGCCCCTCTCGGAGAGCCCGGCAAGCTACTGAGAGTATCTCGCCCGCATGGCAGAGCCTGGCAAGCTACCCGTGATGTATTCGATATGCCAAACACAGTAACAACAAGTCTGATGATGGAGACGTTACTGGGCCCGCTCTAGCAAATCGATGAACAACGGGAGGACTGTGACCATGACCATTATTTTTGCCAAATCACCTTAAGGAAGTGTCCTCAACTACAATCATATCAGTAGTTAAATCCTAGGCTTAAGTCACAGAGCAAGGTTGAGTCTTTATCATACTGTCACACATAGAAGTTGCTCAAGAACAGCTACAGCTACACTCAAATCCTCAGACGATCGAAGACTCTTCAAGCCCAATGGAGAGGGGGTCCAGAGCCCTTGCTAACAAAACCATGGTTTCAAATAGGGATTCGGAGTGCAAAGGGTGGCAAGACTCCAGCAGGTTCCAAAGGGCTGGAAACAGACGGGGCGAAGGCAGAGACCCGGGAAGCCCCAGACCACAGCCTTGGGCACTTGCTCTGAACCACCAGCCTGGCTGGCCACTCAAGTATCACTGAACGAACCCCCCGGGCTCCCCGAGCACATGTGGGGTTTCAGTCAGGCACACCAGGAAGGTTCATGTTATAATGCAACGCCCTCTCCTAAACCCTCTCTGGGTTTAGGAGTTCATGTAAAGAAAACATACTATTGCGGAAGAATAAGGGCTCTTGCCCAAGTTTTTCAAGCAGTGTTTTCCCCATGTAAGCTTCCTTGATCCTGCCGAAAACCAGATCCTCTCCTGAGAAAAATACGCATAAGCACATTCATGCAGAATGCAGTACAGCGTAAAGGCTAAAAAACTCCCGCAGGGTCAGAGAGAGTGCGAGAGAATACAGTGGCTGGGCACATGCCCTGCAAGCAGGTGACTGCCTGCCCTGGTTTGATGAGGCAACACCCACCAGAGCCAGCAGGAAGCCCTGAGCATAGCCAGGGTGGCCTAGCAACCAAAACCCCAAATCTGCCCCCCTCCCCTTGCTTATTCAGTCTAAGATCCCCGTTATCATCACTGTTAGATGCTAAAGTGTGGAACTAGTGAAGAGCAACCTCCACATGTGCGGGGCAGGGGATGAGTGGCTTATCCAGGGTTCAAGAGGAAACATGTAACCTAAGTATTGTCCACCTCACATCTGGATTATTTGCGTGTAACAGCAGCATATGTATATTCTAACCCTGAGCAATGGAAACTGTCGTTGACTTGACATGTGGCTGTAACCATGTCCTATTCCCTTGGATTTCACCAGGATTTGTGGTAAAATGTTTTATTTAATCTACGGACAATTAGCCTGCAGATAATCTTGTACTACTGTCTAAACAGCACGACCTCGGTTTTTTGATCAGGGGCCAAAAGGGTTGAGGCCCAGGGCCCTTGTGATCCTTGGACCACCCACATGGATGTAACAAACCTCCATCCTACTCCCACTCTGTGTCCAGATCTCCCAGTGAGTTACTATGAACCTGAGGAGAGCATCACAAGTAGAGCCTCTTTCTGACTCTAGAACTGCAACAGGTTCACAAGCAGGACAGAGAAAGATTAACTGATGGAGAAAAACAACAGGAAGTCAGACAGCAGAAGTGAGAGAGGGGACTCCAACCCAGCCCCACTCTGAGATCTCCTCCTTCTCCTCTCAGCACTTCGTAGCCCTTCAGTGATAAGACACGGGAAGCCAACAACAAGCCAGCAACAACAGGCAGTGTGGAGATTCTGCAGGAAATGAGGAAGGGGCTGGTTCTTACTAAGGGCTTTCTCATCAAATGATTAAAAACAGCATATTTACAGCAGGGTGCTGAGACAATTAGAGCATGCATGTAAAATGCTAAATCACAAAGTAGATGCTCACTAAACATGAGTGAGGGTGGAAACTGGCAAGGAGTACAGGGATCCCGCGGATCACATATCAACATCAGTTTAGGGACACTCAGCCCCCACAGCTGCAGCAGTTTCATGGCCAACCAATTACACAGTTTTACGGCAAAATCTAAACAAATATTCAATTATTTTTACTCATCTAACTGTGCTACAAAAAGGTCTCTTTTAGGCAGAAATACATGTTATCTCCACCTGAAGACCACGGTAGACTCTAGCACCAAGATTAATTTTTAAATAAACTAAAACTTACTACTGAACTTCTGGAAAATATTTAAAAGAAATTACAACAGAATTACAGTGTTTTTTTAAAAAAAATAAAGTACGATTTAAAATGAACTCTCCATTGAGCCCAATTCCAATTAAGATCTAGTATTAAGTAGGTAAACTGAGCTTTGAAAAACTGTATATTTCAACTTTCAACTTCATGAACAAGCCGAGGTACAATTCAAAAAGCATGTCTCTTGTATTTTCACTTTGCCTCCAGGTAAAACTTATGTTGCCTCCGGCATAGGAAAATCCATTTTTTATGCAAGTAGTCCGTTAAAATGCAAAGAAACCCACCTCTTACAGATACATGCTCTCAGACATACTTTGTTTGAGCACTGAGCATGCTATTCCCCAATTAAGCAACAGGTAAGAGCTAAGCCAAGACACCGTGAGGTGCACAGAAAGGCAATCACCTGGGAAACTGGTCTTCATGATATCAATGCCAACTTGGAGCTCAGGTTCCGCAGCGAGCACGGCATAGTCCCCTTGGTGAGAGATGTTGAAGTTGAAATTGGGGTAAGAATGCAAGGAGTCTTTTGCAAGAACTGGTTTCCCCTTGGCAGTTCTTTGCAAACGAATATTATTCCAAGGAATATTTAATTTCTCTGCAACTAATTTCCTTATCATCAGACGACCAGCCTGTCAAGCAAATGAAACATTGGGCAAGTATTGGTTATCTACTCGTTATTTAGGTATAGTACTACCAGTAAGGCAACAAGTCCATCCCGAAGTTTAAAAACAAAAATGAGTTTAATTTTTAAGTATCCAAGAATTGCAGTAAGATTTAAGCAATTTATTTTTCTTTCTTTTTGCTTTTCGGGTCACACCCAGCGGTTCCTCCTGGCTCTGCACTCAGGAATTACTCCTGGCGGTGCTTGGGGGACCATAAGGGATGCCGGGGATGTAAACAGGGTGGGCCCCATGCAAGGTAAACGCCCTATCCGCTGTACTATCACTCCGGGCCCGATTTAAGCAATGTTTATTAACATAAAAAGCTCCCCCTTACTAATGATCTCCCCTCAACTGCTCATCAGTAAGTAGGCACCCTCTCCCAGCTTTTCAGTACAAGCCTCTAAATGTTGACGGGCATATGGTTTTGCCACTTGCAATTCTACTATGTAAACTTCTAAAGGTGCAAGTGTTTATGGACTGGCAGGAGCAGGTTAACTGCAGGATATTTTAGACAGCCAAGGGGGGCCCTTCTCTGACCAGAGGTTTTAAGGTGCCTTTAATTCTCTGCTGGGTCACCCTGGGTGCCTACAACTTGGTGCCACATTCTCAACTTCAGGCCGGTGATGCCGAGTCCTGTTCCACAGTCTCTCTTCACTACTGATTTACTAAAATCACAGACCCAAAAAATGAAGAGCAGGCAATGACAAAACACACTCTGCAAAGGATCTTTCATGGCTTCGATTCCAACGAGTCTTCAAACCTGCAAGAACTCGATTTTCACGAATTTTCTGGTTACAAATGCCCCCCAAACGTTCATCCACGTGCCTTGGAAAATACTCCGCCTGCCCACACTTCAACCCTAGATAGGGTTGGACAGTGTGGGCTGAAATATTTGGGCTGGCCGAAATAAGGGCTGAGACCGTGACACACGATCATATTTGGAATGCAATGTTTCCATTTCTTGCAAAAGCAAACAAAAATAGGCAAATAAAAAAAAAACCCCACCCACAAATGACTGAAGCAGATCGTAGGCGACACGGTCTCCTGAGCGGGGGTCTCCTGAGCGGGGCGGGAGGGACGGGGCGAGGTGGCCCGGGGCCTGGGCGCTGCGCCCCACAAAGGCCCGGGGCCTGGGAACCGACACGCGAGGGCGGGACCCTCGGAAGGGACGCACGGGGACAGTCCAGCTCGCGGACTGCCGGGACTCTCGGAAGGGACACACGGCAACAGTCCAGCTCGGGGGCCCGAAGGGGACCCTCGGAACGGAAGCACGGGGGGGAATCGCGGCGCCCGGGGGTCCGGCGGGACCCTCAGACGGACGCACGGGGACAGTCAGCGCCCGGGGATCCGGCCGCCCCGCCCCCCGCCCCCGCCGCGGCGACAAAGGCCGCCGAGCGCCCCCCGCGCCCCCCCCACGCCGAGTACCATAGCAGCCTTGGCGTCGCGGGCGAAGACGAACTGGCCGATGCGCTCCTTCTCCTCGGGCTGGATGGAGCGCACGGCCAGCAGCCAGTCCGCGCGGCTGGGCAGCCAGGTGCCGCACGAGAAGGCCCAGCGCACGCCCTCCATGGCCGGCAGCAGGCAGGAGCGCGGGGCCGCGGACACCATGCACCGAGCGCGCCGCACCGCAGGGCCCGATGGCGCCGACGCCGAGCCCGGCCCCGCCCCTTCCGCGCGGAAGGGGCGGGGCGCCGCGCGGAAGGGGCGGGGCGCCGCGCGGCCACGTGACCCGCCTCGGCCGCGCCGCCGCCGCCGAGGGGAGCGGCTGGGGCTGGGGGCGGAGTCGGAGACGGCCCGCCCCTGCGCTCTGCGGCAGCGTGGGACGTCGGTGGGCGTGGCCCGCGCGGGGTCGGGGTGGGGCTCGGGGGCGGAGCCGCGTGCCGCCCACGCCACTCACACTCCGAGACGCGCTGACGGGACAGGGGCGCCAGCCAATCGGCTCCCGCCCTCTGGAGGCAGGGACTCTGGGGCGGAGACTTCGGAGACTGCAGTTGCAGGTGGGTGAGCTCCAGGGTCCGCGGAGGAGTGGGCTGGTGGCGCCGCGTTCCCGGGCCTCGGGGTCGGCCCCGACGGGCCGCGGGGAAGAGGAACGCATTGGCTCCGTGGGCTGCTGCTCCCTGGCGTCCGGCCGCCGGGAGGGGGCTGCAGGATGCCCCTGGACTCGTGCTCTACCGCGGCCCCTACTTGCCTTCTTCCCTGACCCCCAGCCCCTGGGAGTCCTGGACACCCTGGCGCTCGACACCCTACACCTAGCGGCCGCCCACCCCGAACCCGGACCCTAAGGCCCGCCCAGACCCGGCCGGCATCCTGGCATCTGAGTCGATGCTGACCTTTATTGCGGCCCCCGACGTTCTGCAGCTACCCCACCTGGCCTAGGGCCCCCGGGAGCAAGCAGGGCTCTGCCTGTGGTCTGGGGGCCCCCGGGAGGCCAGACCCCCTGCTCGAACGCAGCGGAACCCAGGCCATAAGTTCTGCTGCCCTCCGGACTGGACTCCGCCTCGGCGGAGGACCGCACTGATGTCTGTTCCCGGAGTTGCTGCTTGTGGCTGTAGGTGACAGACACTTCGAGGAAAGCCCTCGCCGCCTTCTGTCCCTTCTGCCTCTTGGTCCGGGGGGCGGGGCGGGGCGGGGCGGTGGTCTCAGCGGCTTATTAAATGCCGTCGGGTGAGATTAGCGGGTTCATTTCTCTGGCTCCCAGAGAGTGCCCAATTGCCAGTTAGTTACCAGCTGAGCATTTCCACCCGTGGTTCCTATTCTGGGGCCGGAGCGACAGTGCAGCGGGCAGGGCATCTGCCCTGCACACAACTGCCTCCTCTTCTATCCCCAGCATCCCCTAAGGTCCCTCCGAGCCCACCAGGTATAATTCCTGAGTGCAGAGCCAGAATGACCCCTGAGCATTGCTGGGTACGGCCGAAAAACCCAAAAAGGGGGGTGTTATGCTATATTTTCAATAACTCTGGCTTGTGTATGAGCCTTCCAGAACTTTCCAAGGATGTAAGAATTTGATACAAATATGCAAAACGGTCGTGAGATGAATTGCTGGCTTGGCATACCGTCCTCGGTTAAGAAGCCCGAGGAAGCACTCGGCAGGGCCTACTCTTCTCTTAGCTGGCGCTCACTACGCCCCCGTCCCTTTTAGTTCCATTTTTGAGTTGGTTCTTTACAATATTTCTAGATATTTTAAATGCTAGTCTTCTCTTTTACAGAAATCAGGGCACGTGGCTTCTTCTCTACAGTCTCCAAAGTGCTTAATGTAGTACTACCATATAATTAGCACTCTTTATAATTAATACTGAAGAGAAAAATCTATTCAAAGAAAAAGATCTTGCTCTGTTTTGAAACATCAGTTGATCAGGCTGAAATCACTGGAAGACTGGCTGCAATCAAAGCCGAGATCACTCAGAGCACTGTTCAAGTTTAATAACTCTAATTTATGTAAAGTGACACGGACTTTTTTTTGTTTTTGTTTTTTGGGTTGCTTTTTTTTTTACCTTTATATCAGACTTGGCTCTTATGCTCGACTCCTGTGCTTTTATTGATTTAATTACTTAAATAGACTTTAATGGAGAGCATTAAAATAAAGAACAGTAGTTTGAAAATTGATTTGCTGTCTTGAGCAATGAAAGTATTTCATAGACACCAATAAGGAATCTTGTCAAATTCATCCTAATTTTATGTGCTGCTAAGAAAGAAAAATGCCTGTTTTTACTGTCTGATACTTCTCTTCACCACTTGGAAATTTTCACACTGTGGAGTGTCTGTCATTGTTTTTTAAGGCTAAGGCTGAGTGACAACTCACATTTTAAAGTCCACTCACAGATGAACATTTAGATTGTGCCCATGTTGCAGCTATTGTAAATAATGACAGTAAACACAAGGATGCAGGTAATTCTGAGGGAGTGATTTTATGTCCTCAGATGAATACCCACAATTAGAATTACTGGATCTTACAACAGTTCTGTTTTCATTTGGGAGGAGGGGGATGCAGTACAGACCAACTGTGGTCAGGGATCACTCCTGGCCGGGCTCGAGGAACTGTATAGGGTAGCTGGGCTCACCCAAGTTGGCAGTATGCAAGGCAAGCACCCGCTGTACTATCTCTCCAGCCTGATTTTATTTTTAGTTTTGAAAAGTCCCCATGCTGTTTTCCATAATGGAAACCACTGTATCTGCCCCGCCCCACCCCCAGTACTGTACAGAGCTTCTCTCCCTCCATACCCTTATCAATGTACTCTCTTTATTTAATATCCTTTCTAACAGGTGTGCTGACAGCTTGAGTTTTCCTTTGTGTTTCTCTGATGATTACTGATGTTGAATACCTTTTCATGCACCTTTCTTGGAAAATTGTCTATTCTTCCCATCTTAAAAATTAGATTGGCATTTGTGGTATTGCATTATGAGTCCCTTATTTATTTTGAATTTTACTTTTTGGGTCACACCCGGCACTGCACAGGGGTTACTCCTGGCTCTGCACTCAGGAATTACCCCTGGCATTGCTCAGGGGACCATATGAATAGAATCTGGGTTTGCCACTTGCAAGGCAAACGCCCTACCCGCTGTGCTACCGCTCCAGCCCCTTTATTTTGAATTTTATTCTATTTTAAGATATGAGGTTTATCAAATGTTTTCTCCCATTATATAAGCTGCCTTTATTTTCATTCCCCCCCCCCTCCTTTTTTGGAGGGTAGGATGTGAAAAATGCTTTGTTTTGTAAAATGTGATGATTTTATACCTGATGTTTATTTCAAGGCTTATGGTGGTGTTTTGATTCTTGCTTTATGTTGGTAGTTGTGGTAGCATGGTTGGTGGCTTTATGCATAAAGTTACTGCACTTCCACCACCACCAAAATAGTAGAGAGCGTCCAGCTCTCTACTGAGGCGCTCTGAGTGGGCCTCTTCCTTCCAGCCATCTCTCCCCAACCGCTTGCTGAACTCAGCTCTGTAGTGAAGCCCAAGGGTTGATCATCGTTAGCTCCTGTCTGTCCCCTTGCTTGATTTCTGTTTGTGCCATAGATGAGTAAGATCATCTGGCATTTGTGTTTCTCCCTCTGATTTATGGCACTTGTCACATTGTTGGTCTTTTGCTGTGCAGAGCTTTTTATTTCAGCTCACCTGTTTATATTTACTTTTGTTGTGATGCTTTATGCATCACATCCAAAATATTATTTCCAAGACCAATGTCAGGGAAATTTTTTCCTTTTTTTTCTCACCTGATTGAATTTAAGTCTTTAATCTATTTTCTGTTCATTTCCATGGTGCTATAAGAAAGGGGAGTTGGTTCTTTCTTTACAGATGGTTCTTTTTTTTTAAATCAGCTTGTTCATGCCTGTTAGTTACCCTGATTTCTTGATCAAATACTAGTTGGCCATATATGTGAAGGTTTAATTCAGGCTGATTATTCTGTTGCATTTTTGTATGTCTTTGCCTTTTAAGGCAATACTATATTATTCTTATTGCAGCATTGTAATATAGCTTGAAACAGGATGTGTAAAAGCATCCAGAGTCTCTTTTGTTTGTTTTGTGCCATACCCAGTGGTGTTCAGGGATCACTCTTGGCAGGCTCAGGAGACCTATTAGTGTGTGCCAGGCAAGCACCTACCCCTGCTGTACTCTCACTCCAGCCCTGACTCTCCAATATTTTTGTTCTTTCTCAGGATTACTTTGGCTGTTTGATGTCTTTTGTGGGTTCGTATTAAATTTGATTATTTTTATTATTTCTGTCCCAAAAGTGCCATAGAAATCTTGATATATATGCACTTAGTCTATTGATGACTTTCAATAGTAGATGGCTTTCATTTTTTACATTTAAAAAATGTACAGTATTCATTCCCATGAATAATATACATGCATAGATCTATTTCCATTTATTTGTATTTTTCAACTTCTTTCAGCATTGTCACAGTTTTCAGTATAGAGATCTATCATCTCTTTTAAATCTATTTCTAATTTGTTTTTCTTGATTTTATAGTAATATTTTCCTTTCTTTTTTCTAGGTAGTTCATTGTTATTACTGAGGCACATTAATGATATTCATATGCTATTCGTATGCAAGGTGCACTGTACCTTGACTGAATTTGTTGAACTCTAATAGTTTTTTTGGTGGAGTTTTTCAGATTTTCTATGTAACCAGTCATTTCACCTGTAAATGGAGACCATTTTACCTCTTCCTTTTTATATTATATGCCTTGGTTTTTCCTGCTGGACTCTTTGGCTCAGACTTCAGTTTTATGTTGAATAGGAGTGGTGTGAGTGGACAATATAACCATAGCCCTGATTAGAGGGAAGAAATTTCAGTTTTCCAATGATGAATATAATACTAGCTATATAATCTTATCTTATAGTTCTTTATTATGCTGAGGTGTGTTCTTTCAATATCCAATTGGTTGAGAAAACTTTTTTTTATCATAAATACAAGTTGTATACTGTCGCATTTAAAAATAACTTTTCTTGATCACGTAATTTTTATATTTTTATTAAGGTGATGTCTCGTTTTAGATTTACCTATGTTGAGTACCCTCGGTCCCAGAAATGAGCCCACATGGTAATGGGCTGAGTCTTTTAATGTGTTGATGAATTCAGTTTGCTAAGGCTCTGTTGAGAATTTTTGTATATCTGTTTATCATAGTTTTTTTTTGTTTTTGTTTTTTTATTTGGGGAGGTGGGGATTAGGCTACACCTGGTGGTACCAGGAATTACTCCTGGCTCTGTGCTCAGGGATCACTCCTGGTGATTCTTCAAGGATCATATGAGGTGTCAGGGTTTGAACCCTGGTTGGCTGCATGCAAGGCACGGGACTTACCCATGATACTCTCTCGCCAGCCCTGAAACACCAGAAATCTGAACCAGGATGCTTGATTCACATAGAACTTCACATGCTGCAGCCAGATGGCCTCTGACTCTGGCCATATGAATAAAACCTCAAGCAAGCTCCAGTTAAACCCACAAACTCAGGAGATACAGATTGTTATTTAAAGCTGCTTGTAACTTTTGGGGTGGTTAGCACACCACAAATCAGAACAGAAGTGGTGCACCACAGAAGACTGAGGCTTTCTATTCCTTTGGCCCCACTCACTCCCAGATCATTTTTCTTGCTTGCTTCCCATTTCTTGTGTTTGTTGGTTCCAACTCATATGCTTGGGACTAAATTTGTAATTGAGTTACATGATTATCTGACCTTCAACTCTCTTGGATTTCTTCTCTCTTTTTTTAAAAGACCCTTCTTAATATAAAGTCATATGCTGTTTCCTTCCTGCTTTTGAGTCCATCGACGTGGACCAATGCTCACGTTTCTCCTTTCATCCCTTAAAAAGGTGACCACTATGGTTTTTACCATTGATACTGAAAGGTTATCAAGAATATCCCTTTACCTACTTTTAACACCCAGATCTTGTCCAGCGTGATCAGTCATACTGGTCTCTTCTCTATCTTATGTACCCTCAGCCTCACAAACACTTGTAGTTAGTTGCAACAATCATAATGCACGACAGAGAGAGAGGGAAAAGAGAAAGAGAGAGAAAGAGAGAGAGAGAGAGAGAGAATCAGTGGGGGTTGGGGGTAATGGAAGGGAACTTGAGGACACTGGTGCTGGGAAATGTACACTGGTGGAGAGATGGGTGTTGGAACACTTATGAATGAAATTATAATGAATGAACAGCTTTGTTAGGGTCTGTCTCACAGTAATTCAATAAAAAGTTTAAAAAAGAGAGATTACAGATATGTCCAAGAAAAAAAAAAGGTGACCACTTATTAATACCATCTAACACTCTTGCCATTTTCAGTCACTTCTCTCATGTGGTTAGTAGGGGGTCACACCCAGCAGTACTGGGGAGCAGGACTGTGACAATGCTCAGAGGAGGAGTATAGTATGGTATTCGGAAAACCATGTGTTTCCAGGAGTTGAACTCAGGTCTTCCCACGTTAGATGTTAGCTCCGTGTCTCCACCACATCCCTGACGCCTCAGTCAGTTTTCTCTGAAAAATCGATTATCAGAATGCACATGCTGCAGCTTTAAGATCAGGACTGAAGTCTGCTTTGCTATTAGCTAACAATGTTTTGTTGGATCTATCCCCAAATGCTAACTGCTGCATAACTAACACCACTTACATACATAGGTCGTCATGTGCTAAAATTGTAAATAAGCTATTTATGCAACCTATTAATTGTGTTATTTAACATAATTATGTAGTCTTGAACAATTATCCTTTAATAACATACTTCTTACTCCAGTGAGCTCAGCATTATGAAAATCAATAGGAATTTATTATTAAAAGTCATGAAAACATGTTTCAAAGTTTGTTAGGATTATAATTATTCAACATCTTTGTGTTAATTGTCACTAATGACAATTTTTGGAGTTTGAACATTTAATTAGGATTTTACTACATCAGTGATTTTTTTTTTCCATTTCAGTTCCAAGATCAGATGGAATTGACTATGGATGAATCTCATGATTTTGATCAGCAAAGCTCATGGAATGGAATCACATCTGAGAAGGAAAACAACTTTCTTGTATCAGAAGATCATGGACAGAAAATTTTAAGTGTACTACAGAATTTTAGAGAGCAAAATGTCTTTTATGATTTTAAAATAATCATGAAAGATGAAATCATCCCATGCCATCGCTGTGTGTTAGCAGCGTGCAGTGATTTTTTCAGGTACTTCATCCATTTATGTCTCAGACTTGATAATGTGGGTAATTTCATTATTTTTATAACTAAAATATTTTTATTTTCTGAATTTTTTAGTGTTTTTTTAGTTACTAAAGCTCTATTACATTTTTTCAATGTGAGCATACATAATATGTTCTAGATAAATGAAAAGATATGTAACTATAGGTACTAAAATGATTAGAATGGACTACAGCAATAGTATAGGAGAGAGGGCATTTGCCTTGCATGCAGTAGATCCAGGTTCAATCACCACCATTTCGTATGGTCCCCCAAACACTGCCAGAAGTAATTCCTGAGTATAGAGCCAGTGGTAACTCACCCTTGAGCATCCTTGGGTGTGACCCAAAAAAAACCAAAAAAAATTATTAGGATGCTTATTAATGGATATCCTAAGGGTCAAGGGAAATTTTTCAGATTGAAAATTATTGGCTGGAGCGATAGCACAGCGGGTAGGGCATTCGCCTTACAAGCGGCCAACATGGCCGACCCGAGTTCGATTCCTCCGCCCCTCTCGGAGAGCCCGGCAAGCTACCGAGAGTATTCGATATGCCAGACACAGTAACAACAAAGTCTCCAATGGAGACGTTACTGGGCCCGCTCGAGCAAATCGACGATCAACGGGAGGGCCTTTACCTTTACCTTATTGAAAAAACTATTCCTAAGCAAGCAATATGAAGTAAATTTGTCATGTGCCTGCGAAGGGGACTGTCTGCCAGGTGGGAGGGTAACTGGGGATTTTGGTCACATTGGTGAGCAGATTGGCGATGGAATATTTTACACATAAAGCAACTGCATTATGAATAACTTTGTAAATCATAGTGTTCTAATAATTTTTTTAAAAAATTTAAAAAAGAAAAAGAAAACAAAGAGAAAAGAAAAAACTATTCCTGTTTACTTGTTCTTCTATGTTTCTTACTTTCCAGGGCTATGTTTGAAGTAAATATGAAAGAAAGAGATGGTGGAAGTGTTACTATTACTAATTTATCTTCCAAAGCAGTGAAAGCATTTCTTGATTATGCTTATACTGGAAAAACAAAGCTAACAGATGATAATGTAGAAATGTTCTTCCAGCTGTCATCATTTCTTCAAGTTTCTTTTCTATCCAAAGCTTGCAGTGACTTTTTAATAAAAAGCATTAATCTTGTCAATTGCTTGCAGTTATTATCTATATCAGATAGCTATGGCTCTGCGCGTCTGTTTGATCATGCATTGCATTTTGTACAACACCACTTTTCTTTATTATTTAAATCAAATGACTTCTTAGAGATGAATTTTGGAGTATTGCAAAAATGTCTGGAATCAGATGAATTAAATGTTCCTGAAGAAGAAACTGTACTAAAAGTTGTCCTTAGTTGGACTAAACATAACTTAGAATCCAGGCAAAAGCATCTGCCTCATTTGATTAAAAAAGTGAGATTACATCAGTTATCTGAGGAGACACTTCAAGAATGGTTGCTCAAGGAAGAGCATTTACTCCGAAGCACAAACTGTTTTGACATAATTGTGGATGCCATTAAGTCTGTGCAGAATTCCAGTGGACTTTTCCCTGATGCTCGACCATCCACTACTGAAAAATACATATTTGTTCACAAAACTGAAGAAAATGGAGAAAGGCAATATACCTTTTGCTATAATATTAAAAACGACTCATGGAAAATTCTGCCCCAACCTCACCTGGTTGACCTTCCAGGATCGAGTCTGTCTAGTTATGGAGAGAAAATATTCTTGACGGGTGGCTGCAAGGGATCGTGCTGCAGGACAGTGCGACTTCATATTGCAGAGTCGTACCATGATGCCACGGACCAAGCCTGGTGCTACTGTCCCATCAAAAACGAGTTCTTCTTAGTATCAACCATGAAAACACCCAGAACCATGCACACGTCAGTCATGGCACTCAATAGGTTGTTTGTCATCGGTGGGAAAACTAGAGGCTCACAGGACATTAAAAGTCTCTTAGATGTCGAATCATACAACCCTCTTTCCAAAGAATGGGTGTCGGTGAGCCCCTTACCCAGAGGGATCTACTATCCTGAAGCAAGCGCCTGTCAAAACATAATTTATGTTCTGGGGTCAGAGGTGGAAATCACAGACGCCTTCAACCCATCACTGGATTGCTTTTTCAAATATAATGCTACAACTGACCAGTGGTCTGAACTGGTGGCCGAGTTTGGACAGTTCTTTCATGCAACATTAATAAAGGCTGTCCCGGTCAACTGCACATTGTACATATGTGACCTGTCCACCTATAAGGTTTACAGTTTCTGTCCAGATACTTGTGTTTGGAAGGGTGAAGGGTCTTTTGAATGTGCAGGCTTTAATGCAGGAGCAGTTGGAATTGAAGACAAAATTTACATATTAGGTGGTGATTATGCACCAGATGAAATCACAGATGAAGTACAGGTCTACCACAGCAGCAGATCTGAATGGGAAGAAGTTTCATCAATGCCGAGAGCATTAACTGAATTTTACTGCCAAGTGATTCAGTTTAATAAGTACAGGGACCCCTGGTTTTCAAGTCTTTTCTAAAGACTTCGAGTTCTTAGGCATTCTGAAACTATTCCAGTTCCAGAGCCCTATAGTAAATTCGTTAAGCAGAATAGTTAATTAAAAAAAAGGTATTTTCCTCATAAATAAATAAAATGTTCCTTCTTCTAAGAAGTTACACTATACATAAATTAGCATCTCACAAGAACAAAATACAAAGTACATTTTATGTAAAACTACATTGAATCTAGTTTAATCTTGAATTTAGAATAGTACGAGAATAAAACCATAGGCTTTGATATTCTGATTTTTAAAGTCCTCTATCCATGAAAGACTTAGAGTAATGAATCAAAATTCACAAATTTGTCCTTTTTAGGTAGAAATATATTTAGGTAGTAGAATTATTTATACTCTATTATATGAAATGAAAAGTAAATAAGACATCAGAATCCTACCTTGTTATTACTCCATGTATAAATAAGAGTTGTTTAATTTTTACCTTTTCTGGTCATTGTTAGCTTCCCTTAAGCACTTATTTCACTTATTTATTTTTTCACTACCTCTTTCACAATTTTTTTTCTAAAAGCAGTGTATTTTTCCCAGACATTTAAATTGTACACTAAAACGATTTTAGATTCAGTTTTTTTGGAGGCGAGAGTAATAGTACAGCAGGTAGGGCACTTGTCTTGCACAAGGTTGACCAAATTTAAGTGTCAATAAGAAATTTCAGGGTTTCAATTAGTACCACCTCTATTTTCTTTAGTGATATATAAACTATAATAGTGAATTATTTTATAAATGTATGTATGTATGTATATATATGTATACATACACACACACACACACATATATATAAATGCTGGGCTTTGGTATTAATATTACAAGTGCATTGGCTTAGTTGTTTAATCATCTTTAATCCAATCAAAGAATATCAACTAATTCTTGTTCTCACTAAGATGATTCTGCCTTCTAAGAGAGTATGTTTCTTTTGAGCAGTTTAAAGGATGAAAGAATTGTAGAATAAAAACTGCTGATTTACATTTCAGGTAATGTATAGATTGGATTTCTTTGAAAAGAAATGTTTTCTATACTCTGTATTAAAGTAAAAACTGTGTATATATTCTTTTGAAGTTTGTTAATAACTAAATGAAGGTCCTCAACTTTACAGTATAAATAAATGTACTAAAAATTTTAGATATTTTTTCAAACTAGATTAAGATATTAGATGTAATTTTCATATCATTCCAAATTAGGGATTGTCTCTAAACATATGACAGTTAATTTTAAAATATTCTGTAGAATTGGTGGCCTTCTTACCAAGTTTAGTTGGAACGGCTGTTTCATGAGAGAGAGAGAGAGAGAGAGAGAGAAAGTGAGAGAGAGTAAGAGAACAAATAAAGAATGAGCAAAAGAAAGAGTAGGAGAATTCAGTGCAGACTTTAGTGTGACTTTGAAAACAAATTATTTGAGAAAGACTATACCAGAGTGGGTGGTCTATATGTGAATTTACCAAACTGTTAATTTAAGTATATATATAATAAAGTATGTTTAAAATAAATGTTGTTTTAATCACTGGTTATAGAAATTATTAACCTTCCCCAGAAGAAAACACTGAAACACAGTAGAATCCCATCTTGATCTAATTTCATAATGATATATCTTGATTTCCAGCATTATTTCATTGACCATTGACCAAGAAATGTTTCTTGTTTTTTGTTTGTTTTGTTTGGGGGCCACACCCAGCAGTGCTCAGGGCTTCCTCCTGGTTCTGGGTTCAGAGATCACTCCTGGTGGGCTTGGGGGACCATATGGGATACTGTGGATCAAATCTGAATAGGCTTCACGCAAGGAAAGCACCCTATCCACTGTCCTACTGCTCTGTTCTCTAAAACTGCTCTTGAAGTCTCCTTTCTATCCAGGCCTAGATGGCACCCTCTGCATTTGATATACTTTACAAACATTCTAAGGCACATGGCACTTTTTTCTCTTTATTTTCTGCAATTGCTTCAGAGTATTTGTTCCTAGTTTACTGCACCTGAGTACCCCTCATCACCAGGAATGGGGAGAAAGTATTCTTTTTTTTTTTTTGGTCATAAAATCCAAAATTCGTCCGTTATTTAATCTTCTCTTATGTTGCATCATAACAATCTGCTGGCCTTGGCTTATGATACTGATCTTGTTGGCCAGAGAGATGGTACAGTGGGAAGGTATTTGCCTGGCCTGCGGCTGACCCAGGTTACATTCCTGGCACTGCATGGAGCAATGGGCGAACCACACACAGTGATCCCTGAGCATGGAGATGGAAGTAAATCCTAACTACCACACAGCTTTGTCCCAGAAAACAAAAAAGGAATAATGAATATTATTGTCTAACTTTGCCTCTCCAGTTTATCTCTGCCTTACTGAAAAGCTCTAAAAGAATTCAGTGACCAAAACCTCAGGCTCACTGACAATAATTACCTTCAGATCTCACGAGTCACTGCGGTTCCCCAACCCCAGAACTGTCTCTGCCAGTCTGTCTTCACCTTCTCCCCTCATCTCTTGCATGCAAGTTTTGGTAAATCCTCAGATTTGTTCTTAGTAGCCCCAGAAGGAGTTAAATAAGAGCAAAGACTATTCCTTTATGGCTTCCTCCTGTCGTCATTTTTTTTTCTTTAATGTCTACTTTCATTCTAATATTCAGTCAGTGCTTCAGTATGGGACAAATAGTTGTGTTTATTACCCATGCTGGAGCGATAGCACAGCGGGTAGAGCGTTCGCCTTACAAGCGGCCAACATGGCCGAACCGAGTTCGATTCCTCCGCCCCTCTCGGAGAGCCCGGCAAGCTACCGAGAGTATTCGATATGCCAGACACAGTAACAACCAAGTCTCCAATGGAGACGTTACTGGGCCCGCTCGAGCAAATCGATGATCAACGGGAGGGCCTTTACCTTACCTTACCTATCTCGAACTAAGCATCTAAGACTCAAAACTGCCTTCCTGTGGGCAGCTTGGAAGGCAATCTGAAAAACAGACTAAGGAAGCAGATTTCTGTTCAATGCACAAAAAAAGCTTCACTTCACTTTATGCAGCCATACCTTAAAAAAAATAATCATAAGATTACTTATTAAGACTGTGATAGCACAGCGGTAGGGCTTTTGCCTTGCGCCTGGCTGAGCCGGGTTCGATTCCTCCGCCCCTCTCGGAGAGCCCATCAGCAAGCTACCAAGAGTATCTCTCCCACAGGGCAAAGCCTGGCAAGCTCCCCATGACATATTCGATATGCCAAACACAGTAACAACAAGTCTCACAATGGAAATATTACTATGCCAGCTCGAGCAACTCGATGAACAATGGGAGGACAGTGCTACTAAGTGCTACTATTAAGACTGTAGCATGTGGCAGATTATTTGCCTAATACATGATCACAGAGGAATTCACGACCAAAGATTTCTACACCTCATGTAGGCATTTTGAGCTTTTTAATTTTCTGATAGATAAGTAATTGCTTTCTCCTCCAATTTATTTAGCATTTTAGGTGCTCTGAGTAACTTGACTTCAATGGTTCTACAAAATCAAGATTTCAGTTGGATTTAAGTCTGAAAATTGTATCACTTTAAGAGTATCTTAAGTAAAACAAGCTTCTGCAGGAAGTATAGGGAGGGAAGGAGGCGGGGATGAATGCTCTGAAGAGAACACAGACCTCTGCAGATATGGACAAAGTGAAGAATGGACTGTGTGGGCCGTCTCCCAGAGTGGGAGATGCATTCTCAGAAATGAGTGCTCATGCGGGTGGATACGGGTCAGGGAGGCAAGGCCAACGGTGTAGATACCTCAGGTGGAGAGGGCCGAAGAGGTAAGGCAATTTTTTTTCTTTTTGTACGCTCAGCCATGCTCAGGAGTTATTTCTGGCTCTGTGTTTAGGAATCACGCTTAGCAGGGCTGGGGGGACCATAATCGGTGCCGGATCAAACCTGGGTTAGTCCTAGGCAAGGCAAGCGTCCTTCCCACTGTATTTTCTCTCCAGCCCCAAACCAGTTTTTTGTTGTTGAAGTGAATTTGTTGTTTCTTTTTTATTCAATTTTTTTCTTGTCATCCAGGGAAAAGTCTATAAATGATGCTGGCATTTGTAGTAATTTGCTAACGGGGATTTTTCCTTTCATCTACCTTAAGTGCACATTTGTTTTATTGTGAACAGAAACTGAAGAACTAATTCTTAAAATTTTCTCCTGAATTATTATTTTCTGCAAATGTAACTATATAGGTAAATATAATGATTCCAGTTAAAGGTTTATGCAATTTGATAAGATATCTTTAAAGTTTAGGCCTGTTTGTATAAACTTTTTTTGATTATAAGTAATGTCCATAGAGGGCATTTAATCACAGTATAATCACTTAGCAAAAGGCGGTTCTTTAAACCGTAGACTCAATAGTCAAACTTGGAAATGGCACTAAAAATCCATTCCAGTTCCCAACCTGGTAATAATAGCCCTTTTAATGACTCAAACGGAGGGTCTGGAGAGAGAGGACAACCGGTAAGGCATTCGCTTTGCATGCAGTCAACTCTGGTTGGATCCCAGACACAGCATCTGGTCTCCCGAGCACTGCCAGAGGTCATTCCCGAGCACTGTCGGGACTCAAAACCAAATCAATTAGATAGGGCCAGACGTACACTCCAGAAGGCAAAATGCTGGCCATATATGTAACTGGTCCTAGTTGGATCTCTAGCACCGCCCAGATGTTACTCCTGAACCAAACCCAGGAAAAGGTTCTTGGCATTGCCAAGCCCACCACCACTAAGAGCCAATTACTAAAATTGCCTGGAGAAATTAGTTTTTTAATTTATAATTCAGTATTTTCAGGGATTAAGAACAGACTGATGGGCAGGGCAGGGTAGAGTGGTTAGGGCAGGTTCCATCACTGGCACCATCAAGTCCTCCAAGCATCACAGGTACTGCCTGGGAGGGCCCCTGAGTACTGCCACAGTGGCTGAAATAATTGCTCACACACTCCAAGCTGGGGAAATCAGGATGGGAGCTTACAAGGTAAGTGCCTTAAATCTCATTCTACGTCTTCAGTCAGCAGACAGAAGAGTTTAATGAGCCGAATGTAAGATTACCAACAATCACACTGAAGAAAAGCTTAAGAAATCTGCGGAAACTATCTTCAAATAGATTTTTGGCATATATATTAAGCAGTAATCTATTTAATAGACTGTTCCACTATCGTGGAATCTAACACCCAAATTACTGGTGTTAGATTCCACTGCACCTGACAAATACTTTTGCATTTCTTCCAAGTTCAGGGCTTGTTTCACCTAATTTTACTCTAGTGGTAATTAGTGAATCTTCCACAGGAAGTTAATTACCCTTTCCTAACCCTGACCAAAAAGTATGTTCTAAAGTGAGTTTAAAATTTTTAATCAAGAAAAACCTTTCCCTCTGGGCTGTTCAGATTTTAAAATCCAATTAGCCTTAATGTTTTCCTTTTACAGATTAACCACCCTTTTATGTTATGAAACATTAATTGGAATTCAAACTATTTATAGCTCTTTTTTAAATAACAAATCAATTATTTTTGTTTGTTCTTTTACAAACAGTATTCACCTTTTGAGCTGGAGCGATAGCACAGACGGTAGAGCGTGTTTGCCTTGCACGGGGCTGACCTGGGACGACCCGGGTTCAATTCCTCCACTCCTCTCGGAAAGCCCAGCAAGCTACCAAGAGTATCCCGCCTGCACAGCAAAGCCTGGCAAGCTCCACATGATGTATTTGGTATGCCAAAAACAGTAACAACAAGTCTCACAATGGAGACATTACTGGTGCCCTCTTGAGCAAATGATTGAACAATGGGACGACAGTGCTACAGTGCTATTCACCTTTTAGCTATTCCTGAAGGAGTGGTCTGTTGTCATACAATTCATCCATTTTACTGTGGTTCACCCTTCCTTCTCTTACAAGGGCAAATTTGGAGCCAGAGCAATAGTACAGCAACTAGAGCTTTTGCCTTGCACACAACCAGTCAGGTTTATCCCTAGTACCCAAAAGGTTCCTGAATCACCAGGTGTAATTCCGGAGTGCAAAGTCAGGAGTCAGCCCTGAGCACTGCCAGTGTGGTCCAAAGACAAAAACAAGGGGCTGAAGCGATAGCACAGCAGGTAGGACGTTTGCCTTGCACGCGCCTCACCCGGTTTGAATTCCCAGCATCCCATATGGTACCCTGAGCACTGCCAGGAGTAATTCCTGAGTTCAGAGTCAGGAGTAACCCCTGTGCATTGCTGTGTGTGACCCAAAAAAGCAAAAAAAAAAAAAAAAACAAGGGAAAATTAATTTGTATTTTTTCTAAGAATTTTAACAAAGAAAATATTTAATAATTGGGAAGTGAAGCATCTAAATTTCTTCTGTTGATACCTGAAGAACTGAAGCTCTAGGTTATAATTCAGACAGTTTCCTCAAACTTTTCTTCAAAAATGAAATCTCAGAGGTGTCTATTAAAAAGACCAGATATAGTCTTACTCTTGGGAGTTTTGTAAATTTAGTAAACTCTAGACTCAAGTAATAGTAACTCATATTTTTAATGAGCACTGCATCTTACTTTTGTTTACAATTTGGCATTAGAAAGTTATAATTTACCTTCAAAAGGTAATTGGGGGCTGGAGTGATGGTACAGCCAGTAAGGTGTTTGCCTTGTATGCTGCTGACCTGAGTTTGATCTCCATCATCCCATAGGGTCCCCCAAGCACTGCCAAGAGTAATTCCTGAGTGAAGAGCCAGGAAAAACCCCTATGTATCACTGGATGTGACCTAAAAAGCAAAAAATAAAGTAATTGCATCACTTGGAAAATTAACATAGGCTATTGAGCTGCTGCTCTATAATGTGTTTACATTGGTTTGGGCATGAGTCTGATACTGTACCGATAAAATATTCAGGTTTCTGAAACCTCTTTTGTTATTTGACAAATATTTACTAGGTAAAGGTAAAGGCCCTCCCGTTGATCGTCGATTTGCTCGAGCGGGCCCAGTAACATCTCCATTAGAGACTTTGTTGTTACTGTGTTTGGCATATCGAATACTCTCGGTAGCTTGCCGGGCTCTCCGAGACTATGTTGAGTCTGTACTGCTGTATGATTCTCTCAAGGCAAACTTACACACAGATATTCATTCATTCATTCATTCATCATCCTGTTATTTGTCGATTGCCTCGAGCAGGCCCCAGTAACGTCTCTTTCATCCTAGCCCTGAGATTATATTCAAGGCTCTTTAGGAGAATGAGACCCATCATTGTTACTGGTATTTGGCATATTTGGTACGCCACGGGGAGTTTGCCAGACTCTGCCCTGTGGGCAGGCTACATTCGATAGCCTGCAAGTTTGTCCAAAGTAGTAAAGTAAAAGTAAAGGCCCTCCCGTTGATCATCGATTTGCTCGAGCGGGCCCAGTAACGTCTCCATTGGAGACTTTGTTGTTACTGTGTCTGGCATATCGAATACTCTCGGTAGCTTGCCGGGCTCTCCGAGAGGGGCGGAGGAATCGAACTCGGGTCGGCCATGTTGGCTGCGTGCATGGCAGACGCCCTACCCGCTGTGCTATCGCTCCAGCCCGTCCAAAGTAGAATGAGATAATAAGATGTCATTAAAGATGTCCTGATAAGATGTCGCGTGGCCGCGAATGCGGCCGCGCGGTTCCGGAAGCTGGATTTTATAGTCTCTGAGTCTTGGCCGTTGATGGGATTACACGGCGCCAGGGGGCCAGGTGGTGGGTGTGACCCCCGCCTACTGGAATTTGGAGGATCTGGGTGGAGGATGCTCGACTCCAATCCGAGTAGGCTTGGAGATCTCGGCCCTGGAACCCGCGTGGCTTTGTCCCTCTGCCAGTACCTTCATGTGTGCAGAGAGTGGTCTCAGCATGGTGGTGGCTGGTCCTGGAGGTCTTCGGCTGCCGGTGCCCTGGTCGGGGCGGGGAGGAAAGCTCAACCCGCTCCCCTCCAAGGGACCCCAGCGAGGAACAGCCAGGCGCAGGGGCAGGAGACTGCACTGGTCTCGTCCGGGAGCTGGATTTGATATGAATTCACACAGATATGAATTCTGATTTAATGAAGTGAATGAATTCATAGAGAACAGCAGGTGCCAAGAGAGGAAAGGCTACCTAAAATGTCATCCACACAGCACTCTGGGCTCTTTAGATCTGATGCCCTCCAAGACTTAAGAGACAGAGCCCATCAAGGTGCCCTTAGGCTCACCGAGGGGCAGGTCAGCAGAAGTCTCATTCATAAGAACCTAGACTCTGGGACTGTTGGATACTAGAATTAAGTCTCAGAGAAGCATGTTTTAGGGAGCCAAAAA
This sequence comes from Sorex fumeus, assembly GCF_029834395.1. Lineage (NCBI taxonomy): Eukaryota > Metazoa > Chordata > Mammalia > Eulipotyphla > Soricidae > Sorex > Sorex fumeus. The sequence continues at coordinate 13,646,152 of NW_026606085.1, read as the reverse complement.
GATAGTACAGGGGCTAGGGAAAGTTGAGCACTACCAGGAGTGACCCCTGAGCACAGAGTCATGCACAAAAGGAACTCAGTTTTCAAATGTTATTTGGTCAATGATTTCTTACTAGGAGGAACTCAGTCTTTGTTCACTGTTTCAAAGTTACCTTCTTTGGGAATTTTTTTGGGGGGAGGGGTCGTGGGGGACACACCGAGCTGTGCTCAGGGTTTATTCCTGATTCTGAGCTCATCAATCACTCCTATTTGGGAGACCACAGAGGGTGTCAGGAATCGAACTCGAGTCTCCAGGTAAACAAGCACCTTACCTGCTGAACTATCTCTCCAACCCCATCCATGGGAATTTTATTGAAAAATGAGTCTTTCTTTCATTAAGTAGCATGCCTCAAAGTTTGAGAACAACGTTATCCACCACTTCTGCTGCTTTGCCTCTGGGTTGAACTTAAGAAAAAATATAGTTTCTCTCTTGAAATAAAAACAGTCAATAACATCTTACTCCTTTTAAAAATTCTCCTTTGCTTTACTATTCTTCAGGGAAGCACAATTGATTTTTATTTCCTCTTTCAAATTACCTTAGTCAAGAAACAATGAGCCATAGAATTCCTTTAAAGCTTTGTGAATTGTTCAAATGATTGGAAAACCATTTTGATAATTCTTTAAATGCAGAGATGCTTTCTGATAGTATGAGTCCAAAATGTAAAATATATTTGGAAAGAAAAATGTTAGTAACTGCTCTGAAGATTCTTAATAATGTAAGAATATGGGGTCATCTCTATGTTTAATAAAAAGACATTTAACTTAAATTGAAAGCTACCTCAAAGGATGTAAAGGAAATATAGTAACCTAATCTCAAAACCATATGCTTAGAATGGAAAGATCATGAAGCAGTGAATACATATACTCACAGGCACACACAAATCACTATTATATAATTTTCATTTCATTTCATCATCCTGTTAATCGTCGATTGCCTCGAGCAGGCCCCAGTAACGTCTCTTTCATCCTAGCCCTGAGATTATATTCACGGCTCTTTAGGAGAATGAGACCCATCATTGTTACTGGTATTTGGCATATTTGGTAGGCCACGGGGAGTTTGCCAGACTCTGCCCTGTGGGCAGGCTACATTCGATAGCCTGCAAGTTTGTCCCAAGTAGGAATGAGATAATAAGATGTCGCGAGGCCGCGAATGCGGCCGCGCGGTTCCGAGATCTGGATTTTATAGTCTCTGAGTCTTGGCCGCTGATGGGATTACACGGCGCCAGGGGGCCAGGTGGTGGGTGTGACCCCCGCCTACTGGAATTTGGAGGATCTGGGTGGAAGATGCTCGACTCCAATTCGAGTAGGCTTGGAGGTCTCGGCCCCGGAACCCGCGTGGCTTTGTCCCTCTGCCAGTACCTTCAGGTGTGCGGAGAGTGGTCTCAGCATGGTGGTGGCTGGTCCTGGAGGTCTCCGGCTGCCGTAGCCCTGGCCGGGGCGGGGAGGAAAGCTCAACCCGCTCCCCTCCAAGGGACTCCGGGAAGGAACACCGAGGCGCGGGGGCAGAGACTGTATATAATGACATCTAGGAAATTTTCTAGGAGCAATTGCAGTACTATCTTGCCTCCACAAGACATTCACCTATTTATTTTTGTTAAGGCCCAGAGGCTCTTCCAGCAGTTTCTCAGCCAATGGTGCTACTTGGGTTTGTGGTGGTGGTCCCAGAGACCCCATCAGTCATAGAGGGTCTCCCCAGACTCACTTATCTTTTTTGAACCTCCCAGCAAGGACAGGAGGTAAGAGTGAAAGATGGGTGTTCATGAATGAGGGATCTCTTCAGTCACTGGACAAAGTGACAGAAATGATAGCAGCCAAAGATTGGAACAGGGAGGGTAGTTTGGGAGACCATTGTTACCAATAGACACAAGATGCCAAGAACCAGTGCATGGAGGAGACAGATGGAAAGTGTTCTGGGGAAAAAAATGCTGACAAAGGAAAATTTAAAACGACTGATTAGATTAAGAGTTGTGGGAAAAATACAGAGAAAGACAATCACTCTTGTTCGAATGCTGAGTAGGCTCTTCCTTTGCCAGCTGGGAGAAGCACCCAGTTTGGTGAGTTTACACTGATTCCAATGACCTCAGGTATCCTTGCTTCCCTATAAAAGTCGTGCCTCATGCTTTCTGAGAAGTGCCTTGAAATAATAGTTATTACTTTAGTCAATGATGCTGCAAAACCATTTTATTTTTGGCATAAAACAAAAATCATGTTCGGCTTTCTTTATAGCATAATTTAAAATAATGTCCAAAATTCACATGCATGAATGGAAACAAGTGTAATCGAATGGGCAACATAGCAAGGGGGGGTGAAGGGGACGTCAGGCGCTTCTTAATGACAGTCCCCAGGAGAGAGTGCTGCATCACTGCCATCGAGGCAGTTAACCACACAGCAATGCGCAGCTTCCACATTCATGCAGATTTCCCTCTTTTCCTCATCTCAAAGCTCAGAGACTGTGTCCTCTTGTTTTTGTCTGTCGCTTTATTTTTAAAGATACCCCACTATCCCTCTTGGAGAGCCTAGCAAGCCACCGAAAGTGTTCAATATGCCAAACACAGTAACAAGAAGTCTCACAATGGAGATGTTACTGGGCCCGCTCGAGCAAATTGATGAACAATGGGAGGACAGTGTGGACAGTGTGGAGAGCCCACTATAGTGTTTGCTCCTTTTAATTTGAAGTTTATTGTTTTCAGGGAGGAATAGGAAAAGACCATAAAGCTTGTTTGCATTTGGCCATTTGAGTCAGGTGTTGGCTAGCAGTGCTAGCAGACCTGGAAGCCCAACTGGCAATTCTCGGCCAACCGAACCAGGATTTCAGTGCAATGCAAACCAGCAGTTCTCTTTTACAGTTACTTATCGGGGGGAAACTGAATACAGTGGTGGAGGGAAGTGGACAGTGGTGAAAGGATTGGTGTTGGAACACTGTCAGCCTGAGATGCAATCATGAATAACTCTGTAATTCACAGTGACTCAATAGAAAAGTGTAAAATAAAGTGAAATTGCACATCACAAGGCATTGCAACAGGCCCAAATCCAAAGCACCCGAACCTTCGCCCACTGCCACCCCCTACCACGTGAGATCACTCTCCAACCTCCATATCTGACCTCTGCCATCCCAACAGACACAGCACAGCTCCTGCAGTGTCCTGCCACAGATGTGGCTGTGTGACATCTGCTCCTCAAATCTCACACTGCTCACAGTTATATAGTCTATCACTGTGAGGACGGTCAGGGAAGGAAAAGACCAATTCCCTTTCAAATTTCTCATAGGGCCATGGGGGGATAAATGCAAAGATTCCCCCTCAGCACAGCAGGAAGTACTGCAAATGTGGGGGAGATACATAAAAGACTACCAAGTTCAATGAGTGCAAACAGTTCCACAGAAGGCTCCAACAGCACCAACCAGCTCAGTAAATCCTCAGAGAAAGATTTTCGTGCACCATGGTGAGGATGTTTACTGAAGTCAAAGAAACAACGGCATAGGGAGTCAGCAACGCACAAGCAAGTATGAAACCCGGAGCCAGAAAATTACAAGCACAAATGAAGAGTATGGTGAGTGGCAGTAAAAACTGAGAAACTCGGAGGAGCAGAACAACAGCAGTTGTGAGACTTCCTAAAATGAGATGGGAAGGTGGAAATAAAGTCTGGAAAACAACAAAGGGTGGTAAAAAGTCTGACAAGAAATGAATAGCATACCAAACAGCTAAGGACGGGTTCAAGAGGACCAAAATAAGAATATCCGAGTCCCTGAAGAATTGGAAAGCAAGTTCAATGAAGAAACAATAAGAAAAATTAATAATAATAGATAAGGATTTCCCAGAGTTGAAGAATACAGGTTCTGAGATCAAAGAGGCCTGAATGGTCCCCCCAGGGAAAACAGACTCAAATAGAAACAATCTAAAACACATTGCACTCAGAATGATAAAATTCAAAGAGAGGGACAAAATATCAAAAGCAGTAAAATCAAACAAAAACTTAGAAAGGAAAGCCCATAAAGTTCACAGAAGATGAATCAAATGAGGCCCTACAAGCCAGAATAGAATGGTACAAAAACTCAATGAAATGAACACATTAGCAAGAATACTCTATCCAGCTTGATTATCATTCAGAGCTGAAAGAATGATATACACAAAAGCTTAGGGAATTCATAGCCTTGAAACCAGTCTTGCAAGAATCATTAAAGGAACTTCTTTTAAAAGCAACCTCCTCAGCACTTGACATTGATTATGGCATTCACGGATAGCACTTATGGTTGGTTGTCTTCTACTAGATGAAGAAACGTTTGCTTACTCTGGTCCTGCTAAGGTTTGTATTAATTTGCAACAATGAATAACATTTCATTAGCATTAAATGTTATATATCTAAGTGGTTTTTATTGCAATACTTTATTGATATAGACACTTAAAACAACAGCTGTATTTCCTAACATCCTCTTATATTCTTTAATCTTATATTCTTTATTCTTAAATTTTTTATTCTCAAATAAAACATACCTTTTTAGTTCTATAGGTCTAGTCGAGGTTCTTCTTTTATATTTTCCTTAACTCTCTTCACTCTTATTAAAAGTTTTACATTTGTAAGATTTATCTATTCCATGTAAATCTTAAAATGCACGAGCACATAATTATTAATATTCATTTTTAAATTTATATGCCCATAAAATATATAGATTTTGAAAAAATTACCAATTTGTCATTGATGTACAATTTTGTGGCATTTCAGAAGATCAGCTCTATTAACCTATATGTGTAGGTATCACCACTTCCACAGGGAGAGAGAGACACACAGACAGACGGAGACAGAAGCACAAAGAGAAATCTATCCCAAATATGAGATTCAAAAGAAGCAAAGTAAGGAAATAACAAATGGTCAGTCATTATAGCTGAAGATTTTGTCACAGAACTGAGCTTTTATGGCAGAGGCCTGTTGGTGGGAGGGGTCCTTGGGGCCCAGGTGGAGGGCAGAGGGCTCTTGGATGATGGGTGCGGCTGGGAATGATGTATCCATGCAACAAGTATAATAAACAGAATTGTAAATCCTAACACTTCATAAAAATAGAATTTTTTTCAGTGTCTTCTTTTTAAAATGTAAAATTTCATCTCACCTTTTAAAAGAAAACACTGAAACTATTCTAAAGCACTGATGCATGAAGAAGCTTGGTATTTTGTTAAGACTTGAAATAACTAGGGATGTTTTAGGCAGAAAACCCTTAGCTGTGCTTGGGAAGTAAGATAAGAACATGTGATCATCTGAGCTAAATCAGTAGAGAATCACCTTGGCTGTGATTCGATGACTCCAGTGGAAGTGACTGTCACACCGAGATTGTAATCATCATGAGTTATGTAAGGTGTGATGATGGCATAACATTTCATACCTTCTAGAGATACTTGAAGTAAGAGATGAACGTTCGAACCAAAATATTCCAAGAAAAACAATTCATTTACCTGCATCATGAATAGAGTCATCTCTCAGAAGTTAAACTTTGATAGGACAGCGTGATGGGCATTGGTCATGCATGTGGCCAACCCAGGTTTGATCCCTGACATCCTATATGGTCCACTGAGCACTATCAGGAGTAATTCCTGAATGCAGAGTCAGAAGTAACTCCTGTGCATCACTGGGTGTGGCCCCAAAACTACACACACACACACACACACACACACACAGATAAAAAGAAAAACTTTGCCATCTTAAGCATACATGAACCTTTTCTCTATATTAAAATTGCAGTAAAAATTTTAGTTACCAAAAAAAAATTATTTTGACATCTGGCTATGCTCAGGGCTCACTGCTGACTGGGTGCTCAGGGATCACTCCTTGTGGTTCTCAGGGGATGGTTCTCAGGGGATGGTTCTCAGGGGACCATACATGGTGATGGGGGTTCCAACCATGGCTGGCAGCACTCAAGACAAGCACCTTACCTCTTGTACTGTATCAATTTATTCTAAAGGAGGCTAGCCTTTGCAAAAACTGGCAGTGAATCCCCTGCTGCCCATTTACATGTGAACTTGAACCTGGTGTTTCAATTGTCAGTGAGAGCAGCACTTCTCATCCTTTTCCCATCCAGGCTTCCCTTGAACTGTTTACCTCCTGTGGCCACCTGTCCTATCGATTGGCACCCTAGTCTCATACTGTAGGTCCCATTTATATGATTTTCACTCACGGCCCCTGAGATATCTTGGGGGTTGACAGAGGCTATATGGGTCCTGGTTGAGAAACACTGTACTAGAGAATCAGAAAGACGACAATGAAGAGTATCATTCAATAGTAGCTCACTTATTCAGCGAGTCTGTCCTGCTGTGGAACAGACTGTGCTAGGAACAGCGTTTTCAGAGATGAAAATGCACATGGCTTTGTCCAAATTACTAGACTAATTTTGGTCTAGTGCAAATGACTACAGGGAGAGGAAGAGAAAGGCACCAATTAAGGTTCCTTGGAAGTTATGGGACAGAGATGGCTGGTGAAAGGAAACCCACTAAATCAAGGGAGTAGGAAAAAAGTGTGATCTGCTTTAGGACTTTGTCTAGAGAGTCAGTGGTCTGGCAATTGCGCCCACCCAAGTACTAGAAAGACTGTACTAGAGAATCAGTACTGCTCAGAGGAAACCTTTCCACTTCCAGAGCGTTCCCTCTGCCATTTTCAGAAGCTGGGAAAATGGTTTGAAACAGCATGAAATGACAATACAGATATGCCTTAAGTTCCATACTTCAATTTCTCCCACTGCAAATAGAAAAAAAAATACTTATTTGAATAGAAACAAGAGTTTCTATTACCCTGATAGCCTTTTTTCTTTTTTGAAATTCCGTGGGCTTCTTATTAAATAATGGGCAGTAAAACAAATTGCTTTCATCTCTTTATGGGTTTCTTTCTTTCTTAAATGGTTTCAGTGTCGCTTCCCCCACCCCCACTTTGAGCATTCGTATAGATGAGCACATTTAGAAAACTGACCCAGAATGGAATAGTAAGCACATTTGGTAACGCAACTGATTGTTGCTAGGACAACCGCGAATGTGATTGGCATTTAGTCTTTCCATTATTCTCAGTTGCTATAGAAATGAAACCTTGGATTCTGACACCATCTCTAAATTCTATTAAAATAAATCTCTTTTCATTTCCCCCTTCCCCGGTGAGGTGGGGGACCAATACTATTAATGCACAAGATGAATGAGAACACTTTCCAGCACGAGGGCACGAATGACAGGAGGCACACACCACTGTATGTTCACCAGGCCAAAAAGCATCTTTTCAAAGTCAAAAAATGTAGAAGAAAAAACTCAAAAAAATAGAAGTAAAGCAATTTTTTGAAAATAGAAAGCAGCCCCTTTTTACCTAGGGAGATAGTTAGGGGGAAGAGAATGTGTTTTGCCTCTTCAATGCCTAGATTTGATCCTATCTTAGCACGATACATTAATATACCTTTAAAAAAGTATAAAGTAGCTTTAATTTGTGTTGCAGAAATTTAATATCAAAGATTCTGGGTGAAAGGAGAATCTTTGCTAGGTCTTCGTAGGAGAAATAAATAGAATAACGGCAATTAAGAGCTTCAGAGACTAGTCAAGAAATTGCTTGAAAATTTTGAAGGTTTTTGTGAAAGAAAATATTGCAGATTTACTCATATAACAGACCTATTCATGTAATTTTTTTGAAAAATAAAAGAAGGTACATAATCATTTGAGAACCATTCCAAGCGATGAAAGCAATTTGTCTTACTGTCCATACTTTAAAGCTTGTGATTAGAAACTGGATTGTTATTACATTTTTATTAAATTGCATGCAATGTAATATTTGTTAGGCATTTTTGATTAATGTCTCATTCTCTCTAATTTCTAAAGTTGGACAACTCAAAAAGTTCACCAGTTCCAGTCAAGAACTATAGTTTTCATTTTTGAAAAATGTAAATCAGTAGAATGATAAATAGCAAGTTTTCTAAGACAATTTAAAACCCCATTTACATGTATGCTACTTTTATTATATTTGATCATAGCCCCTAATACTCCCTATGAATAATCTGAATGGAAAAAATCAAATTTGCCTATGGAAATTATAGACCATGGAGTTTAAGATATATTCATCCCATAGAAACTGCAATGATAAAGAAAAGAAATTGTAAAAGAAAAAGCAACAGACAATATAGGATAGGAAACTTTTAGTCAGTTGCTAAGCAATGATGGATTTTCTGATCAAGAAAGAAAGCATATGACCTTTGTTCAAAGACTGACATCTCCATTGTTCATTCCACAAACTGACATCTAAATTTGTTTAAAAACAAATAAAAAATTAAAATCTTTTAAAATGTTCTGCAAACTTCTACTGGTTATGACCACATCCATTATGAATGGGGCTTGAGTATACAAACTATGGTGATTTAGACTTCAGCTTTGCTCCTTACTAATTGTGCAGCTTTGAAATACCACTTAATAAATATCTCTGCCCCAGTTTCCTCATCTAAAAAATGTGAAGAATGCCATTTTCAGAAGCTAGGGAAAATGGTTTGAAATAGTACGAAATGACAATACAGATCACTCTTGATTTTTTCCATATAGTAGATCTTCTACATAAGATGATTATAATAGCAAAAAAAAGTATTATTGTACATGACCCATGCTTAGATCACTGCTTGGCACAAAAATATTCAATACTTAATTTTTTTAAAAAATGAATTGATGAAAGAGAATTGACCACTGAACAAAGAGCTCCCACTCCAAAAATTTGCAAAATTCTTATTTTTTAAAAAAAATTTTAATAGTGAGACATCATGAGGTACAGTTGCAGACTTACACATTTTTGTGCTTGGGTTTCAATTATACAATGATCAAATATCCAACCCTCCACCAGTGCCCATTTCCCACCACCACGGATCCCAGTATCCCTCCCCCGCATCCCCCCATCCCATTCTGCCTCTGTGGCAAAATTCTTATTTTAAAAGTAATTCAAGAATCCTGCATGTGCATAATATAACAAGGTTAACCAAATTCACAGGAATTGCTCAAACTGAGAAAAAAGTATATTTAACCTTTACTACTAAAATAAAATATTTACATGATAACTTTTCAATACCTGTATTGCTGGGCTAGAGCGATAGCACAGCGGTAGGGCATTTGCCTTACAAGCGGCCAACATGGCTGACCCCAGTTCGATTCCTCCGCCCCTCTTGGAGAGCCCGGCAAGCTACTGAGAGTATCTCGCCTGTACGGCAGAGCCTGGCAAGCTACCTGTGAGTATTCGATATGCCAAACACAGTAACAACAAGTCACATGATGGAGACGTTACTGGGCCCGCTCGAGCAAATCGATGAACAACGGGAGGACCGTGACCTGTATTGCCAACCATAATGATGTGCAGAAGGAAGGAGGGAGGGAAGGGGAGGGGAGAGAGAGAGAGAGAGAGAGAGAGAGAGAGAGAGAGAGAGAGAGAGAGAGAAAAGAAAAAGTATTTGCCATAGAGGCAGACTGGAGAGGTGACGGGGCTTGGGGGAGGGAAACTGGGGACAGTCGTGGTGGGAAATGTACACTGATGAAGGAAGGAATGGGTGTTAGAACATTGTATGACTGAAACCCAATCATAAACAACTCTGTAACTGTGTATCTCATGGTGATTCAATAAAATCAATGAAAAATTTTAAAAATAAAACGAAATTTATGCATCTTGAATAAAAGATGATGTATCTTGCAAAAGCAGCTGGATCAATTTTCACTAAATATTCAGGATGTGTTTGTGATGTGATGATTTAAAATATAGGCTATTTTGCATAAATAAAACTCATTCTGTGGGATATTCAAAAAACAGGTGTTTATCCTACAAAACCACTGGAATTGTTAGTTAACAAGAGACCTCTTAGCTGTCAAAGAGAGAGACAAACTAAGAAATTTATTCCAAAAGTGAGTTTCAAACAGAAAATCACTAGGATAAATATTTTGTTATTGTATTGGGGCTGCATCAGCTATGCCCAGGGCTTACTCCTGGCTCTTTACTCAGGGATCACTCCTGGCAGTACTCAGGAAACTACAAACCTGGGTAGGCTCTTTGCAAGGCAAGCACTCACCTTATTGTACTATCTCTCCAGCCCGTTAGGGTAAACATTTCAAAGTAAAAGAATAGATCTGAAATTGATGTGTTTCTTCCATAGATAACTCTACGTATGAAACCATCTAGAGGAATTTCTAAGTTATTGTTAACACTCCTAATAACCAGTGGTGCATCCTATTTCATAAGCTATGCCAGTAGAAACCAAATCTCTAGTCACAAGCAAAAATAGCAATCTAACCACAAGTGACACTGTCTGGAATGACAGGGCCTATAATGGCTTCCCTGGATATAATACTGAACTGATCTTTGAAGCAAAATCACGTTCCTCACCTCTTGCTATAATGATTCACTTGATCACTTAATCACTTGACTTCCCGTTAATCGGCGATTTGCTCGAGCGGGCCCCAGTAACGTCTCCATTTGTCCCTGTTGCGTGCTAGTGTAGCCCAATGGCGTCTGTTTGCTATAGGAACATGAAGAGCCTCAAACCGATCGTTCATGATCTTGATGAAGAAGTCTGACCATCTGGTAGGTGGGCAGCCACGCGGTCTTTTGACATCCCATGGAATCCAGTCGGTAACAGCTCTAGTCCAGCGGTCATCTCTAAATTTCATTACGTGACCAGCCCATTTGATTTTTGACACCTTGGCAAACGAGACAGCATCCCTGATTCTTGATCGTCGACGGATGTCGGAACTCCGGATTCTTTCTCTCATTTGAGTGAAATGTGATATTCCAAGCATAGCTCTTTCAATTCCTCTTTGGGAGACCCGAATAGTGTTCTCATCCTGTTTACGTAGGACCCAGGTTTTTGAGGCATATGTTAATGCAGGAAGAACAGTGGAATCAAAGAGATGTGCCCGGAGCCGGAGCCAGAGGTTCTTCGTCCTCTTAGTTATTTCTTCGACGTTCTTGTAGGTGTTCCAAGCCGCTCTCTTCCTTCTGCGCAGCTCGGGTGGCTATAATGATTACTATTTTTAAATAGCTTTCACAATCACAATAACAGCTTCTATTTTTACAATCATAAGGGTAACAAAATACTATGGAAAATAGTTTTAACAATTTATATAGGAACTGGCTTTTAGTCTGATTAAAATTTTTTAGAAATATAGAATTTGCTGTTGAAAGCTCTCAATGTCCCTTTCTAAACCATTACAATTTACCTCATAACAAATTTTTTGTTTAAAATTTTATTAGTGAAACACCATGAGATACAATTGTAGACTTACAAATTTTTGTGCTTGGGTTTCAGTTATACAATGATCAAGTACCCATCCCTCCACCAGTGTCCATTTTCCACCACCGCAGGTCCCAGTATCCCTCCCACCCCCCATCCCACAATCCCACTCTGCCTCTTGGCAGGGCATTCCCTTTTGTTTTCTCTCTCCTTTTGGGTGTTGTGGTTTGCAAAAGAGGCATTGAGTGGCAATCATGTTTGGTCTATAGTCTATTTTCAGCATGCTTCTCCCATCCTTATAGGATCCTCCCAACACCCTTTATTTGGTGCTCCCTTCTCTATCTGAGCTCCCTTTTCCCCTAGTATGTGTGGGTGGCCTCCAAGCCATGGAGCAAACTTCCTGGTACTAATCTCGCCCGTTCTTGGGTGTTAGTCTCCTATTTTGTTACTTTATGTTCCCCAGATGAATGCAATCTTTCTATGTCTATCCCTCTCTTTCTGACTCATTTCGTTTAACAGGATACTTTCCATGTAGTACCACTTGTATGTAAATTTCATGACTTCATCTTTTCTAACAGCTACATAGTACTCCATTGTGTAAATGTACCAAAGTTTCATTAACCAGTCATCTGTTCTTTTTTTTTTTTTTTTTTTTTTTGCTTTTTGGGTCACACCCGGCAATACTCAGGGGTTACTCCTGGCTCATGCACTCAGGAATTACTCCTGGTGGTGCTTGGGGGACCATATGGGATGCTGGGAATCGAACCTGGATAGGCCATGTTGGCTGCGTGTAAGGCAAACACCCTACCCGCTGTGCTATTGCTCCAGCCCCCAGTCATCTGTTCTTGGGCACTCAGGTTTTTTCCAGATTCTGGCTATTGTAAAGAGTGCTGCAATGAACAAACAAGTGCAGATGTCACTTCGACATCTGTTTTGCCTCTCTGGGATACTGTTTTGCCTCTCTGGGATATATTCCCAGGAGTGGTATTGCTGGGTCAAATGGGAGCTCAATTTCTAATTTTCTGAGAATCGTCCATACTGTTTTACAAAAGGGCTGAAGCAGTGGGCATTCCTACCAGCAGTGAAGGAGGGTCCCTTTCTCGCCACATCCATGCCAACACAGGTTGCTTTTGTTCTTTTGGATGTGGTCTATTCTTTGTGGTGTGAAATGATATCTCATTGTTGTTTTGATCTGCATCTCCCTGATGATTAATGATGTAGAGCATTTTCTCATGTGCTTTTTAGCCATTCGAATTTCTTCTTGGCGAAAGTTTCTGTTCATTTCATCACCCCATTTTTTGATGGGGTTGTATGTTTTCTTCTTGTGGAGTTCAACCAGTACCTTGTATATCCTTGATATCAACCCCTTGTTGGATGTGTATTCGGCAAATATCCTTTCCCATTCTGTAGACTGTCTTTGTATTTTGGTCACTGTTTCTTTTGTGGTGCAGAAGCTTCTTAGTTTAAGATAGACCCATTTGTCTATCTCTGTTTTCACTTGCTTGGCCATTGGTGTGACATCTTTGAAGATACCATTAGCTTCAATATCATGGAGGGCTTTGCCAACTTTGTCTTCAATGAACTTTATGGATTCCGGTCTGATGTTGAGGTCTTTAATCCATTTTCATCTTACTTTTGTACATGGTGTTAGGCAGAGATCTGAGCCCACTTTTTTGCATGTAGCCATCCAGTTTTGCCAGCACAATTTGTTAAAGAGGATTTCCTTGCTCCACTTCACTTTTCTTGCCCCCTTATCGAAGATTAGATGATCGTATGCTTGGGGGGAGATATCAGTGTATTCAACCCTGTTCCATTGGTCTGCAGCTCTGCCTTTGTTCCAGTACCATGCTGTTTTAATTATTACTGCTTTGTGGTACAGTTTGAAGTTAGGGAGGTTGATTCCTCCCATTTTCTTTTTCCCCAAAATTTCTTTATTCGTGGGGGCTTATTGTTCCATATAAATTTCAGGAGTGCTTGCTCCATTTCTTTGAAGAATGTCACCTCATAACAAAATTTGTAATATAATTTTGTAGAACAAAATCTAGGATAAAACAGTCATATTTAGGTCAACAAATAAATTTTTACCAGTCTATGTCATGTGCTAGTTACTGGACAGAATATAGGAAAAGGTAATAGCAAACAATATGGCATCTAAATAGAATATACATGGACATGAACTCATGAAGAAGCAAAAATTGACAGCTTTTAAGGTTGTCTAAGAAGAACAGGAATTTGGGGGGGTTGGGATGTTTGACACCCATGGTGCTTGGCAAACCATGAAGTGCCAGATCTAAGATTGGCAAAGCAAATGCCTTTATCCCTGCACTACCTCTCCCACCTAAGTGCAGGTTTTAAAAGGGAATAAAGAGTATTTTATAATGAAAAGACCAGGAGGAAGACAGACATTACTGGAAGAGAAAGGAGCATGTGTAAGATAAAAAACAAAGATTGAAATGAGCACAATACAGAAAATATAATACTCATGTATAACAGATTATAATTTATTGGATTTTTTATTGGATTTATTGGATTATTTTTTCAACTGTATTTGAAAGCAAAGGGGAAAAGTAATTTTTGTTTAAATTAGTTATTATAGTCCGCAATCTGAAAGTTAGAATAAATTGTGGTCAGATACAGTTTAGATTATCACTAGTAGAAAAATAAGGAGCCAAAGCTATAGTAAAGAGCATTTGCCTTGCACAAGGCTGATCTGATTCAATCCCAAGACCCCGAACCCCCAAATAAATAAATAAATAAATAAATAATGCAAACTACATACAGAAGTTTAAGTAAAAATAATAAGGTAAAAATTTTAACCTGATAATGCAAAATATAATTTCAACTAACAATGAATACAAAATTAATTACATGCACATTGTTTACCAAGTCTTTGAAATACTTTGTATACTGAACACATCTTAATTCAATGACAAATCTTTTGTCACAAATATACTACTTATGTTCAGATTTCAAAACATTTACACTGGAAAAATGTAGTTGTATAAAGCAAGTTTTCCAAATAAAACAAAGTCATTGGATTAGGTATCATATCTCAATTAAATTAAATATAATTAAAACTCATCGATTTGCTCAAGCGGGCCCAATAACGTCTCCATTGTGAGATTTCTTGTTACTGTGTTTGGCATACTGAATACTCTCGGTAGCTTGCCAGGCTCTCTGAGAGGGGCGGAGGAATCGAACCTGGCTCGGCCAGGCTGGTTGCATGCAAGGCAAACGCCCTACCGCTGTGCTGCCTTACAAGCGGCCAACATGGCCGACCCGAGTTCGATTCCTCCACCCCTCTCGGAGAGCCCGGCAAGCTACCAAGAGTATCTCGCCCACACGGCAGAGCCTGGCAAGCTCCCCGTGTGACACATTCGATATGCCAAACACAGTAACAACAAGTCTCATGATGGAGACGTCACTGGGCTCGCTCGAGCAAATCGATAAACAACCGGAGGACCGTGCTTATAATTAAAACTCAGGCAGTTATTTAGTCACATTTCTTTTTCCTGTGTTTTGAGGGACTTTTTTGCCCCAAGGGCAGGGGTTTGGGGTGGAGTGGTGGTTTGGGGTGTCCTCAGGGGTTACTCCTGGCTCTGTGCTCAGATCACTCCTGGCAGGGAGAGGGTGGGTGGGTGGAGGAATCATGAGTGGCATGGAAAATCAAACCCAAGGTGGTTGTGTAGCAGGCAAGTGCCTTACCTGCTTTGCTATCTCAAGGCCTGTTCTACTCACATTCGAGGGTTCACTGGGCCAGTGGCTATGGTTACAGAGGAAGTAGGTTTTAGTGCTGTTGGGTTAATTCTCTAGCCTGAAATTAATACTAGCCAAAAAAGCCAGTGAACAATGTGGTTGTTAATGGAATACTAATATTAGGTACTTGGACTATTTATTATACTTAATCTCTCTCTTGATGAGATTAAGTCACATGCAGTCACAAAACATATAGCCAAGAAAAAAATAATGGGGTATCTGCCAAAAAGCTTGTACTCGGTTAACTGAAATTAACTGGAATAAGTTGAGAGTTTATATGAAAGCAGAGGGTTCATGATACTTACTGGCTTCTTCTAAGCCATATTATTATTACTGAAGTAATGCAGGCAGTGAGCATACTCTGAAACAGAAAGTTTCTGGAGGTGAACAGTTCTTCTCTTGTCTTCTCTCCACACTCACCCAGAAGTCATCACACACAAAGCGCCGAAGTATATTATTTCAGTTCCCAAAGATTTCCAAAAAATAACAACTCACGTTTTTTTCTACTTAAGCCAAAGGATATAGACATACTTCTTGGACAAATATATAACAAAATCCCTGAAATTCCAATTATCATTGCATTAAGACTCCTGCGTAGAATATGTGTTAATTAAATCACATCCAAGTGTGAGCCACTAGAGATACATGCTGGTGTCAGCAAGCATAAAAACCCATTTCAGGACTTGGGGGGCTAACTCGGTGAGAATTCTTTGCAGTTCAAACCCCAGCACATGCACCCCCAAGCACCATCCTACATGACCTAAGTGACCAGTAGTATTTCCCTGGTCGCACTTGCGGGCCCACCTGTGGAACTGTCCTGAGCAGGGATGATCTGAGTATCAGAATGAGCGCTCCCAGGGCACTCAATACCTACTTCAGAGACTCAAACACCTAGGAATGTTTTTGAAGCATCTATTTCGTTGGTCCTTCATGTGCTATGAAAGCTCTTTCAGGGATACCCATGGGAGGATTCTCCACTGACTGGAAATACTTCAGGATCTGTTTCCCAAGCCCTTGGACTGCAGCGCTCTAACCTGGCCACTCACTGTGAGATCAGCAGCAGTGGGGATGGCCCCACTGACCAAATGGAAGCCCAGGGCACCCAGGTCTGCCCCGTCTTGTGGTCATACAGAGGACGGTCACTGGGGTGAACCTCAGGTTTAGCAGTGTGTTTAGCAGGGCCCATCTCTGATCTGAAAAATCGGAGGGGCCACTCAGAAATAAGAAGACAGCTCCCTTAACAATCAACGTTCAGCAGGAACCCAGGGAGGGCAGGACAGAGGCAGAAGGGTCTTTCCCAGTGCTCAGGGCCACCCTTAGATGTAGGGCTGGAAAATCAGGGGGCCAAGGGCAGAGGGCAAGCGGCAGGACTACTTGCAGTCCACCACAGAGGTTCGGTCCTGGACTCAAGGGGGTCTAGGAGACTGCCGGGGGCCATCAGGAGGCTCCCCCAGGGCTCCTTGAGTCATCAGAAGCCTACAGAGAAGCGGGTTCCACCTGCAGCCCTGCAGTCTTGGGTCAGAGGAAGTGATGTAGGCAGGCAGACAGATAGGGAAAGCCCCCTCCCCAGGCAATGGGAGTAAATTTCCTGGGAAGTAATAACTCTGAAGTTGCAAAAGGCCAACCTTGCAGAAAACAGGAATTAAGGCCAGATGAGACCCTCACCTGGCACCAGCAACAGAGAAGTTTCTGCAGAAACAAAAGGCCAGGAAGAGAATTTCAAAGAAGACCATTACCACTTCCAACCCTACTGCCCTTGGCAACGTTCTTAAAAACAGACCTTGACCTAGGTAGAAGCCCCACTTGAGGGCAGGTTGGAGAAACCCTATAAAGGCCACCTTGAGCAAAGGAAAGACATGTATATGTTTGCTGCCTGAGCCCATGTGCTATTTGTGCCCACATGGCCACGCACATGTGGCGCCCACATCTCCCCTCTTATTTATTTATATATTTATTTATTTATTTTTGCTTTTTGGGTCGCACCCAGCGATGCACAAGGGGTTACTCCTGGCTCTTCACTCAGGAATTACTCCTGGCGGTGCTCGGGGGAACATATGGGATGCTTTGAATCGAACCCGGGTTGGTCGCGTGCAAGGTAAATGCCCTACCTGCTTGCTATCGCTCCAGCCCCTCCCCTCTTGAGATGTGTACTATCATGCTTTCATGCCTAATGCTGGGTTGTATGTAGGGACTGTCTCAGCCCTTGGAGAAGCCCAGGTTCTCTCTTGAGCACGATACCCTCCACTCTCTCCCACTTTCTCTTCCTCCTTCCCTTCAAAACCTCCAAATAAAATGTTTTACTTTACTGTTTGTCTACTCCTGAAATTTCCTTATTCGAGGGTGACATCGGTGGGTCCCTCGGGTGACTTATGTAAAGTGGGAGGAGAAAGACGGTCACCTTCTCCCTATCCACCTCTGTCACTTGGGATGCAGGGTTACTGGGTTCTTTTCGCGCCTTGCAGAAAGGAATTTCAGGAGTAGACAAGCAATGAAGTAAATAGATTTTACTTGGAGGGTTTTTTAAGTGGAGGGGAGAGAGTGTGAAAGAGAGTAATGAGCTCAAGAGAGAACGCAGGCTTCTCCAGGGTGGAGAGAGCCCCTACAGCATTAGACACGAAAGCATGAAAGTGCACAACTAAAGAGGGGAGATGCAGGCAACATGTGCTCAGGCACCACATGTGCTTGGTCACATGGGTGCAAGCAGCACATGGGTTCAGGCAGCACATATGCGCCCTTACTTTGCTGATGGTGGCCTTTATAGGGTTTTTCCAACCTGTCCCCCTAGGTAAAAGGCCGTTGCTAGGGAGGTTGCCAAGGGGGTTGGGAGTGATTGATGATCTTCTTTGGGCTGAATCACTTAAATTGGGGTATTTGAGGAATTTCCTTCATGGGGAGTTGTCCAATCTCTTCAGGACCTGCTGCTCAAGGTCTTCTCTGTATCCACAAAGTGGATCAGCCTTGGAATTTTCCTCCCAGAAGTGTTGTTGACCAAGTTTCATTGTCCAGGACCTTTCCCTATCTACCTGCCTACATCATGGGGACACAAGAAACCAGTAATTCTGGGTCCCGGATGGCAGAGGTGGATGGTGAGAAAGTGTCCATCTTTCTCCTCCCCGGTTCACATAAGTCACTCGTGGGGCCCACGGACATCAGAACGATCCTGCCAGAGGGCAGAGAGGAGGGCGATTGGGGACCAGCAGAACCTGGTAGGGACAAGAAATAAGTGACGCCCAGGTCAGGGCTGAAACAGGAACCCAGCCAGGGTTCTAAGGAGGCTGCCGGGGATGCCCAGCAGGGCCAGCTAGGGGGGCAGGAGGTGGCTCGGGGTTAGAAACCAGCTCGGGCCACGCAAAGCTCCTATTTCCGCTTTGTCCTTTTCACAGGTGAGGGTCAAGGACAGAAGTTAGGAGATGGCGCGGCCAGTGTCCCAATCCCGCAGCTCAGCGCAGCTGCCGATCGCCTAGGGCCAATGCAGTCCCAGAGCTCGCTTGAATGACAGCGCCGCAAGCCAAAGATGGGGCGCAGCGAGGCCAGGCCACAAGCGCAGGGGCGGGACTCCAGAGTACTAACCCGGAACCGGTTTGGGCCCCGAGTCCCATTGTGAGTCCAGACCTGGGGCGGGCGCGCCGGCCGCACGAAAACGGTCTAAGCCAATGCGCGTGTCCTCTCCGATGAGCGGCAGCTACCCCAGCCAATGGGAGGTGGGGATGGGGGAGCGGCGCGGCTGGTGGGCGGGAGCCGGTGTAGCATCTTTCTCTCCGGACTCCGGGGAGGCGAGTGCGAAGGGCCGTCGCCGGCGCCGCAGGTGAGCCTTTCTGCGTCCGCGGGGGCCGCGCCGGTGCCTGTCCGGCCGCTGTGGGCTCTGCGGCGCGCCGGAGCATGTGCTGTGGGGGGGCGGGCCCGACCCCCACCCCGGCCGGACACCCCGACCTGGACGCCCCCGGCCCCCTCCAAGGCGCCTCGACTCCCGCCCGGGCCCCCACCAGAACCCGCGTCTCTTCCGGGGCAGCGTTGGGGCCGCTCACCTGGCGCAGGTGTCCAGGCGCACCTGTTCCGCCCGGGATGGAACGGAAATTGCGACGACCTAATAAATCTACGACCCCCTCTCCCCCCTGCATCCCCCAACACACACGCACACGCACGCACACATCACACACCCCAACACACAAAAAACAAACACACACATACCCGGCAAACACACATACGGAGGTGGCTGCTTCTTGAACTACCTGATAAATCTACACCCTCCCCCCCATCCCCCAACACACACACACACACACACACACCCCTGGAATATACTGCCTGATTCCCCGACACACAGACACACACACACACACACCCCTGGAATATACTGCCAGTTTCCCCAACACACACGCACACACATGCATACATCACAGACAACCAACACACACGGAGCCTGGTGCTTCTTGAACGACCTAATAAATCTACATGCCCCCCATCCCCCAACACAGACACACACACACACACACACACCCCTCCCCTGGAATTTACACACACACACACACACACACACACACACACACACACACACACCCCTCCCCTGGAATTTACTGCCTGATTTTTGAACGACCTAATCTACATCCACCCCAGCCTCCCAACACACACGCACACCTGGAATTTACTGCTTGATTTTTGTTATTCTGTCTCATCACTCTTTAGGAACTTCTCGAGGGAGAATAAGTCCTTGGGGGTCTAGTTCCAGTATGCCATCAGCAGGACACTCATCACAAAGGTTGATGTAAGTGAACTCAGTGATACCAGTCTCCACCTGTGAAGGACAATTGTGAGTGGGATTTTGGGAGAAGTGAATGCCCTGCCTAGGATCCCTGTTTCAGTGACATCAAGGGATGACATCAAGTGAAAAGGATAGATTTTGACCTCTGGAATGATTGACTCTTCTTTGCATTTTGTGGAGTTCTGTTCCCTGCATGAGAATATGTATGCCTGCATATAGGAGGAAATCGATAGATACTGAAGCAGTTATCTGGTGTTGGGTGACAGAATCCACAAACTGTGAGCACTAAAAAGTAAAGAGAACAGAAAAACAGTCTTGGAACCATTACTTAACCCCAGTGGGTACAAGAATAGCTGCCAAATTTTAACTCAAAATACGCTGATGCTTTCCGAAATTAATCAGATGATGTCTGTCTAAAGTCATTTATATACATTGAAACCATGGCTGATGGGAAATTTAATAATTGAGCAATTTAGTAATTGACTGTAATTACTCTATATCATTGTCACCTAGCTTAAAATGTGTATTAAAGTGCATTTTGTCAATGAAATTGCTGGGCAGGTTTAGCAGATAGCGCTCAGGGCCAAACAGTCAAGCACCTTTTAGATAAACACTATTGGGAAAACATAGGCCCAATAAAGCGTTACTGCTGCCAGAGATTCAACAACAGTGACTCAGGCCTAAATTTAAAGTATTGTTCCTTTTGCCTGTGCCAGTTGATCTATTACAGTCAATTACTAAATTGCTCTTCGATTCTAAGAGCAGCAAAATGTACCGATGAATATTTGTATAAATCAGGACTCTTGACAACTATAGTCATTGTTTATTATTTTATATACTGCCTTTATATATTAGTGTTAACAGTAACTTTGCCCATTTGTAAAAGGTAAGGGTTTTTAACATTCTGTGAAGTTTCACAGGTATGCTTCGTTTCTGAGAAACAAAGCATACAGCCTCTGTTTTTTGGTGAACTGGCAAAGTATCAGGTTGTCCTAAGCTGATATGAAAGATTTGCTGGCATTTGGCCCTAGCCTCATTTGGCAGTTTTATAGGGATCCCTTCAGAAGTGATGGGAGACTGAGAACCCTGCCCAGGGATGCTCACCACAGCAGCCAGCCCCAGAGCACGCACTCAAGTCTGCATCTTGCTGGTGGGCCTTACATTTTTGTTGAATAAGGAGTTATATTTTAATTAATAAGGAATATTCATGATGCATACTCTAAGTTCAGTACTAATTCTTTTTTTTTGAGGTTTTTTTGTTTGTTTGTTTTTGTTTTGGGGATACATTGAGGGGTGCTGAGAGCTTACCCCCTGACTCAGGGATCACTCCTGGCAGATGCTCAGGAGACCATATGGGATGCTAGCATCAAACCCAGGTTGGCAGCATGCAAGGCAAATGCCCTATTCGGTGTACTATGGCTCCAGCTACTCATTACTAATTCTTTTCAATGAACATGCACAGATATATAAACACATTCTCCTTTTACAAATGTTTGGTACTTGGTGAGAGCTATTCATTTCTTTAGTTTAAATTGACTATGTTTGCATTCCTTTGGTGTGTTTTGAACAAGTCAGGAGTGTGAGTTCTTATATTTAGGCATATTCTTCCATCATGCATATATTCTATGATATATTTTTCATAAAAGAAAAACCACAGTTTTGTTCCTATTGTAAATGCCTTTTAAGAAAGTGCTAGGGCACAGAGGGTTAGGATGGCCCTTGGGCCATCCTAGTGGTACTCAGAAGCTATTACTGAGTCTGCGCTAAGAAGTGTCCCCTTGTGCTTGGGGGATCATAATGCAGTGCCCTGGACTGAACTATTTATTTATTTATTTATTTATTTATATATTTTTTTATTAGTGAAACACCATGAGGTATGGTTGTAGATTTACAATTCTTTGTGCTTGGGTTTGATTCTACAATGATCAGATACCCATCCCTCCACCAGTGCCCATTTTCCACCACCATGGATAATATCCCCCCCACCCCCATCCCCCCATCCCCCCTGCATCTGTGGCAGGGCAATCCCCTGTGTTCTCTCTCTCCTTTTGGGTGTTGTGGTCTGCAAAAGAGGCATTGAGTGGCAAACATGTTCAGTCCATAGTCCACTTTCGACATGCATCTCCCCTCCTGGGAGGATCCTCCAAACACCCTTTATTTGGTGTTCCCTTCTCTGTCTGAGCTGCCCTTTCCTCTAGAATGCCCGACTGGCCACTAAGCTATGGAGTGATCCTCCTGGTGATCTCAGCTATTCTTGGGTATTAATCTCATATTTTGTTACTTTATGTCCCCCAGATGAATGCAATCTTTCTATGTCTATCCCTCTCTTTCTGACTCATTTCACTTAGCATGATACTTTCCATGTTGTACCACTTGTATGTAAATTTCATGACTTCGTCTTTTCTAACAGCTACATAGTACTCCATTGTGTAGATGTATCAAAGTTTCTTTAACCAGTCATCTGTTCTTGGACATTCAGGTTTCTTCCAGTTTCTGGCTATTGTAAAGAGTGCTGCAATGAACAAACAAGTGCAGATGTCACTTCGACTATACATTTTTGCCTCTCTGGGATATATTCCCAGGAGTGGTATTGCTGGGTCAAATGGGAGCTCAATTTCTAATTTTTTGAGAATCGTCCATACTGTTTTCCAGAAGGGCTGAACCAGTGGACATTCCCACCAACAGTGAAGGAGTGTCCCTTTCTCGCCACATCCACACCAGCATCGGTTGCTTTTGTTCTTTTGAATGTGGGCCAGTCTCTGAGGTGTGAGATGGTATCTCATTGTGGTTTTGATCTGCATCTCCCTGATGATTAATGATATAGAGCATTTTCTCATGTGCTTTTTTGCCATTCGGATTTCTTCTTTGAGAAAGTTTCTGTTCATTTCATGCCCCAGTTTTGGATGGGGTTGGATGTTTTCTTCTTGTGGAGTTTAACCAGTATTTTGTATATCCTGGATATCAACCCCTTGTCAGATGTGTATTCGGCGAATATCCTTTCCCATTCTGTAGACTGTCTTTGTATTTTGATCACTGTTTCTTTGGAGGTGCAGAAGCTGGACTGAACTATTTAAACTGGGGTCAGCCACATGCAGACAGGGAACGTATGTTTCCTGCACACTCTCTGGCACCATATTGTAAATTTTGTGGCATTTAAAGCCGTGTGTGTGTGTGTGTGTGTGTGTGTGTGTGTGTGTGTGTGTTTTTCCAGGGATTGAATCCGGAGCCTCACTCATCTGAGGAAGTTGCTCTTTAGTTGAACCGCATCCCAGTCCATAATTAACCCATAATTAATTGGTCCCTGTTTGCCTTTGGCCTTTTCAGTGGTGCCCTAAGGGACAACTTTTATGTTGCCCTGATTTTGTAGCCCATCTTCTCAGTGTTCCTCTAAAGTAGTTTTATGTTCTTTTAAATCTCAATTGAGTATTTTAGCAAGGTGACTCATTCATTCAAAACGTATGTTTGCTGGTGAGGAACCTTGCAGCCGCCACAAGAGCTGGGCTGCGTGGTCTTTGGAAGGGTATTTTGAAAAGGCTGGATGTTGGGTTGAAGGCACTGCACGCACACACTGCAGACTGATTCTCACTTTTCTTCTCTTTAGGAATTATCCAGCCTGCCTGTGCTGCTAGAAGAACGGGAAACAGATGTAAACAAAGTGCCAGCAGAAATTTATCTGTGATTTTTGTACTCGATAGCATTCCTCAGATTCTTTCCACATCTTCTCTTAAAGCAAAAAAAAAAAAAAAAAACTGCACTTAAATTAGAAAAATGAAGCAGTTGAAAAGAAAAAGAAAAAGCAATTTTAGTGTTCAGGAAACTCAGACTCTCTTGAAAGAAATTACGAAAAGGAAAGAAGTCATTTTTTCCAAGCAACTCAATACAACAATTAATGTGATGAAACGAATGGCCTGGGAGGAGATTGCGCAGTGTGTGAATGCAGTAGGTGAAGGGGAGCAGAGGACCGGGACAGAAGTGAAAAGGAGATACCTGGACTGGCGTGCCCTGATGAAGAGAAAGAGGATGAAGGCAAACATTAAGCTAGTTGGTTCAGGGTTTCCCCTTCCCACGTCCGATTTAGATGACTCTCTCACGGAAGACATAGATGAAAAGATCGCCTTTCGAAATGATGCGAATTTTGATTGGCAGAATGTGGCAGATTTCAGGGATGCAAGTGGATCCTTAACAGAGGTCAAAGTTGAAGAAGAAGAAAGAGATCCCCAGAGTCCTGAAGTAAGTACTAGCCTGCCCACCCGCAGGCCCTCTTCTTTTTGTTGACGCAGTTCTACTATTGGAGTTTATTATGGTTTAGGAAAAGTTCCAGAGTTTCCCCATTTTCAAGCCCCCCTTTAAAAAGCATGCACCAGAGCCTTTCCAAATTCATTCATCCGTTCCATGTGTCAGTACACAAAATATACATTAGTCACATCAGGTTCATTAGTATAAATAACCTTTAAAATTGGAAGCAAATGTTTCTGTGCGCTCCAGCAGTAAGGCAGCAAGCACTGGAGAACCACAGACAAACCATGAGGCAGAAATACCAGCAGTGTGGTGGGAATGCCCACTAGTCCAGCCTTTGTGGAAAACAATATGGACAGTCCTTCAAAAACTAGAAATTGAGCTTCCATATGACCCCACAATACCACTTCCGGGAATATATCCTGAAGATGCAAAAAAGCACAGTAGAAATGACATCTGTACCTATATGTTCATTGCAGCACTGTTCACAATAGCCAAAATCTGGAAACAACCCGAGTGCCCTAGAACAGATGACTGGTTAAAGAAACTTTGGTACATCTACACAATGGAATACTATGCAGCTGTCAGGAGAGATGAAGTCATGAACTTTGCTTATAAATGGATAGACATGGAGAGTATCATGCTAAGTGAAATGAGTCAGAAAGAGAGGGACAGACATAGAATAGAAGGACTGCACTCATTTGTGGAGTATAAAACATAACATGAGGCTGATACCTAAGGATAGTAGATACATGGGACAGGTAGATTGCTGGAAGCCTGCCTCATGAGCAAAGGGGGAAGGCAGCTGGAATAGAGAAGGGATCACTAAGAAAATGATGGCTGGAGAGATCAGGCAGGATGGGAGATGTGTGCAGAAGTAGATAAAGGATCAAACATGATAACCTCTCAGTGTCTGTATTGCAAACCATAATGCCCCAAAGTAGAGATTGTGGGGAAAATTGTCTGCCTCCACAACAGTCACTTTTTCTCACTTCCAGTTCGAGATCGAGGAAGAGGAAGAAATGCTCTCAGCAGTCATCCCAGATTCCCGGCGAGAACCCGAGCTGCCCGACTTCCCCCACATCGATGAGTTCTTCACGCTCAACTCCACGCCCTCCCGCTCGGCCTACGATGAGCCACACCTGCTGGTCAGCATCGAGAAGCAGAAACTGGAGCTGGAGAAGCGGCGGCTGGACATCGAGGCCGAGCGGCTGCAGGTGGAGAAGGAGCGGCTGCAGATAGAGAAGGAGCGGCTGCGCCACCTGGACCTGGAGCATGAGCGCCTGCAGCTGGCCAAGGAGCGGCTGCAGATCGAGCGGGAGAAGCTGCGGCTGCAGCTTCTGGGGGCCGAGAAGCCGCTGGTCGAGAGCGAGCCGGGCCTGGGGGACAAGGCGCCGCTCCCGCCGCAGGACGTGGAAGCCGAGAAGCTGAGGCTGGAGCGCGAGCGCCTGCAGCTGGAGAAGGAGCGGCTGCAGTTCCTGAAATTCGAGTCGGAGAAGCTGCAGATCGAGAAGGAGCGCTTGCAAGTGGAGAAGGAGAGACTCCGCATTCAGAAGGAGGGACACTTGCAGTGACCCGGCCAGGCGCCAGGGAGCCAGTGTTCGCTAGCCAGCCAGCCAGCCAGTCAGCCAGCCAGCCAGGCTTTGCTCAGTGTCTGATTAGATAAAAGCCAGGCACAGGATTAGCTTTTTATTTTGATTTTATTTCCCTCCCCAGTCTCTGTCTAATGTCAGTGTGTTCAGTAGGAGAAAGGTAGTTCTAAGTGGGTAACTGTATACATAAGGAACATACTACGTAAAACTGTGCCCTGGCACAAACGGTATAGCAGAATCTATTGTTCTATACTCTTTAAATGAGTAATATTACGGTCTTGTGTATCCCGTGCACTCAGAGTTTACAGTGATTTTAAAAAATTGCTCACTGTTTCTGAACTTAACCCCAGAAAACAGTGGCCAGTGTCTGGAGACATTTTTGTTGGTCAAAACTGGGAAGTGGGTGAGTGGCTGCTGGCACACAGTGGGGAGAGGGCAGGAATGCACCCACTCAGTGCACAGGACAGCCCCACAACAAAGAATTCCCCAACCCAAAACGTCAGCACTACTGACGCACAGAGCCTTAGCCTGGCTACACCTCCATAGCTCTGCTTTCTAATTTCAGGATATTTAAACCTCAGATGTTTATAAAGAGAGTTGTTATGTACATGGCCAAAAAATTAACTAGGAAACATTACATTGTAGCAAGTAATATAGAAAGTGGTGAAGATGATTGGTATTTTATTCCAGTGTGTCCACTAACAAGATTCAGGAAACTGCTGGAAATGTCACACTGTCTGAAATGGATTGTTTTGCAGAGCAGTTCGTTTAGCTAGTAAATCTTTGGAAGCAGTGTGCAAGTTTTAAGCTTTAGTTCCCTGTCTTTGAATCCATCATTTTAGTTTAGACAAAAATTTTCATTTCAGCCATGTACTGAAATATTCTTTAAGTGCATGGTTAAAACTAGCAAAAATGGTACCACTATAAACAGGGCACTGATAGTTCAGGAGCTTGAACAAGAGTGGTTATTTGATTTTTAAAACAAGTAGTAGCTGTGTGGGAGTGGGGTGGGGGTAGAATGTTGCTCTGTATCCGATGATGAGGAACTAATGATCGTAGTTGTGTATTATGAATTAGGGAAGCACTTATCACACTATCTGTCCTAATCTGTAGAGCAGTTCTTGAGAGTAGTAGCTCTTAGGAGTCTCAAGTCTGAGGCTCAATGAAGTCACGCAATTAGTAAATGGCCGATCTCATATATCTTGATTGATTTGTCTTTGCCCCTCCTTGAGAAAGTTTTAATTTTCTATCCCTTTGGCATTTGTTTTGAGACAAAGGGCTTGCTGAATCTGTTGATTTGCCTTCAGTCCCTGGAAGGAGCTTTGCCCACAATTCAGGGGATTCTCAAGCATACTAAAGACTCACTGCACAAGATCACTTTCTGTCTTCTGATTTCCAGGGCTGATAACGTAGCTTTAATACATCAATTGATCGATACTACCTTGATTCCACATTTGTTTGTTTTTGATCTTAAAATATCTTAAATCCATATATGATATTTGAGTATGGGCATACAAGGAAAAAAATATACTTCTGCTTAGTTACCTTGAATACCTTGAATAGTGTTATTTTTCTATAACTGAAATAAATGCTTCTACTGTAGAAATAAAAAAAAAAGCCTATCCTGTCTGAAAGATTATTTCAATTGGTGGTCAGTGTGTTGATGATTGATATTAGAAAGCCTGACCTTGGGGCTGGAGCCATAGCACAGTGGATAGGGTGTTTGCCTTACATGTGGCCGACCCGGGTTCAATTCCCAGCATCCCACATGGTCCTCCGAGCACTGCCAGGAGTAATTCCTGAGTGCATGAGCCAGGAATAACCCCTATGCATCACTGGTGTGACCCAAAAAGAAAAAAAAATGAGGACAGGACGTAGTAACCGTGCTAGGCACCAACAGCTTTGCTCGGCTCTATTCTACATGCATTACTTGCCCTCCAAACAACCCCAAGGGTAGTCATGTCATCCCTGCTTTTATTTGGGGGGAAGAGGAAGCAGGAACATACCTGGCTGCCCTTAGGGCTTACTCCTGGCTTTGTGCTCAGGGATCACTCCTGGCAGTGCTCAGGAGACGATGTACAGTGCCGATGATCAAGTCAGAGGCATGTAAGACAAATGCTTACCCACTGTAAATCTACCCCCCCCCCCCATCCCTACTTTAATAAATACTTGGGAAATATGTTGCCAAGATTTTAGCCCAAGAACTCTAAGGTGATTGTAGGTGTTAAATGTAGCTTTGCCACTTTGCATTTTAGTCATTTAACTTTCCCAGTAACTTGACATCCTGTTTGTAGAGTGGGCCTCCAGATCTTTGGGTGAAGGGCTTGAGGTCCCTTCCCCTGCCTCAGGGTGTAGATGGGTTGGTTGGTTCACTTTGCCACATTGAGTAGTGCAGTGCCTGGCAGGGAGATGGAACAGAGGAGGAGGTGGGGCCTTGACCTCATTTAACTGCTGTAGCATTGACTCCTGGATGAATGCTGAATTTTCAAACTTACATATCAATAAATTGCTCCACGTTGGGCTGGAGCGATAGCACAGAGGTAGGGCGTTCGCCTTACAAGCGGCCAACATGGCCGACCCGAGTTCGATTCCTCCGCCCCTCTCGGAGAGCCCAGCAAGCTACCGAGAGTATTCGATATGCCAGACACAGTAACAACAAAGTCTCCAATGGAGACGTTACTGGGCCCGCTCGAGCAAATCGACGATCAACGGGAGGGCCTTTACCTTTACCTTTACCTGTTCCATCAAAGGTGCTGTACTCATCAGTCATAGCACTGTGGCACTGTCCTTCCACTGTTCATCAATTTCCTCGAGCGGGCACCAGTAACGTCTCCATTGTGAGACTTGTTACTGTTTTTGGCATATCGAATATGCCACGGGATCTTGCCAGGCTCTGCTGTGTGGGCAGGATACTCTTCAACTTTTCCATACATTTGAAAATTTACTAACGATTAACTTGAGTATTATGTCTCATTAGTTACCAGTAACTTTCAAAAACAGAAAAAGATTACGACAAAAGCTGTTTTCCTCTCAAGATTATCTATTTCTGAGAGAATAAAGAATACCATATTACAATGAAGAGACTTTTCAACACCATTCATATCCAGACACTCAAAATTTATGTGAGTACATAAAATCAAAGTACAGACAGTCCAGTGAGTAACCATATTTATATAAATGGCTCAGCACCTCTAATGCAAATCCTTATTCTGAGTTTTCAATGTTGATGTACTGCCAACTTTGTTTTCTTTTAATGTAAACAACTCATAACCACAGTATTATATTAACACTATTTCCTGATTTTCTGTGGTTAGGTTAGTTTATTTTTCAAGGCCAGGGATGATGTGCTATCACTTCTACTACTGTCTTCTCTATGTTTCTGATGCTCTGACCTGTGTTTCTCTCTGACTTCTGAAAGACTGCTCTGCCTACGACCCAGCTCCAGCTCGGCCAGGCCTGGGACATGCCCTTTCATATCAAACAAGCCACCAGACGGTATCCCCCCCACCACACCCTTTTTCAAACACACCAAACTGCTACATTTTCCAAATTTGTTTTTGGTTTTGGGCCACACCTGGCTGTGCTCAGGGATCATTCCTGGTGGGGCTCAGGTGACCATTTGGGGTGCCAGGGATCGAATGTGGTTCAGCTGCGTGTAAGGCAGTGCCCTCTTTACTGTCGCTACAGCAACTCAGGGCCAGGGACCAGGCACTGGAGACTAGTGAAAGAGCTGAGAAAATTGACCCTGTGCAATTTTACTTTAGGCACCAAGACTTAAAATACTGACAATGGCAGGATCTCATGCATAAAATGTTCCAGCACCACGCCCTCCACAGCAGTCCTTCCTCAGTGGTAAGCATCTTACTAATGATCCTGTTTAACGGTCCATCCCCCACTGGCCCTGGCTGCCCTGCTCTGGCTTTCACAGGAAAGCTCAAAAGTGGTCCTGGCCTAACTGTTTTGCGGACTCTTGTTTATACTCTCCCAGATCCACACTGGCCACTTCCCCCTGCCCTGCATGGCACAGCATGCGTCCTTTGGGGGAACTGTAGTGAAGATCTCTCAATGCTTTTGACCTTTGTCACTTAATATTACTTCAAACAATTAGATCTTAGGTAGAATTTTGGGAAGTTTCTCTAAGATGTTGGGGGGTTAAGATTTTGGTGTTGTGGTTCCCGAAATTTAAGACTAAGAGAATACTGAGGGGAACTTGTAGACTTTAAATATAAATTAGGTCCAGAGATGGGGCTCAAGTAGAGGATAATTCTGGCATGTGGATGGCACTGGTTTGATCCCTGGCACCCCGCTGGCCCCTAAGCAGCACAGGGAAAGTCCTTGTAGACTTGTAGCACTGCTGGGACCCCAGGACTGCTAGGTGTAGTCCCGACAAAGATGACTACAAATAAGCACTGTAGCAGCATTCTCATCAGAGGTCCACTTCCTTCTTTTGTATTAAATAACCCTACATAGTTTAGGAATACCTGATTAAAAAAAAAGATTAGAAGTGAGTCTATTTCTGTCTTCAAGTAACTATCTATAGTCAAGTCACATTGCTCTCTTATGCTAATATTCAGTAATTAATACCAGTACATATAGTGCTTTTTTTATAAAATTATTTTAGTACCTTTTAAGTGTCAAAGAATATTACTTTAATAGCTATTATAAAATAATAGAGTGATAGCACAGCGGGTAGGGTGTTTGCCTTGCATGCGACTGACCTAGGTTTGATTCCTCTGTCCCTCTTGGAGAGCCCAGCTAGCGAGAGTATCCTGCCTGCACGGCAGAGCCTGGCAAGCTCCCCATGGCATATTCATTAAGCCGAAAAACAGTAACAAGTCTCACAATAGAGATGTTACTGGTGCCCACTCGAGCAAATTGATGAACATATCATTTGAAAATGTTTGAAAAAATTTTTTTAATATTGGCTTCATTACTTGTGATACTACAGTGAGCACTGGTAGCTAAAAAATTGGGCATTTATGTATCCTGAAGTTCTCAACTTACCATCTTCTGGTCCAGAGAAAAAAGGAATCTGTTCTTTGCTGTATGGAAGGACAGTCCCAGTGTTGTGACCTGCACATTTCTGAGGGAGGGAGACACACTGTTAAGATTATTTATGATTTAGCATCAACTCAAAGATGGATTTACAGTTTTTTTCCTTACCCATCCCTATAATCTATCTATAAATAGCTGATGAGGCATCCTAGAGAATTGAAGTTGAAGGATACAGGTCAGAGGAAGGGAACAGGTTAAACATTATATGCACAACAATAGAAAATAGTTCGTCAGACACTCCTGTTCTCAAGTTGTTTTTACTGGCCTCCAAGGGAAACCCTATTGTCTTCTAGTTATCTGGCTTTCTGATCTTTCTTTTATCCTTTTGCTCTTATCTTTAATTTTTTTCCCACTCTGCTGTGTATTCTGTGCCCCCCAAAGAATATGAAAAAGATAAAATATAAGATAAAAAGGATAAAAGCAAGATAAAGTATTTTTCCTGATTTCATAGAAATTAATTTCATGCTGTATTGTTAGGATAAAATTTCTCTCATCTCTTGCTTTTCATAATTTAGCAAAATCTTTTCTTAATGAAGATCAGCTCTTTGGAAAAGACCAGTACTTGCAGTTTAGTACATATAGAAGTGTACTACCTCTGATATTTGCGTTTGGTTTCATAAGTGCCCAGTTAGATTATTTAAAATGAAAAATCATTTATGAATGTATACGAAAAACTGCTGTTGACGTAGCAGCCATTTAACCAGGATCAGCATGTGAATCTGCAAGATTTATCTTGTCAGAAACTGCTGAAAGTTGCTTTTCACTTATTTCTTATTCCTTTAGGCACTTAATTGGCATTGCAAATTGCGATACTTTGTTGAAACAATCATTAAACATTTTTTCAATGATAGTAATTTAACATAAAGTTGTGTTTATGAATTTAACAAATAAATGTTGAACACCTTCTCTGTGCTACTTCCGAGGAATAGCACCATGCTAGTCCCTGTGCTATTCTCTGTGCTATTCCTAGAAATTCCAGTGGTGGGCCTGTGGTAGGGAAACCAGGATGGAGTCTGAGCCAGTGCCCCTGACAGAAGGATGTTTTCCATTAGTAGTCACGAGATTGAACTTAGAAAAGCAGTTCTCCTGAGGCCTCTATATTTTTCAGATGTGAACGTTGTATGCATTTATGTAGCTGATGGCGTCTCAAAAATTGGCTCTGCCTGATATGTTGAAGAAATTCTGTACTAGATGATGATCTCGCTTGGTGAAGTTCTGTACTTTAATGGAACTAATTTTTCTTTTTTTTTCTTTTTTTTCTTTTTGCTTTTTGGGTCATACCTGGCGATGCTCAGGGGTTACTCCTGGCTCTGCACTCAGGAATTACTCCTGGTGGTGCTCAGGGGACCATATGGGATGCTAGGCTTTAAACCCGGGTCAGCCGCATGCAAAGCAAACGCCCTGCCCGCTGTGCTATCGCTCCAGCCCCCTAAATTTTCTTTTTAAATTAATTTAAACATAAATGTCATAAAATCACATTTCCTGGAGTTTTATAGCATTTTCTCAGACTTGGGTCCAGATATATATCGCTTTTTCCTGATGTTAAATTTAAAAGTTTGTTTTGAGTAGTTATTTTATAATAGTTACTTTGGCAAACTTATTCTATAGAAATATAGCTATATAATACTATTATTAATATAGAAATACAACTAAAAGAAACGTCAATCCCTAACTTTGTATCTCTAATTCACTCTGAGAGTGAAATGAAAGAATTCCATAGAAGTTTGGCTAAATAAGTCAAAACCTTATGACATTTTCTCTTGCTAAACAACTTAGCAATTGTTAGGTACAATGAAATAAAATACCTTTTTTACCTGATTAGAAAAGTCATCATATTTTAGCCATTTCCCACGAGAACATTATGCCATCACTCAACCATCACTTTGACTCCCTATATACATAATACACACATACAGACACATGAGACCATTAATAAGGGACATTAATCTTCCACTTCAATTAATTAAAATCAATTCATTCATTCATTCAACAAATATTTATTAAGCACCTACAATATGCCAGGCACTGTGCTGGGTGCTGGGGATACAACTGTGAATAAGATAGACACAGTTCCTGCCCTCAAGGAGCTTACAGTCTAGTAGTTATACAGACAGTTACACAGGCAATTACAACGCAGTATGGAAGTGCTAAGATGGGGTGAACATTAAAAGGGCACCGAACTTCATCTCATAGGTGGGGTTGATGGAAAGTTTCACAGGGCAGGTAAAATTCAATTAGAATATTCAAGGATGGTAAGGAAGGGTTATAGACTTAAGAAACATTAAATGCCACATCCCATGTGCTGCTTTCAAGAGAGTTTGATGACAGAATGTTTGGATGGGGTAAGAGAGTCTGGAAGAGAAAAGCAAGAGCCAGGTAATAAAGGAGCTCTTTTGCTCTGATGAAGAGTTTGGAATTTTTCCTGAGGGAACTCTCTGTGTGTGTGTGTGTGTGTGTGTGTGTGTGTGTGTGTGTGTGCATGTGCGTGTGTGTATGTGTGTTCTTCCTGTGACACAAAGATTGAATGGGCAGTGAGAATTTTGAGAATTGAAGCAAGGTGACTCCTTCACCTTTCCTGACTTCATTTCCCGTGATGTCACACTCTGTGCTCTCTCTAAACCACTTGGGTGCATACATTCCTTTAATAAGTCATTGATATGCATGGCCATAGCTTTGGGCCACTGCTCAATTCATAAGAATCTTAACGCTTTCTCCACCTTTGAAAACTCAACTTCTCCTTACACAGTCAGCCATCCAAAGTCATCCTAACTTGTGCTTTCTGCCAAGATCTCTAAGTACCTGATGCTCATTTGTACCACAGCATGTATCTGTTACTTCAAATGAACCAATTTTTTGAGCCATGTTCATTTAACCTGTATGTAACATAGGGGGTTTTATAATCATACATAATTAATTTTATTTGCCTACCCCCAAACTATTCTTAGTGCCTTCAAATGGTTTAAATGAAAAAGGGAAGAGTGGAGGAGAAGCCCAAAGAGACACATTATTTTATGCAGCAAAATACAGTCAAGTAAAATTTCAACACACACAATTACAGGGTATGTTACTGAGTGACAATGATTCATCCCCCACGTAAAACATTCCATCTATGACCAATCAACCTTTAGCAGGACCAGCGTCTTCAAAGGAGGGCAGTTCAGTATCCAAAAATAATCAGGGTTAGCTACATTTTGCTAGCAGGAGTTGACGTCCATAGTTCCTCCTATAATCTCATAAATTTCTCAAATAACTTTTATCATAATAAGAAAGAAGTTTGAGCTGTGTAGATATTGTAAGAACATCTGTTATTTTTATTCTTTTCTTTTTGGTGGGTACAAAAACCACAATTTTGTACACAGAACAAGATTATAAATAATACCAATAGCATGAGTGACCCATAATCTCTTTTGATTCTACATCACAGATTTAAGGTTTCATGTCAGCCCTGTCTTCATTTCACTTCTGTTCCTGGTAATGAGACAAATATAATCTGCAACACTGGGGATGCGTGTGACATAGTGAAGGTTACAGCAAACAAAGATGACCAACAACCTTTATAAAAAAAATTCCCTAAAGTTTATTACAGTGATGGCATTTATATCAATTATTGCAATGTATTGTTCCCTAAGATGGTTAGAAAAAAGAATTGTGTTGTCTTCTACTGATTTTATGTCAGTTAAAAAGCAAGCATGTTTCAGTATTTATTTTCTCCAAAGTAAGTGTAAATACTTCCTTTAATTTTTTTCACAGAATTTACATGTTTATTTATTGTTTGATCACAGTTTAGTGATTTGTTTTCTTAGCTGGATAGCCTTCCACGGAATAGATGGATGTTCTGAAGACATGGGTTAGCATGTTCACTGACTTTTAGAACTACTTTGCCCCTTGGAGCGAAGACGAAGGTTTTTCTGAGCAAGAACTTCACGGTTTGATGCGCTAGCTTGCAAGTCTGATTAGTTTTTAAGTCCACTCAAGTGAAATTTGTTGCTGTTAATACACCCATCGCAGGTCCCACCTCCCCCTCCCCACCCCTGCTTCCCGAAAAACAAAACAAAACAAAACAAAACAAACACCTAAATTGTGAGTTTTCCTGATAGAAAATCTGAGTTTGGGTTTCCGAGCTGAGCTCATGCACGCGCTGCCGGCCAGGCGCATTGGGGTGAACTCCTGCTCTCAGCCCGGGGGTGCGCGGGGCCCACACCCGCCTGCGCGGGGCCCCCCGGGGCTGCGTTTCTTCCAGTCACCGACGCAGTTTAATTAAGGCACTCGATTAATTTTTTGGTTTTCACGGTAGGTCCGATGCAATGACGGCCAATCCGGAACTCTGTCGGATGGCGGTGCCGGCGTGCACAGCCTTGGGGCAGTCGGGCGACAACACGCGGCCGTTCTCGCCCACGCTGCCGGTGATGGACAGGCGGGCCTTGTTTCGTATGGCTTCAGAGAAGGTCAGCTGCGGGCGGGAAGGACAGAGAAGACGCCGTTAGGGGACTGCGTCCGCGCCTGGACCACACAGCAGACACTGAAATATCCATCACTAGACATCTGCATTTTCCCCCAGGTTCTCTGGGGCGTGTGCAAACCATCCCATTACCTAGAAAGGCCCAGGCTAGTGCTCGAGGGGTCGTCTCGGGGAGTGGGGACTCAGTCTGGGGGGCACTAAACGGGGTCTTGTTGGAAGGGATGGGGGGAGGGGCAGCTGTCAATTACGCGGCACTCCAGAACTTAGTGCGCGGTAGGCCAAAAAAAACCAAAACCAAAACCAAACAAAAAGAAAAAACAAAAAACACGCTTCTTGCGGCTGACACCGTTTCTTAGCAAGTTTTGTTTTCTCAGGAAAAACATATACGGTGCCAAGAGGACAACAGTCTTCGAATGAAGAGCCACTGTCTACTCGAGCTGGAGGGAGAGACTATTTTAGGACAAGATCTTCCTGTTTTCGGAACACAGATCTAGCTCTGCACAGACACGTCACTCATTCACAAGGGTTAGAGACAGGACCAGAACGGCACAGTTAGTGACACGGGGGCCTGCGGTATCTGGGGATGCTGCGAGTGCGCGGGCAGGGCCCACGGCAGGACCAGAGCAGCACAATTGGTGGCACCGGGGCCTGCAGTGTCTGGAGACGCTGCGAGTGCCCAAGCAGGGACCCGGGAGGGTACCAGGGTTATCGGACAATGCTCCAGGCAACTACAGACCCAGGTCTCTCACTGTATGAGGTAGCAGGAAATAACATTACACAGGGAAAACTGTTCTTTTATAAACCTAATTAATTTTCATTTGATACATTCAAATTATTTCTAGTAGTGCAATTATCATATTAAGAGGAAACTACAACTCCAAACTCTCTCAACTTGTTCTGTTTTGATCATGATTTTCTTATAACTTATAATATTCTTATAACTTAACTTCCTGTTGTGATTTTAAATTCTTATAACTTAACTTCCTGTTGTGATTTTAAATTGAACTCATGCTAGAAGAAATTCTGCCTGGAATTTAAATATTGTAATAATGGTCTATTAAATACTAAAATTAAAAATTAGGTCAAAGTTGTTGTAAAAGAGATCAGTTAGCCTAGTAAGTTGAAGAAGTTGAAGTCAAAATGCTAATGACATATCTATGATAAATCCAAGGCCATCAGCATAGTTTAACTTAGTGAATAGCACTGTAACACTGTCCTGGTTTTCCATCATTTGCTTGATCGGGCATCAGTAACGTCTCCATTGTGAGACAACTAGTTACTGTTTTTGGCATATTGCATATGCCACGGGGAGCTTGCCAGGCTCTGCCCTGCGGGCGGGATACTCTTGGTAGCTTGCTGAGCTCTCTGAGAGGGACTGAGGAATTGAACCCGGGTTCGCCGCATGCAAGGCAAATGCCCTACCCGCTATGCTATTGCTCCGGCCCAACTTGGTGAATAGTCTAAAAAAATTAATATATTTAAAATTAGAAGTCAGGATACAAAATCTACAGAAACTCAATACTAAATTAAACTCAATACTTAATAAATTAAACTCAATAAATTAAACTCAATAAATTAAACTCAATTAAACTCAATAAATTAAACTCAATACTAAATTAAAACAAACAAAATCAGAGTCTAAATGTATTGCTTCAGATTCCCTTTCAATATGTGATATTAAGTAAATAACTGATTTTTAAAATTATTCTGTTTTGGAGGAGGAAATACTAAAATGCAATTTATAAACACGTTGTGATTTTTTTAACAGCTTTTGCTACACATCTACTTTTGTTTTCCTCGATTCCTTATTGTTTTAGTGAGGAAAGCAAAACATCCCAAGCAATGAAGTCTGTATGCTTGGCCAAGTGGCCTCTCTAGTCTAAAGATCAATCCAACTGTTTATTTGTAAATAAGTCTTTGTCAACTTCCTATTTCCTTTTTAAGTCTTAGGATTCTTAGTTCTCGGCATTTTTTTCCCTATATTTCCATTTCCTGCATCTATAAATGTAATTTTTATTCCTATTGTTAAAACTATTAATTTACATGTGATCTGCGTCTCATTGAACTGCTGTGGCTAATTTTCATGATCTGAATTTTATGTATGCCCTCGAGAAATAATCCCTTTTAAAGAATATATTTTAACATATTTCAAGTTTTGCTTTTGAGTTTCTGGGAAAATAGAATGCAAATTATCAATAATTATGGTTTATAGCACTTTTGAAAGAAAAAAGCTATTTAATATGCAAGTAAATTAAAAATTACTCACTTTCATTTCTTATCTACAGGTGAAGATAATTTAATCCCCCTTGAGTCCTATAATTTTTTTCAAAAGTTTCATAGATATAAAGTTTTGTCTTTATTTTAAATTTATTATCTTAAAAAAGTCAACCTCAGCTCCAAAGATAATTTGTATGATGAACTGCAATGCCAGCTTTTGACTCTGAATTGAATATGTTATTACATGGAACTCGGCATTTCTTTTTAACAGCTTCCTATAACCTTGAAAAGACTTGGCATGATTTCTTTGTAGAAGTTTTCTAATGTTCTTTCTCTTTATCTGTTTCTCTGCCTTGGACCTTGCTGATGGCTAGAATGCCTTTCCTATGCCAAAGAAAGTTGAGTCTTAATGAAACGGTTAAAAAAATGAAATCATCTTATATATTTATATTAGAGTGAAATTCAAATAACTGACTTGGAATGACTTGGCAGTTATTGTTCTCAGTTTGGGAAAATCTTTCCTCAGTTCTGTAAAGATTAAAATCAATGCTGCCTATAAATATCCAAGAAATCTTGACATTATTTTACCTTTTTGCTTTTAAAAGACATGCTCAAAATATTTAGAACTTAGTAAAAAGAAGTTTTTGTTTTTGATTCTTTTCCACAAAACTGGGAAAGCACCACTTTGGGACTATTTATGTGTAGTTATAGTCTGCCACTGACTTCTATATGATGGATTAAAAACAGTAACTTTGGGTGAAAAGAGGTAACTTTGTTCTTGTTGCAAAATACTACAAGTACATCAATAGTTTTTATCTAATTAATGGATATAAAAATCAAGACTATTTTCAGTATAACCTCAAAGGAATGTCTTACTCTGTTTTGTTTGGTTTGGGACCACAACCAACTGTGGCCGGGGCTTACTCCTGGTTCTGTGTTTCGGGGTTATTTTTTGGGAGGATCTGGGGACCACAAGAGGTTTCAGGGATTGAGCCCAGGCCAGCTATGTGCAAAGATATGGCCTTATCTGCTGTACTATCTCTTTAGCCCGTGAACCTCTTTTTCTCACGAAAACTATCCTGGGGTTTTAATTCTAGGAACATCAAGCACTGGACATCTCTGTGAGTGCAAAAGTTCTCTTGCGATTTTCGTCAGAATAAGCTTATTCAGGTGGCTATTACATGTAATTTTAAAAAATGAGTTTTAGAGAGAGACCTGATTTTAGGAAAAGCAATCACAGATGCTTTCAATCTTATTTTAAAAACTACTTTCTACCATTAGAGAAAAAAATAACATTCAGAATCTTAAAAAATGGTCTGCATCTTTTCTGTTTCATTTAATGCTTACTTTTTTGGGTTATACTTTAAGAGAATGTGAGTAAGTGAGGCTGATTTGCCTGACATAAAAGCAATTGAAATGGTGGTGGTGTGGGGGTGAAGGGTAGTGGCAGGTGGTGGAGTTCATGAAAACTCATTGCAATTTTTATCGTTGACTGCATTCCTCTAAAAGGATGTATATTGTTGACATCCTTGAGAGAGATACTCGTGTCCTGCCTAAAATGTCCATTCATCTTAGTGAATGTAAGGGCTGAATTTCATCTAATAGTTGAGAATCACTGTCAGTAGTCTGTCAATCACTCCTGCCTAAAGATCTGGCTCAGGGACTACTACCAAGCAGTGGAAATTCATGCTACAAAAGCAGAGAATATGGTGATATAAAAATAATGAGAAAAGGAAGCTAAAATTTGGTGGATACTTACAACGTGCCCTGGAGCTTTTGCATTTATTGTTTCTCGGAAAACAGTATAACCTTATCCCAAAATAGGCAACCATCTAGGCCTTGATCATAGTGCTTATTTTGTTGGCGCTTATCGTAAAATTAGATCATTCCAGAGAAGATTCATCTGATTTGTGTGTACCAACAAACCCGGCTCTAATGTCCAATTTCCCCCCAATTTTAGACAGACTGAATTACTGAAATCATTTTGCAGAGCAATTCTGGAGATTTGATTTTGTTTTTCTGCCCCTTCCAATGCAGATATCTATTGGCAACATAAAGTTTCGAACAGGACATCTGCAGCCAAAGAAAACCAAACCACTTAGAACTAAAGTTTCCAAAAATAGAAAGCTCTAACGAGAAGCAAGCAGGACCACCACTGACAGACAGCTCACAACACGGGCGGGACGGGACGCAGCACCCACTCACTGTAGTAGGCCCTAAGTCCTACCCCTAAATTTTAATACTTTCGGTTCCATATACGTTGTAACCTTCTCTATAGGTTGCTAAATTCTGGGTATTCTGCGAGGAAGTTGGGTTAAAAGTCTGTGCACTCTTTGCCACCTTCATTCTCTTCGCTTCTGCCCTGGACTTGTAACAGAACTCTATCAAAGCCACCAGCATTGCCAAGCCCAAGCCGCCAACCAGAATGTAGAAGACGCCTGCCACGTTGCTGAGACTCAAGGCGCTCGTCTTGTCCTGGGGGAGGGATAAAGACACGAGAGTTAACGGTGGAAGTGGAGCATCCAGAAGGTAAAACATGTAATTCAAACAGCTAATTCAAGCAAGTGCTTAATTTAACTCAAAATTATATAGATGTGTAAATCACTGATGTAGGCTTATAGATTTAAACGTAAGCCTGATAGCTCTCAGGAGAAATGAAATTAGGATGATTACCAATAAATTGCATATAATTATGCTCAATAAAATCTGTAACGTTTCATCATTATTAAGTATGTAATAAAACCACTATCCTTAGCCATATATAAGCGTCTACATATTTACGTAGGATGACAGAATTGGGATTGCTCTTGTTGAATTTGAAAATGACAACTTTAAAACACAGTGAAATGAGAAGGGCTCTCCTTCCACTCAAACTTAAGTTTTGGAAACTTTTTCTGAATAAATATCTTTACATTTTTTACATTTCCTATTTAAGGGGCAAAGGGTCTTTAAGATAAGAATTTCACATTTCACTTTACCAAACACATGCAAATAATGCTCAGCAGACCTCACCTGGTCTTTCAACTTATATATGTAAGGGAAATCTGGGAAGTGTTAGATTTACAAGTTATAGACTATTTAAGAATAATTATTATTGTATCCTATTTAGGTGGCACTCTTAAAGGTAACTTATAATATACAAATTACCTTCATCAACTGAGAAACAAGTTATTTAAATAGGGACGAATTTACAAATAATTTTACTGATTTAAAAACATGAGTCCATTCCCACTTAAAAGTGCTCAGACAATATTCTGAACATGATTCCCCAGA
Source organism: Sorex fumeus (assembly GCF_029834395.1). Taxonomy (NCBI): domain Eukaryota; kingdom Metazoa; phylum Chordata; class Mammalia; order Eulipotyphla; family Soricidae; genus Sorex; species Sorex fumeus. The sequence goes on along the minus strand of NW_026606085.1, from coordinate 13,605,570 downwards.
GATTTGGTACTCATAATAGATTAAGAAAAAGCTGAAAAAATGATAGGAAATTTAGATTATACCAAGGATCCAGAATTTCTCATAATTTATAAATGTGTATATTATATAACATTATTTGAAAAGTTATTTTGGGTAGCTACCTGAAGAATGCCCTATGGCCTCCTCAGCAATCTGTTTTGTGTAAAATATGATTAAGGCATGCAAATAATTTTATTAGGAGCAAGTCCAATTCAAAAGATGTACATTGTACACACAGGACAATCAACTGACAAAATGTTTAGTAGATTCAATTAAAAATTAATCACTGTTTAAGTATTAGGCTTCTCTGACTTTACAAAAGAATTTGAAATAATTGTTTCATTATTTAGACAAGTTGGTACATTCCACTCTGGTTCAAAGGCAGGAAAAAAATTAATCAAACAGTAGGGATTAGTCCTGAAAAGGGCTCAATGAACATTTCTTCTTTCACAAATTAATTGCTATCATTCTATTTGAATCAGTTACTTGATTAATGTCTTAGGATAACCAATGTATTTGTTTCTTTCTAAAAGAGGATCCCAAGGATCCTCA